>NC_137973.1:10400746-11110746 GCF_963924665.1 Micromys minutus
TTGGTCATTTTCTGGTATATCATTCCCTATTTTTTTGTGGAATTGTAATGTTGCCTGTTCATTTAATTCCAAAAGAAAACTTTGCTTCTCTTTAAAGAATACTAATGTTTGAATAACTATGCAAATAATAGAAATACATATGCAATGCTATACAGTATTGCAATATTAATTATATAACACTTACAAAGTGATATATAAAATGCCAAATGTTTAAACATGTTTCTCAAAGCAAAAATGAAAGTTACCATTTAAAGACAATAATTTGAACAGAAAAAAGGAATAAGTCCCTTGTCCAAGATACTGCATATTTGTAAAACCCTAATTTATTATCATTTAGATTCAAGCAAAACAAATAAGTCTGTTTAACTATATTTTTTATGAAGTATGACTCATTGGCATAAGCTTTCATATGATTCAAATGAAGCAATGTTTTGAATTTTACAGTAAACTATAATAGCACATTTGTTTCTCATCTCTATAACAACACTTGCTACAAAAGCTTGATATTTATTTTTCTTCTCCATATAACTAAAAGAAAGTTAGAGAAAAATTACTCTTTAAGGGTGATTACTTCAGCAAGATTCCGGTGTTCTCTCTGACCTTTATTTTCAGCTGCTACCTTTAGAGTAGACAAGATGGCTGAAGTTCTCATATAATTCACACAAATAAAAGTGCATGAAAAACTGAAATAAAATTGGAGAAAGAAGTGGGTTAACAGTACCTAAGCTTAATTACACGCTGTTTCATAACTGATACAGCATTGACTGTCAGAATCCTTTATAAATGTATAATCCTTTAACCATTGCTAATGTCCTCATTAATTTAGCAAAAGTCCCTCCTGATTTATTCAGTTTATGCTCAACATGTAAATGCTAAGGATACTTTTATATTTCAGCCACCATGAGTATAGCTGTAATGAGAATTCTGATACTTCTTCTTAATACTAATTTCAACTGTATGAAAACTATACTGCGAAGATTTCCAGAATTAATAGCAATTCATCATTTTATGAGAACTCTGTATATTGCAGACACATATAAACAAATGGAAAGAAAGAGAATGTCTGGAGAACATGCTTTATTATTTTTTAAAAAAATATTGACTTACTTCTATGTGAGTTTATTTTGCATCTTAATGCATACTCTCTTGTCATATTCAAATTCACTGTTAAATTCTGGCATATGTTTTAACCTCATTGGTTTTACTTTCTCAATTAAATTATGTTTAGTTATACATCTTTTATATAAATACAACAATGTATTACTTGTAACTAAACCCTATACAGCACTCTTTTGATGGTTGTATGCTTTACTTTCTATTAGTGACACATACTGGTTTGGTAAAGAAATGATTGTATAGAATAATGTCTTTTACTTTTTATATTATTATAAACAACACTATTAAAATGATGTGTTTTCAAACCCTAGACACCATTTTGTACTTTTAAGTTGATATTAAGTGAAAGAAATTGATGTTGATCAAGCTTATTTCCATGTAATTATTGAAAGAACTTCAAACTCCAGTTGCAAGTTACAAAATCTCAGTAATGTGCACAACTGGGCACTGTCTATCCTGTCAATACTAAACAAAACAAAGAAAAAGGAATGTGTCCTTATATGTTTGACACCAAAATGTATCTCATAGTCCTGTATTTTCTATTGTTAATATTGTCCTTTTTGTAGAAGACACTATATCTTTCGTTTGTAGTGGTTCTTTGAGACCAAGTTAATTAATTAATCCAACAAGTCTTCTGTTTCAGATTTTCCAGTTACTACATTCCTACTTCAAATATTTAACATGATGTTCCCAAGTCAGAAAATAGAAAAGCCATCCGAATGGAACTAGGTGTGGGAAATTTATTTTAAGAAAGCATCACTAGTTTCCAAACTTCAAAAATGATTATGGTCTTTGAATTTCACACTATTTACTGTAATTGTACTTGGGATGATTTTAAATATTCAATTTCATAAGTTTTAAGTTGTCATATGAGCAGAAGTAGCTAAACCACAACAATATTCACTACATATCTTATAGTGACTAAATGTAAACTAGTCTTGTTAAACTAGGCCACAGATCACATAGGTGAGGTAAATTAAAGCACTTCACTCCATCTACTACAAAGAATTAACAAGGCTGAGCCCAATTATTTGGTCTCAACCTTTATTCTTGAGGATGAGTTCTCTTTCAGCTTTGTGAGAAATAAGATCCACTGCCTCCTCAGCTCTACTATTTTTATTGAAAACCTGAGGCTCCCATAGTATTTGCCTTAGAAAGGAGGATGAAGGCACCAACAAGCTGATCAAATTAGGAGTTGACCCTCCGGAAGCAGTCTTTTCCTCATTCTGACTTGTAGGAAGCACCTTCCTATGGTTCCAAAAGCCTGCACATTTTGCAAAAAGAGGTCTCTCTGTTCTTTAAAGAATATAGCAGCTGACAAACCCAATCACTATTGCTGATGCCAAGAAGTTCTTACTGGCAATAGCCTGATATGAATGCTTCCTCAGAGGGTTTGCCAGAGCCATACTGATACAGAAGAATATGCTTGCAGCTAACCATCTGACTGAGTATGGGAACCCCAATGGAGAAGCTAGAGAGGACTGAAGGAGCTGAGAGGGTTTGCAACCCCATAGGAAGAACAATATCAACCAACCAAAGCTCCAGGAGCTCCCAGGGACTAAACCACCAACCAAAGAGTAAACATGGATGCACCCAACGCTCCAGCCCCATATGTAGCAGAAGATGGCCTTGTCAGGCATCAATGGAAGGGGAGATCCTTGTCCCAGTGTTGGTACATGCCTGGCAGGGAGGCTGGAGTTGGTGGTTAGAAGTGTGAGCATCTTCATGAAAGCAAGAGGAGGTAGAGGAGAATGTGAGAGGGGTGAAAGGGGATAACATTTCTAATATAAATACAAAGAATATCCAATAAAAATGATCAGAAATGAAAGCAAAAGAAAGGAAGAAAGGAAGGAAGGAAGGAAGAAAGGAAGGAAGAAAGAAAGAAAGAAAGAAAGAAAGAAAGAAAGAAAGAAAGAAAGAAAGGAAGGAAGGAAGAAGGAATATAATAAGGCTTTCAGTCACTTCTAGAACTGGCAGAAGTATTTAAATGAAATGCAGGCCCAAATGCCTGCTGTATTTATTACCAAATTCCCTCTTTTTTTCTAGATTTTGGTAATAATTCTTTTATTCCTTCTAATCAATTTCTTTTTTAAGATTTATAACAATGAATTTATTATGATGATAATGAAATTTGCTGTCAAAGGGATGGAAATAAAAATATCATCCTGAAGGAGTTAACCCAGTCACAAAAGAATAAACATAGTATGTACTCATTGCTAAGTGGATATTAGCCAAAAAGCTCAGAATACCCATGATGAGACTCACAGACCATGTGAAGCTCAAGAAGAAGGAAGACCAAAGTATGGATGCTTTACCTCTACTTACAAGGGGGGACAAAATAATCACAGGGAGTAGATGGAGGGAGGGAACTGGGAATGAGAGAGACAACACAGGCAAGGGTAAAGAGGCAGGATCCGGTGTGGGAGGAGACGGGAAAAGAGGGAAAAGTACACTGAGTCAGAAAATTGAGTAGAAACATGTGGCAGTTTGGGAGGGCGAGCTGGGGATAGCTACTAGAAAGTCCCAAATGCCAAAAAGAAAGCAAGACATTCTCAGAACCCAGCTGGGATGACATTAACCGAAATACCTAACAAATGGGAGATGGAGCCTGTAGAGACCATATTCAGTCCATGAGAACAGGCTCTGGTTAAGGGATGGGCAACCCTGCCATCCCAAAATTTTAACCCAGAATTGTTCCTGTCTACAGGAAATCCAGAAGCAAAGAGTAGAGCAGAGACTAAAGGAAAGGCCACCCAGAGACTGCTCCACCCGGGGATCCAAACCATCTGCAGACACCAAACCCAGATACTACTGCTGAAACCAAGAAGTGCTTGCTGACAGAAAGCTGGTATGGCTGTTCCCTGAGAGACTCTGCCAGTGCCTGACTGATACAGATGCTGGCAGCCAATCATCGAACTGAGCACAGGGACTCCAGTGGAGGAGTCAGGGAAAGGACTGAAAGCTGAAAGGGTTTGCAACTCCATGGAAAAAACAATACCAACCAACCAAGCCCCCCCCCCCCCTGTCCTCCCCCCTCCCATCTGAGCTCCCGGGGACTAAACTACCAACCAAAGAGTACACATGGAGGGACCCATGACTCTAGCTGCATAAGTAGCGGAAGACAGCTGCTACAGTTCTTATCAGGTACTGCGGTCTCTCTCTGTGCTTACTTGCTTGTGTTTTTCTTTCCTGTGCTAAAACACTTCTCCTGAAATTCTAGAAATCTCTTACTTGAATTTTTGTTGAGAAGATAGGTAGGTACAGAGGAGGAACCCTTAATAAAGAACTACTTGATGTAATTCGGGGGAAAATGAACTAACACTTGAGGGAAGATTATGAACTCATTATTTCGCTTTAGAGTATGTGTGGTTTTGGAATAGATAGTCTCTGTAAATGGATATTTTTTAAGGTACATTTGAGATGAACAATGTTCAGTCTGGTTCAAGACCTTGATGATTTGTGTCACCTAGCCTCCATCTCCCATCCTTTTAGTAATGAATTTGTGAAATTCAAATATTTTGAACTTCTGCTTGTTTTCACTTTTTAAATGTCTTCTCTTACTAATGTTAATTCATATTGGATTATGCTTACCCTCCTGATATAATTCTATAAATGGAGTTTTTAATGATAATAGAATACATATTGACAGCTAAAAATTTGTTTTATTCACTGACTGTCTAGGAAAATAGCATTATTGTAAAGAAAAAAATGACAGGTTCTTGAAATGGTGTTTCAAGAATAAAATATCTTTGGTTTCACCTCAAAGAAAAATAGAACACTTTACCACTGTAATCATAAAGACTTAGTCTGTTATTTCATAAGAATCTATTTCTTTGCTGGGCATCATAATGCTTACCTGTAATACCAGCAACTGGGAAGCTGAAACCAGGAGACTAGTCAATACCAGGATAGTCTAAACTAAATAGTTTAATGTCATAGTTGAGTTGCTTTTAAAAAATCTTCTTTTCTACACAACAAAATGTAATAAATGGTTCTTAATATTAAAATATTGCAATTATTAACAGTTATCTTACTAAAAATAGTTCATGATTTAATTCCAATAAGACATCAGAAAATAGTAAACTTTTAAGATTATTTTTGTTTTATTGTCATTTTAATTTACCTCCCCTGACCTCAAATTGTAGTACAGTGCTTTAGTAATAAAAAGAACATGGTGCTGTCACAAAAACAGTCATATTGATCAACGAAATAGTACTAAAGACACAAACATAAATCTAGAAGCCCATGGACACCTATTTAAAAAAATAGAGATATATACTAGAAAAGAAGACTCCATCTTCAATAAATGATGCTGGTCAATAATATGGCTGCATGTAGAAGAATTTAATTAGATCAATAAATTAGCAGCCTATATAAAACTCAACTCCAAGTGGATCTAAGACCTTAGCATTAAACAAGAAACACTGAATGCAATAGAAGAGAAATTGAGGAGTTGGGAAATGCCCTTGGAAGCATTAGGCCAGGACAAGGCTTTCTCAAAAGACCCCATTACCTCAGGAAGCAAAATCAACAATTGATAGATAACTGGAACACCATGAAAATGAAAGCTTTTGCCTGCAGAAGACACCATCATTTTTTCTTGAATTTTATTTAATTTTTATGTTTTTAATTGGATATTCTCTGTATTTACAACTCACATTATCCCTTTTCCACCAATCTCATCCCCCTCCCCCACCTGTTACCTCCATAAAATTTCTCTCTCTCACAACCTCCCTTTCCTACATTAGCATTCCCCTATCCTGGCAAAATGACCCTTTGGCACAACAAAGTACTCTCCTCTCATTGATGCCAGAGAATGATGTCCCCTGCTACATATGCACCTAGCTCCATGGGTCTCTCCATAGCAACACACTGGTTAGTATTTTAGTTCCTGGGAGCTGTGGTGGGTTTGCTTAGTTGATAATTTTGTTCTTTTCCTGGGGTTGCAGACCCTTTCAGCTCCCTCATTCTTTTCTCTACCTCCAATCATTGGTGTCCTGGGTTCAGTCTGATGGTTAGCTGCAAGCATCCTCCTCTGTATCATTATGGTCTGGCAGAGCTTCTGAGAATGCATCCATATCAGATTCCTATAAGAAAGCACTACTTGGCATCAGCAATGGTGTTTGTGTTTAGTACCTGCATATGGGATGGATTCCCAAGAGAGGCCTTCTATGGATGATCATTTCTCCAATCCCTGCTCCTCTAATTTTCCCATTATTTCCTTCCATGAGTGTTTTGTTCTCCAATCTAAGAAAGACTGAGGAATATACCTTCTGGCTTTCTTTCTCTTTGAGCTTCATAAGTTCTGTGAATTCTTTCCTGGGTATTCCAAGCTTTTTGGGGGATAGTATGAACTTATCATTGAGTACATACATCGAGTGCTTTTTGTGACTGGGTTACTTCACTCAAAATGATAGTCTTTAGCTCCAGCCATTTGGCTAGGTATTTCATGAAGTTGTTTCTAATAACTGAGTACTATTCCATTGTGTAAATGCACCACAATTTCTGTATTCATTTCCCTGTTGGAGGATATTTGGTTTTTTTCCAGCTTCTGGCAATTATAAATAAGGATGCTACAAACATGGTAGAACATGTGTTCTTGTTATATGTTGGATCTTCTATTGTGTATATGCCCAGGAGCCTTATAGTTCGATTCTCAAGTAGTACTATATCCAAATTACTGAGGAACTGCCAGACTGATTGCCAGACTGGTTGTACCAGTTTACAATCCCACCAACAGTGGAGGAGTGTTCCTATTTCTCCACATCCTTGCCAGCATCTACTGTCACCTGAGTTTTTGAACTTAGCCATTCTGACTGGTGTGAGGTGGAATCTCAGGGTTGTTTTGGTTTGCATTTTCATGATGATTAGGAATGTTAAGTATTTCTTTAGGTGCTTCTAAGCCATCTGATATTTCTCAGTTGAGACTACTTTGTTTAACTCTGTACCCCATTTTTTAATAGAAATATTTGATTCTCTAGAGTCTACCTTCTTGTGTTCTTTGTGTATATTGGCTACTAACCCTGTATCAGATGTAGGACTGGTAATCCTTTTCCAGTCTCTTAGTTGCCCTTTTGTCCTTTTGACAGTGTCCTGTGCCTTACAGAAAAATTGCAGTTTCATTAAATCCCATTTGTTGATTCTTGATTTTAGACCATAAGCCATTAGTGTTCTGTTCAAGATATTTTCCCCTGTGCCTATGTGTTGTTCTAAGCTCTTCCCCTCTTTCTGTTCTATTAGTTTCAGTTTACCTGGATTCATGTGGAGGTCTTTGATCCACTTTGACTTCAGCTTTGTACAAGGAGATAAGACAGGATTAATTTGCATTATTCTGCATGATGAATGCCAGTAGAACCAGCACTATTTGTTGAAGATGCTATCCTTTTTACATTGAATATTTTTAGTTCTTTTGTAAAAGATCAAGTGACCATAGCTGTGTATGTTCATTTCTGTGTCTTCAAATTTATTGCATTGATCTAACTGTCTATCTCTGCTCCAATACTAGGCAGTTTTTATCACAATAGATCGGTAACACAGTTTGAGGTCAGTGATGGTGATTTTTCCTGAAAGTCTGTTTTTTTGTTTGTTTATTTATTTATTTATTTATTTATTTATTGAGAATGGTTTTTGCTATTCTGGGATTTTTAAAATCTCAAATGAATTTGCACATGGCTCTTTTTAACTCTATGAAGAATTGAGTTGAATTTTTGTGTGGATTGCATCGAACCTGTAGATTCCTTTAAGCAAGATGCCCCTTTTTACTATGATGATTCTTCCAATCTATGAGCATGGGAGGTCTTTCTACTTTCTGAGATTTTCTTCAGTTTCCTTCTTCAGAGACTTGAAGTTCTTGTCATACAGATCCTTCACTTACCTGATTAGTGTCACACCAAGTTATTTTATATTCTTTGTGACTATTGTAAAGGATATCTATTCTCTAATTTCTTTCTTGGCCTGTTTATTCTTTGAGTAAAGAAAGGCTACTGAATTGTATGAGTTAATTTTATATCCAGCCCTTTTGTTGAAGGTGTTTATCAGCTGTAGAAGTTCTCTGTTAGAATATTTGGGCTCACTTAAATATACTATAATATCATGTTCAAATAGTGATATTTTGACTTCTTCATTTCCAATTTGTAGCTCTTTGAACCCTTTTTTCTGTCTGATTGCTCTGGGTAGGACTTCCAGTTCTGTAGTAAATAAGTTGGAGAGACAGTGCAGCCTTGTCTAGTCCCTGATTTTAGTGTAATTCCTTCAAATGTTTTACCAGTTAGTTTGATGTTGGCTACTGATATGCTGTATATATATTATCTTAGATGCTTGATTATTTTCTAAGACAAAAAAGAAAGGAATGTACCCAGATGGAAAGGAAGGTGAAGAGGAGCTAGACATAGTAAAGGGAGGGTATACTGAAGGATATGTTAGATTTTTTTTTAAATCAACTTCCAATAAAAAGATAAAAAATTTAAAAAGAAATGTAAGCCAAATCACTCCACATATATATGGATGTACACTGTAAGACTATTAATGTTCTCCTGCAATTCCATTCTGATGCACAGTTGCAATGACCAAACCCTACAATCTTCATATCCAACATTTGTACATTTAACAAGGAGCTGAAACAATTTCATAGAAACCTTCACATTGGTTCAGTTTCTGTATTTTAGCATATGTTGAACAATCATATTGATATAAATTGATCTCATCAGATATCAATCACATTCGCCTTGTAGAATTTGCTGCTAATTTCATGAGGATGACAAGAGGCAAACATCATTTCTAAGTTATTCTCTTGGTCAAATGTTCTTCATAAAATGGCCTGACATGTCTTCAAATGGTGTAAAGGTTTTATGGTCCATAAAGTTAAACAATCTGAAGTATGTATACATAATTCATTAGCTCTATGTAAAGAAAGAAAATATCAAGTTTAATAAGCTAAAAATTGCTGACATGGTGCTTAGCACGAAGTCTTTTCCAGTGTTTTTATTTTCAGTTTTAAAAGAAACCATTTTTTTTTTCTTCAGAGGAAGTTTCTCAATGCACTCTAGAGAGTTTCATTTTAAAAGATATGCAGGAAAGAATAAAAAAAATCTGCATGTAATGATTTAAGAGGTCAACAGTCAAGTAATACAAATATTGAGTTGTCATTTTTTTATTACTCATAATTGGAGATTTTCAAAGCTTCCTGCAGTAAAAGATATTTTTAGATTTGAAGGAAAGAAATAGATTCCCACCACTGATAAAAATGCCTGATTTCTTCCTGTATCTTCTCTATATTGTGATGCTTTCTTTCCTTTTTACCCTGACATGTTAATGGAAGTAAGCAAAAAAAAAAATTACTCTTCAACTCAATCGCATTGTTATATTCGGAGCTTGAGGAAAATTAAATTTTACAGGTTCTTTATGCTTTTATCGTATTCATCTGACTTCTGCATGATTAATTCAGACTTGCCAGCAAGCTCTTTGTTATTTTGACTCTCTTGAGAAGTTTTTGTAATGAAAATGTAGAAGATTACTCAGGGTAAGCAGATGCAATTTAAAAGAAAATCGGCTTGGAAATTAGCATTCCATCATGCAGTATTTTAATATTTTTTCTATAAATGACTTTTTTCTAGAAATATGAATTTTTTCTAGAAATATATTATACATTTATGCTATACCACTTGAACAAGTAAGAAAAGTAAAAAAAATGGTTATTTATAAATAAATGGATTGCAGAGTGAATCAAATATTATCTAATTATTTCACTTAGCTTTATATAGTTCAGGCAATACATGTTAATACTTAATAAAATACAGCTCTATTTTATAAAATAAGGTAAAACTAAACTATATGATTTATCAATAATTTAGTCACAATAATTACTTTAAGTATATAGTTAAGTATATATTCATAGAAAATCTCATTTATTAAATTAATCATGTTTAAATTTAAATGACACATAACTGGGGATGTAACTCAGAAGTTGTAGTGCTTGCCAAGAACAGATGAGACCACAGGATAGTAATGAATGTCTGGGATCCTAAGTGAAGTCAGAAGGATCAGAGTCCAAGGTCATCCTTTTCTACAACTTAAAGACAGCTTATACTAAAAGAAGCCTTATGTTATTTTTAAAAGGCCAGGCATAAAGGGAAGGCAGAATTGGAGAGATAGAATAGCAGTGAAGAGCATTGTTCTGAAGACCTGGGTTTAATCTACAGAACCTACATGGCACCTCAGCCATCTATAATTCTCCTTCCAGGAGATCGGTCTTTCTCTTTGGACCTTCCTGAGAACTGCACATACATGGGACCAAACATAAATGTAGGCAGAACGTCCAAACACATAAACTAAAATCAACTAATAAATAAAAAAAGAAGAAAACCAGCAAAGTGTTCATTGAATGTTGGGGTATTGATCTTCACTAATGAGTAGTAATTGGGCTTTGGAAAGTGATAATGAAAACAATTGGTCCCAATAAGAATACTTTCTAATATTAAAATGCCTTTCAAACATTTTGTGCTTAATGCTTTAAATATTAATGGAAATACTTAACATTTTATTGCATAGATTTTAAAAATGTCTTGTATTCTCTAAAAGTAAATTACACCAAATATTTTTCTCAAAAAGCAAGGACATAATTTGTAAGATGCAGCATTAATTTGTAATAGTGTAACCTTATACCTGAAAACTTCACCTTGAACTCAATGGGTTTTAAATGTAGCTTTTGCATTGATATTCTCATTTAAGCTAATTTTGTACATAATTTTTATTATAATATATGAAAAATGTTGGTAAGACTAGTCAGATAATCTTCAATTGTCCATCATATTTGAAGTGATTTGAACAGGAAATGAATTTCTCTTAAACATCTTTGTGCTTAAACTTCTATAAAGCATCACAATACAAATACAACTGTAAAGAATTTAGGTAGCATCGCCTGAGACATTTGTTGAATAAATGTCAGAAAATACCTCAGAGTTTTGGGTCCTCACAATTTCATAAGTTTCTGATAATATGTAAAACTTGTGTATTTTTTTACAGTTATCACATGCTTATTTACTTATTACCATATCCAATAATACATTATCATTGTGAAGAGTTTTGAAAACAATGCAAGCATGTCCTGTAATATCACCATATTTTGTTTAAGAATAAAACCAGGATTCATCATATTTTATATTTGATCATCATATAAAATTTAACTTTTTTCCTATATGACAAATATTGGATAATGACCTTTTCCTATAGCTGCATAATATGATCATGTTACTTTTGGGCATGAAAAATTGTATATGTTGAGGAAACACAAGAGTATATTAAAACAGAAGATAAGTATTGTATTTTGTATTAGTTTCATTTTAAAGCAAAGATTGAGGATATTGTAATAGTCTCATTCTATATTAAATGACTATTTTCTGATATCATCATAGTAAGAGTTCTATATGTATTTATCAATGATTTGTATAAGTGGCCAAAAGCTAGCTACCTGGAAATATTTTTCACAGTATCTCCCAAAAGCCATATGAATCTTCTATCACATTCTTTTATAAGGCCAGAATCAGTTCCTTAGCAAAGAAGTATGATCCTAGAATTTTTGCAGAAACTTAAATATCACGTTATTCAAACACTTATAAAATATAGATGTATAAGACAGTTGTAGACCAGGGCATAGGGACTACATGTTCTAATGGTCACCACAATGAATCACAATATCTTAAATTTGGAGTTTTAAGAGGATTAAAAAAGAAATACACTATGTAGTATTGCATATAGAAATGTAATGCTTTGGGCTGATGAGACCTATTGACAGTTAAGAACACTTGCTACTCTTTTAAAAGACCTAAGTTCGTTGCCTAGCACACAGTCCTGCTAATTCACATCTCCATTTCCCACAGTTCTGAGATCTTCTAAACTCCAAAGGTACACATATTCATGTGGGATGCATACAGGCACAGTGAACATAAACATATAAAAAGAAAACCACAGATCTATTTTTTCAGTAACGCATTAAAAATAAAAAGTGAATACTGCTCGGTAATGCTCTGTGTTAGATAACAATGTTGTTAAGTTGACATATTTTGCTGCCAAATGGTATGGCTAAATTCAAGCACAGAATATAAATGTTGCTCAAAGCTGTTTCTTTTCTCTCAAATGAGTATCAACTTACAAAACATTTATTGTAGTCAGTTTGAATGTATCAATAAAAAATTCCAAGTTACCAATAATGTGTCAGTATCACATTAAGAAATCAAAGCTCTATCCCTTGCTGTCAAAGAACCAAGAGTAAGTCCAACTTTGAAATCACTACTCTGAGTCTCAGGTTACTCTGCCTCTCTGTATACTTTCTGGTTCATTTGTTCATGTATCACGATGTCTGAGTCCCTCAGAAAGCACTTAGCTCTATATTTATTGAAGTGCATAGCAAGAATCACAGAAATGAATAACAAGGGATATTTTCATAAAATTTTGACATAATTGTCAAGGGATGAAGCCACTTAAGTTCATCTGACCCCAGTGACACAATAAAGAAACAATCCATCAAACACTGTTGTTTCCCAAGCAATATGTAAATGTTCTGTTTAACATTTGTGGTGGATATTCATTTTATAAGATTACTTTCAACCTCTATTTTTGCTCTACCCAGCAAATAATTATTATAATATATATGCAGTATACTGGGTCATGGACAAAAAAGAATATATAGCTTAAAGTTGCAAATAATTATTAGCTTTGTTTGCTGAAAAGTTAATTACATCAGTAAATTCAATCCACATAAGTTTAATTTTATTTTTTTCTTTTAAATACTGCTCAGGCCAACAGTCTGATTATAGAGTAAGATATCAGTCTTTATTATTACTATTATTATTATTATTATTAATTATTATTATTATTACATAATCTTTTTTAATGGTCAAGTTTTTCTGATCTGCATTCCAACTCTTCTTCATCCCATTCCTAATCCCCCATCTCCGAGAGGACATTGGAGATAGGGGAGGGAGATAGCAGTCTTATGGAAGGCCAAGGTATATTATATACTTTAGTTGTAAAATATCATAGAAGTTAGGTATATTATACCATTGCCTCAATGTCTAACTTTTTTTTTCCATTTTTTATTTTTCTATACATTGGTACATAGTGGAAACCCTGTTAAGGTAATATAAGAAAAAGAAAATTTGATTTTTAATTAGATAGCAAGGAGTTGGAGATTGTTTTTAAAACTTCATTTATTCCTTTTAGTCATATACACGTGCATATATATATATATATATATATATATATATATATATATATATATATAATTTTTCATAAAATTATATCTGATCACAGTTTTTTCTTCCCCAACTACATTCAGATTTTTCTAACATTCCAATCCACCCAAGTCCTTATCTTCTTTCTTTTCTTTCTTCTTTCATTTTTTTATTTCTTTTTCTCTCTGTCTTTAGGAATAAACACACAAAAAAATCAAAGAAAACAATACAAACAAAAGCTGGATTATTATTAATTGCTTCCTCCTTTTGTAGGTTGTGCAGTAGCTTCCAATAGTATGAAAGGTAGACTTTAGTAAGGAGTTTTCCACGTCAATTAGGACACTTTGAAGTCCAGTATCAGAAAGTGTGCCATCTTCAGCAATAGGTCTTAACTTCAAGTTTTCAGGGAAACTAATGCTAACAATAGCCTATAGTGATCTGGAAATCTATTATACCAGTTTTACTAATAATTCAATGGAAGGTTTGGATGCA
The DNA here is from genome assembly GCF_963924665.1 of Micromys minutus. Classification (NCBI taxonomy): domain Eukaryota; kingdom Metazoa; phylum Chordata; class Mammalia; order Rodentia; family Muridae; genus Micromys; species Micromys minutus. The sequence continues at coordinate 10,414,582 of NC_137973.1, forward strand.
TGATACTGAGATTGTTATCTATGGCTTTGGGGAGGAAGATTGATTATACCAGTGAGGCATCATTCAATAAACAATATATCTATCTCTTCCTCTACATTCACCCTTCTCATCTCTACCTATGATTCTATCATCTCTATTCCTATCTTTATGATTTTCTCTATTTCCACCTCTCTATTGTCTTTGTCTACCTCCACCTCTATCTATCTATGTGTAGATTATAGATATAAGAAATAGATAGATAGATGTGTTTATTTTACTCACATACGGGTAATTTTGCCAAAGTTATTTGTCTCTCCTTGTTTCTCTTTTCCTGTTACACTTTTTCAAGCCCTCTCCAGTTAAAAACCACACTGTAGAAACACTCCAAGAATGCAGTCCTGTGGGGTGATTTCTGACTGCCTTTTTTGAAAACTCCAAGCAAACAGGAGTCTGGAAAAATAAATTGTTCTTGGATTGCGATTTAATGCCCTTCTTAGGTGTAGCAGATGGAAGTAAGTTTATTTCGTATCATTCATTACAACTGTCTGTTGTTATTTGGTTATATAGCTATATGAAAAAAAATAACATGTTTTGCCACATGTGGCCAACCTGCTACAAGCAGCATGTCGGCCTTGTGGGTCTTCCTCTTTGATTGAAAATTGTAATCATGTGACTCCTCTTAAACCTCAGAGTATAAATCATCTGATGATATAAACTTGCCTACTGCATGGGATTTTAGTCCATCTGATATATTGGCTCCACTCTCCCAGGACCCACTACCTCTAGAGCAGTAACAATCCATCCCCGATTTTTTTTCTTTTTTCTTGTGACCTATGTACTTGTGACCTGTCTCTCCAGACTTTTCTTCATATATCCACCTGTATGGATCCTTTCTGTATTCCCTGTTTCTGCAGCTACTCCTAGCTATACACTAAATATATATATTGAAGTATGTCAAAATACAGATTTAGAGCTAGAACAAATGAGTAAGCAAAGTCTTGCTGTGATCTTTCCTGAGTCTGTGTTACTACACACAGTATAACTTGTTACATTTCCATCCATTTGCAAATTTAAATTATTTTTATTTATGGGATGATAATATACAGTTGTGTTCTGGCTATATTTTATTATCAGTTCCTTAGTTGAAAACACATCTAGGCTGTTTCCATTTGGTCCCATTGTGAAAAGAAGGCAAGGAGCATGATTGACAAGCAGGTCCCCAAGCCTTTGGGTGTAAATCAAGGAGTTCTGAAGCTGCACCATAGGTAGATCTACTTTCAGTCCTTTCAAAGATTTCTGTAATGACATCACCAGTTTGAAATCCCACCAACAGTGAATGAGGGTTAATTTTTCTCAGGTTCATTGTCAGTGTTTGTTGTTCATAGTTCTGGTGATTTGGTCATTCTGGTTCTGGTCATGTGAAATCTCAATATAGTTTTGTATTGATTTTTGCCTGATTCTAAGGATGCTGAAACTAAATGTATTTTTTTTTACTATTTTTTTTATTTCTTCCTTTTAGACTTGTCCATTCAGAGACTTAGCCTATCGTTTTATTAGTTTTTTTTTTTTTTTGTTGTTGTTGTTGTTTTTCATAATTCTTTGAGAAGTACTCTGCAAGAGAATAAGTAGATAAAATCCTAGTAGGGCTGGTGCAATATAGCTCACAAATATATCTCATCCTAATTCTTGAGGCATGGCATGGATGAACAATATGGAGTATTGGTCCTGAGCCTGTATTAGGAGGTGTGTGGTATGGGGTCAATAAAATTAATCAGACCCCATCACAGCTTGTGAAGATGCCCCTCCTATATGGGCATGGAAAAGTGGTGTCTGTGGGCAGTACAAATCAGAATCTTGGGTGAGACTTGGCAAGGATATTGTGTGTGTGGCATTTGCTTGGGTCTAGCCTAGAAGAGACATGTTGAAGTGGTAACACATGAAGGTGAGTACCTTTGTCAGTGCCTGTATGAGAGACAGTAAAAAAGGCTTTTATCTGGACTTGCAGAATAGAGAAGGTAATGGGGAGAAATATGGGTCCAACTCACAGATAAAGCCTACAATTGAGTCTTCATGCAACGTCAACTGTGGTATATGAAGAAGTATCCTGGGATGGGGATTCCGTGTCATGCAACACCAAACAGTTTCTTCAGTAATTCTTAATGAGAAATTGTGTTTTTCTCATTTATTTATGTTGTAAAATGACTTTTACTGAGAAAATTATATGTATATTATGATTCCTCTTTCTCTGCATTTAGTTACATAGGACACTGACTCTGTAGACCCCAAAAAAATATTTGCAGTTGATTTTTGTCAATTTTGTAAGTGAGACCTTATTGTCTCAGAGTTAATAGACTTCTAAGCATCTAAGTCATTACCTGATGCTTAGAAGAACTGACTAAAGAATGTTCACACATGAATAATGAGTCTAGCTATTAAAAGTTAATTTGTCTTCTGTTCATGGAATGAAAAGAACTATTAAAATTAGATATGAATTATCCAATTGTAAGTTTTAGAAGCATTAATCATCAGATCAGTAATTCTTAGTTGCTAAGAAGTATAGATGATTAAGTTTTCTATATTTTTAATTGTACTATATGCATTGGTGATACCATGACATTAGTTGTAATGGTGGTGCATTGTTATAAAAACAGTCATTACTTGTATACATTATTTATCTGGCATCTGGCAATTTCTTAAATGGATCTTATTATTTCCATTATTAATAGATAATTTTATCCAACCACAAAATACTTTTTCTTTGAACCTGAAGAAAATTTCTCTTAAATTAACCCCATATTGAGACAGAAAGCATGTCTGAGTTAAAATACCTATCTATATCCTATCCTATAAAATTTAAACCTAGATTTCAACAAAACTGACAAAGAAAAACTTACAACTCATGGAAACTAAGCTACTCTCTACTTAATAAAATACTAGATCAGAACAGAAGTACAAAATAAATAAATAAATAAATAAGTAAATAAAATCTTTAAATAAATGTTCTAAAAGAAAATGACAATGAATACAAAATATACCCAAAATTATGAGACAGATAAGTGCCTACATTTAAAAAAAAACAAACAAAAAAGAAAACTATCACTTTGCAATTTGCAATTTTATGAGATCCCATTTGTTCTTGATCTTAGAGCATGAGCTATTGATGTTTTATTCAGGAAAATTTCACCTGTGCCTATGGGTTCAAGGTTCTTGCCTACTTTCACTTCTGTTAATTTCAGTGTTTCAGGTTTTATGTGAAAGTCCTTGATTCATTTGGACATGAGCTTTGTACAAGGAGATAAGAATGAATCAATTTGCATTCTACATTCTGACCTCCTGTTGAACCAGCACCATTTGTTGAAGATGTTGTCTTTTTTCCCTTGAAAGTTTTAGCTCTTTTGTCAAAGATTAAGTAACCATAGGTGTGTGAGTTCATTTGTGGGTCATCAATTCTATTCCATTGATCTACCTGCCTGTCTTTGTACCAATACCATACAGTTCTTACAGTTACTCTGTAATACAGCCTGAGATTTGGGATCATGATTCCCCTAGCAGTTTTTTGATTGTTAGGAATAGCTTTTGCTATCCTGGGCTTTCATTATTCCAAATTAATTTGCAAATTTCTCTTTTCAACTCTATGAATAATTGTATTAGAAATTTGATGGAGATTCCATTGAATCTGCAGATAGGGAAAGAGTGAGCAGCCTGGTCTAGTTTTTGACTTTAGTGAGAAGGCTTCAAGTTTTTTTATCATTTACTTTAATGTTGGCTTGTGGTTTTCTGTATATTGCTTTTACTATGTTCAGGTATGAGGCTTGAATTCATGATCATGCTTTCTCAGAATCTAATAAGATGATTATATGGTTTCTTTCTCTGAGTTTGTTTATATAATGGCTTAAAATGATAATTTCCTTATATTGAACCATCCCTGAATCCCTGGAATAAAGGCTACTTGATCATGTTGAGTGATCATTTTGATGAGTTTTTGGATTCAGTTTGCAAGATTTTATTGAGTATTTTTGCATCAATGTTCTCTTTCTTTAGTGAGTCTTTGGGTGGTTTAGGTATAAGTGTAATTGTGACATAATAGAAAGAATTGGATAGTATTCCTTATGTTTCTATTTTGTAAAAATAGTTTGGAGAATATTGGTATTAGGTCATTATTGAAGGTCTGATAAAAATCTCCACCAAAGCAATCTGGTACTGGACTTTTTGTGGTTGGGAGAATTTTAATGATTGCTTCTAATTCTTTAGGAGTTATGGGACTGTTTACATGGTTTATCTGATTCTGATTTCACTTTGGTACATGGTATCTGTCTAGAAAATTGTCCATTTCATCCAAATTTTTCAGTTTTGTTGAATAGGGTCTAATGATTTCTTTTCTTTTGTAGTAGGTTCAAATAAAATTTTAAATTTCTCTGTTTCTCTTGTTATAACAACTTTATCATTTCTGATTTTGTTAATTTAGATATACTACCTGTGCCTTCTGGTTAATCTGGCTAAGGTTTTATCTATCGTGTTGATTTTCTCAAAGAACCAGCTCTTGTTTTTGTTGATTCTTTGTATAGTTTTTTTGTTTGTTTCTATTTGGTTGATTTCAGCTCTGAGTTTGATTATTTTCTGCCATCTCATCTGTTTCTTCTTCTTCTTTTTCTTCTTCTTCTTCTTCTTCTTCTTCTTCTTCTTCTTCTTCTTCTTCTTCTTCTTCTTCTTCTTCTTCTTTCTTCTTCTTCTTCTACTTCTTCTTCTTCTAATCCTTTTTCTTCTTCTCTTCTTCTTTTTTGAGCTTTCAGGTGTGCTGTCAAGCTGTTAGTTAGTGTATGTTGTTCTTTCCAGTTTCTTTCTGGAGGCACTAAAAGCAATGAGTTTTTTCCTTAGCAGTACTTTTATTGTGCCCCATAAGCTTGGGCATATCGAGCCTTAAAGAGGGGCTAATATCCAATATATATATATATATATATATAATTCAAGAAGTTAGATAGGCAGATTCCCTAGGGAAAATTAGAAAAGGGGTTATCATTTGAAATATAAGTAAAGAAAAGATCCAAAACAAAAAGAAAGAAAAAAAAAAACAAAACAAAACCAACAAACAAAACAAAATTGGAGAGGTATTTTACTAGCTACTTAACAGCTTCCTGAACATAATAGCTCTAAAACCCAGAGAAGTTATTTCCATCAAAAAAGAGAAGCCAGGTGGAAATAATCAAACTGAGATATAAAATACATAAAATAGAAACAAAGTAAACTATACAAAGAAAACTATAGAATAAAAATTTAGCTCTTCTAGAAAATCAATGAGATGCATACAGTAGGAAAAAAAAATTAGCAAAGTAATAAATGAAACAAGGGAGAGAACAGATATAAAGGAAGTCCAGAGACTCACAAGGACATCGTTTAAAAGTCTGTATTTCACCAAATTGTATAAATGTAAAAGAAGTACATAGTTTTCTGGTGGAGGAGTCTGGAGACTACGTTCAGAAATGGCACCTTGCAAGGAGAAGGAAAAGAAGGAGGAACAGGTCATCAGCTTTGGACCTCAGGTGGCTGAAGGAGAGAATGTATGTGGTGTCTGCCACATCTTTGTATCCTTCAATGATACCTTTATCCATGTTACTGATCTTTCTGACAAGAAAACTATCTGCCAGGTGACTGGTGGAATGAAGGTAAAGGCTGACAGAGATAAGTCTTCTCCGTATGTAGCCATGTTGACTGCCCAGGATGTGGCCCAGAGATGCAAAGAGCCGGTCATCCCTGCCCTGCATATCAAACTCTGGGCTACAGGAGGAAACAGGACTAAGACCCCTGGACCTGGAGCCCATTCAGCCCTCAGAGCTCTTGCTCGCTCTGGGATGAAGATTGGGCGGATTGAGGATGTCACCCCTATCCCCTCTGACAGCACTCGAAGGAAGGGTGCTCGTCGTGGTCGCCATCTGTGAACAAGACTTCTCGAGTTATTTTCTGTTAATAAATTGCTTTATGTAGGCAAAAAAAAAAAAGAAGTACATAAATTTTTCACAATAGGTTAACCTCACCAAACATAAATCAAGATCAGATAAAGAGACCTATAAAACACAGTGAAGTAAGAATGACCATTAATTAATATCTCCTAACCAAAAATTTACAAAGTCTTAGAATGCTACTACATTTCCAAAGAACTAATGTTAATATTACTCAAATCATCCCACAAAAGAGAATCAGAAGGGACAGGGATCAATAAATTCTATAAGGCCTCAGTTACACTGATACCAGAATTACATGCAAAGATCCAACAAAGAAAGAGAACTACTAGACTCAGCCCAGTTTCATCAGGACCTGCTGCCTGCCAGCCCACAGGTCTCTGGAATCCCAGAAATGTAAAAGTACTCTCCATCCTAACTAGGAGGGTGAGTAAAATTCTTCTTCCTAGGAGAGGCCAAAGAGAAATCTTGTAGTACAGCCAGAGTTACTGCCTGGGAGTCCACACTTCCTGCCCAACGCTAGTTCTCAACCAGTAACACCCTTCACAATAGTCACAAACAATATGAAATACCTTGGTGTGACCCTAAATAAGAATGTAAACAGTCTGTAAGACAAAAATTTCAAGTCTTTGAAGAAGGAAACTGAAGAAGACCTCCAAAGATGGAAAGATCTCCCATGCTCATGGATTAGAAGGATCAACATTGTAAAAATAGCCATCTTGCCTAAGGAAGCCAACAAATTCAATGAAATCCCCATCAAAATTCCAAATTAATTCTTCATATAGTTAGAAAGAGCAATTTGCAAATTCATTTGGAATATAAAAAACCCAGGATAGCAAAAACCATTTTTAACAATAAAAAAGCTTCTGGGGGAATCACCATTGTAGACCTCAAACTGTATTACAGATCAATTTTGGTAAAAACTGTCTGGTATTGGTTCAGAGACAGGCAGGTAGAACAATGGAATAGAATCAAAGACACAGAAATGAACCCACCCAACTATGGTCACTTGATCTTCGACAAAGCAGGTAAAAACATTCAATGGAAAAGCACAGCCTCTTCTACAAATGGTACTGGTTCAACTGGTAGTTAGTATATATAAGAATACCAAATCAAACCCTTCTTATCTCCTTGTACAAAGCTCAAGTGCAAGTGGATCAATGACCTTCACCTAAAACTAGGTACACTGAAACTAATAAAACAGAATGTCAGAAAAAGCTTAGAACACATAGGCACAGGGAAAAATTTTCTTAAAAGAATACCAATGGCACATGCTCTAAGATCAAGAATCTAAAAATGGGACCTCATGGAACTGCAAATCTTCTGTAAGGCCAAGGACACTGTCAAAAGTACAAAACGGTAAACAATAGACTGGCACCAAATCTTTACCAATTCTACATCTGGTAGAGGGTTAGTATCAAGAAATTAGACTCTAGAGAATCAAATAATCCTATCAAAAAATGAGGTACAGCGCTACACAGAGACTTCTCAACTGAAGAGTATTAAATGGCTAAGCACCTAAAGAAATGCTCAACATCCCTAGTCATCAGAGAAATGCAAATCAAAACAACCATGAGATTTAATCCCACACCTATCAAAATGACTGGGAACAAAACCTCAAGTGAAAGCAGATGCTGTTGAAGATATGGAGAAAGAGGAACACTCCTCCACTGTTGGTGGGATTGTAAACTGGTACAACCACTCTAGAAATCAGTCTGGAGGTTCCTCAGAAAATTGGAGAAATTACTACCTGAAGACCCAGCCATAACATTCCGGGCATATACCCAAATGTAGTACCAACATCTAACAAAGACACATCCTCAACAATGTTCATATCAACCTTATTAATAATAGCCAGAAGCTAGAAAAAAAAACCAGATGTTCTTCAACAGAAGAATGGATACAGAAATTGTGGTACATATACACAATGGAGTACTACTTAGCTATTAAAAACAGTGAGTTCATGAAATTCCTAGGCAAATGGATGGAACTTGAAGCTATCATCCTGCCTGATGTAACCCAGTCACTAAACTGAATTCATGATATGTACTCATTTATAAGCAGATACTACCCCAAAATGCTCAAAATACCCACAAAACATCCACAGAACCTATAAAGCTCAAAAAGAAGGATGACCAGAATGTGAATGTCTCAGTCCTTCTTAGAGGGGAGAACAAAACAGGAGAAGAAATAAATACAAGTTTAAATGGAGGAGCAGGGATTGAAGAAAAGATCTACAAATATTGCCTCACCTTGAGAACCACTCCTTATGCAGTCACCAAATCCAAGCACTATTGCTGATGCCAAGAAGTATTTATCAGATATGGATGTCTCCTCAGAGGCTTTTTCAAAGTCATTTAGATACAGATGAGGATGCTTGCAGCTAAACATCAGACTGAACACGAGGACCCCATTGAAAAAGCTAGAGAAAGGACTGCAAGAACTGAAAGATATGCAACCTCCTGGAAAGAACAATGTCATCTACCAGCCAAGGCACTGAGGTGGAAAGGTTGATTGGGAGAGGGAGCACCTTTATGGAAGCAAGTTTCGATGGAAGATGAAGGGTGTATGTGGGGTTGAGGTTATAACATTTGAAATGTAAATACAGAGAATATATAATAAATTTTGGGGAGAAAAGTAAAAATAAACAGGACTAAAAGAGGAAAATGTAAAAAAAAATAAAAAAAAGAAATACTCACAAATTTTCTCTTATGAACATAGATGTAAGAATACTCACTAAAATCCTTGCAAAGCAAATCCAAGAACACATCTACAATATAATCTACTATAACCCAGTAGGCTTCATCCTAGAGATGCAGGATGCTTCAACATGCAAAAATCAGTAAATGCAATGCACCACATAAATGGCAAAACAAAAAAAGAACATTTGGTGACAAAAATATTCTTTATAATAAATGTTTTGGAGAGATTAGGGACACAAAGGTTATTCTTAAATATTATATTAGCAATTTTCTGGATGCCTATAACCAACATCAAATAAATGAAGAGAAACTAACAATAACTCCACTAATATTAGAACCAAAAATGGAGTCCACTTTCTCCATATTTATCCAACATAGTGCTTGTATGTTTTTTGAATTCTTAATTTAAAAAAACTAAAATGGCAGAAAAACATTTAAAGAAAAGTAAAGTATCTTCAAACATTAGAGAAAAACAAATCAAAACTAATTTTAGATGTAATACTCTTAGACATGTCAAACTAGCTAAAATCAATAACATAAATGAAAGCTCAAGCTTCTGAGAATGTGGAGTGAGGGTACACTCCTCCACTTCTACTAAGATGCAAACTTGTACAGCGACTATAGAAATCAATCTGATGGTTCTTTAGAACATTGGAAGTTAATATTCCTGAAGACCCAGTTATAGCACTCTCAGGCATATTCCCAAAATATACTCTATTCTACCAAAAGGGCCCTTGTTTAATTATACTCCTTGTGGTTTTATTTATAATAATAGCCAGAAACTGGAAACAACCTAGAATAGATAGACAGCAGAAGAATAGACAAACAAACTGTGGTACATTTACACAATAGAGTATTATTCCAATGTTCAAAAAATGGCATCATGAAATTTTCAGGAAAATGGATGGAACTAAAAAATAAAACTATCTGCCTGTCAGTTGACACAGTCCTAGCAGATAAATATAATATGTGTATATTACTTGTTAAGTAATATACTCCAAATTATAATCTGTAGATCTAGAAACATTAGATAAAGACTGGGGTCTAAGAAAAATACATATATGATCTTTCTGAAGAAACAATATATTAAAAGAATAGACTGGTACTGTATATGGATGGGAGCATGGGTTCAGTTGATTGGAGACAAGATTAGGAGGGTGGTGAGAGTACAGAGAGGAACATCTGTGATTATGTTGGAGAGCATTTAGGAAGTGGTGTGGAAAATTAATTAAGTGGGAACTTTCTAGAATGTATGCAGATGATCCTAATGAGGACTTTTCATAACAGAAATGTCAAGGCTGAAGTGGTTTTATTTGTTGGTAGTCAAGGATTCCAATGGTAGAACTGAATTGCATTCCATTAAATTGTTAGCCAAAGGTGTCCCATGATAATCCCTTCAAAATCCAGGCTGCTGCTTAGACAGTAGGTTCTCTTTGCAAACTGACAGCAGAATCCCATTGCCAAAGGACAGCAGCCACACAACTCACTGAACTTGCAGGTTCAAAGAGTGCCTATGTGGCATTCCTATAGTCTAGTGTCCTTGATAGAAGGTTCTCTGAAATACACAGGAGAAAAAAAGGCATAGACACCAACCCAACCAAAAATTCTTTGACTTTCAGTCTGTCTTGCCTGAAAAATCTGCTATGGCAGTGGTGGTACAGAACTCCTGGGAGTAGCGAACCATTGTCTGATGTGACTTAAGGACTACTTCATGAGATGGATCCCATACTTGAACAAATCAGTAGCCTTCCTTTATACAAATGATAAACAGGCTGAGAAAGACATTAGGGAAACAAGACACTTCAAAATAATCACAAATAGTATAAAATATCTTGTGGTAACTAACCAGACAAGTGAAAGATCTGTATGACGAGCATTGCATCTCCAAAGTCAAGACGATCATATTACTTGTAGTGGCCACATAGGCAGAGTAGTGCCCACCACAGCCTGACATATAATGGGTAGCAGAGGGACAGTGACTTGTATGGGACGTAGGTACTCACTAATCCGTCATGCTGGTAAATGGTATTTCCAGGAGTGAAATAGATAAGAAGTCTACTACATTGCTCTTTGATCTACATAAGCAGAAAACTTCTCAAATTAAAGAAAAACTACATTGAATGGTGACGAAGAGGATTCTCGGGCCACAAACCAATTTTCAGAGCCTGTGTGAAGATGCAGAGCAGCACCTCCTGTGGACAGAAGGAAAAAATGCAGTTGAGGTAGAACTTCGTAAAATCCCTAAGTGTTTTAGTGTTAGTCTTTCCCCCATCCTTCTCCTTCCATCCTTTTTACAAGGATAACTGCACCAGGGAAATGAAAACTGTGGGCTCTATTGGTTAGTTGTTCAGAATTGCCATGATTTGAAGAGATCTCAGGAAACACTGTGTCTGTTCAAAAACAGCTAAATGTAGAGACCATCTATATGCCTACCAACTAAACTGGATAGGAAAAATGTGGCATATTTATACAATGGTATATTATATACCTATTAAAAATAAAATTTGCCGGTAAATGATATAAGCTACACACAATCGATTTAAGTGAGATAACCCACACCCAGAAAGACAAACACATTTTTTTCTCATTTTGGATGATAGCCTTGCCTCTTTAAATATTTGTGTTTAGTAGGAGATTCTGATAGATCAACCTGGTTTTTGGACAATGCCTACCAGAAGACAAAAGCAGACTCAATAATAATGGCGACCAGAATTCAAGCATATGCAGGATTTTGGCTGGACAATTTCCATAGGATTCCTTAGATGATAGCTTTTATAAGTATCTTGAACATGCAGCCATATCACTAACATTTTGGATAATTCTCAAAAAATAGAATAAACTGGATGACAGCATGAAAGAATTCTTTATAATACAGAGCACATTATTTAACAACCACTGATTTTTATAAGGTCAAAATCTTTAGGCTATCAAATGAAAATTGTACTGCATTATTTTGAAACCGTATCTTTAACAATTAAGCATGTTATCTGAGTCACTGTCAAAACAAAGGTAGGAATTCCTAACAATATTTCTTTGCACAGTCTGATTGAGGTGACTCAGGAATAAAATTTAGCTTCAAAGATTCCATAAAGAACTAATCGTTTCCAATATCTAATGACAGATTATGTAAATCTCTGAGGCGTTCACACTGCTAAAATTTTATAAGAAAATTGCCAGCTGAAAACTAATGTGCTTCAAAGGACATCATTAGAAGGAACTGGGTTTCCAAGGCTGTACCATATCACAATTTTATAAAAAAAAAAAACATATAAAAGAGATAAATAGTTCAATAATTAACAGAGATTACCACAAAACTCTCAAATTTTTAACAGAAAAGTTAACGTGTAACTTAGAGTACAAGAATTTGTCTCAGTTGAGGAAACTGAAAGCACTATGTTTCTTTTATAGCTTTGAAAGGACTGCATTTACTCATTAAAATCCCCATATTTTCATTCCTTCCTTTGGCATAGAATTATGTATATTAAATCAATGTAAAATTTTCAAAGCTAGAGGGATTATTCTGAAGTTAAAGGTGCCTGTCACCAAAAGAGAACAAACTCCAAAGTTGTTTTCCAGCCTCCAGTACACAGTGTGGCTTTCATGTGCCTGCCTCCACTCCACTCTCTCACTCATGATAAAGAATAATAAAATATAATTTAAAAATAAAGACTTTAATCTGAATAACTTTTTCCACTGGCAAGGGAAAGTCTTTTAAACTTTTGCTCAACTTAAAAAATTAAATACTTACAAAAACTACTTTTCATATTAATATGGCAGCTTTTGTACAAATCTAACTTAAATTCAAACTAAGGACAACTAGTTTTAATGACCTTTACTGGTTACAATATTAAATTAATGAGAATGTTCTTGCCTTTAAACCGTTATCACTATTATTTTGAAGACACAAAATACTCATGTTAGACATTTCCTCTCAGGCAGTAACTGTAATAACTTGCTCAGATGCATAGACACGATGTATCTCAAGGTTAGCCTTAAGTCTAGCTTAACTGAAAGGGTCAGGGAATTTGTGGAGGATATGGGAGGAGTTGGGAAATGGAAAACCATATCAGCACATATTGTATAAAAAATACATATGCAATTAAAGAAAGATAATGACTTATATTATCTCAACAGTTCAGATGATGCTTTTATTCTACATAGTTTCTCATTCAAATTCTGCACAAAGCCTAAAATATACAGATCCTCAGAGTGAATAGAAGTTATGAGGAATATGTGATGGGAGGTGATGTCATAAGAACAATGGAAGGGAACAAGAGCTAGCTAGCCAAAGTAAATTAAAAAATTGTCTTTTTTTTGACATATCTTTATATATAATCTCAGGGTTGGAGTAATTCTGGGATCATCCTTCAGCTGACAAACTTCCTTTCAGCTCTCTGAGAATGTGTTCTGTTGTTAGCCTTCTGTTTAATTCAGAATTCCACACTTTGTTGAATGAGAAGAGCCTAGGAAATAACAACACATTAGTCTGACCGCAATTAATGTTTTCTACATGATAAATTATCATAATCACCAAATTAGTATTTATTAAAATGAAAGATACAATAACATATATCCAAATCTGTGACTTCATTTTTAGCAAATTTAGGACACAATACCTCCCTCTATAACTATTTGACAAGCTTTAGAGAATGTGCATTATATGTTTGGTAATATTCCTAATATGGTTAATTTGGAAGAATTAATGAATTAAGCACAGTAGTAAACAAAAGGGAATGCAAATATTTTAATATAAATATAAAATTTTTCTGCACAAAAATGTTTGCACGAAATGTACTTAAAGTACTTAGTAAATCACATTTGAACTGAGAAATTTACATTGTCATTTAGTACACTGTTTTAATTGCTTTCTGTTGCACTAAGAAAACACCATAATGATGGGACATTAGAAAGTATTTCACTGGGCTTTTGATTTCAAAGACTAAGGACGACTTAACAGCAGGAAGTGCTGACATCCTGATTAAAAAACAGGAGTCAGATCACAAATGAGAGGTTTTGAAATTTTAAACACACATTAAGAGACATGTCTATTCCAACAACGCCATTCCTCCTAATCCTACCCAAACCAGCACCAACTGAGACAGTATTCAAATATCTGAGAAACCTAAGGCATATTTCATTAAAAACTACCACATTCTACATCTTATTGCCCAAAGTCTTGTGGTTAAATGCTTTTAATTTGATCTCAAATCTACCAAAACATCTTTATAATCTTAACACTGATTCAAAATACTGAATCTCATCTGAGCACCAAGGCAATCACTTAATTGTAGCCCACTGTAGGATGAAAAAGTGGATTTTATACTTTCAATATATAACTGCACAGAATATGCAGTGACATTCAAAATGGAAAAGTATAAATATAGTGAAGAAATATAGGGCCAAAGCATCACTGAAACAAAGCCAGGAAGGCAAACGCTAAGCCCACTTTGTCTAGTGTCAAATGTGACTCTTCTCTTCCAACGTTGTCCACTTCAACATAGTTCTTTGTGTTGGGCTGGTTCCTCTCTTCATATACAGCTTTCCCAGGCTGACCTCCCTTGGCTCTCACACTTCTAATATCAAGTGTTGAACATAATCTAGGCTTCCCTTTTACAGCTGCATGCTCTGGCTTCTGAAGGCCTATATGCAGGGACTCCCTAGCCACAAGTGTGGCCTCCATCAACATATAGGGAGATTCCAAAAGTGTAGACTTTATGATTCTAATGCTTTTCGAAGTAACCGCTAATTTATGCTACCTGCTTGGGATAAAGTATGGCTCCCAACTGAACTACATTTGCAGAAGGTTTCCTTTGTTGTTGTAGTTGAGCAGCAGAAAAATGCTCAGCACTTTTCCCAAATTAGAAAGTTAGCTGGATGAGGGTTTTGCCTCAGGAGTACCTATCCCTTTATTGCATTTTATATCAGTCTTCTCTTTGTCTCTTTTAACATTGGTTCGACTCTAACATTAATTTTCTGATGTTTGTTTTTAAGCTGGTACAACGACTCTGGAAATTAGTCTAGCGGTTCCTCAGAAATTGGCCACAGTCCTACCTGAGGACCCAGTTATTCTACTTCTGGGCATATACTCCAGAGATGCTCCAACATACAACAAAGACACATGCACCACAATGTTCATAACAGCTCTATTTATAATAGCCAGAAGCTGAAAATTGTGGTACATTTACACAATGGAGTACTACTCAGCTATCAGAAAAAATGACTTTATGAAATTCCTAGGAAAATGGATGCATCTAGAGAATAACATCCTGAGTGAGGTAACACAGTCACAAAAGAACAGACATAATAATGCAGTCACTGATAATTGGATACTAATCTCAGAAAGCTCTGAATATCCCAGAAACAACTCACAGGCTATATGACCCTCAAAAAAAAAAAAAAAAAAAAAAAACAAAGGCCAAGATATGAAAGCCTCAGTCTTTCTTAGGACAAAAAAATAAGTGTATAGAACCCTCTCAGAATGTGGTACACCTGGACCTTAAATCATTAATAATTCAAGAGCTAAGAATATAGCCTTGTAGCAATTTTTGGTATTCAAAAATCATTATATTTAATCTATACACACCAAGAAAACACTGACTGTTTCCATGTTCTGTTCTGTTCTTCATGTACTTTATGCTTATGGTAACTAGTAAGATTTCAGTGCATGTTATCAATCCTCTAAAAAAATAAGTAATGACAAAATATATTCATACAATGTTATGCCAAAAAAATAAATAAATATCAATCTGAAACCTTAAAAAGTTGTATGGAGATCTCTATCTCTAATCTATATCTATCTATCTATCTATCTATCTATCTATCTATCTATCTATCTATCTATCTAGTCCTCATTGTTCTTTATCAATCAATCAATCTATCTATCTATCTATCTATCTACCTATCTATCTATTTTTCTATCTATCATCTATCTATCTATTAAATCATCTATATTGTCCTCATTGTTCTTTATCTATCTATCTATCTATCTATCTATCTATCTATCTATCTATCTATCTATCTATCATCTATATTGTCCTCATTGTTCTTTCTCATTTTTGACCTCTATACGGGGTATTGTAAGTAAAGATGTAACAGTGGGAATATTAGGCTGTCTTTTAATCACCTCCACCAAAAGAAAAATAATTCAACATCTCAAAATTTAAACTTAGGCAGAATTTTAGGACAAGTTCAGAAGGCAGCCACATTATCGGGCTCAGCTGATTGCAGTCTCCCCTCTGAAAGCTCTGCAGCTGTTCCTCTTTAGTCCATAGTGCTCTCTGTACTACTGATATTCAAGCTCCTATCAGGATACCCTGTAAAGCACTACTTACATAATTTAACCATGTTCTAGTGTAAAACGGCAAAGTCTTGGGTATTCTTTCAGAAAACAACATGGTCAGGCCAGTGGCAGCAACAATAAAACAGACTGTCATATCAATACACACTTTCTGACTACAATTTCTTTCCTTGCTACTTTGTTTTTTGTCTGTAACATGATTAAGACAAGGTATAAGAGAAAGTATTTAATAAGCTTCCAGTTTCAGAAGGTTAGAGTCTGTGTTATCAGAACAAAGGCATGGTAATGGCAAAGCTGATATCTTACATCATGATCTCTCTCTCTCTCTCTCTCTCTCTCTCTCTCTCTCTCTCTCTCTCTCTCTCTCTCTCTGTGTGTGTGTGTGTGTGTGTGTGTGTGTGTGTGTGTGTGTGTTCCTCTTGAGACAACTTTCTCCTGCTATTTCGAAACACTCTCTGGATAGTTCAACTCCTAAAAATAAAAAGCCAGACTTTTATTTATGTATAACTTTCGTCATTACCCTAGTTTCCCTCTTGATTATCACATAAATCAACATATCCTAACCACAGCCCCATGATTTTTAGAAAGAATCAGTAAGCACAAGCAATAAGATAACTGGGTGGGATCCCACCCTGAAATTATTTCTACTATGCCTGGGCCTGGACCTAAGCTCCCTCCCTCCCAGACTGACCTTGAATTCAGGAATCTGGATGCCTTCCTAAGCATAATCAAACAAACAAACAAACAAACAAACCATAGCTGTGTGGGATCTAGCCTTGAGTTCACTACTCCCTAATCTCTTTACCTCCTTCCTAAGAATCTTTGTGACAGGCTCACTCATAATGCGGTTGCCTCTATTCTTTTCGATCCATGAAGCTCTTCATATAATTCATACTATATCCTTATATTTTGCAAAGTTGAGAAATGATATATTTTGGAACTTATGTTTTCATCATTCTTTCCCACAGTCTTAAGGGATGTCTTAGAGGTCACAGTATTCTACCATTTTGCTGATACATAGACACACCCTCTCCTCTTGGGCTCAAGTTCTCTCTGACTATCAAGAAGTCATTAGCCTTTTCGGAAAGAAGAATGTGAAAACTTGTATATTGCTGTATGTACAGAAAAGCCTTATGCCCACAGCAATCATCAACATTCATGGAAGCCCATTTCCTGCTGTCTCTGTTCCAGGGTTAGAGCCATATCATTTGGCTCACATTGGCAAGCAAGACTCAGAAGAAAACATACATAATCAAATAACCTGCATCCATGGGGGAATCATAGAGACTGAAGTGGCATCTGTAAAGAATGCATGGGATGGACTTAAGCCCTTTGCAAGTATGTCTGTCTCTCTTTCTCTATCTCTCTCTCATTCAAAAATAAAGCAAAAACGAATACAAAATAAAACAAAATGATAATTAAAAAACAGTTGATTTACTCAGTGACACTACATTAGAGACTTCTGCTTTCTCTTCCTTAGCAAGTATTGATTGCAAATACCTTTTGTTTTGTTTTGTCTTTTGTTAGGGATCCACTTCTCCTTTGCAGTACAATGTTTGTTCTGGTTTCAACCTCTTTTCCTTCTCGTTTCATATTGATACTCACTAGTCTAATTTGTGTTGCTTATTTGTATAAGGAAAACAAATTGGTTGCTATATTCTTAAAACAAAGAAGAAAACAACAAAACACATTTCTCCCCATCCATCAGTTAGCTCTAGGAAAGGGAATCAGACATGGAAAGTTAAGTATACCTTCTTTGTCAGAATTGGGAGGTCTTATTTTTATATAGGTATTATACAGGTAGCCGTAGTTACTCTTTGATTGTGTTAGACATGTTAGCTTTTCACAGAATGCCTCCCAACTTCTGGCTTTTATGGTCTTCCTCAGAGCCTTGGTGCTAACATTCTAGTTCCATACCAATTTTAAAATCTCCTTGTTACTTCAAAAAACAATCTAGAATTTTTGAAAATTAGAAAAAAGGAACTGAAAATATTTGTTAAAATAAATATATTTACAGAGCAAAATGCACATATATCACAAGTGCTTTAACATAAAATTGGATATAGACATTTTATTAACATAGAGTTCTTTCTTACAGGTTTAGTGGAAAGTTTATTACATAGAAATTTGCTCAACTGACAAAAGCACTGGCCAAAATCACTTAAATTTTATCACAGTTACCTCTTCAAAATAATATTAGAATCTATTCTCACACAACTTATTGAGATAATCTACCAAGAAATAAAGGCACTAACAATTGTTAGCAAATAAATTATTAAGATCTCCCTAGGTAATGATTAAACTGATAAAACAATACCTAATAATCACTCCTCAAATGTAGGGAACAAAGAAAATTGATTGCTTCTTGTGAACCATATTTTTCTTTTTTCTATTTCTTTTTGTGGATATATTAATTTAAAATTTCTTTTTAAAATTAGATATTCTCTGTATTTACATTTCAAATGTTATCTCATTCCACCTTCTCTTCCCATTGCCTCCATGAAGGTGCTCCCTCTCCCAACCACCCTCTCCAAACTCAGTGCCTTAGTGTTCCCCTACACTGGGAAAACAGCCTTCACTGGACCAAAGGCCGCTCCTCTCATGTGATCCACTTTCAATTGCTGGATGTATTTTGTATTTGTTTTCATTTCTCAGTCTTGTTAATACTCGCAGCTACATGTCTTCATACATTTCATTGAGTGTCATGACTCTCAAAGCTTGCTTTATACTTCTGAGCAAGTAAACAGATCTATTTTGAGAACTTAAATGCTATTTTTCTACTTGATTAGTTTCTCCAGGAGAGCCAATGTGCAACCAGTTATCCCACAGAGCCTGTGGATTTTGTTATGTCATTCCATTGACAGGTTCTCCACAGGGGTTAGAGTATCCCTGCCTGTCCAAGGCCTCTGTCATTTACTTCTACTGATTTTACTCACAACTCTGTGCCCTGAGAAGAGAACAGTCTGCTATAAGCTACAAGTATTTTTTCTAAAGACTAACAGGCATGTACTTGAACACCTTTTTGTGTCATATTAGAAGACTTTATAACAACTCTGCAGAATACCAGATGAGTTTACACCACTTAGGATACAATGAAGATGATAAAAATTTTAGACATGTTTGTTGTCAACATCCCATTGACAAGAAGTGGACAAAAATATAGCATACATATTATAAAATATAGTTGGAAATTGTTTCTTTGAATTAACTATGTTATCCATGAAAACTACACATTTATGAAAAGTAGTATTTTCTCTCTAATTTTAAAGACCGTGAATGTGGCAAATTCATGAGGTTAAAGGGTTAGTTTCTAAAGTAAATGACTTTGGGACATTTTAAACAACATTCTTGTATAATTTCCAATTAAATTTCTTTCTACTCTAGGCTTAATTCCAACACTACACTAACAATTGTTACCCTCCTTGTAGTTATAACATTCAGAAAAACATCTTAGTTTAATTATTAATTAGAAGACAGAAGTAGTGTTCATGTAGTAGATATCATAGTGCAAAATAACTGTTTGTTTTCAACTCTCTTTTAATTTGCAACACTTTCTATGAGGCTCAATTAGTGGCTGACCTGTATGCTCACTTACCACAAGTCAAGTATCTAACATGTATTGTGTATTCATAATACATTTTAAAACTGAGTCTAATCCTGCCACCTGGCTCTACAATTCATTTTGAAACCAAAACTCATGTAATCTTGAATACTCAATTTTGTACAATGAACTAATGTTTGTGTTTGGCTAGTTTTTACATCATCTACATATTGTTTAGTTTTCATAGTTGTATAATAACATTTTCTTTTACAATTGAAACTTTACATGATATGTGGCTGTGAGAAAAGTCTCAATGACTGTTTTCTTCTTAAACCTCTCCCATATGAATTAAAATAATAAGATGATATGTTTTTTTTTTTTTTGCTATAGTTCAACAAAGAATACATTCTCAAGATATTATCAGATGATAGGCCTGGAATAGTTGCAGAGGTATAGTGAGGAATGCATCCGTGTCACTGAGTAGCTATTTGTCTTACCTTAAGGTAAACAGCTACATTATGAAACTCTCAGTATTTCATATAACAAAGACTGAATTCTATAGCAAGAACTCATCAATTAATTAACTTTGGTTCCTTTGTACAAGGTGGATGGAGCTATCCTTAACTGAAATTTTCTGTGCTAATGAATAAGATTTTTCTAATTCTAAACCACAAATACTCAAATAATTTTCACTAATAATACTTATATAAATAAAAGAGAAGTTTGTTAATTAGAGGAATGTAAAATAATTGCTTTTAGAAACTATTATGGGAAATTAGAATCCATGTCTAAACCATACAACAAGCTGACTTCTTAAATGAATCATTTGTTCTCCATAATTTACTTCTCTTCTCTTAGCTTGTTTGATTGGTTAGTATATGTTTCTTGGTAGTTTTGAGAATCCAATGACTGTGATGTCTCTTTATATTTGATTATTAAACAATATTTGGATAATTATGATATAATCTGAATCACACACCATTAAATTGCCTTTATAAAACTGACATCTTATATGTTCAGAGACTTTATAGGATTTTAATGCTCATCTCTATAAAAACATTTATAATACTAGTATAAGACAATTATAGCCTTAAAATAATACAAGTACTTTGAATCTTAGTGAGGGAATTACTTGCATCTTTTGGAAATATAACTATTTTTTCTGGTATTCACAATTTCTAGCTCTGTAAATCAGGTATCCAACTAAATTTGCCAATAAAACAGAATTAAAAGATCAATTGAAAATATACATTTTACATTGTGTGAAGTTAAAATCATTATATTAATTTCTTATATACAATCATTTATTCAACCACTTATTATGCACAGTTAATTATACAACATAATACTATTTAGTTAAAAGGTTTCATTTTGTTAGTATATGAAACAGTCACAAAGGGCACACCAAAAAGTAAACTTATATATTATAGTATATATTAAATCTCAATTGGGGGTTTCTGCCTTGTCTTTGATCATTCAGTTCCCAGATAAAAGACAAAAAATGTAAATGAAGGGTTCTATTCCAGAGCAGAGACAGAGCCATATTACCTCCATCAGGACTCAGGATCTGCCTACAGACTTCTGAGCACACAGAAGACCCTCACAAGTGCTCTCCCACCTGAGACCACAGGTGAGCTCACAGGTGAGGCCACCCTGACTCCTTCTACTGACCATCTGGAGAGAGATCCCGAGAACTCTCAGTGCACAGGTAGGGTGGTGCTTTCAAGAACCGGTTTGTTCCTGCCTAGTGCAGAGCCACATCACTACCATCAGGACTCAGGGCCTGCCCTCAGGCTGCTGAGCACCCAGAAGAGAGCCTCAGAAGCGCTCTACCACATGAGCCCACAGAAACAGAACAGGGTCACGGACATCAGAACTCATTGCCTACCCTCAAAGAGCCAAATACCCAGAAGCAATCTCTGTCCTGAGCACATGAGCCCTCAGACCCACAGAAGGAACAGGCTTCTGTGAAGACAAGAAGATCACCTAATATCAAAAATAACAAGATGGCAAGAGGCAAGCATAAGAACCTAAGCAACAGAAACCAAGACAAACTGGCAACTTCAGAACCCAATTCTCCCATTACAGCAACCAGTGGACTCCCCAACACAGGAGAAAACAAGATATAGACTAAAAACCATACTTCATGACTGTGATAAAGGTCCTCAAGAAGTGCATGAATAATTCCCTTAAAAAAATTAAAGAAGAACGCATGTAAACAAGTAGAAGCCCTTAAAGAAGAAACACAAAAATTACTTAAAGAGCTTAAAGAAAACACAACCAAAGAGGTTAAAGAATTAAAAATGAAAGTGGAAACAATAAAGAAATCACAAAAGGAGACAACTCTGGAGATATAAAACCTAGGAAAGAAATCAGGTGTCATAGATGCAAGCATCTCCAACAGACCACAAGAAAGGAAGTGAGGATCTCAGGGGCAAAAGATAACATTGAAAACATTGATAAAACAGGGAAAATGCAAAAGACAAAATGCTCCTTATACAAAATATCCAGGATATCAAGAATACAATGAGAAGACCAAACCTCAGGATAATAGGTGTAGAAGAGAGCAGACTCCCAACTAAAAAGCCCAATAAATATCTTCAACAAAATCATAGAAAAATAATTTTCTAACCTTAAGATCGAGAGGACAATAAACATACAAGAAGCCTACAGAACTCCAAATACATTGTACCATGAGAGAAACTCTTCTTGATACATAATAGTCAAAACACCAAAAGCTCACAACAAAGAAAAAAATACTAAATGCAGTAAAGGAGAAAGGACAAGTAGCATATGAAGGCAGACCACTCAGAAGTACACCAGACTTCTCTACAGAAATTATGAAACCTTGAAAATCATGGTCCAATATCATACAGACCCTAAAAGAACGTAAATACTACTATAGGTTACTCTACCTAACAAAATTCTTAATTACCATAAATGAAGAAACCAAGATATTCCAGGACAAAACCAAATTTACCCAATATCTGTCCACAAATACAGCACTACAAAGGATATTAGATGAAAAACACCAACACATGAAAGGAAACCAGACACTAGAAAAAGCAGGAAAATAATCTTGCAAGAAACCCAAAAGAAGAAAAGCACACAAACATAATTCTACCTTTAACAACAACAACAACAACAAAATAACAGAAAACAACAATCACTATTTTTAAAATATTTCTTTATTTAAACACCATTGAACTCAATTTCCAAATAAAAGACATAGGTCATCCAACTGGATACTTAAACAGGACCCAGCATTTTGCTGACACTTGTCTCAGCAACAAAGTCAGGGAATACCTTAGCTTAAAGGCTGGGAGTAAACTTTCCAAGCCAATGATGCAAAGAATCAGTCAGAAATATTCATTCTAACATCGAATAAAATAGATTTTCAACCAAAAGTTGCCAAAAAATATAAGGAAGGACCCACCACAGGAAACAAATCTATAAGAGCAATCTCTCAATCCTAAATATCAATGTCCCAAATTCAAGGCCACCCACATTCATAAAAACCAAACAAACAAACAAACAAACAAAACTCTACTAAAGCTGAAAGCATATATTATACCACATGCAATAATAGTGGGAGAATTCAACACCCCACTCTCATAAATGGACAGATCATAGAAGCAGAAACTAAATAGAGACACAATGAAACTAGCAGAGATTATGAACCAATTGTATTTAACAGACATCTATAGAACATTTCATCCTAAAACAAAAAAAATATACCTTCTTCTCAGCGCCTCACAGTACCTTCACAAATATTGACCATATATTTGGTCACAAAACAAGCTCAACAGATAAAGAAGACAAAAATACTCCCATGCATCCTATTAGAAAAACATGGACTAAGGCTGTCTGTTAATAACAACTAAAAACCCACATACACATGGAAGCTGAAAATGCCCAACTCAATGATAGCTTGATCAGAAAGAAATAAAAAAGAAATCATAGATATTTTAGAATTTAAAAAAATGAAGGTACAACACACCCAAACTATGGGATGCAATGAAAGCAGTGCTAAGAAAAAAACTCATATCTTTGAGTGTCTCTAAGAAATAAAAAAATTATTGAAAAACAAAAAGCAAAAAACTGGAGAGAACATACATTAAGAACTTAACAGCTCACTTGAAAGCTCTGGAACAAGAACAAGAACAACAACAACAAAAGCAGATACAGCAAAGACGAGTAGACAGCAGGAAATAATCAAAATCAGTGCTGAAACTAACCAAGTAGAAACAGATAAACAGCAAAATATTATACAAATAATCAACAAAACACAAGCTGGTTCTTTAGAAAATTAACGAGATTGAAAAACCATTAGCCAGACTATTTAGAGGGAACAGAATGAGCATCCAAATTAACAAAATCATAAATGAAAGGAAAGACAAAATAGCAGGAACTTAGGAAACTCAAGAAATCATCAAATCTTACTAAAATTTCCTATATTCAACAAAATTGAAAAATCTAGAAGAAATAGACAGATACCAGGTACCAAAGTTAAATCAAGATCAGATGAAGTAGTCATCAAAAGTATCCCAACCAAAAAGCCTGCGACCAGATGGGTTCAGTGAAGAATTCTAACAGACTTTCATAGAAGACTTAATTCCAATACTTTCTAAACTATTCAACAACAAAAAATAAAATAAAATAAATTTAAAAAGCAGAACACTTTCCAACTATCCAAGTCATTGTTCCATGCCACAATTATGCATATATCTAAAAAAACACCCTACCAAGGAAGAGAACTTCAGACTAATTTCCCTTATGAACATTGATGCAAATAGATTCAATAAAATTCTTGCAAACTGAATCAGAGAACACTTCAAAATGATCATTTCCCATGATCAGTAGGCTTCATCCCAGGGATGCAGAGATGGTTCAAAATAGGGAAATCCATCAACCCACTATATAAACAAACTCAAAGAAAAAAAAAAAAAACACATGGTCATATCATTAGATGCTCAGAAAGCATTTTGACAAATTCAACACCCCTTGATGTTCAAAGTCTTAGAAAGATCAGGAATTCTTTAGGCCCATACCTAAACATAGTAAAAGCAATGTTCACCAAACTAGTAGCCAACATCAAACTAAATGGTTAGAAACTTGAAGCAATACCACTAAAATCAGGAACTAGACAAGGCTGCCCACTCTCCGAATGCCTATTCAACATAGTACTGCAAGACCTGGTCAGAGGAATTAGACAGCAAAATGAAGTCAAAGGGATACAAATTGGAAAGGAAGAAGTCAAAATGCCACTCTTTTCAGATGATGATAATATATTTAAGTGACCCCAGAAATTCCACCAGGGAACGCATCCAGCTGGTAAACAACTTCAGCAAAGTGTCTGGTTATAAAAGTAACTCAAAGAAATCAGTAGGTTTCCTCTACTCACAGGACAATCATGCTGAGGAAAAAAATAGAAAAATATACCCTTCACAATAGTCACAAACCATATGAAATGCCTTGGTGTGACCCTAACCAAGCAAGTGAAAAATCAGTATGACAAGAACTTCAAATCTCTGAATAAGGAAATTAAAGATCTCAGAAGATGGAAAGATCTCCCATGTTCATGGACTGGAAGTAACAACATTGTAAAAATGGCCATCTTTCTCAAAGCAATTTATAGATTCAATGCAATCCCTAACAAAATTCCAACTCAATTCTTCAAAGAGTTAGAAAGCGCAATTTGCAAATTCATTTGGAATAAGAACAACAACAAAAACCCTAGGATATCGAAAAATTACTCTCAACAATTAAAGAACCTCCTGGGGAATCATCCTTTCTAACCTCGAGTTATATTACAGATCAATCATGATAAAAGCTGCATGGTATTGGTACAGAGATAGTCAAGCAGATCAATGGAACAGCCATTCTGACTGGTGTGAGGTGGAATCTCCGGGTTCTTTTGATATTCCTAGGCAAATGGACGGAACTAGAAATTATTATCTGTTCTGAGCCAACCCAGTCACAAAAGAACACACATTGTATGCACTCACTGATAAGCAGATACCAGCCCCAAAATGCTGTGAATACACAAGAAACGATTCACAGACCTTATGAAGTTCAAAAAGAAGGAAGGCCAGAATGTGGATGCCTTGGTTTTTCTTAGAAGGGAGAAAAAAACACTTATGGGAGGAAATACAAGGTCAAATAGAGGAGCAGGGATTGAAGAAAAGATCAGTCAGAGACAGCCTCACCTGGAGATTGATCCGATCCCATTTGCAGCCATCAATTCTAAGCACTGTTGCTGATTCCCAGAAGTTCTCTGGCAGGAGCCTGATATGGATGCCTCCTCAGAGGTTCTGCCAGAGTCATACAGATACAGCTGAAGATGCTTGCAGCTAACCATCAGACTGAACATGGGGATCCGAATGAAGGAGCTTGAGAAAGGACTAACAGAGCTGAATGTGTTTGCTACACAAACCCTCCAGCCCTCCCACGGACTAAAATACCGACCATCAAGCACACATGGAGAGACCTATGGCTACAATTGCATATATAGCAGAGGATGACATTGTCTGGCATCAATGGGAGAAGAGGCCTTTGGTCCAGTGAAGGTGCCTTTTCCCAGTGTAGAGGAACGCCAAGGCGATGAGGTAGAGAGCGTGATTGAGAGAGGGTCTACCTACTGGTAACAAGTGGATGGGGTGTGGGCATTGGAGGGAAACAATGGATTAACATTTGAAATGTAAACGTTGCAGTTAATGTTAAAAATGGAATTTTTAATCTCTTTATCGGCCTCGGGTTCTCACTCCGCAGGCACTGCTTCCAACATGGAGCCTGGCGCATGATCTCTATCTCTCCGTCCGCAAGCCTTATTCTCCACACGGCTCCCTTCTATTGCGGCTTATTCTGCCGGCCCTACTTCCTCCCTCTAGGGTGGAATTACTGCCCCAGCATTTCTTTACTCCACTGCTGAACATAATCATCACTCTAAGGCCTGATAGCTTTCATACAGGTTTAAATATCAAACTCTCATTCCACAAACCCTGTACACAATAAGATTACATCAAATAAACAAAGATACAGCTGCCCTTCTATATGCGATATTAGGCCTATAAAATCCTTAAATGTTTACAGCTACCTAACGCCAGGTAGGTCCACCTTGATACAGTTCATCCTTCCAGATCTCCATCCTGGTCCTTTTATCTCCCCCTTGCTCTCCTTTTCCCTCACTTCTGACTCTCCAGCTCCCTTCCCCTGTTCAAACACAGGCTCTTGTCTTTTTTCTACTAAATAAAATGGGAAGGTTCAGATTAATTCACCTGAATGACTGACTAGGTAGCCCTTCTTAGGGAAGTGGAATTAACATCAAAATACAAACGGCTGCAGGACAATCTACATGTCAATATAGATAATTTTAAAACCAAAATGATTTTTAAAAACCCAAAATGTAAATAAATAAATGATCCAATTTTTAAAACCATGAGAACCTACAGACTTTAATTCAGTTGCAGAGTATCTGTGCAAAAAGTTCAGCATAGCTGCGTGTTCATATAACTGCATCATTGTGTGGCAGAGACAGCAGATCTCTAGAGCTCACTGACAGGAAAGTACCTCAGATAGAGGTAAGCTCTCAGTTCAGTGAGAGACCCTACTTGAAGGCACTAACATCTGTGTCTATCTTTCCTCTGGTTGTCACATGCCGTGCATGAATAAACATATACCCAGGTGCACATACACTGATACCAACACACAAAAGAAAGAACAGTTGTATATTAGTAATCATCCTATTACTAATGATATGAGTGATACAAACTCCATTTTTCCATAGTACCCTTTTTATTAGGCTTTGTACTTCTTCTGTACTTCCTCTGAATTTGTCAGTCACTTAGAGCCATCACATAGATAACAATAAATTTCAAGCGGATACAGTCTATGGACAACTGCTTTTCTCATGCTGATAGGTAACATGTATTAGAGTGGATCTTCCCATTTCAAGTTATTTAAACAAGACAATTACTCACAGAAGGACCCACAATTAACTATCACAACTTATAAACTCATTTTCACTTTCAATAAGATGGCCGTGTGTGTGTGTGTGTGTGTGTGTGTGTGTGTGTGTGTGTGTGTGTGTTTGTGCTCATGCATGTGTGTGGTTTAATATTAATGGTGAATTTGGTTGAATCCAAAATCAAGTAAAATGGAATAATTTGGGAACTCCCCCCGAAACCCATTGTGATCGTGTCATTTAAAATGGAAGACCCATTTGGTTGGTTGGAGGGGAGTACCCTCATATAATCAGGGGGAAGGAGGAGGGAACAGGAAATTTATGGCGGGAAACTGGAAAAGGGGGTAATATTTGAAATGTAAATAAATTATACTCAATAAAAAAGATATTAAGTCAATAAACAGTGAATGAACACATATGTCATTCTCACCACCAGTACACAATTTGTCCACATGTTTGTGAATATGTAAACACACACAGATACATTTATACTGCATATATAAATAAATGAGAATACAATCTGTATTTTCTAAATGAAGAAAAATATGCCTGAGATGAGTATGTTACCTGAAAATTATACAACTTAACATATAGGACAAAAAGCTACTGAACATTTTTTAAAGCAATAACTGTATTGAGTGTTTGCAAGCTCTAGAACCGATATTTTCCTTCATCAGGACCTCATACATAACTATTGAATCAATAAGTTAGTGTAAAATAAATTTGTAATTTGAAATTCTCTTTTTATAAACAGAATTAATTATTTCACTCATTTATTTACTTAATGTCTCAATCACACTCCCCCCACACATCTCCTTACAGCCCCACACATATCCTTCCTCCTCTCCTTGTCAGAAAAGAGGAAGCCTTCCATAGGTACCAACACACCCTGGCACAAAAAAGTGCAGCAAGACCAAGCGAATCCTTTCCCAGTGAATCCAGATAAAGCAGCCCAGATAAGGGAACTGGATGCTAAGGCAAGTGAGAGACAGCCCCTCCTCCAATTGCTAGGAGACTTCCATGTCTCTGCATGGAAACATCCACTGCTGGATGAAGCTTCTTAGAAGACAGTTAAGGTAGGCTTCTGTCTGCAAGTATAGCAGAGTGTTGTCAATCATTTCAGGTGCTGGCTCTCTCTCGTGGGATGGGTCTCAAGTTGGGCCAGTCATATGTTGGCCATTCTCTCAAACTCTGTTCCAACCTTATCTCTGAACATCCTGTAGGCAGGGAAAATTATGGGCCAAAGGTTTTGTGGATGTGTTGGTGTTCTCCACCCTCGACTGGAAGTCTTACATGGACAGAAGAGATGTGATATATTTCTGTGAGCAGTCGAGGAAAAGGCTGAGACATGTTTAGAGTGGTTTTCCCAATGGATATGTACACTACACTAGGGGAATATTTTCAGAGCACTGTTGAAGGAAATATCCCTTGGATATGTTGCTTAAGTGAGCTATACATTCAACATCTCATCAGCAATGCTTTCAAATGCAAAAACACCCAGCATTAAAAACTTATCAAATGAATCAGTCTGACATCTGTGCTCTATGATCCCTTACTGAGTGACTGGAGCATGCTCATTATACATACCCAGTGAACCAAGGAGGAAAAGCTTTGGGTTGACAGCATTTGGAAACACAACTGCAGGAAACAAATTGGCTCTATATTTGTATTAAAATTAACAACAACATTTCTGTGCTTCCGAAGAGGTGGTTGGCTTCAAAGGAGGAAAATATGGCTTTAAGAAAATAATGCATACAAAAAAGACAAAATTATTAACTATTTTAAAAACACTGAATCATTTCATCTTCTGATCATCAATATGCTTGTCAGTTTAAAGCCTGACTTGTTCTACAGCCAGAGGCTCAATTTCAAAGGCTTATCCAGGTAAGGACTGTAAAGAAAACTATATTTCTTCTTTGTATGACATTATAAGTCTTTTATGGTACCAAAAAATTCACATGCACTATATTTTAGATGTCCCAATCTTTATAGTTATCAGCAGAAATGACTATTATATGAGCAATAATTATTTTGTTCACACTGATAACTGCATTTCCTTAACATGTTATGAGGCTGTATGTTTTACATACATATTTTTGTTACCTTCTTTCTCTAATAAGAATCAGAGACCAAGAACAACTACATCATCACACAGTAATGTCAGAAATAAAGCACAAACCTCCATTTGCTTTATTGTATTGTACGTCTAAAGTTCATATAACCAAAATACTTCTTGAGTTAAAATACTAAATTATAATACGGTTTAATGAAAAATAAGAGCAAATCACTCTAGTAACAAAAAGCTATTCCTAGCAAAAATTAGTTTTAGCTTTACTACTTAACATTTTTATCGAGATGTGCATTTCTCCCAAGATGTTTCCTGGATCCTAGCTACATCAAAAAGTCAATTTGGATCACGTTCATTGAAGCACTAAGAGACTTGTTTGCTGGTCTTAATACCCAGGGAAAAATCAATATTTGAGTTATAAATGAATCAACTTGTCTAAGAACAATTATGCTTTTGCACATTCAAATCACATAGTAACTTTTCTTTCTGACTCTGTGCTCACCAAAGTCATTGCTGATTGTAATTTTACTTTCAACGCAGCATATGTACAGATTGCTTCTTAGTCATATTTAAGCCTTTAGCATAGCTTTCTGAAAAATAAAAGATAAAATGTGCTGATCTACCTTTGAGTTCAGGCATTAAACATCTGTCTATGGGGACTTGGTTAATGTGAGCCTGTTCCCCTGAGACAAATCTATTCTTAGGATGTTGATACATACAGGCCTTGTGCTTGCCAAGGCTAAAGAGCTGACTGCAGGCAGCTGCAAACAACACTCAAAACTAATGAGGACAGATGAGGCAGCCTGGAGAAAGCCGAGGCCCAGCTTGCAACTCTTATGCCCACAGCAACTTTTATTTTAACTTCAATGGTAAGCATTTACTATGTATTCAGAATCACACTAATTGTTCCTGAGAATTCATTAGGAAGCTAAGGCCTCTTTCAAGGAACTTAAAAATTGCCTGTATGAAATAATTTTATTATTGTCCTATGAAAGGCTGTGATTGGGACCTATAAAGATGAAAGGCAGTGGAGTGCTGAGATTAGGATAAGTCATGAGTGGGAAAGTGTGTAATTCCTGCATTTTATATTAACAAGAGAAAAAAATGCTCATTTTTTATTTCCGGTGACTATAGTCATCTGAAACCACGTTTCATAATCCCTCTTTCAAACTGTTTTAATGGCCTCTCACTACACTTAGAAGAAAACATATTTGTTTGTTTTTCTCTTTATTGAAAAAAAAGTTTCCTAAAGTACATTCTGATCATATTTTTCTCTCCTCAGTTCATACCAGATCCTCCCAACTTCCCCACCCACTCAGTGCAAGCCCTCCCTCTTTTTCCCTCCTTCCTTCTGTCCCACTTCCTCCCCCTGCCTCTCTCCTGCTTCTTCCTACCCTTTCCCTTCCTGTCTCAGTCACAAAAACAGGGTGTGTATTTTTTTCTACCAGGCCCATCTCCCTAATTGCTACTGGTTTTTGTTTGTTTGTTTCTTTTGACAGCTCTTCAATCAATTACACAGACCTTTCCTGTCCGAAGCCAGGTTCCCTTGCAAAGACACTGACATTTGGGACTGACTTCAGAGGTTATAGTGAAGTATTTTTGTACCTCTGGGAGAGAAAGGAAGCAGGAAGCTGCAGGAGTGGACCAACGGAAAATGGAAAGGTAGTTAAAACAATGGCCTGGGTGGTCCTGGAGGATCACCCAGTCTTCTGTACTCCAGTCGGCCAGAGTATGTGCAAAGTCAGGTCGCATCGCCTTCATTTTCTTCTTACTTATGTCATAAAACTTCATCTTGCTTCACACAGCCACCAAAACCTACATGTTGTGATTTATGTTTTTCATCATCTTGGAAGCAAAAATATGACTTAAAAAGATTCTAAATTATACTAGTCAAGACCCTGCTCAGCGATAACTTATAATTTGCTCTCATAAAACTTTATTAAATGTTTAATTTAGCTCCCTTGTATTTACGTTAATGTAGGTCTTTTCCAATTCTTTTATAATGTCATCTCCAAGAGTAAAGCTTCATCACATCCTTAAGTTACTGCATTGCCCCTGCACACTAAACAGAGCCTTAGTAAATATTTTTCAGTGGACTACTGAGTCATGGTTCTCTTCTGGAGACCCAAGGAACTGCTGGTATTTGCTAGTAAAATGATCAAAATTTAATTCTTTCCTTTAAAGAAAATAAACGGTAAGCTTTAGTATAAGACTGCATCAGCCACTTTAACACCACACACACACACACACACACACACACACACACACACACACACACACACACACACACACATACACGCACACTGATGTCCTGAGGTCTTTCTTAGAACAGCAGGTCCTAGCACCAGCATTGCTGCTCAATACATGTGAGATAGGTACCTGGCCCTTGTCTTGGTGCTACTATCTTAGCCTTAGTAGTTTGAGAACAATTCAGAGGTAGAATTCCATAAACGTACATTTAAGCATTTATTCCTTGTTAAACGAAAAGTCAAGAAGAGTTATCATACATTTTTAACTTACTCTTTGGAAACTCATATAAATTCAATTGAAATGTTCTACCGTAATCTAGAAAATCTACTATCCATAGCACTAATTAACAGAAACAAGTGGGTGATCACCATAGCTAGAGGTGGTCAGGAGAGATAAGAGAGTCCTAAGAAGCAGTGGGGAAGAGTTCGGACTACACTTCAAGAGTAAAGGAAAGTAAGTGAATATGAGAAGTGGATATAATAAAATGTCTATATTATTAGTGATACATTCCAGGTGATAATACCTACCACTTTAAGGAAACTACAGTTAAATATTCTCCACCAAGTAGTGACACAAATACAACTCTCAAATGACATCAGCAAAAAGAGTTATTCAGAATTTTAATTTATGTATTATTAACATGGGAAATGATTACATTCAGAAAAGAAATAGGGATATAGACGTAGAACTTCTAACGGTGTTCACTGCTACTGGTCGTCTTGGTGGAGCATATCATGTCTTGCCTGCACTGGGCAACAGTCACTGATCTCGTTCCTGGGACAGAAGCATGGGTTCATTCTCCTGTGGCTGGTCCCAAAAGCTATTGTCCTGGCTGGACATTGCAGAAACACTTCTCAGGTGTGAAATGATCATTTACATCTCTACGATGCCCTACTGGAAGGACACAGGCCATGGGTAGGAACTTGTGAAAAAAGAATCCATGGATAACCTGGTATGTCAGGCACCCTGGCACTGCTTTGTAAGGCTGCCAGGAATTCCTGTTGTGGGGAGCTGTGCTTTCAGTGGGTTCTCATTAGCATGCTCATATGCTTCCTAATTATACACAAAGGAGTTCCATCTAACACTGAAGAGTCTTTTTATGTTTCTGAATGGAAAAATTTACCATTTGCATGTGAATTTCAGGAAGATTATAAGCAATTTCATTCCTGCAAATATTATTCTCTATTATATGTCTATCAAGTGATCATAACAATTATTTGTCAGGTGAATGTGATAACCATTACACTACAGAAAAAGCAATTCTCAAATTTATTTCAAAAGACCCATATTTGGCACCTTGCACAAAGCTCAAGTCAAAGTGGATCAAGGAACTCAACATAAAAATAGATACACTGAATCTAATAGAAAGTAGAGGAGAGCCTTGAACTCATTGCACAGGGGAAAATTTTCTAAACACAATTATAAAGGCTCATGCTCAAGAATTGATAAATAGAACCTCATTAAACTGGAAAGATTCTGTAAGGTAAAGGACAGAGTCAATAAAACAAATTAGCAAACTACAGATTAGGAAAAAAAGTCTTCACTAACCCCACATCTGATAGAAGTCTAATATCCAAAATATGAAAAGAATTCAAAAAGCTAACCACCAAAATACAAAACAAAAGAAAAACAATCCAATCAAAAAGAGGTATAAAACTCAACCAAGAATTCACAACAAAGGAATCTCGAATGGCTGAGAAGCACCTAAACAAATGTTCAGAGTCCTTAGTGATTAGAGAAATGCAAATCAAAATGACATTAAGATTTCACCTTACACCAATCAGAATGACTAAGATCAAAACCTCAGCTAACAGCAAACGTTGGCAAGGATGTGAAGAAAGAGGAACACTTTTCCATTGCTGGTGGAATTGCAAACTGGTACAGCCCCTCTGGAAATCAATTAGGAAGTTTCTCAGAAAATTTGAAACATATCTACCTGAAGACCCAGCAATACCACTCTTGGGAATATACCCACAAAATACTCCACCAGGCCCCAGGTGCATGTGTTCCAATATTTTCATAGAGGCCTTATTTATGAAAACCAGAGGCTAGAAACAACCCAGATGACCCATGACAGAAGAATGGATGCAAAAAACTGTGATGCATTTACACAACAAAATACTACTTGGCTAGTAAGATCTAGGACACCCTGGGTTTTGCAGGTAAATGGATGGTACTAGAAAATATCATGCTGAGTGAGGTAACTGAGATGGAAAAGAACATGAATGGTATGTACTCACTAAAAGTGGATATTAGCCAAAAAATAAAGTACAGAATACCCAAGATAGAGTCCACAGAACTAAAAAGGTCAAAAAGCTGAAGAGCCCAAGCAAAGATGCCTCACTCCAGCTTAGGAGGGAGAAGAAAGCAATCACAAGGGGGAAGGGAAGGATTTGGCAGGGGAAAGGGACCTGGTAAGGGGGAAGAGGGGAACATAATCAGGTATTGGGTGGAGGAAAAGGACTGAAGCTCTGAGGGCCAGCAGAAAGAATAGAAACAGGCAACCTCAGAAGGTAGGATATTGGGAGGACCCTGTAGAATGCATCAGTGTCTCACCTCCCAGAACTCAAAAGGAGGGACCCTAGATGAAGTGCTCTACAGTGGGGAGAGGGAACTCTTAGAGCCCACCTCCAGCAGAAATACAGGGCATCAAGTGAGGGATAAGGTTACTATCCCACAGTAAAGATTCTGACCCATAATTGTTCCTATCTGAAAGAAATGCAGGGATGGAAATGGAGAAGGGTCTGAGAAAAAGAAGGTCCAGGGATAGGCCCAAAGTCAGATCCAGTTCTAGGGGAGTCCCCAAGGCCTGACACTATTTTTAAGGCTATGGAGTGTTCAGAAAAGGGACCTATCATGGCTGCCCTCTGAAAGACCCAAGAAGCAAATTTAAGAGTAAGATGTAGATACTTGCACTCAACAAATGAACAGAAGCTGCTGACCTCTGTGGTTGAATTAGGGAAAAGCTGGACCTAGTCTCAATTAACCTGGACTCCTGAGAACTCTCAGATACTGGATCACTAACCAGTCTGTGTACACTAGGTGATATGATGCCCCCCAAACAGAAGAAGCAAAGGACCACTGGGACTGGGTTCAGCCAGTGTAGATATACCTAACCTTCAAGAGACTGGAGGCCCCAGAAAGTTTAAAGCTCTTGTGGGGTGAATGGGGTAGGAATATCCTCGTGGAGGCAGGGGGTATGGGAAGGAAGTATAAAAAAAATAGAACAATTGGAGGGTGGACAAATAGGGGAATCTGGAATATAAATAATAGTAATAGTAGTAATAATAATAATAATAATAATAATAATAATAATAATAATAAGAAGAAGAAGAAGAAGAAGAAGAAGAAGAAGAAGAAGAAGAAGAAGCGGAAGAGGAAGAAAAAGAAGAAGAAGAAGAAGCTTCTTCAAAGGACAGTATACCTTAAAAATATTTGTCAAAATCTTTTTTTAAATGATATTGGATATTCTCTGCATTCAAACTAAAATGTTACACTCTTCCCCCCTGCCACCCACTCCTTTCTCTCCACCCACTCAACCTGTTTCCATGAAGGTGTTTCCTCTCGGAAAACACCCCCCCCCCGTTCTGTGACTGATGATGATGTTGTTCTTTCCATGAAGGTACAAATCTTTAAGCTATTTCAGGCCTTTCTCTAGCTTTTTCACAGTTTTCCCCATAAACACTTCCAGGCATCAGCAATCGTGCTTGGGTCTGGTGGCTGCATATTTTCCTTTATGGGGGTGGGGTAGTGTTCGAATTTAAGTTTCTTTTGTGACTGGGTTACATCACTTAGGATGAAAGCCTCAACTTCCATCCATTTGGCAAGGAATTTTCATGAACTTGTTTTTTACAACTGAGTAGTACTCCATTGTGTATATGTACCATAATTTCTGAATCCATTCCTCTGTTGAAGGACATCTGGGTTCTCTCCAGCTTCTAGTTATTATAAATAAGGCTGCTATGAACATTATTGAGCATGTGTCCTAGTTAGATATTGGAGCTTCTTTTGGGTATATGCCCAGGAGTGGTATAGCTGGGTCCTCAGGCAGCACTATGTCCAGTTTTTGAGTTACCACCAGACTGACTTCCAGAGAGGTTGCATCAGTTTACAATCCCACCAACAGTAGAGGAGTGTTTCTCTTTCTCCACATCCTTGCCAGCATCTGCCTTCACCTGAGTTTTTGATCTTAGTCATTCTGACTGGTGTGAGGTAGAATCTCAGGGTTGTTTTTGATTTGCATTTCTCTGATGACTAGGGATGTTGAGCATTTCTTTAGGTGCTTCTTAGGCATTTGATATTCTTCAGCTAAGAATTCTTTGTTTAACTCTATACCCGTTTTAAAATAGGATGATTTGATTCTGTGCTTATTGTATATAATGGATACTTGTCCTTTATCAGAAGTAGAATTAGTAAAACTTCGTTCCCAATCTGTTGCCTGCTGTTTTGTTCTTCTTAACAGTGTCCTTAGCCTTACAGAAGCTTCACAATTTCATGATGTCCTATTTGTCAATTCTTGATCTTAGAGCATAAGCCATTAGTGTTCTGTTCAGGAAAAATTTCCCCTGTGCCTATGTGTTCTAAGGTCTTCTGGACTTTCTGTTCTATTAGTGTCAGTGTACCTGGTTTTATGTGGAGATGTTTGATTCACTTAGACTTGACCTTTGTACTAAGAGATAGGAAGGGATCGATTTGCATTCCTCTATATGCTGACTGCCAGTTGAACCAGCACCATTGAAGAGGCTGTTTTTTTTCAATTGAATATTTTAGTTACTTGGTCTAAGATCAAGTGACCGTAGGTGTGTGAGTTCATTTCTGGGTCTTTGATTCTATTTCATTGGTCTACATTCCGGTCTCTATACCAATACCAGGCAGTTTTTATCACAATTGATCTGTAATACAGTTTGAGGTCTGTGATGGTGATCCCCCCAGAAGCTTTTTTTTTTATTGTTGAGAGTGTTTTTTGCTATCTTAGGTTTTTTATTATTCCAAATGAATTTACAAATTGCTCTTTTTAATTTTATGAAGAACTGAGTTGAAATTTTGATGGGGATTGCATTGAATTTGTAGATTGCCTTAGGCAAGATGGCCATTTTTACAGATTTGAACCTTCCAATCCATAAACATGGGAGATCTTTCCATCTTCTGATGTCTTCTTCAATTTTCGTCTACAAAGGCTTGAAGTTCTTGTTTTCCAGATCATTCACTTGCTTGGTTAAGGTCACACCAAGGTATTTTATACTTTGTGGCTATTATGAAGAGTGTCGATTCTCTAATTTCTTTATCTGCCTGTTTGTCCTTTGAGTAGAGGAAAACTACTGATTTTCTTGAATTAATTTTACATGCAGCCAATTTGCTGAAAGTGTTTATTAGCTGTAAAAGTTCTGTGGTGAAATTTTTAGAGTCACTTAAGTATACTCTCATAACATCTGAAAATAGTGATATATTGACTTCTTCCTTTCTAATTTGTATCAGTTTGCCCTCTTTTTGTTATCTAATTGCTCTGGCTAGTACTTCAAGTACTATATAGAATTGCTAGTGAGAGTGTGAACAGCCTTGTCTAGTCCCTGACTTTAGTGGGATTTCTTCAAGTTTCTCACCATTTACTTTGATGCTGGCTACTGGTTTGTTATATACTGCTTTTATTATGTTTAAGTATGTGCCTTGAATACTGACCTTTCCAGGACTTTTAACATGAAGGAGTGTTGAATTATGTCAAATGCTTTCTCAGCATCTAGAGAGATAATCATGTGATTTTTTTTCTTTGAGTTTGTTTATGTAGTCGATGACATTGATGAATTTCTGTATATTTAACCATCCTTGCATCTCTGGGATGAAAGCCACCTGATTATGGTGAATGGTTGCTTTATGTGTTCTTGGATTCAGTTTGCAAGAATTTTGTTTAATATTTTAGCATCAATGTTCATGACAGAAAATGGTCTAAAGTTCTGTTTCCTTATAGGACCATGGTGTAGTTTAGGAATGAGTGTAACTGTAGCTTTTAAGAATGAGTTAGGTAATAGTCAAGCTGTTTCTTTATTGTGGCATAGTTTAAAGAGTAATGTTATTAGGTCTTCTATGACGGTCTGATAGAATTCAACACGAAACACATCAGGTCCTGGGCTTTTTTTGTATGGAAGCTTTTCTTTTAATTTTATTTTTTTAACTTTATTTAAAAAAAAGATAAATGTACATATTTTTAAGCATTTTTGCATAAAAGCATACAAACACATTTCTTATAAGGTTGTAATTAAGTATTTGTGGGTACCTATACATACACATATGTATATATATAACAATAATATAGGAAAAGAGGTTATTAATTTGAGGTGATAGGAGAGAAACTATTATTGTGTGGGTGCAATGTATTTTTTGAGCTTTACTAGGTTTTCTTTTATGAATATTGGTGCTTTTGTATTTGGAGCATATATGTTAAGGATTGAGAGTTCCTCCTGACAAATTTCCCCTGTAATGAGTAAAAAGTGTCCTTTCTTATTTTTTTGATAACTTTTGGTTGAAAATCTACTTTATTCGATATTAGAATGGCAACTCCAGCTTGCTTCTTGGGGACATTTGGTTGGAAGGTTTTTTCCCACCCGTTTACTCTGAGATAGTGTCTGTCTTTGTCTCTGAGATGAGTTTCTTGTATGCAACAAATTGCTGGGTTTTGTTTATGTATCCAGTCTGATAGCCTATGTCTTTTATTGGGGAATTGAGTCCATTTATGTTAACAGATATCAAGGAATAGTGGTTGCTCTTTCCTGCTATTTTTGCTTTTGGATGTTGAATTGTGCCTGTATGTCTTTCTTCTTTTGGTGTTCTTGCTTAGAAGTTTTTTTGTTCTTATTGAGATGTAGTTCCCCTCATTGTAATCGGTTTTCCACCTATAATTCCTTGTAGTGTTGGGTTTGTTGTCAGATATTGTGTAAATTTAGTTTTGTCTTGGAATATCTTAGTCTCTCTATCTATGGTGATTGAGAGTTTTGCTGGGTATAGCATCTTTGGCTGGCACCTGTGCTCTCTTAGGGTCTGCCTGATGTCTGACCAGGCTCTCCTATCTTTCATAGTCTCTGTTGAGAAATCGGGTGTGATTCTGATTAGTCTGCCTTTATATGTTACATGGCCTTTTTCCTTACTGCTTTTAATATTTTTTCTTTACTTTGGGCACTTGCCGTTTTGAATATTATGTGTCAGGAGGAGTTTCTTTTCTGATCCAATCTATTGCGATTCAGTAGGCTTGTTTTATGCTCATGGTCATCTCATGCTTAAGGGTAGGAAACTTTATTTCTATGATTTTGTTGAAGATATTTACTGTGCCTCTTAGTTGATAATCTTCACCCGCTTCTATTCCTATTATCCTTAGGTTTGGTCTTCTCATTGTGTCCTGGATCTCCTGTACATTTTGGGTTAGGAGCTTTTTGGTTTTTGCATCTTCTCTGACTGCTTTGTTTATGTTTTCAATGTTGTCTTCGGTCCCCGAGATTCTCTCTTCCATCTCTTGTAGTCTATTGGCAATGCTTGCATCTTTGACTCCTGATTTCTTTTTTAGGTTTTCTACCTCTAGGGTTATCTCTTTTAGTGTTTTCTTTATTGTGTCAATTTCCATTTTAAATTCCTTCTTCCATTCCTTCATCTCTTTGGTTCTGTTTTCCTCTAGTTCTTTGTGTTCTTTGAGTGTTTTTCTTGTTTCCTCTTTAAAAGCTTCTGATTCTTTTTGCTTTTCCTCCCGTTCTTGTTTAAGGATCTTTATCATCATCTTGAGGTATCATTTTAGGTCTGTGTCTTCTTTTTCTGGTGTGTTTGGCATCCCGCTGTTTGCTGTGATGGGAGAGCTGGGTGCTGGTGTTGCCAGGTTGTCTTGGTTTCCCTGGGGTACGTTCTTTCCCTTTCCTCGTGCCATCTTATTGTCAGTCTTGTGTCCCTGGATCACTGCTGGCTCAATGCTGGCTCACTGCTGGCTCACTCCTGGTTCACTGCTGTTCCAGTCCTGTGTCCCTGAATCACTGCTGCCTCACCACTGGCTCACTGCTGTTCCTGGTGGCGAGTGGTCTGAGTGCGGTTGTTTGGAAGCTTTTTCATGATTCTTTCTATTTTTTTAGAATTTATGGGGCTGTTTAGATTATTTATCTAATCTTGATTTAACTTTGGTCCCTATATCTGTCCAGAAAAATTTCCATTTCCTCTAGATTTCTTAGTTTTGTTGAGTATAAGGTTTTGTAGTAGGATCGGATGATTTCTTGAATCTTCCCAGTTTCTGTTGTTATGTCTTTTCTTTATTTCTGATTTTGTCAACTTGGATACTCTCTCTGTGCCCAGTGGTTATTCTGGCTAAGGGTTTATCAATCTTATTGATTTTACTCAAAGAACAAGCTCTTGGTTTTGTTGATTCTTTGTAAATTTCTTTTTGTCTTTATTTGATTGATTTCAGCCCTGAGTTTGATTATTTCCTGCCATCTACTCCTCTTAGGAGTATCTGCTTATTTTTGTTCTACAGCTTTCAGTTGTGCTGTCAAGTTGTTAGTGGATGCTCGCTCCAGTTTATTTTTGGAGCCACTCAGTGTTTTGAATTTTCATGTGAGCACTTCTTTCATTGTATCCTGTATGTTTCTGTATGTTGTACCTTCATTTTCATTAAATTTGAAGAAGTCTTTGATTGCTTTCTTTATTTCTTCCTTGACTAAGCTGTCATTGAGTAGAGCATTGTTGAGGTTCCACGTGCATGTGGGCTTTTTGTTTTTGTTGATGTTATTAAAGACCAGCCTTAGTCCGTGGTGTTCTGATAGAATGCACAGAATTGTTTGGGTCTTCTTGGATCTGTTGAGACCTGTTTTGTGACCAAGTATCTGGTAAGTTTTGGAGAATGTGCCATGAGGTACTGAGAATAAGGTATATTCTTTTATTTTAGAATGAAGTATTCTATAGTTGTCATTTAAATCCATTTGGTTCAAATCTAGTGTTAGTTTCACTGTGTCTCTGTTTAGGTTCTGCATCCATTATTTGTCCATTGATAAGACTGGCGTGTTGAAGTCTCCCACTGTTATTGTGTGTGGTGTAATATATGCTCTGAACTTTAGTAGAGTTTCTTTTATGAATGTGGGTGCCCTTGTTTTTGGAGCATAGATATTCAGGATTGAGAGTTCATCTTGATAGATTTTTCCTTTGTTGAGTAAAAAGTGTTATTTCTTGTCCTTTTTGATGACTGCTGTTTGAAAATCAGTTTTATTCGATATCAGGATGGCTACTCCAGCTTGCTTTTTTGGGACCATTTGCTTGGAAAGTTTTTTCCCAACCTTTTACTCTGAGATAGTTCCTGTCTTTGTTGCTGAGATGGGTTTCCTGTATGCAGCAAAATGCTGGATCCTGTTTGTGTATCCAGTCTGATAGTCAGTATCTTTTTATTGGAGAATTAATTCTATTGATGTTAAGGGATATT
Source organism: Micromys minutus (assembly GCF_963924665.1). Lineage (NCBI taxonomy): Eukaryota > Metazoa > Chordata > Mammalia > Rodentia > Muridae > Micromys > Micromys minutus. The sequence goes on from NC_137973.1 coordinate 10,455,769, forward strand.
GATGAATACTGATTGCTGCTTCCTGTTATGTTTTTGTTATAGGTAGAGTAACCTTTGTGTGCTTTTCTTCTTTAGTGTTTGTTCCAAGAGGATTAGTTTCTTGATTTTCCTAGGGTGAGTTTTCCTATTTATGGTGGTGTTTTTCATCTATTATCCTTTGTAGGGCTGGATTTGTGGACAGATATTGTGTAAATCTGTTTTTGTTCTGGAACAACTTGGTTTCTCCACTTATGGTGATTGAGAGTTTTACTGGATATAGTGACCTGGACTGGAACTTGTTTTCCATTAGGGTCTGTATATGTCAGTCCAGGATCTTCTAGCTTTCATAGTTTCTGTTGAAAAGTCTGGTGTAATTCTGATTGGTCTGCATTTATATGTTACCTGTCCTTTTTCTCTTACTGCTTTTAGTATTCTTTCTTTGTTTTGAGCATTAGTTGTTTTGACTATTATGTTTCAGGAAAAGTTTCTTTTCTGGTCCAGTCTATTTGGAGTATTGTAAGCTTCCTGTATGTTCGTGGTCATGTGTTTGTGTGTGTGTGTGTGTGTTTTTTATGTTTAGAAAAGTTTTCTTCTATGTTAAAAAAGTAAAAAAAAAAAAAAAAAAAAAAAAAAAAAAGATATTCACTGTGCCTTTCAGTTGATATCCTTCGCCTTCTTCTACACCTATTTTCCTTAAGTTTGGTCTTCTCACTGTGCCCTGGATTTCCTGGATATTTTAGCTTAGAATCTTTTTGATTTTTACATTTCTCTGACTTTGTGTCAATAATTTCTATGTTATCTTCTGCTTCATATTCTCTCCTTCATCTCTTGTATTCTGTTGGCGATGCTGGCATTACCTCCCGATGTCTTTTCTAGGTTTTCCAATTTTAGGGTTGTCTCCTTTAGTTATTTTCTTCATTGTTTCTATTTCTGTTATCAGTTTCTTCACCTACTTCTTTGTGTTTTCCTTTAGCTCTGTAAGTGATTTTTGTTTTTCTTCTATAAGGGCTTCAACTTGATTTTGTATATTCTACTGGTTTTCTTGTACTTCTTTAAGTGTGTTATTTATGTGCTTCTCAAAGATTTCCATCATCATTGTGAAGTATGATTTTAAGTCTAAATCTTGTTTTTCTAATGAATTGAGATATCTACTATTTTAGGTTGTAGGAGAACTTGGTTCTGATGTTGCCAGGTTGTCTTGGGTTCTCTTTCTTAGAGTCTTGTGTTTCCCTCTTGCCATCTTGTTATAGGTAATCTAGTTGTCTCTTACTGAAACTTGTCTCTCATGTGGGTCTTTGGGCCTGTGGTCGCCAAAGAAAAATTGTTTCTGGATGTTCCTCTCTCAGGGTAGGTTGTGAATTTTGATGGCTGAGCCCAGTCCTGATGTACCTGAGTCGGGTCGGGCCTTGGGCCAGAAGTGTGCACTCCCAGGCAGGTCCAGTGTTTGAACAGAGGGAGTTCTGGTCAGCCTCTCCAGGGGTAGAGCATGGGCAGAAGAAGTTCACTCACCCATCTGCCTAGGGTGGAAAGTTCTCCTGCATCTTTTCCAAACTCCCAGGGACCTGTATTTGTCAAATTCTATCGCCCCATTAAATTTTAAAATAATTTTAATAAATTCAAAGTGAATTCTAAATCTATCTCAAGTACATCCTGCTTAATACCATTTTCTGAAAGGTCACACAATTTGTGAGTTTATGAATATACTTTGCTATTTCTTATATGATAATTTTAACATTTTTATGGAGCCACATCAGCTCAACTATCGGCTAATCAATTCAAGATTATCCTTCTAACTGTAGGATTAATATCTCTAGCTAGTAACTTTCGTTCATATTCTTTTACCCTCAGTAATAAGATTAGTATAATATATTCAATGATAAATCAGTCACTACATTTAAACAATAGTGGTTGTGGAATCACAGAATCAAGTATTTCTTCCTCTGGAGATATCTTATTTTGGTATGGTATAATATGTGTAAAGAAATTATAACTCAGAAATATTAACAGCACTGTCTTTGAGGCCTCATGTTTTTATGATTACTGATCAGTGCGATTTCTCTCCAGTACAGGTTGGATACAAACACATAATTCCATCATTCCAGTATGATAAGGTTGTTTTTTTCTCAATGTGAACACTCCAGTCTGTAATCTGGAGATTATGTTATTGAAATGATGGTGGTAATTTAAGCATAATAGTCTCAGATTTGGAGAACACTTGGTAATAGTTCACTCACAAGTCGTATTTACTATAAAGTATGAGTATACTGGTTATATAATAATCCAGAAATTAGATACATTAGCACTTGTTAACAACATAGGTAGGCTTGCCTAATAAATTATTTCTGATTATTTGAATATTTCCTTGACAATAAACCATTTTATATTATTTACATACCAGCTAACTCATGCACAAGTTTCAATCAATAAGTAAAAAGCTAACATCATAGAATTATAAACCGCAATTTCCTCCAATCTTCATTTAATTGGAATGTGACTTTCTGCTTCTTTTTATTCATTGTAGAAGAGTGGATAGGACCAATCTTGTACTTGAAAGTAACATTCATTATTTGAATATCAAAGTGTTGAAACCTCTTCTTATAGCTTTTTTCTTTAGTGTTTATGTTGAAAAGCTCACTGATGCAAGAAGGTAACATAATCATAACAGTTTCTGTTTCTGTAAAATCAAAAATGTTCACATACTAACAGTTATTAAAATATGTTTAAATCATTATTCATCATGAAATCACATTAATGTATGAGTAAAATGTCATTGTAGATAATTTTCAAGGCAATGTTGTATAACTTAGAGGTATTTAATTTAATCTCACATTCTACAAATGCCCCAATCCCTGTTGCCATCCAATGACAGTTCTAAACCTGAACAACTGCCAGGACTCGGATGAGATTTATAAAACACCAGGAACTGTAACATCAGGTAAAATATGCTATTTACAAAAGAGAAAAAATATACTATTTCTACTTAACTGAGTAAATTATCGCTGGTAATCTCAGCATAAGATTGAAATAATTTCATTTTAAAAAAACTTGCATTGAAATTAGTTTTTTATTCAAAAGTTTTAAACAAGTGTGTGTGTGTGTGTGTGTGTGTGTGTGTGTGTGTACGTGCATGCACATGAGTGTGGCTTTTTGTATGTGTATGCATTGTCCCACTGAGACTAGAGAAAGTAACAGTCCCAGAGCCCATATATTCAGTGGTGGGTACTGGGAAGCAAACTTAATTTCTTAGTAAGTGTGATTAACTCTTAATCCACTGTAGCACCACAACACAAATTCACTATTTTCTCTTTATATTATTATTTAATTATAAATATTCTCTCTCCAAGCACCCATATAGCCCTCACTTCTCTCCTTCAAATTCATGACCTCTTTTTTCACTGCTTGTTATAGTATTGTGTGTGTGTGTGTGTGTGTGTGTGTGTGTGTGTGTGTGTGTGTGTACTGGAGCTTTCACACTGGAAAACAAATTGTGTTCTCTTCCCTAGAGAAAACCACTTTCCCTGCTCCAAGATTTACTCTGTTGTGTATAGGATTTTGTGTAGGTTTGAGGCTTAGTAAGTTTTCCTTTGTCCATTGTGACCTGCTCATTAATGTTAACCTTGTTCTGCCTATGTTAGAATTTTTTATATCTAACATATTCTATCACAAACACACTTAGTAACCATAAATTATATTCTTAAAATATGTGAAGGATTATTTTCAATTATATGACCAAACCTTCAGAACTAAAGAGTCCTAAGTAGCAAGGATTAGTGATATGCAAAACTACAGAAGACAGAAAGCTGGGACCAGAAGGCCATGGGTAAGCTTATAACATGTGCCAAGCAAGTTTGTTAAATGGAACCATATTTTTTTCTCTTAAGATTGAAACCCTTAAAATGTGACTGAGCATGCAAATACATTTTATATAGACTTTCAGTAACAATTTTCTTCATTTTCAAATGAAGATATGCAATGTTAGAAACAAGTAGACAAGTTGCTTCATTGTAAAATTTTGACAAACATCATCCTATAATTGTAACCAGAGACAATCAATAAGTCCTTTGGGCTGCAAAATACGCATGGCTCGAATGTCAATTATTTCCTATGGTTGTGAAAGCTGAGACTTCATCATGGAGACATTAGCATGCTTGAATTAGAGCACTTCTTTCAGGTCCTGTGTACAGCAGCAGATGGAGGGGCACAAGGAAGTTAACCTGGTTTTCTAAAACCATTTAGGGGGACTATTTACTTACTAGTCAGTATGAATGTGTTTCCAAAATTTTTATCTGTATTTAATAACTGCACAACTAAATTGAATTTTAACGTTTATTTTAGAGAGAATTGTTAAAATCCTAGGCAAATATACAAGCAAAATCACCACTTTATGCACTGTGCTAAGCTCTATATAAAGGACAATTTGGTAACTTGTATGTTTACACAGTTTAAATACATAATGTAGATATAATTGTTATACTTTCAAGTAGCTTTTTGTCCTCAAGGTAATGTTTAACTATGTTGTTGTCCTCATTTTGGCATTGTATATTAAAATAGTAAACTCTTTTTTTGATAAACTACTTACCACTTCAATTCTAGGGGACACAGAGATCATTCTATAGTCCTTGTCTGGAAATGTCTCCGTCAACACTCACCCACAATGATACCTTTAACAAAGGACACAACTTATCAGGCAGATAAATGTTTGTTTCCAAATCATTTTTCTAAATGTTGATTTTTCAGAAGCAAGTATTAGTAAGAGCAAGAGAAAGGTAACTTTGCTACGGCCACAGTTTGGTACAATACACATAGGATTTAATGGAAATACAAAACAGGACAAGGACGTTGCCCTTGTCACCTTTCTGCCCATGGGGATATTGTTTTCACTCTTATTGGATGCCTAAAACAAATGATATCATTAAAGCCTGTATAAAATATTGTTTGGTTTTTCTTATATTCTCTTTATTGTTGCTAATACCTTCAGGGTTACTCTATCCTTTCTTGTTTTATATCTTGCTTAAGTTGGAACACTTGTTGTCCATTTCATGGCACATATCCTGTAAATATGATTTACACTCAGTCAACATAACCTAACATTATCACACTTTCCAACTGAGATCACCTATTATGGGACCACTGGTTAGTTCCAACAAGCAGTGTGGCTTTGCTTGCCGAAGGAGAATTCAAATCTTGAGGGAAAAGGGGGGAGGAATTGTGTCCAAAAATTCTCAGAATACTTCTTAGAAATATTTGATTTAAAATTACTGATGGCTCATTTCTGGAATTTTTCATTAATATAAGGAGCCTCAAATAACTGAAAACATAGATAAGTGGGGATACTTCCATGGGAGGATAAAAGAGAGTGGCTGCTTCATCCTGAGAGATTAGGACCAAATTGGATGACAGAGTAATTGACCATCTTAAAAATGAGGAAAAGTTGAATCCCATAGAATCACTTTATAGTTGTAAATTATTAATATCAATTTGGTCAAAGCTAGTAGATACTTATGGGCACCTTTTGTTAGACAGTAGAAATCCATTTTTGAAAGAAATCACAGTCTTAAATTAGAATTTATGTAAGATCTTCATGCCGCGGTCTTAAAAGACACGTTCAAAGTTATCGTTCCTAAAATGAGTGAATATTTTCATTTAATAGAAATGTCAGTGTGCCGACTATTTTTATGTCAACTTGACACAAGCTAGACTCACCAGAAAGAAATGAACGTCAGTTGAGAAAATGGCTTCCTAAGGTCAGGCTGCAGGTATTAGGGCCTTTTTTAAACTAGAGATTGATAGGGTATGACCCAGAACATGAGAGGTGGAGCCATTTCTGGGCAGGTGGTACTGGATTCTATAAGAAAGCAATCTGAACAAGCTAAAGAAAGCGAGCCAGTAAGGAGCTTCTCTCCACCATCTGCATCAGCTCCGTCCTACAGCTTCCTACCCTGTTTGAGTTCTAATACTGACTTCCTTTGATGGTGAGCAGAAAAAATGGAAGTGTATGCCAAATAAACCTTTCCCTTCTCCATTTGTTTTGGTCATGGTGTTCCATCACAGAAGAAACCTGAACTAAGAGAGTTGGTATATTTTTTTTAAACCTGGCATAAATAATTTGTACCTTCTACATACATTATTTATTCAAAGGACGAAGGGTCTAATAAAGTGACTAAAACTTTAAGTATTCCCAATCATATTTAAAAGGGGGCTAGTCTGCACGTAGTTTGAAATACTATGATCAAAAAAAAATAAATAAATAAATAAAAACTTAAAATTTTATATCTTTAGAAAAAACCAAACATCTCACTTAATTCAAAAAACAATATTAAAACAATGCTAACTTTGAGATAGAACCAAGAAAGCCTACTAATTGTCTCATCATACGTACTTATAGATATTAGTACTGTGCTATGTTTGCCCAATGTGATTTTAATTTTCATTACCTAATTATTGACAAGTAGGTTACAAATCTGACTATAGTCATTTTTGTAGACATTGTGTATTTAACTGTGGCTTTAAGCACTTATTACTCTTGAGAAATATTTTAAAATATTTCCATTTTTACTATACCATTATTAGTATGTTGAAGAATAAATGATATTAGGCCTCCCTTCTTAACCTTGCTTCAAACTTAATAAACCCCCATTACATTTTACTGGATAAAATAATAAAAAAATATCTTATTTCACAATAAAATTACTGAAAGCAGTGATAGAATTTACTCAAGCAGTTTGGCATGTTAGCCTGGTTCATGCCGTTGGATATGATTTTGGTTACTTGAAAACTAAGAGGTAACATTCTCAGGACTCACTCAAGCATTTGGTACATGAAACTGCTCATCTTTTATCTGGAATTGCTTCAGAAAGACTAAGTTGTCAGTACCATTTGGTAGGATGACTTTTTCGTGAAGCAGTATTCTCTGTGAGCATCAGGTGAGCCCAAAACAATAATGCGGAAGACATGGCATGTGTCATCACATATGCCAAATTCATGGAGGATGGCCTTTGTGGAATAACAGTTATTAAAAATAATAAGGCCAGCCAGTATTCAACATGAAACACCATGCACTTCACAGGGTCAGAGAGTATACACATATGTAAAGATATACTATAGGATACATGTGGGTGTGCACATCTTTGAAAAATGACAAAGCATGTCCTGATAAACTGCATTGATTTACTCCTTCATCCTAAAGCTCAGACACCTTTTTTTCATCTTATTTGAACATTCAGTAAATATGAAAAGAAGACTTCTTGCTTCAATTATTTTGAATATAAAGAAAATATCTCTGACAAATTTCAATGCATTTTTATATGTATAATGTGATAAAACTATATTATTACCAGCTAAACACAGAAAATCATTATATATTTGGGTATTCTTACTTATTTCCTCTGATATATAGACTCTGATGCTTCTTATATGTATATATGTATGTGTGTGTGTGTGTGTGTGTGTGTATGTGTATGCTTAAATGTGTGTTTTTGCCAAAAATATTTTATGTATTTGTTTATTGTAAAGAGAAAAATTGTAATATTTTAATGCAATAGAAAAGTAACAACTTCAGGTCTGAAAAAGAATTGCTGTCCTCTGTGAATCACTTTCAGCACACATTTTTAAAAAGTGTTCACATAAGTATCTTTTGAGATTGATGACAAAACTTGTTTGATACTAAAGTAATTTTCTCAGATATATTTCACTCTAGTAATCTCTGTTGATCCTTGTCACCTATCGTGGGGCAAAGCCTGTGTCCATATAAATGAGTGGGAGAAGACTTCATGAAAGATTTATTCCTGCTGCATCATTTTTCTTATTTATTTCTAACAGTCTGCCCATTTGCCATGAGCTTCCTCACATTTCAAAATCAGTTAGCCGCCTTCGAGAAACAAATTGTGCTATTTACTTCTGTCCTTAGAGAAAACAAATGGTATGGTGCCTGAAATGTCCAGAACAACAGGAGAAGCTGGTGTTGAGCATTACCACAGAACAAATAGATTTTTGTAAATAACTCCCAGCACAATTGGGGAAGGTCTCAGAACAGCACAGTTAGACACTCTTTTTTTCCTTTATATAACTTTAAAGTACTTCAAAAAGAAAAATCAATGGAATATCGTTAGTAAGATATATAAGCTAACCATAAAGTCATAGAAATCAAATCTTTATATCAGCCACAGTTTTAGCTATATTTCAGTAAAATCTACTGCACATAGACGTGTAAGTCTAAATTAAATTTCAATGGGTAGAAGTACATATACACATATTCAAATACTTATTATTCAAGTTTAATACAGAAAAATTATATAGCAAATATATGAAAGGGAAACAAAGTTTATCTGGAGTGGTATCCCAGTGACAGAGTATTGTCCAGCTTTCATGTGGGTGCCTGTTCAATTTCTTGTGCTACAAAATAATATTAAATGAGAAAAAATATTTATAAATATGTTTATATAATTTTGTTTATGTGCATTTCTTTGTTTGGTGATACAAAAGAGACTTAATTAGAGAAAGTATATATTTCCATATAAATATTACTTTCCATTAAATAATGGTTATTGTTGCTTAAACTTGAAATCTTAAAAATTTTGAATTTCAAAGTACTGGAAAGAAAAATTAAATTTTATAATTGCCTCAGAGTATGTATCGGCCTTGTTTTGTAGAAACCTTCATTTTAAAAACATTTTAGCCACAATATTCAGGTGACAGGTATTTTTATTGCTATTACACAAACAAGAAATTAAAGATCAACACAGGTTAATTTTTTTTTCTTAGCCTTTCCACAAGTTTTCAAAAGAGAAATGAAGCAATTCTAAAATAATGAATGCAGTTACTGACTTGGAACTTTTGAGAGCTTACCCGATGTGTTGGGCAGTTTGAGACACTCTAGAATGCTATCACATGAATATATGAAGTGCAAATTGTGGGGTCCTGAAAACATTCCTCAGTATTAATAATTCAAAGAACTCAGATGTACTGCTAGTACAAAGGTGTTAGAATTCCAAGGGAAGAGGTGCGTAAGTCGGGGAAAAGACACGAAACTTCTCCTTTACCGATAGAACTCCTCTATGACGTCACCAAGCAGGTGCTGTGTGAATCGATGGCAATGGCATCAAGACATAGACTCTGGAAAACTGGAGATGCCTAAGTTCTCAAAACTATTCGGGGAAGCAATAGAGAAGAAGCAGAGCCAGCCAAGCAGTGAAGCCATGTGCTGTATAGCTAGCAACGCCACAGCGAGGGAAGCCCCAAAGCTCTAGCACAGATGCTGCTACTAAACTGTGCCCCAGATGCCAGGCACATAGCAACGGGATTTGCTTTTGTTCAGCTTGGTCTTGGTCTTACTTTGTTCACATTCCCTTCTTGTGACGCTCCATTGCTCCTTTTGAATGAGAACATGGACACTGCAGTATTTATGTCAGAGGCATGGAGTCTTCTATTGTTTTTTTACAAGGGCTCACACCTATGAGCTTAAGTAGCAGAAGAGACATTGAATATGGCCTTATATGTAATGCTGCAGTTATTACGTCTATAAAAATTCTTGTGTATAGACTGAAAGGATTTTTTTTTAATTTGGCTAACATATATGAGTCATTGAATGTTCAATATAACATACTGTAATGCCAGAAGATGTGTTTTAATGTAAAATTGACAAGTTAGATTTGGGGCAGTTAAATTTGATTGTGAACTTAATTACATTGGGAGTACCTTAGCAATTAGTAAAATGGTTTAAGGGCATTTTTAAAGAGGACTTGATAAGTGAGGGAGACATTGCTGAATTAGAATAGATAGATGATCCAGTAAACTTGGGAAACATGAAAGAATGGAAGAAGAGACATATATCTTTATACTTCTTGAACACCAGTGTGCAAGTAGTTCTCTTCCATCAAACATTTCCCAACATGGCTCAGCACACACTAGCCAATACGAATCCTTTCTACAGAAATTCTCTCATAAGGCAGGAAATATCTAATACAATGCTTCATAGTTTTCAACCCAATATTCTCTATCTGTCCTTTATGTTTTGACCAGTTCAATAATTTAAGAATAAAAAAAATGTAGACAGAAGTACAAATTAAATTATATATTGGGAGCTTTACTAAACTTTCAATATCATGCTATGATATTGTGTTCTGTTTAATGTCTTCTGAATAGTTAATATTTATGTAAATGACACAATATTCATTTTCTTATGTTAGGAAGTTCATTTCTTTGTAACCCATAAATGGCAGGACTCCAGCAAACCACCTTTGTTATTTGCAGTGTATCATCTATCTTTTTCTCAACATCATCATCTTCAGCATCATTTGTCATCATCTTCTTTGCCATCATAATACAGACATTTTTGAAAACAAGTTTTGCAACTTGCAAATACAAAATAGAAAAGAGCTGCTAGATGTAGCTGTGGAATGAAAGTAGTCATTGGTTTCACTATTTACATTTTTCAAAAATATACTGTTAATTAGTTGATACTTTGTGATAAATTTCCAAGAAATTAAACAAAAATTCTTACATCTTTCCAATATCATTTCTTTAGGAGGAAATAAAAAGGAAGGTTATGAACATGTCAGAATTTATTCCTAGACTTTGTGGATATTTATAGGTTAATTGATGTGTAATTAGTTAAAAATTAAATGCGAAAATTAAAGAGACTATTGCAGCTATCAAAACTCAATAAATGTCTGCTGTTGGCTGTATGTTTTACCAAGTAAAATAATATGATTTTCTCTGTTGCTTATTACTTCAATGTTATTGCTAAAACTTCTGAAGTATGTTCCAAAATATCAAAGTCTCAAGTTACTCATTAAAGTGTAAATCTAAATAGAAACTCAACTTCAAAATCTTATTAGACAATTTTTTTAAATGCAGATTTTAGAATTTCATTTTTTACTTCCATGAATTGAATCATAATAAAGTAATTAATTATACTCTTGAATAAATGATTTAAAATACTTTCTATTATTTTTCAAATTCTATTGTACAGCATAAAGACTTGCAGTAGCATAAAGAAATAAGACTTTTAAAAATTACATTCCAAGATTCAAAGCATTTTTATTTTTTTTCTAATAACTTTATTTTAAAAAGAGAGATACATGTACAGGTTTCTAAAGGCATTTTGGCATAATACTATAGGAATATATTTTTGTCAGTACTTAACTCTTTTAGAGGTTTGATAGCATGCATTGAAATCCCACTAGTTACCATAAGCATAAAGTACATGTAGAATAGAACATAACATGGAAACAGTCAGAGTTTTCTTGGTGTGTATATATTAAACATAATAATCTTTGAATACCAAAAATTGCCACAAGGCTATATTCCTAGCTCTTGGATTATTAATGATTCAAGGTGTAGGTGTACCACACTCTGAGAGGGTGCTATACACTTATTTTTTTTTCCTAAGAAAGACTGAGGCTTTCAACTTTTGGCTTTTGTATTTCTTAAACTTCATATGGCCTATGTAAACCATTTGTAAAGAGAAGATACATAAAGTAAACTAAACTTCACTAAATTATGCATTACAGAAGAATACTTATGAAAATTGTTCTCGTAAGCATTTGAGTCATTCCATGTATTTCATATTTGTTATCACTCCTGTGTGGTGGCCTTATTATTTCACTAGCCTCCTGCTGAGAAGAGTTTTCACTGATTGTTTTATACTGTGTTTTTATGTAGAAAACCCCATAATTACTTTAAAAGAGTTCTGTGGGTTTCTCAGAACTCTTCATCAAAGAAGCTGAAATTTGCATATAAACTCAGTTTTACATCAGGATCTCTGTTATTATCCTTTACATTATTTTCAGAAATGTTTTTTTTTTAGTTAGACATATGATACTTTAGATGTGACAATTCTACTTTCCCTTCACAAACACTGTATTAACAGTATGATATTGAGGAGATGCCATAGATATTTAAAGATTTGTGACTGTTATTAGCATATTCCTGTTGATAACTTTTCTGGACTATCCTGGCAATCCTGTGACATTCTGCTTTAATTCTCGTCTTTCACAGTACCCAAGACACCACTAGCTACTATTCTACATGTTATAATCATGGGATAGAGCCTCCCGTCATAGACTACTAGATATGAAATAGGAAATTATTGACATATAAATGTAACACCTAATATGTAGAGTTTTCCATTGAAATCTTCTTATTAATTAAATATTTTACATCATATAAAATCTGTTTTGACAATATTAAAATGTGTATAAAATTTTGGTGTGCTAAACAGTACTTTTATCCTAGAAAATAGAAACTATCTTAGATATATCTATAATGTACAAATGAAAGACTATTTCCTGAGCTCAGTATGTGGTACATCTTTTCATTATTGGAATATCACCTTCATAATTATCATGTTCCATAACTATATTAAGGGCTCCAACAACAGTAATTAAGTTTACAAAAAAGAACTGTGAACTCAGCTTCTGAGATGTCTAAATTAACTTTTATGGTATAAGACTTCAGACAGTAATCACAAACTCTAATAATAATTTTAAAGTTGGTACTTCAAGGTGTGATAGTAAATGGAAATAAGAGTACACAAAAAAAAACACAGAGATTGTTAAAAAATGTGTAGTATGTATCTGATTTCTCAGCTTTAATCTTAGAGGAAGCTTCCATCTTTGTGGGCCACAGAAAACCAGAGAGGCATCCACAATGAAAAAAAAAATGCTTAAAAAGAAAAGAAATATATATATATTTAAAAATAAAAAAAACAGAACTCAACCTATGAGTAGTCAAGAGATAGCAAGTCTTCCAATGATAAGTAACTGTCTTTGTTAGGGTGGTATTGTTATCAAGAGAGTCCATGACCCAGGCAACTCTTCTAAAAGACAGCATTTGGACTGGTTTACTGGTTCTAGCATTCTGTTCATTATCATGATGGCAGGAAACATGGCAACAACTAGGCAGACATGATACTAAAAAGGGAACTGAGATTTCTAGATCTTGATTCAAAGGCTAGCAAGAGGAAGTTCTCTTCTGCAATCAGAAAGGAGGAGGCTCTCTTCTGCACTGGGTGATTGAGCACTAGAAGCCTTCAAAACACTCTCTATAGTGACAAAATTCCTCCAAGAAGGCCACACCTATTGCACTAAGGCTACCCCTTCTAATACTGCCATTCAGTGTAGACCAAACATCCTCAAACCACTACTGTAACCAAACTGATCCTTCAATTGTCTCAAAAACTACAAGGTTTCGTCATTAGAATCTAAGTGTGTCACCTGATAAAGGGAACAATTCATGGCAAGTGTCTGACAACAGGAAGCTCAGCTCAATGTAATTCAGTGTCCATAAAATCATAATGATGGTATTGAGAATGTAATAAAAGTATACTAGTAAAATAATTAAAAACTTGTCAATATATGAGAAAGAAAACCATGATGATAAGTGTAAAAAACAGTGGAACTCAATAGTGAAGTTAAAAGGTACTGCACTGAGGGAAAGAGAGCTTTAAAATAGATTGGTTTTTATTAATTTAATTTTTGAAAAACATACTGATATTATAACTACCTCACTGCACCCCTCCCAGTGACTTCCTCCCATAATCCTTCCTCCATCTACTTCACTTTGAGCACGTGTCCCCCCCATTAGTGCCCTCCTACCACCACCCTGGTACTTCAAGTCTCTGCCAGGCTTGGCACTTTCTTTTCCTCTGAAGCCAGACAAGCCAGCTAGTAGAAACACTCCCATAGGCAGGAAACAGTCCCTGTTCCAGTTGCTTGAGATCCACATGAAGGTCAAGGTGCACATTTGCTACATATGGGTAGAGGCCTAGGTCCAGTCCAAGTATGTACTTTGGTTGGCAGTTAAGACTCTGAGAGACCTAAGGGTCAAGGTAGGTTAACTTTGTTAGTCTTTCTGTGGAGTTCCTGTCTTCTTCAGGGCCTGCAATCCTTCCTCCTATTCTTCCATAAAAATATCAAAGCTCCAATTTCTCTTTGGCTGTGGGCACTTGTATCTATCTGTGACTCTGAGGGTGAAGCCTCTCAGAGTACAACAAGCTGTTGTCTGCAAGCATAACTCTGAATCGTGAGTAGTGTTATGAATTTGTGCTTGTCCATGGGATCTGTCTCAAGTTGGGCCAGTTTTTGGTTGGCCATTTCCTCACTCTCTGCTCCCTCCCCCATGCCTGCATTACTTGGAGACAGGATTCATTTTAGGTTGAACGTTTTGTGGATGGGTTGGTCTTGCTATTGTTCTACTGGGGTTCCTGTCTGGCTACAGGAAGTGGCCTCATCATGTTTCATATCCAAAGTGAAGTGAATCACAGCTAAGGTCACCCCTGTTGATTCTTAGACTCATCCTTATCCTAGATTTATGTTTTATCCTGGAGATGACCCCAACCTTCTATGTCCCATCAGTTGCAGATGTCCATTCAAAAAAGCTTGACTATCACTTAGAAGGGGAATAAGACAGTCATAAAAAAGGCAGGTGGAGGGAGGAATTAGAAGGGGGGAGAATGGGGAGGAGAATGAGAGATTCAGGATCAGGTATGGGAAGGACAAGAGAGATGGCTAGTAGGCCATGAAAACAAAATAGCTTTTATATATTCATTTAAATAAGAAATGAAGTGTAAGAATAGAGAATAAAAAGAATATAACCCTTAGTTATAGAGGACAAAAATTCTCAATTGAGGAATATCAAATGTCTAAGAGCCATCTAAAGAAGTGCTCTACATCCCTAGTCATCAGGGAAAAGCTAATCAAAAATAAAAAAAAAAAAAAAAAAAGAATATAAACCTTAAAGAACTAGTAGGTATAAGGAACAATCCAGTAGGTTTTTAGGACAAGAAATTCTCGTATCTGAAAGCATAAAATTACATGATGGGTGGACTGAACAGCAGGGAACAATAATTAGGGCAAAGAGTGGCAATATCCAAAGCTATTTAGGAAAGCTATCCAGACCAAAATAGATGGAAAAGGATGCATGAAAGAATAGGAAATTTCTGTTACTAAATCCTAGATGAACAGTGTTGAGATGCATTTATCTAAGCTTTAAACATCAGAGTGTACCATTGTTCATAAAAAGTAAAAGTTCAAGTTCAAATCTTACTGTATATCATAGCACACTACTATTCAGCAAAGCAAGAACAATTTTGATATATCTACATGTTACAGATAATTTGTGAAAAACAGACATTTTAAAATATGTCCTGAAACCATTATCCTTTTTAGTATCCCATTGACATATAAGGCTGAGGAATAAGCCTGGACAGTTTTTCCAAAAATTGAGGTTGCTTTTTGTCATATGCATAGAGGCTATGAAAAAGTAGGCACAAAATTTCACTATTTGAAGAGTATTTCATAGATGTTGGGAGAAAGCAAATCAACTTCCCTCAGTGGTTTGAGAGATGATATACAGATCATATTTGAGAGCAGTCATATACCCAAAAGTAGCTGCATAGCACATACTAGGCTTGGCAGGCTTGAAGTGTGTTTTGGGGAGATGGAACAAGGAATTTTGTCTGTTAGGTAGGTGAGGACAGATCTGGGAAGAGTTGAAGGAAGTGGTGATATGATCGACCCTTGCTCTACAAGATTCTTAAAAAATCCATAAATATATTATTTGAAAAAGAGATCAGATACTTTATATTATAGTACATATAGGATGAAATTAGCAGTTAATACAATTTTTATTGATTTTTTCCCTTCTAACTATTTTAATGTGTGTGTTGTAAAGGTTTTATTCGGATTGACATATTATCAGACATTTTAATGTTATTTAACAGAGCATTGCTCTTTGACATTCAGTGTTTGTGTGAATCACAGGATTGGTTTTGAAGAAAAAGGTGATAGCTACTTAATCTTCTTCCCTTTCTTCTCTGCGGAAAGACAGTTCAGTGTACATTTACTTTCTAATCAAGCCTTGAAACGCTGCTGTAATATGATAGATGAAGACTTTAAGTTATTTCTAGATGCTTGTCCTAGAGCTCAGGATGTGTCCTTAGGAAGTCTAATAGATCAAGATGCATGCCTAGTGGATGGTGGGATGGACAAAACGTTCCCACTGGATAGCAGTCATATATTCCTTTTTGTTATTGTTCTGAAAGGGAGAACGAATATGTGTTTATTATGTATCACATCTTGATCTCAATACAAGAGGAAGGCTCTTTAGGTACCCCGTAAAGATGTTAGGCAGAAGCTTTGACAGTGTCATCTAGACAGTCTCAGAATCTGCCAGCCATGTACTCTGAAGATAGGCTCTCTTGGTCTGAGAGAGTGCTTTCCTATGAATTATACCCAAGGATATAAAATACTACATAATTACATAGCTGAATTACCTATGTAAATTTCTAGCACTTGGTCAGAGTTCTTACCTGATGGCATTCATTTTAAGTATATAATAAAATTAAGAGAGTTTACCCCAAAACCATACTTAATAAGATATTTTGTTTAATGTTCTGAAAAGAATGTATAAACCAAATCTGTACATAATATCCTGAAATTTATAAAATCCTGAAAAATTATCAGTTTATGAATTATGTAAAGTTCCTTGATTTCTAATGAATTGGCCATTATCTTTACATTAATTAAGCCCCTAATTTCAGTGTTCCCTGTACTCTGCCTCCTGCAGAATTGATTTTTTGGATTGTTTGGATTTTTTTTTCATTTTTATTGGTTATTTTCTGTACTTATATTTCAAAGGTTATCATCCCTTTCCCCCACTGCCATCCCCTCTCCCCCTCCATGTGCTTTCATAAAGGTGCTCCCCCCCCCCCCGTCACCCTCTTCTTCCCACAGCCTTGGCATTCCCTATACTGGGAAAACATGCCTTCACTGGACTAAAGGCCTGTTTTCCTTTCCTATCTAAAAAATCCAATTTCTCTCACACAATAGGCATTCTTGTTTACTTTCTGAAGAATTAAGTATTGTTTTTTTGTTGATCTATCAATACATTTTTGTTAATTTTTTGTCGAAATCACCGAAACTTACTAGAAATTTCATATAAGTATTCTTTTTTGTCTCCTAAGGGAGTTTATTAATTATTCAAATTTATAATACACTTAAACATCTAAAAGAACATATATCAGTAGTTATATTTTATTCCAGTACTTGGATAAAAAATATTAAATCCTGAAATTTCAAAACATGAATTAGAATGAAAGCAAAAATTGTTTGATAAGTTAGAGAGAACGTTATGTTCTCTAACAAAATAAATATTGTACAGAATTAAAGACAAAATTGCTATAAAATTTACAGAATTGTCCAGAACCCCAACCCACATAGTCACAAGTCTCAAAAGATAACAAATCTGTGAGGTCCTGAACTAGTCACTGAAACCTGTTGTTGTAACTTACTCATTACCCAGAGGACCTCTCCTTGGCCTTGGATCATTTAAGAACATACTTCTCTTTCTCTCTTCCTTAAAATAATAAATAAAATAAAATAAAATAAAAAAACTTGATGCCAACATTATATATGGCAATGTAATTTACCCATTACAATCTATTAAAACAGCATTTTAATACATTTTTAAAGAAAGAGCAAAAACATCAGATTGCATAATTCCATCTGTACAGAGCAATTTTCACATCACATTTTCTAAGTAAATCAGTATAGTTAATGTACCCAGGTCAACTTCCTATTTAACTAATGTTAAGTGAAATTATGAATAAAGAACTGTAGATGACAATCAAACCAGTTTCAGTCACTGAACCCTATTTATGGGATAGCACAGAAAGCATAGAAAAAGTTCTTCCAGTTATTGGACCAATACTTTCAGAACAGAAACACATCACAGAAAAGTAGCCACAAGAATGTACAGGCACAAGTACATGTAACTTAAAACCTTCTATTAAGAGAAAACCTGAACATGGGTCACAGAATGACAGAAAACTTATTAGATACTTTTTGTCTCAGTCTCTGTTATATTGCCATGATAAGTCATGGTCATGATATACAATGATCAAGGAAGCTTATTTTAAAAGTTAATTTATGGCTCTTGGCCTCTCCTGCCCTTGTGCTCTTGCAGCCTTGCTCTCCCCTTTCCCTCCCCCTCTGTCCCACGTGCTCATGGCCGGCCTCTACTCCTTTACTCCTCTACTTCTCTCTCTCTGCCTCTACCACCCTCTTAACTCTCCCATGACCTGAATAAACTCTATTCTGTACTATACTGTTGTGTGGCTGGTCCCTCAGGGAAGGGATTCCCAACATGGACCCCTCAGAGGCATCTCCCTTGCCCTCAGGCCTCGCCGCACCTCCATGGGCCATATGCCCCCCACTCTCTTCATCCTTTCCCTAACATTGGTGCCGTGACTCGGATCGTTAACCTTTCACAACATTGGTGCCCTGTGACTTCCTTTCATTCGTGCCCCGTCATCTTTTCCTTACATTGGTGCCCCGTGTGAGGAGGTTAGATTTCCTCATGACCAGATATCTCTTTCCTTTCTGTGACTTTTAACAACCTTGGATTGGTGCCCCGTGTGAGGATGTTAGATTTCCTCACTACCAGATCTCTCTTTCCTTTCATTCTGTGACTTTTAACAACCTTGGATTGGTGCCAGAGAGACTCAAGAAAATGCAGGTTGGCATCCCAGACGCTCAGTAGCCCAAGACCCGGTAAGCTCCCTCCCCACATTGGTCAGAGTAAGCATCCAAGAGGTCCCAGGGAAGTGTTCCTGAACTACCCCTGAGGACAGATCCTTTTACTGACCCTCATTCTAGGACTTTTGCCCTTGGGACCCCCTCCTCTTTTTACTAGACCCATGCCAGGCCTGGATCTCATTCTGGAGCACCGCCTCCAAGGAGCGCTGCCTCCGCTTTAACCCCATTGCCAACTCTCACCCATGGGCCGCCTCCATGGAGCACAGCCTTCGAGGTTAGCGCCCCCGTGGCAGCTATACCTACCCTCACCCATGGGCTTGTTTTTGCCGCCTTTGTCCCTATTTCCTGGGATGCTTTAGCTTAATTTACAGTAATCAGAAACCAATAAAGTGCACTCCCTTCCTAGCTATCTGTTCTGTGTGAAGGTCTGGCCCTGCTCCTAGCCTCTGCTTGAGACTGTTTGCTAGACCTAGCTGTTCCCATCCCACGTGTGCTTTCTCCGTCCTGGTCTCTGTCCCAGACTCGTTGTCCGCTGGGACCCAGTGGGCAGGCATCTGGTCCTGTGGAAGGTTCAGCCTTGGTTGCTTGGGCCTGCAGCAGGAATCCGGAGCTAGTAGAGCCTGCCAGTAGGTGGGCTTCCTGAAAGGAGCAGCAGCCAGCAACAGGGCTCCCGCAGGAGCTTCAGAGCAGGCTGATGTGCTGTGGGCCTACTGCCCCAGGCTCCGGCCGCTCGGACAGCGAGCAGAAGGGTGGCGATTGGGTTTCTGCAGGGACCCTGGCCCTGCTGGCAGTGCCTAGGGAAACCATGAAAGCAGGCCTCCTAATAAGCAGCCTCCGGCCTAGCAGATCACACACATGGTCCCCTGCCATGGCGGCAGCACAGGTACTCCCCGCCCACTGAGGGGCGGGGTGGCCCGCCCCCTGGCTGGAATACCTAGCCTTGCCCTGCTGCCACAGCACCAAACCCCCTCCCTGTAGGTGAGTGCCTTCAGTGCCCCAACTGCACTTTCTCACCTGTGTGCAATAGTGCCTGTCTCGTGCATGTTTTGTTTCCCTTTATTACTTTCAATCTTATTCTGCTTGCTAGATTAAAGTTTTATTTATTCTAAGCCAGATTTCTGACTACATTGACAGCTAAGGTAACTGCAGTTTAACAACTAAAAAAAAGAAAAAAAAACGGACTTCTATTTTCTAACAAGTAGCTCAGATATATGGTTACTTTCTTAAATAAGCTCTGGTTCCATTAATGCTTCATGTTTCCTCTTGTTAAACTTCCTTTTCCACTACATACAATTCTTGCTCCTTCTGCTCCATAAAGGCTCATCTTAAAAATGTTTATGTTGTTAACTCATGTTGTTATCTCTTATAAACTTATAAGCTATAGGAAACCCAATCAGATCTACCTCCAATAGACCAAATAATACTCCACCCAGATAAGTACATCTGCCTAAAGCTCACTACCTATTCTAAAAGGTGGGATTCCTCTAGATTTCAAATGTGGGTTTCAAATGTACATCTAAAATTTTTCTTGCTTTACTGAGATAGTTAAGCCAAACCTGCCCAGGGATCTAGATTTTCTTGTGACCAGTCCTTGCCGACCACCCCGGCCCACCCCAGCGGGCTCGGCATAGCCTTGGCTGCATGGCTGGCACTGCGGTTGCCTATTCCTCTTAACCTACACCACTGCCTTGAGTTCCTGTACTGTCTCTTGTTCCGCTGACTGCCGCAGTGACCGTCTCCCGCCGCCGCTGCTGCTATTGCTGCCGCCGCCATGTGCCACAACTGCCTCCCCGTCTGCCACCATGGCTGATCTGCCATCAGCTGCCCAACTCACAGACTTCCAACACGTGAGTTGTCGCCATTACTGAAGCTGTAGACACTTGCTGGCCACTGCTCCACCATGTGTGCCAGTAGCTCTCACCACGTGGGAGATAGATCAGACACACACCACATGGTTTCACTTTTCCTGATACCAGATCATGGCTAAAATTCCCGCACAAACATCGGCAAATTGGTAGGGATTGTCACTCCAGTTGGCGGAGAGAATCCCAGATTTCCCAAAAAGGCCTGGCCAGCCTTTGCGGGCAAAGAGGGTTACTTCTCTATAGCCACAGTTTTGAGACAGACATTGACCATTGAGAAGCTCGTCGGGAGTGCCCTTCACTCTTTTTCCCTTCCCCCAGGGCTCTAGCAGCCCGTTCACTCAGCCGAAGTCCAGGCCTGGCGAGGGCACTCTCTGCCAGATCCGGGATCTGGCGAAGCCACCAGGAGTCCGAGTGAGGACTCGAGACCCCTGCGCATAGGCGAAACTTTTCTACCGAGTTTCATCCACTGGGACGCTGGATTGGATGGCTCCGTAGCCCCCTCCCTGTACCTTCCCAATGGGCAACTCAATGTCTCAAAATGGGTCACCAGGCTCCCCACTGGGATGTCTCCTGGAAAATTCCAAATCTCTAACACTGATACCTCAGCTAAAGACATCTAAATTGGTACACCTCTACAACAATGTTTGGACTCAGTATCCGCTAGATAATGACTCAAAATGGCCAAAAAATGGCACCCTAGACTCACTAATTTTATGAGACCTTCACTCATACTGCCAAAGATCTGGTAAATGGAAAGAGGTTCCCTGTGTACAGGCATTTGTCTATCTCTGCTCTAATCCTTCTCTGTGTTCTTATAACCCCACCCACCTCCTTTTAGCAATGAGGCAATAAGGCAGATGACACCACAGCTCTCGATCCAGCCAACGAGCCATCGCCGCAAAATCCAAACCTCTACCTCAGCTTCTATTCATGTTATTCTAAGCTTTTCAAAACTCCCCTCCACAGCCAGACTCACATGTGGATGTGGACACACCACCCGGCCTCCAGCACCACTGCCGGTGCCCCTTTCCTCCCTTTCTGTCCTCTCCTGTGCCTCAATCTTATAGTCTGATGTTCTATGCTTTACTATGAGTCTCACTAATAATTTACTTCCTGAGGAAAACCAGCGAGTTTGGGAGCAGAAAAAATACATGCAGACGAGATCCATCAAACAGATAGACACTAACTTAGATCCTAAAAACCCAGAAGGTAAACAACTTCTAATGACCTATTTCTTTTCCCAGAACTACCCCGACATAAGAGACTAGCTTAAAAGCTTGAGAGGGGACCCCTAACTCCACAGGCAGAAGTCTTGGTGCTGGCCTTTAAAGTGTACCATGGGAAAGGTAAAAAGGCTCACAAATACCATATGCTGGCAAAGGCTTCCCGACCAGCCCCAGCCACTGCTACACCACCGGGGCCCTGCTACAGATGTGGTCAATAGGTCATTGGGTAAAAGCTTGCTCCAGCCCTCACAAGCCAAGGGGCCATGTCCTAAGTATGATCCAGAGGAACATTGGGCTGTCGATTGCCCTGTGTCACACAAGACAGAGGGACATCACGCCCAAATAACCCTCCAGCCTTCTAGGCTTGGCTATGGACAACTGAAGAGGCCCAGACTCCCTTGACCTGACCACTGCCATCACGAACAGGGAGCCACGGGTAGCTATCATGGTATGTGAGCAGCCCATCTCCTTCCCCTTGGACACTGGGGCCACTTACTCGGTTCTGACGGAGTTTTGGGGACCTACTTCTCCCTCTCATTTTCCTATTGTCGGGTAAGAAGACACCTTACCTTCCTCACCAGATTCGAGCACTCACTTACATTTTTAGGGGTGTACCTCTCAGTCATTCCTTTTGGTAGTTTAGTAACAACATGTCCTGTCCCTTTATTAGAGAAGAGATCTAGCTAAGTTGGGAGCCTCTATTTCCTTTGCTCCCCCCCCATTTGCCTGAACCCAAGCTCACCAGCAACCCCTCTGCTTCTTCTATCCAGTCAACCTACTAACACAAACATGTTTCCTTTACCAGCTTCTCAGGTAGACCCCCGAGTCTGTTATAAACACTCTTCTGTTGTCATCCAATTACTAGACCCTACCAGGACCCTTTTAAGGTGATTCTTGAGACGCCTGCAGCTCTTTTACCACATACAAGATCCATGAGATCCCAGGTGGGAGACAGAAGTTGTTGGTAAGGTCTACTGTAAAAAACCAGCCAGAGTCCCCCCTGTAAGTACTATCAACATTCAGCTGCCCTGACTCTGACATTGCCATGACTCCACACCTTTCCCCTTATCTCTCTTCATGGCATGGCAAGCCGTTTTAAAATATCCGGAACACATTACAGTAATTTGATGTGAACCTTATCAATCTTCTTTCTACTTCAAGGACAGTCAAAAAAAAATTCTAATCAAACTATTGATTAGTTCCTGTTACAGGATTACCAGCCACTGTCCATAGAGGCGCCTGATGTGAACATCTGCCAGGTGGATCCCGATGGTGAAAGCCAGATGCACCCCCTTACGACGCCCCAAGACAGCAGGAAGTAGCCAATGAGACTCGACGCCCCCATTCCCCTTTGACCATCGGCCTCCCCCTCCCTTTTTTCTCCTTTTTATAATAAGAAAAGGGGAAGAATGGCAGCATTAGGACTGCTCCTGAAAAATCTTTGTTCCAAACCAAATGTACTTAATCTCTATCTATAATGTATACACATGTGTGTTCCAGCATCTTGTCAAGTCCAGGTGTTTATTACATCTAGAACAGCTCCAGAGAAGCAACCTACAGATGCTTCAGCCTTCTCTCTCAGACACAGACGCTTCCACTGGACCTGTTACTTCTGACCTATCCTCAGATGGTTCCACAGACCCTGGACAACAAGAAAACAGCCAACTCTTAAGACTGGACAAACAGCCCTACCCCCACATTTCTGGACTCTAAAAACATCGCCCCAAACAATCATGAAGCAGTCAAGAGATCACAACGACCCTATTCCTGGTCCACCATCGCCTCTAATTTTTCTTTTTAATTAAACAAAAATGGGGGAATGTTGGGATTCTGTAAACCCCACCCCTCAGTTACCTAGCAACAGCCAGGTATACCCCACCCCTCAATTACCCAGCAGTGGCCAGGTATGCTCCGCCCCAGTGACCTGACACTATAAAAGGAGCTGCTTGACTCCTCCTCTCTCTCTTGGCCTCTCCTGCCCTTGTGCTCTTGCAGCCTTGCTCTCCCCTTTCCCTTCCCCCTCTGTCCCACGTGCTCATGGCCGGCCTCTACTCCTCTACTCCTCTACTTCTCTCTCTCTCTGCCTCTACCACCCTCTTAACTCTCCCATGACCTGAATAAACTCTATTCCGTACTAAAAAAAAAAAAAAAAAAAAAAAGTTAATTTATGGATCACAGTGAAATAAGGTTCTATATGTGTGACAGGCAGGCCCATGAGTGTGGTAGCGAGTAAATAACCATGCTTCTGAAGCAGTAACTGAAAGCTTCCATCTTGAAACAGAAGCAAAAGGCAGAAACAGCTAATTAGAAATGGTATAGGCTTTTGAAACTTCAAACATGATTCTATTGACACAGTTCCTCCAACGTTAACATCTATTCCTTCTCCAAAAAAAAAAAAAAAAAAAAAAAAAAAAAAAAAACACAGGGTTAATTTGAAATAAGTATTCAAATATATGAGCCTATGTGGGGCATTCACATCTAAATCACCACACCCTTCATATAGGGGCTAATAAATAAAATTTACAGAAAACTTCAAACACTAAAATAAAACTAACAGAGAGTTTTTAAGATAAAAACTACAGGTGGCCAATAACTATTTTTAAAAATCTTTTCCATTCCTATTCATTGCAAAAAAATGCAAATTCAAGCAAACTTGAGACATCTTTGCCCCAATGAGAACATCAGTCATCAAGGCCCCCGACATGTTATGTGAAGTGCATATAGATGGAGAAAATCCTAAGTTCCTGCTGATAGGAGTACAAATCAGTACAGCCACCACGAAAACCAGTCTGGAAAATTCTGAAAAACAACTAAATCAATAAAAATAGAACTACCACAGGACCCATGTTTTTCCACCTCCCAAGCAAATCTACACACTACCATAAAGATATTTGCACATCCATGTTTACTGTCATTTTAATCATGATAATAATAAATGTATAATAAAGTGACACGTGCTTAGAAACAAAAATATACTTTATCTTTTCTCCAAAATATATACCATAGATATGTTTTACATGCCCATATTTATATTTATAGGAACATATATAGAGGTATTATATATGAGGATTACAGGGACTGTGTGTAAATGTGCTATAAGGTGTGAGTTAGGATAAAGTCTGATATTTATTAAAAAACACCAAGAGAGGACAAGAGCAGTGTTAAATAATGAATATACAATGTACGTGAAAAATGTTGAGTCATGAAAGAAAATAAAAAATAATTTTTCTAGTTTCAATTCAGACATGATTTTCTCTCTGGTAGAGAAGTAATATGAACTTTCTGTATACTGAAGTAGTGACAACAGGTTTTTTTTTATTATTTTATTGTATAGTCTCTGTATTTACATTTCAAGACTTATTCCTTTCCACCACTCAGATCCTGCCTCTCCCTCCTCTTGTTTTAATGAAAGTGCACCATCTCAAAATCACCCCCTCCACCTCAA
Organism: Micromys minutus; assembly: GCF_963924665.1. Taxonomy (NCBI): domain Eukaryota; kingdom Metazoa; phylum Chordata; class Mammalia; order Rodentia; family Muridae; genus Micromys; species Micromys minutus. The sequence continues at coordinate 10,480,820 of NC_137973.1, forward strand.
TGCCTTGAACTTCTCCTACAGTGGGAAAATGTGCCTTCACTGGACCAAAGGCCTCTTTTCCCATTGATGCCAGAAAATGGTATCTTTGGCTGCATATGCACTTGGATTCATGGATCTCTCCATGTGTGATCAATGGTTGCTGTTTTAGTCCATGGGAGTTCTGGAGGATTTGTTAGGTTGATAATGTTGTTCTTCTCATGAGGTTTTAAAGCCTTTCAGCTCCTTCAGCCTTTCTCTAGCATCTTCATTAGGGTACCCGTATTCAGTCCCATGGTAAGTTGCACACATCCTCAGCTGTATCTGTATGGCTCTGAAAGAGTCTCTTAGAAGGCATCCAGATTTGGTCTGTGCCAGTAAGCAATTCTTGGCATCAACAATAGTGCTAGGGTTTGGTGGCTGCATATAGGGTGGATCCCCAGGTGAGGTAGTCTTTGACTGATTTTTTCTTCAATCCCTACTTCTTGACCTTGAATTTCCTCCTATGACTGTTTTCTTCTACCTTCAGGAACACAGGTATCCACATTCTGGCTTATTCTGTGAATTGTTTGCTGGGTATTCAGAACATTTTGGGGCTAATATCTGCTCATCAGTAAATACATACCATGTGAGTTCTTTTGTGACAGAGTTATCTCACTCATGGTGATAATTTCTAGTTCCATCCATTTTCCTAGGAATTTCATAAAGTTGTTGTTTCTAATAGCTGAGTAGTACTCCATTGTGTAAATGTACCACAATTTCTGTATCTATTCCTTTCTTCTAGGAAACCTGGGTTCTTTCCAGATTCTGGCTATTATAAGTAAGTCTGTTATAAACATGGTGGAGAATATGTCCTTGTTTTATGTTGGAGCAACTTTTATGTACAAGCAGAGGAATTTTATAGCTGGGTCTTCAGGTAGTACTATGTCCAATTTTCTGAGGAACTGCTAGACTGATTTCCAAGTGGTTGTACCAGCTTGCAATCCCATCAACAACGGAGGAGTGTTCCTTTTTCTCCACATTCTCACCAGCATCTGCTGTCATCTGAGTTCTTGATCTTAGCCATTCTGACTGGTGTGAGGTGGAATCATAGGGTTGTTTTAATTTGCATTTCCCTGATGACTAGGGATGTTGTATATTTCTTTAGGTGTTTCTCAGACATTTTCTACTCTTCAGTTGAGAATTCTTTCTTTAGCTCTGTACCCCATGTTTTATAGGTTTATTTGGTTTTCTAGAATCCAACTTATTGAGTTGTTTGTAAGTATTGGATACTAACCCCCTATAAGATGTTGGATTGGTAACGATCATTTTTAAACCATTGTCTGCTGTTTTGTCTTCTTGACAGTGTCCTTAGACTCCCAAAATCTTTGCAATTTCATGAGGTCCAATTTGTTGATTCTTGGACTTAGAGCATAAGACTTTGGTATTCTGCTTAGGAAAATTTCCCCTAAGCCTGTATGTTCTAAGCTCTTCCCCATTTTTTATTCTAATAGATTCATTATAACTGGTATTATGTGGAGGTCTTTGATCTGCTTGCACTTAAGCTTTATACAACAAGATAGGAAAAGATCAATTTGCAACATTCTGTATGCTGACTGCCAGTTGAACCAATACCATTTGTTGAAGAGGCTATCATTTTTCCTTGAATGTTTTCAGCTCTTTGGTTAAAGATCAAGTGACCACAGGTGTTTGGGTTTCTTTCTAGGTCTTCAGTTCTGTTCCATTGTTCTACCTGTCTATCTCTGTACCAATACCACTCTGTTTTTATCATGACTGATCTGTCATATAGCTTGAGGTCAGGTATTGTGATTCCTCTGGAAGTTCTTTTATTGGTGAAAATACTTTTAGCTATCTTAGGTTTTTTGTTATTCCAAATGAATTTGCAAATTGCACTTTTTAACTCTATGAAGAATTTGGTTGGAATTTTGATGGGGATTGCATTGAATCTGTAGATTGCTTTAGGCCAGATGGCCATTTTTACTATGTTGATACTTCTAGTCCCTGAGAATAGAATATCTTCCTATCTTCTGAGATCTTCAATTTTCTTTTCCAGAGGTTTGATGCTTCTGTCATACAGATCTTTCATTTCCCTAGGTCACACCAAGGTATTTCATATTGTTTGTGACTATTTTGAAAGTTTATTATTTGAGTAGAGGAAGAATACTAATTTGTTTGGGTTAATTTTATAACCAGCAACTTTGCTGACTTTTTAATGAGTTGTATGAATTTTGTGGTGAAATTTTTGGGGTCACTTAAGTATATTATCATATCATCTGCAGATAATAATATTATGATTTCTACCTTTTCTGATTTGTAACCCTTTGACTCCCTTTTGCTCTCTAATTTCTCTGGCCAGAAATTCCAGTACTATGTTAATAGGTAGGGGGAGAGTGGGTTGCCTTGTGTAGTCCTTGATTTTATTGGGATTGCTTCAAGCTTCTCAAGGTTTAGTTTGATGTTGGCTATTGGTTTGCTCTATATTGCTTTTACTATGCTTAGGTATGGGTCTTGGATTCCTGTTCTTTCCAAGTCATTTAACATGAGAGGATATAGAAATTTTTCAAAAGCTTTTCATAATCTAAATAGATGATTATGGATTTTTTTCTTTGATTTTGTTTTTATAGTAGCTTACATTGATTGATTTCTGTATATTGAACCATTACTGCCTCGCTTGGATGATGCCTACTTGATCTTGTTGAATGATCATTTTGATTTGTTCTTGTATTTCATTTGCAAGAATTGTATTGAGAATTTCTGCATCAAATATTCATGAGGGAAATTGGTTTGAAGTTCTCTTTTTTTGTAGGTTCTTAGTATGGTTTAGGTATGAGCATAATTGTGGCTTCCAAGAATGAGTTGGGTACTATTCCTTCTGTTTTTACTTAGTACAATAGTTTGGAGAGTATTGATATTAGGTCTTCTATGAAAGTCTCATAGAACTCTGCACTGAACCCATCTGCTCCTGGGCTATTTTTTGGTTGGAAGGCCTTTGATGACTGACTTCTTCTATTTCTTCAGTGTTATGGGACTCTTTCAATGGTTCCTTTGATTCTGATTTAACTTTGGTACCTGTTATCTGTCTAGAAAGTTGTTCATTTCCTTTTGATTTTCCAATTTTTTTGAATATAGTCTTTTCTATTAGGACCTTGTGATTTCTTGAATTTCCTCAGTTTCTGTTGACATGTGTCCCCTTTCGTTTCTGATTTTGTGACCTACCATATGATCAGTTTTGGAGAGGGTATTATGATGTAGTGAGAAGAAGGTATATCCTTTTGTTTATGGATGAAATGTTATAAGATATCTGTTAAAACTATTTGGTTCATAACTTCTGTAATTTTAATTGTATCTCTGTTCAGTCTCTGCTTCCATGATCTGTCCATTGATAAGAGTAGGATGTTGATGTCTCCCACTATTACTATGTATGTGCAATATAAATGCTTTGAGTTTTAGTGGAGTTTCTTTTATGAATGTGGGTGCCCTCATATTAGGGGTGTAGACATTCAGAGTTTAGAGTTTGTCTTGATATATTTTTCCTGTGATGAGTAAAAAGTGTGCTTATATATTTTTTGATAACTTTTGGTTTAAAATCTATTTTATTTGATATTAGAATGGCTATTTCAGCTTGTTTCTTAGGACTATTTGTTTGGAAGTTTCTTGCCCACAGATTGCTAAACACCCAGAAGAGCCTCAGAAAGGCTCTCTCACCCAAGCCCACAGAGACAGAGCTGGATCACAGCCATCATAACTCACTGACTTCCTCCAAAAAGCAGAACATCCAGAAGCAAACTCCCTTCTAAGCCCAAGGTCCCTAAGAATCACAGAAGAGACATGCTCCAGTCAGAGACAACAAGATCACCTAACATCACAAACAACAAGATGGCAAGAGGCAAGCACATGAACCTAAACAATGGAAACCAGGACAATCTGGCAAGATCAGAACCCAGCTCTCCCACCACAGCAAGTAGTAGATTTTCCAACACAACAAAACAAACAAACAAGCAAACAAACAAGATATAGGCTTAAAAATCATACTTCATGGCTATGATGGAGGTCCTCAAGAAGTGAGTGAATAACAGGAGAACACATGTAAACAAACAGAAGCACTTTAACAGAAAACACAAAAATCACTTAAAGATCTACAGGAAAACACAAGCAAACATGTATGTGAAGAAATTAAAAATGGAAATAAAAACAATAAAGATATCACAAAACAAGACAAACCTGGAGATAGAAAACTTAGAAAAGAAATGAGGAGTCATAGATACAATTATCACCTACAGACTACAAGAGATGGAAGAGAGGAGCTCACAGGCAGAAGATAATAGAAAACATTGACAAAACAACAGAGAAAATGCAAAAATCAAAAAGTTCCTAGCCTAAAATAGCCAGCATATACTGGACACAATGAGAAGATCAAACGAAGGATAACAGGTGTAGAAGAGAGCAAAGACTACCATCTAAAAGGCCCAGTAAATATCATCAACAAAATCATAGAAGAAAACTTCCCTAATTTTAAGAATGACATGACAGGGAAAAAACAAGAAGCTTACAGAACTCCAAATAGATTGGATCAGATAAAAAACTCCTACTGAAACATAATAGTCAAAACAACAAATGCTCACAATGAAGACAGAATCCTAAAAGCAGTAAGGGCAAAAGGACAAGTAATATATAAAGGCAGACTTATGAGAATTATACCAAACTTCTCAACAGAGACTATAAAAGCTAGAAGATCCTGGACAGACATCATACAGACCCTGAGAGAATACACATGCCAGCCCAGGTTACTATATCCAACAAAATCCTGACTAAACATAGATGGAGAAACCAAGATATTCCAGGAAAAAGGCAAATTTACAAGTCCACAAATCCAGCCCTACAAAAGAAAATAGATGTAAAATTCCACCACAAAGACAGAAACTTAACCCTAGACAAAGCAAGAAATTAATTTGCAATAAACCCCAAAGAAGAAAAGCATGAAAACATAATTTTGTCTGCAACAACAAAATCACAATAAACAACAATCACTATTCCTGAAAATATCTCTCAACATCAATGGACTCAATTTCCCAATAAAAAGACATACACGAATAGACTGCATAAATAAACAGAACCCAGCATTTTGATGCATTCAGATAACTCATTTCAGCAATGAAGTCAGGCACTACCTCAGAGTAAAAGGCTGGGAAAAAGAAGATTTTTAATTACTAAACTTGATTCCCTTAAGTTACACAGTGCTTCAATAACTGATGAAATCTTCTTTAGAAAACAATCTATTGAATATAATGAACATTTCCTACAGGTAAATAGGTTACATCCTACAGATTAAGTTTCTATATACTACACGCCAGACCTGTGCAGTTACTTAGGTTATTTTGTTTGTTTAGTTTTGTTTTGCTTGATCTTGTTTGATTTGTTTTATTAAATAATATATATCTTCAAGTTGGTTTACTTTAAAATTTCAAGTCTGCTGATTGTCTTCTTATATCTTCTACACAGACAGATCTATAAGTATTCTTACAATGCTTTGAGAAAGATAAATTCCATTTTCAGCTGATGATTCTAAAATCATACATTGAATTTTCAATTAGAAGAGTAAACATAAGGAAAGTTTTCCATCGAAAATTAACTTTTAATACATCTTTAAAATATGTGAGGACTATTTCTCAATATAATAACTTGTATATTTTATTTCTTAGAATCCTGTGCCCCCAAATTAGATGTAACCTATTCTTTTAAAATTCTTTAAAAATTTAGCTGATGTCCTTTTTTAAAATTGAATGTTTTTATCTCCATACTCACTGATAAGTAGATATTAGCCCAAAAATCTCTGAATACCCAAGAAACAATTCACAGACCTTATGAAGCATAAAAAGAAGGAAGGCTAGAATGTGGATGCTTCCATCCTTCTTAGAAGGTATAACACAGCACTCACTGGGGGAAATACAGGGACAAATAGAGAAGCAGGGATTGAAGAAAAGATTGTACAGAGACTGCTTGTCCTTGAGATCCGACGCATACGCAGCCACCAAACACAACCACTATTGCTGATGCCAAGTAGTGCTTACTGGCAGGAGCCAGATAGGGATGACTCCTCCTTGGATGCTCTGCTGGAGTCATACAGATACAGTTAAGGATGCTTGCAGCTAACCTGAACTTTGGGTCACGATGAAGGTGCTAGGAAAGGACTGAAGGAGCAGAATGGGTCTGCAACCCCATGGGAAGAACAACGTTATCAAACAATCAAACCCTCCAGAGATCCCAGGGACTAAAACACCAACCAGTGAGCACACATAGAGAGACCCATCTAGTTGCATATGTAGCACAGGGCAGCATTATCTGGCATCAATGAGAGAAGAGGCCTTTGGTTCAGTGACGGAGCCTTTTCCCAGTGTAAGGGAATGCCAAGGCACTGAGCTGGAGAGAGTCTTTGGGAGAGGGAGCACCTTTAAGGAAACAAGTGGAGGGGAAGGGGAGATGATGTATAGGAGGAAAGGGAATAACATTTGAAATGTAAATGTAGAGAATATCTAATAAAAACCAAAACGAAAAAGAAAATCAGATGCGGCTCAGAGAATTCTGCAGAATTGTGGGAGAAAGGATTGGAGGAGACAGAAGATTCAGGAACAACACAAAGAAACCCATAGAATCTAGTACACCAGGCTTGTGGAGACTCACAAGAAGGCCTGGTACAACAATCACGAAGCACTTGATTGTTGGTCTGAACTTTGTCTGACCTTGGCTTTCCGCATATATGTTATAGTTGTATAACTTGGTCTTCTTGTGGGACTCCTAACAGTGGAAGCAGGGGCTGTCTCTGAAACTGGTTTTAGGGATCTTTTTTTCTTCTATGTTCCTTCTTCCATTGTCCTATGGATGGCAGGGAGAGAAGAGGCAAGAGGGAAGGAGGGGAACAGGGAGGGAAACTGAGCTTGGGATGTAATATATGAGAAACTAAGTATTTTTTTTAAATCTACTAATCAAAATTAAACATCATTTTCTTAAAATGTAAATTTATATTTAAATCTTACTAATTTCTCACAAAATCACATTTATTTAATATTTTTAAAAAATTCTAATAAAGTTTAAATAGTTTCTATGTAACTTGATGGAGGTATTAAGACCTGTTGTATACAATTCAAAATAATATTTATATAAACAGTTTTCTTCTGCACCTTCAGACAATGAATAAGAGCAAGGTAAAAAGAGCAGAATAAGACAAGTTCATTTTAATAGGAATAACTTTATAAATTTAATATTATAAACATCTTAATTACTTTTAGAAAACTGTGCATAGTGTTTTTATTTTCCAGATTCAGAAATTAGTTAATAAATTATTAAACATTACACTATTTTTATAAACTTCTGTTGGGCATGCAGATGTCCATATAGATACATATGAATATAGAGTAGACATAGAGATAGATTAGATATAGATGTAGATATATTTATATATGATATATATATAGATTAGATATAGATAAAGATGTTATAGATATATAGATATAGATTATGTAGATATAGAGATAATGTGTATATACACGCACATATATATGTATATATGTACATATAGTTTATTTCGTAATGTATTTCTAAGATAATACTGAAATTAAAAATAAACTTTTGGTACTTACTTGCTCAAATTTCAAGATAATATAAGGCTCCTGTAACCAGTATGATGTCCTCCTTATGTAAAATTGCATATAAAGAGTGATGGATGAAATGTAAATAAAAATTCCACATATCAGCACTTGAAGAAATGTTAGTGCAAACAGAAAAGGAATTTTAGTACATGATATGTAGCATTTATAATTGCCTATACTGAGAGCTTGAGCTTGTACTACTGAGAAAAGGTAATTTTACAGGGATCTTAACAGCATTGTGGTACATGTGTAACTTGAGGCAGGGGGATTTCAATAAGTTTTAAGGCAGTCTGGAAAACAAACTGTGAGCTATATTTTAAGACATTTTTAAAAATAAGAAATGGGAGTAACTGAGTTTAGACCTAAGTATAAAAGTTAAAACTGAAAAAGCCCTGGAAGAAAATGTAGGAGAAAATCTTTATGGCAATGGATTCCCAGAACCTTCTTCTTTATACTTTTGCTTAAAACTTCTTAAATGTGTAACTATTAAATCAAATGTATGTAGGATATTTGTTTTTCAACAAGTTACCCAAACTGTACATGTACATATTATTATAATATGATAAATTCATAGATAGATACATTAAGGCTCAGATTATAATACTTAAATATCTTCTGTGATTCCACACTTCATCATCTGCAGTCTCATTTTGTACTGAACATCTCTCAGAGACCTAAGATGAAACTAAACATGACACACAGGAAAAAAGAAAGACAATGAAGCTATTGCTAAGGATAATCTGCTATACTCATAGATCAGTGACTAGCTCAAGAAACATCAGACAGGCTTTGGAGTTCACAGGGGCTGAAGCAGAAATCACATGGTGGAGTTTACATGGGTCTGTGCTAGGTCCTCTGTGTGTGTGCTGTGCTTGTTTATTTTAAGGTGTTTGTGGAACTCCTAACATAATATCTCAAACTCTTCTGCCTTACCTTGAGATTCTTTTACTCCTAATGAGTTGCCTTGCTCAAACTTAATATAATGGCATGCACCCAGTCTTATTGCATCTTGTTATTCTTTGCTTTGCTGGTATCACTGGAGGGGCTACTTCTTTTTCTGAAGGAAAACAGAGGAGCAGTGGATCTGCGAAAGGGAAGAGAAGCAGATAAAGGAGAAGATGTGGTCAGGATGTATCATTCTATGAGAGAAGAGTAAATAAACTAAAATTAGTGTTACAACCCTAAAGAAAGAGTTCTGAGCTCACCAGTTCCTCGCCCCTGTCTTTTGTCTTTTCTAGCCATTTGGAATCTTTCTTTCTTTATATTGGATTACTATTTGCTTTCATTTATTTTTCTGTGATGAAACATTTAATTTCCATCACTAAACACATTTGATTGTAAAATATATATTACATTGCATAAGGTTTATCAGCATAATGCTTTTAAATATGCAGTCTTGTTAGAGTAAACAAAATTAAAACATATTTGCTGTTTTTCCATCAATCTCTAGAACTTTCTGTTTTTTCCAAGATAAACTTTTTTTGTACAGCAATTGTTTTTGTTGAGAAATTACTATACACCTTTAATTTTCAAGTTTCTCTTCATGGTCACCAAGTCTTTTCTTCTTCAAGATACATAAAAACTGTAAACTCCCTGTCATGAAAGCATGTTTATTTAGGATGGGAAATTATTTATTTTTTAAAATTATCATTTCTACCCATGTGCCCTTCTTTGTAAGAGGAATTCTGTTACTTGTACCATTTATGTAAATGTTGCTTTTATTTTCTTGGATGAAGTAATAAGATAAGACTTTAAATACAATCTTTGAGCTGAGCCCACAGTGTTTCTTTTGCTGTTATAATTATCCTTATGGTGAGACTTAGAAGCTTCTAGCCTCTGCACATTCTAATCTTTCAAGCTGACTGATTCAACCTGGCTTTTATCAGATTCTGACTGAATTGCTCTGTCTAACCTCATACTAATGTAAACAGTATGTTCTAATCTTCTGGTTCCTTCTCATTTTCTGCCTTTTTCTGTCTTCACCTGTGCCTTCTTGTTCTCTCTGTAGCCTGTCCCTGTATAATTGTCATACAGATCCACCACTGACCACAGAGCACATCACCACTTTTTCTCTTTCACTGCTCTTAAGAAGCCTCTTCTGTGATGTTCTCATGAGAGTTGGACATATTCTATCTCTAATTCTGTCAAATCTTTCTCTGATTTGTAACTTTGTCCCTCAATTAGACATCACTTTAAAGCATTGCTACTTTCTGCTACAAACTGACTTTACTTTAATTGTTCCAGATTAAGGATTTATACTAAGGCCATACCTTTATTCCAACCAAATCATACTGAAATCCAAGGAGTGTTGACATTCCAGACAGATTATATCTTTAAATGTGATTCCTTACTGGAACAGCCATGTTGCTGAATTAAAATTCCTCTATACATTTAAATTATATTTAAATTATTCTTGACAATCTGTCTTTGTCTAATTAAATATAAACAAAAGGTATATTTAGGGCAAAAACCTTAATGTCATGTGGTTTTTTCACTCTCTAGCCCTTCTGATTTTAAAATGACAATTTCTTACCTCATGATAAGATTGTCCTTTGTCTTTGATCCTATTAAAAATGACACATGAATAGTAGAGAGAAAATAAACTATAAGCCAACTCTAACTATAAAGCCATATGAGGTTTCGTGATTATCAATGATTACCAAACGACTGATTCTGTCTGCCTGATGTAGTACACATTTTTAAAAATCTTGTTTTTCCCTCAAAGTAAAATCTCAGGAAGTGAAAAAGCATTTGGTTTGTCCTGTTATCTCTATTACCACCAGAACTCATAATAATACCAGATAGATAATTGATGCTTAAGTTCTTTTTTATTTTTATTATATACTTTCTAATAAAATATTTTTTTATTTTATCACATTGTCCTCCCTGATCCCATCCCCCATCTCCCTCCATTTGCCTTCACAAAGGTGCACACGCTCCTAATCACCCTCTCCACCCCATTACCTTGGCATTGGAAAAATGTGCCCTCCCTGGACCAAAGGCCTCTTCTCATATGAATGCTAGACACTGATATCTTCAGCTACATAAGTAACTTGATCAGCAGGCCTCTCAGTGTGTGCTCTATGGTTGTTATTTACTCCATGGGAGTTTTGGAGGGTTTTGTTGGTTGATAATATTGTTTTTCCATGAGGTTGCAACGCCTTTCAGCTCCTTAGGTCCTTTCTTTAGCATCTTCAATGAGGTTCCCCATGTTCAGTCTGGTGGTTAGCTGCCATATGACTGCTATGACTCTGACATAGTCCCTGAGGAGGCATCTCTATCTGGTTACAGCCAGTAAGTACTTCTTGGTATCAGCAATAGCGTTTCGGTTTGGTGGCTGCATATGTGATGGAACCCCGGGTTAAGAGTCCTCTGAATGATCTTTTTTCTTCAATCCCTGTTTCTCTATTTAACCTTGTATTTCATCCTGTGAGTATTTTGTTCTCCCTTCTGAGAAGGACTGAGGCATCCCATTTTATCCTTTTCTTCATTTTGAACTTAATAGTGTCTTTGAATTGTTTCTTACGTATTTAAAGCTTTCTGCAGCTGGTGTCCACTTATAAATGAGTGCATACCATGTGTGTTCTTTTGTGATTGGGTTACCTCATTCAGGATGATAGTTTCTTAGTTCCATCTATTTGTCTAGAAATTTCAAAAAGCCATTATTTCTAATAGCTGATTCTAACTACTCCATTGTGTAAATGTACAACATTTTCTGTATCTATTTCTCTGTTGAAGGACATCTGGGTTTTTTCCAGCTCCTGGCTATTATAAATGAGGATGCTTTAAACATGGCTCAGCATGTGTTCTTGTTATATGTTAGAGCATCTTTCGTGTATGCTCAGAAGTAGAATATCTGGGTTTTTAGGTAGTACTATGTACAATTTTCTCAGGAATGACCAGGCTGATTTCCAGAGAGATTTTACTAGCTTACAACCCCACCAACAGTGAAGGAATATTCTTTCACAACATCCTTGCCAGCATCTGCTCTCACCTGAGATATATTGGATACTAACCTTCTATTGGATGTAGGATTGGTAAATATCCTTTCCCAATCTGTTGGCTGCAGTTTTGTCTTCTTGACAGTGTCCTTAGCCTTACAGAAGCTTTGCAACTTCATGAGATCCCATTTGTTGATTCTTCATCTTAGAGCATAAGCCATTGGTGTTCTGTTCAGGAAATCTTCCCCAGTGCCAATGTGTTATAAACTTCCCCCACTTACTTTTCTAATAGTTTCAGTGTACCTGGTTTTATGTGGAGATCTTTGATCAGCTTGAACTTAAGCTTTGTACAAGGAGATAAGAAAGAATTGATTTGCATTATTCTGCATGCTGACTGCCCGTTGAACCAACGCCACTTGAAGAGGCTGTCCCTATTGAATGTTTATAGCTCCTTTTTCAAAAATTAATTAACCATGGGTGTGTAGGTTCATTTTTTGGTCTTCAATTCTATTCCACTGATCTACCTGCCTATCCCTGTACCAATACCATGGGTTTTTTTAATCACAATTTATTTGTAATATTGCTTGAGATTAAGGATGGAGATTCCCCCAGAATGTCCTTTATTGTTGAGAAGAGATTTTACTATTCTAGAATTTTTTTGTTATTCCAGATGAATTTGCAAATTGCTCTTTCAAACTGTGTGAAGAATTGAGTTGAAATTGTGATGGTGATTGCACTGAATCTGTAGGTTGCTTTCAGAAGAATGCCAGTTTTACAATGTTGATCCTTCCAATCCACGAGCATTGGAGATCTTTCCATATTCTGAGGTCTTCTTCAATTTCATTCCTCAGAGTCCTGAAGTTCTTGTCATACAGATCTGTCACTTGGTTGGTTAGGGTCACACTAAGGTATTTCATAGTCTTTGTAACTATTAGGAAGAATGCTGATTCTCTAATTCCTTTCTCAGCCTATTTATCCATTGAGTAGAGGAAGGCCACTGATTTGTTTGAGGTAATTTTATACATAGCCACTTTGCTGAAGTTGTTTATCAGCTGTAAAAGTTTTCTGCAGGATTTTTTTGTGGTCACTTACAAATACTATCATTTCATCTGAAAACAGGGATATTTTGAATTCTTCCTTTCAAATTCATATCTCTTTGGCTTCTTTTTGATTTCTAATTCTTCTGGCCAGGACTTCCAGTACTATATTAAATAGGTAGGGAGAGAGTGGGCAGCCTTGTCTACTCCCTGATTTTAATGGCATTGCTTCAAGTTTCTCTCCATTTAGTTTGATGTTTGCTACCAGTTTGATGTATATTGCTTTTACTGTGTCAAGTTATAGACCTTAGATTCCTGATCTTTTCAAGACTTTTATCATGAAGGGTGATGCGTTTTATCAAATGCTTTATCAGCATCTAGTGAGATGATCATGTGGTTTTTTTTCTTCATGTTTGCATATATGGTGAATTATGTTGATGGATTTCTGTATATTGTACCATTCCTGCATCCCTGGGATGAAGCCTACTTGATTATGGTGGATGATTGTTAGAATGTGTTCTTGGATTCACTTTGCATGAATTTTATTATTTTTACATTGATGTTCATGAGGGAAGCTGTTCTGAAGTTCTCTTTTGTTGTAGGCCTACTGTGTGGTTTAGGTATGAGCATAATTGTTACTTTGAAGAAGGAGTTTGATAGTGTTCTTTCTGTTTCTATTTTGTGGAATAGTTGTGAGAGTTTTTGTATTAGGTCTTGTATGAAAGTCTGATAGAATTTTGCACTGAATCCATCTGGTCCTGGACTTTTTTTGCTTGGAAAGCTTTTGATGACTGTTTCTATTTCTTTAGGTGTTATGGGACTGTTTATATGGTTTATCTTATCCTGATTTAACTTTGGTATCTGGTGTCTGTGTAAAAGTTTGTCCATTTCCTCCAGATCTCCAGTTTTGTTGAGTATAAGCTTTTGTGGTAGGATCTAATCATTTCATCAGTTTTCCCAGCTTCTGTTGTCATGTCTCTCCTTTCATTTATGATTTTGTTATTTTGGATACTGTCTCTGTGCCCTCTATGTGGTCTGGCTAAAGATTTATGAATCTTGTTGATTTTCTCAGAGACAGCTCTTGGTTTTGTTGATTCTTTGTATATTTCTAGTATAGTTGTTTTTGTCTCTATTTTGTTGATTTCTTCTCTGAGTTTGATTATTCCCTGCCATCTAATCTTCTAGGATGTATCTGCTTTGTTGTTTTTGTTGTTTGAGAGCTTTCAGGTGTGCTGTCAAGCTGCTAGTTTATTCTCTCTCATGTTTCTTTATGAAAGGACTCAGAGCTTTGAGTTTTCCTGAACAGTATTGCTTTCATTGCACCCCATAAATTTAGGTATGTTGTGCTTTCATTTTCATTATATTGTAAAATATTCTAAATTTTTTCTTTACTACTTCTTTGACTATGTTATCATTGAGTAGAGCATTATTCAGCTTTCATGTGTATGTAGACATTTTGTGTTTTTTCTTGTTATTAAAGAAAAGCCATAGTCCTTGGTGACATCTCTGAGATAAGTGTCCTGAATGTATCAAAATGCCGGATCTTGTCTACCTATCTGGTCTGATAATCTATGTCTTTTATTTGAGAATTGAGTCTTTTGATGTTGAGAGATATTAAGGAATAGTGATTGTTGTTTCTTGTTATTTTACTTGTTAGAGGTAGACATATGATTGTGTTCTTTTTTTTTCCTGTTTTTCTTGCATGATTATGATTATGATTATTATTATTATTTTGATTATCCTTAGGTGCAGTTTTTTTCCTTGTGTTGGCTTTTGCATTTGGTATACTTTGTAGGGCTGGATTTGTGGACAGATTTGTCTAAATTTGTTTTTGTTCATGAATATCTTGGTTTCTCCATCTATGGTAATTGAGAGTTTTGCTGGATATAGTAACCTAGGCTAGCATTTGTGTTCTTTTAGGTTCTGTATAATGTCTGTTCAGGATCTGTACAGCTTTTATAGTCTCTTTTGAGAAGTCTGGTGTATTTCTGATTGGTATGCCTTTATATGTTACTTGTGCTATTTCCCTTAGAGCTTTTAGGATTCTTTCTTTGTTTTCAACATTTGGTGTTTTGCCTATTATGTGTCCAGAGGAGTTTCTTTTCTGTTACAATCTATTTGGAATTTTGTAGGTTTCTTGTATCTTCATGGTCATCTCATTTTTAACTGTTGGGAAGTTTTCTTCTATGATTTTGTTGAAGATATTTACTGTGCCTTTTAATTTTGAGTCCTTGCCCTCTTCTACACCTACTATCCTTAAGATTGTTCTTCTCATTGTGTTTTGGATATGCTGGACATTTTGGGTTAGGAGCTTTTTGGTTTTTGCATTTTCTCTGACTGTTTTCAATGTTTTCTTTGTTGTATTTGGCCCCTGAAATCCTTTCATCTCTTGTAGTATCCTGGTGATGCTTGCATCTATGACTCCTGATTTCTTTCTTAGGTTTTCTATCTCCAGAGTTCTTTCTTTTTGTGATTACTTTATTGTTTCTATTTCTGCTTTTAGTTCCATCAACTGTTTGGTTGTGTTTCCCTGTAGTTTTTTGAGTGGTTTGTGTGTGTGTGTGTGTGTGTGTGTGTGTGTGTGTGTTTCCTCTTTAAGGCCTTCTATTTGTTTGTGTATGTTCTCCTGTAATTACTTCAGGAAGTTATTCATGTGGCTTTCGAAGAACATCATTATCATCATGAAGTAGGATTTCAAATCTAAGTCTTGTTTTTCTGGTGTGTTTGGAAATCTACTACTTGCTGTGGTGGGAGAGCTGGGTTCTGATGTTTCTAGGTTGTCTTGATTTCCATTGCTTAGGTTTTTTTGCTGTTGTCTTACCACCTTGTTACCTGTTATTATAGATAATCTTGTTGTCTCTGACTTGAGGCTGTTTCTCCTCTGCATCTGAGGGTCTGTTGTCCTAGGAAGGAGATTGCCCATGAGTGTTTGGCTCTTGGTGGGCAGGCGGTGAGTTCTGATGGTAGTGGCTCTGTTCTGTCTTTGTGGGCTCATGTGGGATAGCGCTTAGGAGGGTGTTCTGGGAGCTCAGTGGTCTGCGGGCCAGGTCCTGAGTCCTGATGGTTTTCACCCTGCCCTCAGTCTCTGGGCTGGAAAGTACCTGATCCCCAAGTGTACAATGTTCTATTCCCTCTGAGAGCTCCAGGCGTTTCTTCCCCAGTCAGCTGGTGGGGATATGTGTCAGGTTTAGGGCTTACCATGGGCTCACATCAGGAAGCACTTTCAAGGCTGCTCTGGTGGATTAGAGCTGTTGGTGAGTTCTGAGTCTTGATGGCTATCACATGGCCCTCCTTCTGGGCTGGAAAGTGATGCTTAAGTTCTTATACAACAACCATAGTTATAGTTAAAGCATTGAACAAACATTATACAGACATGCTGTATACAAAACATAAGCATTGTCTTTCTAGATTTGAAAAATATTACCTTTTTAACAGCTACTATGGAATTGCTGTAAGTATTATGTGTTTTAACGATTATTAGTCTCCATATTATTTGGCTGAGGGTTTGGCATGCAGTAGGCGCTTAATACAAATCTTCCAATTGCAATTAAATTACAAGTTACCAGGAGTTAGTGTCACAGAATACAGAAGCTCAAGCATGTTCCTGAATTATTAATGACTTTCTAAACTGACATGAATTTTAATCTTCTTACAGATTATGGAAGATATACTTTAATTGACTCAAGCTATCTACTGATGATATGAATACTAATAAGTCCCCTCTAGGCTCCATTTGGAAAGATCCTGAACTCCCGTCTTGTTAGCAATTTACAATTAAGATTAGGTTTGATTCAATATTCCAGCAAAGATGTTTGGGGCACATATTATAATAAGCATCATACAGGGTGCTATGAAAAAAATAATTAAAAGGTAATTACAGATGCATATATAGTAGTATATCAGTATGCTAGTTAAATGACCCAATTTAAAATGAAAAGATATATTTGAACTAGTATGCACTTCAGAATCTTCATTGGATCCATCATCTACATACAAAGTAAGAACTTTGATTTAATTGCATGATTTTTTTTTATTTTTTTAAATATTGAGAACATCTCCCATTCACTCTTGCTTGAAGACTGTATATAGTAGGGTGATACGGTAAGTGTCTCTCTATCAACAAGTTTTCAATCAACCACTGAAGACAGTTAGAAAATAATGAAAGCATCCTTTAGAAAAAAGCAGTCATGATCAGCTAGAAGTTAGTCAGTTGCTGCCAGAGCTTGATGTACAATTATGGAGATCTGAGTTCAGATTGCAGCAATCACATAAAAAGTGTGGGGCCCTAGACAAACCTCTAACCCTTACTGCAAGGGGATCAGAGAGAGGAGGATTTACAGAGAAAGCTGTCTTTCATCATAGTTGAGGAAAATGTGAGTCCCCAGGTCAGGGAGTGACACTGCCTGCCTTAAAGGAAAATGAGAGATTAAATAATCAGCATGTTGTTCTGATATTTGCACATGTTCACAGGAGTTCACTCCCATGAAGACACATGTTCATACATTCTCATGCTAGGTATACATACAAAGACAGGTGAGTGAATGAAATCTTCAAGATGTGGCTTCTAAATCAGACTTTTTCAAATGACAAGACCAATGGACATGACAAAATGGAGGGGAGGACTTTCAGAGGCAACCACCCCTACTTGAAGATCTATTGAAAATTAATAGCTGCTAAAACAGAGAATCAATTTTCACCAGTTACACAATCACTTAAGTTATACAATCTTAAGCATTCAGCCCTAAGTACATGTTCTTAATAACAGCATTATTATATAACAATAACAATTAAGTGTTCTGTATTTTAATGGGTATACCTATAGCTGTAAAATACAACCTAAAAACACTAAGAATATAAAGAAACCGGGGTTTAACTGCAAATCCTCATAGGTATTTGTCTTAATCAGGGTTTCTATTCCTGCACAAACATTATGCACAAGAAGCAAGTTGGGGAGGAAAGGGTTTATTCAGCTTACACTTCCACATTGCTGTTCATCACCAAAGAAAGTCAGAATTGGAACTCAAGCAGGTAAGGAGCAGGAGCTGATACAGAGGCCATTGGAGGGATGTTACTTACTGGCTTGCTTCCCCTGGATTGCTCAGCCTGCTTTCTTATAGAACCCAGGATCACCAGCCTAGGGATGCAACCACCCAGAAGAGGATGCGCGCTTCCCCCTTGATCATTAGTTGAGAAAATGCCTTAAAGCTGGATCCCATGGAGGCATTTCCAAAAGGAAGGCTCCATTCTTTGTGATAACTCCACTTATGTCAAATTGACACAAAAACAGCCAGTACAGTGTCTAACATGGGCCATATGTGCAGCTCATTCAAACAGCACAAGATCTTCAGCTTATCAGAATAAGTATGAGTTTAGAATATGCAATGTGATAAAATAGCAATTTTTAGAATGGAGTGAATGTGCCCACCAGGTTGCCAACACTGTTTGTGCATCATTTTTACTAGTAAAATTATATTTCAAAATTTAAAATATACTGGAGTAAAGGAGAGGCAATTCATATATTAATTAACATTTGAAATAATATGACCTGCCACAAATAAGATTTAAATAATTATATACTATTTATATGTCTATCAGTTTTCTATAGCAGTAGTTGAAGATTATTTTATGTGAGGCTAACACTATGTCTCCATGAATAAATATGATAATGTAAAATTCGTGTGTCTAAAACTTCTACTGGATCACCTTAATATTATGACAAATACTGTTGCTTATTGTCCTTATCTTGATCTTCACAGACTATTATACATATATTGAGATAAAGATACAGAGGTCATCATTAATCATGTTTACTTCAGATGCTTAATAAGAAAGAGAAAAATATATTAAAAATATCCAAGGCACTATTTTTGTACTTTGCCTGAAGTAAATAAACATGTTTATATAGTTTTAAAAAAATCTAAAAAAATATACTGCCCTACTTTCTTAGCTAAAGATCTTTGGGGAAAAGGAGAAAGAGCCAAGTCAGTGAGTCTTTGAAATGTTGACCTTTATTCTAGGAAAAATTGTGAGGTTCTTAAGTTTGTAAAGACTGGGCACACAATATCTGTTCTATGTTTCCCTCGCTTGCTGCCAAGAGTTAAGGAGAATGAAGTGGCCAAGTCTTATGGAAAGCTGGGTTTTCATAGACTAAGGTGCACTTGCAATGAGTAGTTCTGCTTACCTTTAAGGATCACAGTGATCCTAGCCTGAAAGTAGAGGGTCACTAAAGGTTGGTCCATAAATTGGTTTACGGCTATGAGCAACTTCAGCCTGAGACTGGTGTGCAGATCTAGGGAATTTTTTGAGCAGCAGAATGACTTAAGCCTAAAAAGACAAAGCATCAAGCACTGGGAAGCTCTGTATCATGCCTCCTGGAATATAAAGGCACTTTAGCAAAACATACCCCCATTATGCCTTAGGCTTTGTGGTAATGGATTCCCTTAGAAGAAATCTTTAAAAAGTCTTACATAAAGTTTTTTATTGCATAGTGTGATTCTGTGGGCTAGAATTAAGTAGTAACATGATATAAAAGAATGTGAAGTGTTCAGATGTCCGTAAATCTGCTGTCCAGTAAGTATATGTTTGTTCTAATAGGACCTTCTAGGTGCTATACAGCACGTTTGAGGACTGACCAACCATCAGAAGAACAAAACAGATTACATATTCTCAGTGTTAGGATTTGTGCAGGGATCATAACTATAAGGAGCTTGAGAAAAGCAGGAACTGTCCTCACCTCATGGACTACAATTACCTCACTGGCAATGGCCACGGTAATTTGAGGAGAAAGGATCCACCATGAGATATAGAACTAACTGGTCACTAGAATGAAAAACCAGTGAGAGCAACATTTGCAAGGGACATTCCACGTCACGTTCTTCCTTAGAAACACCAAGTTTATTGCCCTTTATTAAGGCTACTTCTGATATTCTTAGGAATTTCATAGCAACTTGCTCAGATGTTGATTCAAAGTGTTAATCAATGTTCTGCGATTCAAAAATGAAATATATTATTAATTTTTACATGCATGTATGTATATGCATAGTATGTAAGTATATAGATTAATGCATATACAAATACACATTTTAAATGCATGAAAGCAACATTATACACAATGTTCATAACATAGTATAATCTCAAATATGTAATAATTAAAATTTATATATATATATATATATATATATATATATATATATATATATATATAACTTAAAGAAAGTGGGATTGTACTTTTATTTCTTATTCTCTGACTTCCTCTGCTACATCACAGCCTGATATGTAATATAAATTACAACTCTGGCCTCATCTTTCATTTTCGTAGGGAATCTTAATGGTCAGTTGCAGCAGTAAAACCATAATGCTTCTACTACAATACCTTGAAAACTAAACCACATGAGGATTGATAGAAACGCCCCGAAGCTAGTAAACTGAACCCTTTAGAATTGCCACTTATTAAAGATAAATTGTGTTTTCTGCCCATCTATTCTTGTAAATTTTCTTAGCAGTGTCAGTGCTCCAGCCTGCTCATGAGAACTGGATATTTAAACAGGATGTCTTTGACTAAAGGAAGGTAAATGATCACCTATGCTGAAAGGCCAGGATGCTTGAAAGGTGAGAAAATCACTTAAAGCCATAGGAAGACTGAAAGAGCCCAAGGCCTGTCAGCAAATCTGGACTACAAGAAGTAAAGCATCTTCTCCTTTCGGGTTTGGTGACCAGTTTCTTTTCCATTATCAGAGATCTTTCCCAATCCCTTCTCCCTCACCTCATCTTCCTGTCTCTAATTAAGAGTTATCTGAAAATGTTTTTTTCTCTATATGCCATGATTTAATTTCCACTGTTATTGAGTCAGATTTTTCTTACATGTCTGATATTTTTTTTCACCACAAGTTTCCAGGAACAGAAACGTCTCGAAAAGATGTAAAAACAAAACAAAATACCATACAAACAAGCAAATACAAAAAAATGCAATTTGTTTATTGTCTTTGTTTGGGAGGACATCCATTTATGTTTGCTTGTGTTTCCAGCTGCGAATTTTATTTTCTCAAAGTTTAGTCAGTTTACCGTCTCCACTCCATTGTTCTTTTTATTTTTGAAAATGTTGCTGCTTTGGAGGACTCTCTTGTTTTACTCTTGCCAAGCTGAAAGAGCAATCTTTCTCTACACCTGCTTTCCAATTTTTTAAGTCTAACTGTATTTTTTGTGATTCTTTTCTCTGATCATAACCTGAAATATTGACAGAAATCAGGATACAATTACAGTTATCAATATAATAACTACATTTCTGTCCCTGATGAACCACCAACACCAAGAACCTCTAAAGATCACTACATGATTCAGAAGAAATGCTCTATTTCTAAACTTTAGGATAACAAAATCCAGTGTGCTTAGGACTATGGATACAAAAATAATGAACCAAATCTGGAACCACAGAGTGTTACTGAAAGGGCTCAGTACTGCTCACTGGTTCATACCGTGCACTCTAGAAAGAGAACCTATACATCAGCTGGTGTTATCACATAGTCAGACTCATGGTGGTTTATCCCATTCAGTGGGTTATTGTTCTGACATCTTAGTTAAGTTCTTCACAGACCTTTCCACCCTCTTAGCTCAGCTATGTAGAGACATATAAAAATGGCAGTGCTTTCTAAAGATATCTACTCACTATGTCAACTCTGTTACCACAAAATGTATTTTGAGTTGGATGCAATATTATATTTCCCTTAGATCAGATTTTCAAAAGCCAGACCAGCAGAATATGAAGCTAGGAAAAATACTTCATCAGGGAAGACAAATCCTCAACAAGGCTGCAAGGAACAGACACAAGATCTGAGGTTATAACATGTTCTTTGGTGTCTAGTCCTGGAAGATGCTTGTCAGACAACACAGAAGAAGTCACTAAAGCAGTGTCTCCTTGGGTCTGGAATCAGTGTGTTTAGTATAGGAAATAAGTACGGGGATTAAAAAGAAAACATTAAAATAATGGAGATTCTATTTTTGGTAACTGCCTGCAAGACATTTGAGTCATTACAATCATTTAGAAAAGTTATATTCTTTGAAATGAAGCGCTCTATAAAATTTTTGCACTTTGCCACCAGTGATATTTTTCTTCATGGGATGTACTGAAACACATCAATGAACCTGGGATTTCAAAAATCAGGACAGCGTGTTGGTTGCTAGAATGACCATCCTATTCAAGCCTAAAATCAGCCACAAGGGATTAGTGCAGTTATACAATTGCAGCTTAGTCACTAGGACAAGGACTTATTTGGTGATAGGTAGATAAACATTCTAGGTGTATTACACAGTATTAATCATTTTTAGAACACATTAAAGACAACACTCTGGCAGAATCTCATATACTGGTCTCTTAAAAACTATCTTTCATACCATCAGACCCAACTAAGAACTCAAAAATGGAAGTGCTTTATCCTTATGTGAACTGCCCTTATTTTGTTAAATGTTTGGTTACTCACTGCTTTAATCATGGCACCTCCTTCCTGTTTATTATTATAAAATTAAAACAGTCTGACATTTCAGCCACTGATGTTAACTTTTCAATAGGGGGAATCTGTTGCAGTAAGTATTAAAAAATAAATTGCATATCTCTTAATCATCCCCACAGTCTTACTCTGTCCCAGGTGGAATTATTGTTCTGCCCAGCAAAAACATGACTCTAAGGTCCTATAGCTTTTCATGCAAGTTTATATATTCAATTCTCAACCCACAAACCCTCTATACAACAAGAATATATCCAATAGACAAAGATACAAACTGCCCTTCCATATAAGACAAAAAACCTATAAAATCCTTAAATTATCCAGAGCTACCTATTGCCAATTAAGTTTATCTGGATCCAGCCCATATTTCTGGAGCTCCATCTTGATCTTCCTTCTGTCTGCTTCTCTTTCCCACTCTCTCTCCACCTTCCTTTCCCCTATCCAATATCCAGCTCTCTCCTTTATTTTACTATTTAAAATGGGAAGAAGGTTCTGATGAAGTCACCTGAGTATGTGACTAGGCAGCCCTTCTTGGGGAAGTAGAATTAACATCAAAATACAAATGGCTGCAGGACATTCCACAGCAGGAGTCCAGCTCACAGTAAAAATTACACTTGATCATGCATAATGCTCCAGTCTGAACAGTACATTGTAATTGTTTTCCCTACTCAACTTTTTTCAGATCCTCCCCACTCCAGACACATTCAACTCTACGGTTTTTATTTCTTTAAAATGACAAACACACAAACAAGACACAAAATAATATGGAGTCTGAGTTGTGAGAGCCAACTTCTCCTGAGTATGAGGCCTGTCGTAGAGGATAGTGAGTGATAAACTCTGTGGCAGCTTGTTGAGTTTTCTCTCTCAGCTACCATCAACTGCTTCTAGTCTGGGGATGAGACTCTGTGCCCACCTCTTTCCCATGATGAAGACTTCTCAGATGGAATGAGCAAACTCAAAGAAGCTAAGTATGTGGCTCTAAATGGCAGAATCTTTTACAGTATGCAAACACATACAGAGTTAAAATAAGAACACAGACTCAGCACTTGCTTACATAGAAAATCAATTCCTTGGTGATTTCACAAAGAAGAACAAGGACTCTCAGGAGTGGTAGTTAGGTGTTTAAAATAAACACCTTTGTAGATTGCCCTGAAGCTGTTTGTATTTTAATGTTAATTCCACTTCCCCAAGAAGGGCTGCCCAGTCACATACTCAAGAAATGACTATCTGAACCTTCCCATTTTAATTAGTAAAATAAAAGAAAGCCAGTGACTGGGTGGGGCAAGGGAGATGGAGAGAAAGGAGGTCGAAGAGGTCAGAGGATGAGAGGTCAGAGGACAAGGAGAGTTCATAGCAACATGGAGGTTCCCAGGGAGCATCTAGACCCAGGTGATATTAATTGGTGTTAAATAGTTATGAATACTAAGGATTTTATAGGTCTAATATCTCATATAGAAGGGCAGTTTGTACCATTGGATTCTTGTAGAGAACTATAGGGACAGAAAGGCTAAAATAAAAGCAGGTGTTTCGTTGATTATTAAATTGTGAAACTTGGAGCCCAAATGAGTTATTCTATGCTCTGATTTAATTATCTATTAATGTATTTGTAATTCACTATTTTTGTATTGATGATTACGAAATGCTCAGTATAGCTATTCACTAAAAAACTTGAAATATAGGTTGAGGTGCCTTTTATAAAGATTATCTTATAAATGTTAATTGAATATGTGTATCGCTGTGTGTGAGTATTTGCACAGGAACTCAGGTGTCCTCAGATCAGATACTAGAGATCTGGAGCTAATCTTAAAGACAGTTGTGAGCTACCCCAAACAAATAAGAGCAGGTCAAATAACTAAACCTGGATCCTCTTGAAGAACACTCTCTGCTTTTTATGTTTTTTAATTGTATAGTTAATGTATTTACATTTTAAATGTTATCCCTTTCCTGGTTCCCCCCTTACCCACCCCCTCCTTCTGTTTCTATGAGGATGCTCTCCATCCCACTCACCAACTTCCACTTCATCATGCTGGTATTCCCCTAGAATGAGGAAAAGATTCGCAGACCAAGGGCTTTTCTTAATGATGCCACACAAGGTTATTCTCTGCAATATATGTGGCTAGAGCTATGGGTCACTCCATATATTCTCTTTGGTTGGTGGTTTAGTCCCTGGAAGCTCTGAGAAAAAAAAAAAGCCAACCTGCAACACAGCAGGTAATCTTTGAGTTTCGCAGAGCCTGCAACTTTATTTGACTCAGCAAGGGAAACCTCACATGGACAGGATTTAGCAATTGATAGCATTTTCTTAATCTGTGGCTGGTGGTGCTTGGTTGGCTGTTCTTGGTGGAGAGATTTGTGTAGTTAATTCCTATAAAAAAGGAGACTCTGGAATTCTAACCAGTTACTTGACACCCCCAACTCCCCACCAATGGAAATTCCACCAACTTCTTAGAGGGACAGGTGGCATTCAGCCACCCAAGACTGACAAATACCAGCTTTCAAATTTAGGCTTTAATTTTCTCCTGTGCCTGATATAGCTCTCCTATGAGATAAGAGCTGAAAACCATATTCTCCCTAACTTCCAACTGTCCCCATACTCTATAACTACCCTTCTCTGCTCTTAGTCTTACAAGAACAGTTTGGGATTCATACTTTTGTTTTCTGTGCTGTTGATATGCTGAGCTAAATACCCTTCCTTGACCTGTATTCTGGTGTTTGGGGGAATCCAGTGTGTTTTCTCAAAGTAATTCCTACAGTTTCATCTCTTTCCTATTTCTCTCTCTCTCTCTCTTTCCTGGATATAGTCTGTATTTACATTCCAGATGTTGTCCTCTTTTCCCCAAACCAATACCCCCTCCTTCTACCATTGCCTCCATGAAAGTGTACCCTCTCCCAACCACAGACATTCACACCTCAGCACATTGGCATTCACCTACACTGGGAAAATGAGCCTTCCTTAGACCAAAGGCCTCCCTCCCATTGATGCCAGAGGATGGTCTCTCTGCTGCATATGCACCTGCAACCATGGATCTCACCAATAGTTGGTGCTTTGGTCCTGGGAGCTGTAGAAGGTTTGGTTAGTTGATAATTTTGTTCTTCCAATGGGGTTGCAGACCCCTTCACTCCTTTCTTTAGCTCCTTATTTGGAAGGAGTCAGGTGCTGGCTCTTATAAATAAGAGTGCTATCAACATGGTTAAACAGGTCCATGTTAGATGTTGGAGGTTCTTAGGAGTATATGCCCAGAAGTTGTATAGCTGGGTCCTCAAGTACTACTGTACAATTTTCTGAGAAACTGAGAATTCCAGTTTCTCAGAAAATCCAGACTGATTTCTACAATAGTTGTACCAGCTTGCAATCCCACCAACAGTGGAAAAGTGTTCCTCTTTCTCAACATCCTTGCCAGCATCATCTGTCACCTGAGTTTCTGATCTTAGCCATTCTGACTGGTGTGAGGTGGAATCTCAGGGTTGTTTTGATTTGCATTTTCCTGATGACTAGAGATATTGAACATTTCTTTAGGTGTTGATCCACTTGAACTGGAGCTTTGTACAAGGAGATGAGAAAAGATCGATTTGCTTTGTTCTGCATGCTGCCTACCAGTTGAACCAACACCATTTGTTAAAGAGGCTGTCTTTTTTCCATTGAATGTTTTAGCTCCTTTGTCAAAGATCAAGCGACCATAGGTGTGTGGGTTCACTTCAGGGTCTTCAATTCTGTTCCATTGATCTACCTGCCTATCTCTGTACCAGTACTACGCAGTTTTTATCACAATAGCTTTGTAATATAGTTTGAGATCAGGGATGGTGATTCCCTCAGAAGTGTTTTTATTATTGAGGCTAGATTTTGGTATTCTGGGATATTTGTTATTCCAGATGAATTTGCAAATTGCTCTTTCCAACTCCATGAAGTTTGAAATTTTGGTGTGTTAGAATTTTGATGGGGATTGCAGTGATTCTGTAGATTATTATTGGCAAGAGAGCCATTTTTACAATGTTGATCCTTCCAATCCATAAACCTCAGATATCTTTCCATCTTCTGAGATTTTCTTCAATTTCTTTTTTCAGAATATTGAAATTCTTGTCATACAGATACTTCACTTGGTTAGGGTAACACTAAGGTGATTTCTGTGACTATTCTTTGTGACTATTGTGAAGAGTGTGGAATCTCTTATTTCTTTCTCAGCCTGATTAATCCTTTGAGTAGAGGAAGGGTAATGATCTTTTTTTCCCAGTTACTTTTATGTCCAGACACTTTGTTTAAGTTGTTTATCAGCTGTAAATGTTCTCTGGTGGAATTTTTGGGGTTACTTAAGTATACTATCTTATCATCTGCAAATAGTGATATTTTGACTTCTTCCTTTCCAATATTTATCTCTTTGATCACTTTTTCCTCTCAAATGGCTATGGCTAGTACTTCAAGTTGTATATTGAATAGGTAAAAAAGAGTGGGCAGGCTTGTCTACTCTCTGATTATAGTGGGATTGCATAGTTTGATATTGGCCCCAGGTTTGTTGCATATTGCTTTTACTATATTTAATTATAGGCCTTGAATTCCTGACCTTTACAAAACTTTTACCATGAAGGGGTGTTGAATTTAGTCAAATGGTTTCTCAGCATCTAAAAAGATGATCATGTGATTTTTGGGGGGTATTTGTTTATATAATGGATTATGTTGAAAATTTTCCATATACTGAATCATCCTTGCATCCCTGGAATGAAGCCTACTTAATCATGGTGAATGATCGTTTTGATGTGTTCTTGGATTCAGTTTACAAGAATTTTGCTGAGTATTTTTGCTTCAATATTCATGTGGAAATTTAGTCTAAACTTCTCTTTCTTTGCAGAGTCTTTCTGTGGTTTAATAATAAGTGTAATTGTGGCTTCAAAGAATGAGATGGGTAGTGTTCTCTATGTTTTTATTTTGTAAAATAGTTTGAAGAGTATTGGTATTAGGTCTTTTATGAAGGTCTGATAGAATTCTGCACAAACCCATCTGGTCCTGAGTTTTTTAGGTTGGTAGGCTTTGATTACTGCCTCTATTTCTTTCGGAATTATGAGGCTGTTTTGATGGTTTATCTAATTCTGATCTAAATTTTTAAATGGTGTCTGTCTAGAAAATTGTCTATTGCCTCTAAATTGTCCAGTTTTGTTGAGTATAGACTTTTGTAGTAAGAAATGATGATTTCTTAAACAACAGTTTTTGTTGTTATATCTCCTCTTTCATTTCTAATTTTGTTAATTATGATACTTTCTCTATTCTCTCTAGTTAGTCAGGCTAAGGGTTTGTCAATCTTGTTGATTTTCTTAAAGAACCAGCTCCTGGTTTTGTTGATAGTTTGTATAGTTCTTTTTGTTTTCATTTGTTGATTTCATCTCTTAGTTTGATTATTTCCTTCTGTCTACTTCTCTGGGTGTATCTGCTTCTTTTTGATCTAGAGCATTTAAGTGAACTGTCAATATGTTAATGTTTGCTCTCTCCAAATTCTCTTTGGGGGAATTCAGATCTGTGAGGTTTTCTCTTAACACTGCTTTCATTGCATCTTATAGTTTGGGTATTTTGTGTCTTCACTTTTGTTAAATTCTAAAAAATCTTTTCTTTCTTTCTTTCTTTCTTTCTTTATTTATTTATTTATTTATTTATTTATTTATTTCTTACTTCCTTGACAAAGCTGTCATTGAGTAAAACATTGTTCAGCTTCTATGTATTTGGGCTTTTTTTTTTTTTTTTTTTTTTTTTTTTTTTTTTTTATCGAAGACTAGTCTTAGTCTATGGTGATCTGATAGAATACATGGAATTATTTTGATGTTCTAATTTCTGTTGAGGCTTGTTTTGTGACCAATTATGCAGACAGCTTTGAAGAACGTCTGTGAGGTACTGAGAAGAAGGTATATTCTTTTGTTTTAGGATGAAATATTCTATAGAGGTCTGTTAAATACATTTGGTTCATAACTTCTGTTAGTTTCACTGTGTGTTTGTTAAGTTTCTGTTTCCATGATCTGTACATTGATGAGTGTGGGGTGTTGGTATCTCTCACTATTATTGTGTGTGGTACAATATATGCTTTGAGTTTAGTAGAGTCTCCGTTACGAATGTTGGTGCTTTTGTATTTGGAGAAGAGATGTTCAGAATTGAGAGTTTATTTTGATAAATTTTTTCTTTGATGAGTAAAAAGTGTTCTTCCTTACCTTTTATGATAACATTTGGTTGAATATTTATCTTATTTATTTTATTTCATATTATGATGGCCAATTCAGCTTCTTTCCTGGGACCATTTGCTTGGAAAGTTTTTTTTTTTTTTTTTTCCCCAACCTTTCACTCTTAGGCCATGCCTGTCTTTGTTGCTTAAAAGAGTTTTCTATATGCATGAAAATGTTGGGTCCTGGGTACTTATCCAGTCAGTTGGTTAATACTTTTTTTTTTATTAAAGAATTAGATCCATTGATGTTAAGAGGTGTTAAAGAATAGCGATTGTTGTTTCCTGATATTTTTGTTGTTAGAGGCAGAATTATGTTTGTGTGCTTTTCTTCTTTGAGGTTTATTGCAAGAAGATTAATTTCTTGCTTTTCCAAGGGTGAAGGTTCCCTCTTTGTGGTAGAGATTTCTATTTATTATCATTTGTATTGCTGGATTTGTGGACAGATATTGTATAAATTTCCTTTTGTCCTGGAATATCTCGTTTTCCTCATCTATGGTAATTGAGTTTTGCTAGATATATTATTCTAGGGTGACATTTGTATTCTCCTAGAGTCTGTATTATGTCAGTCCAGAATCTTCTAGCTTTCATAGTCTCTGTTGAGAAGTCTGGTGTAATTCTGATCTCTCTGCCTTTATAGGCTGCCTGTCCTTTGTTCCTATGGCTTTTAGTATTCTTTCTTTGTTTTGAATGCTTGATGTTTTGAGTATGTGTTCGGAAAAACTTCTTCTCTGGTCCAATCTATTTGGGATCCAATCTATTTGGGGTTCTGTAGGCTTCTTGTAAGTTCCTGGTCACCTCTTTCTTTAGGTTAGGGAAGTTTTCTTTTATAATTTTATGTAATATATTTACTGGGCCTTTTATTTGGGAGTCTTTACTTTCTTCTATACCAATTATTCTTAGGTCTGGTCTTCTCATTGTGTCCTGGTTTTCCTGGATGTTTTGAGTTGGAAGCTTTTTTAATTTTACATTTTCTCTGACTGTTGTATCAATGTTTTTTATTGTATATGCTGTTCCTAAGATTCTTTCCTGCATCTTTTGTGTTCTGTTGGTGATGCTTGTGTTTATAACTGCCAATGTCTTTCCAAGATTTTCCAATTTCGGGGTTGTCTCCTTTGGTGATTTCTTTTTGGTTTCTTCTTCTGTTTTCAATTTCTTTACCTTTTGGTTGTACTTTCCCAGAGCTATTTAAGCTATTTATATGTTTTTTTTTTTTTTTTATGTTTCCTTTTTAAGGGTTTAAACTTTTTAGCATATGTTCTCCTGACACTCCAGAAAAACATATACTAACAATAAAATAATATTTTGTTGTATATTCTCTGTATCTGTGTTTATTCTCTGTACAAAGATACAGAGAATATCCAATAAAATATTTTGGATATTTTATTGAATATTCTCTGTATCTTTGTATACACCCTCTACCAATATCCCTTTCTAACTCATTGCCTTGGTATCCCCCTACATTGGGACAATGCACAGTCATTGGGCCAAAGGCCTCTTCTTTTATTAATGTCAGACAATGATATTTATTGTCTGGAACATATAAAACTGGAGCCATGGGTCTCCTTCATTTAAAAATTTAATTCATTTGCAGTTCTGGCTTGTATTGTTATACTTTGATTATTCTGCATGTCACTCTTCAATGTTCTAAATGTTCAGAGGAACATTAGTGGCATCTGTTTGTTATTTTACTTAATTACCTTATTCACTTACTGCTCTATAATTCACTTTGCTTCTCTGTCAAACACATCTGTTTTTATATAAATATCCTGTTGTTTTGATTATGGTAATTTTGTAGCATGTTTTGGCACCATTTTTTTTCTAGTTTTACTCTTTTGGTTCAGGAATGCATTTTGATTTTTTCCAAATTTTTGTGATCACATATAAAAGTATTGTTTTTTTAATGGCTTGATTATTACCATTGGTATTTTATGGGGTTTTTGTGGACCTAACAATTTATTTTCCTGATGTTACTAATTCTTATTGGTAACTGTGCAAAATATGTGTGTGGAAAGGAAAAATAGGTAAGATATGTATTCAGTTCAGTGCCTTAGGTTTAGTTAATGGTTGTATGTCCCAGGAGTATGTGGTGAAAACCAGATATTCCGCTGACTGTCCACTAGAAAGGAAGATGGATGAGAGAGGAAGGAATGAGGTAGGGAAACAGCACTGTAAGCTTCAGTCAGGTTTTTTGTTTGTTTACCTGCTTTTTTTGTTTGTTTTTTTTTATTGTTTGGGTGTATGTGTGAGTGAGTGTGAGTGTGAGTGAGTGTGTGTGTGTGTGTGTGTGTGTGTGTGTGTAGTTTTGTTTGGTGGAAGTACTACAAATAAATTATGTAGACAATGTAGCAATATTAACTTTTCCAATCCATAAATTTTGGATGCCTTCAGCCTTTTTTCTTTGATTTCTGTTTCTTCTCTCAGTGTTGTACCAATCTGGAAAATGTTCATGGGTATCTAATTCTTGTATTTATTTTAAATAAGATATTTTTATGTATTTATAATTCAGATAATTTATTATTGGCCAGAAAGTGTTCCTCTCTTATATATTTGACAAGCATTGTCATATTATTTAAATGCTATAATTTGTTTAAAATTATGGTTAGTCTTTCTGTATTTATGGCCATTTCCTCTGAGGTTCAATTTTCTATAAATAAGAAAATAATCAAGAATGAGGAAATCTACTTCCTAATTAGAAGCTCTAAGACTCTCTAGTTGCCCTCAATTAAGAGGCATCACATACTTAGACAAACTAACCCTGTGCCAATAGCAAACATCTGGAGCGTACCATGTGAATACATTAAGTCTACATAAAGAATGCTGACTAGCCTGGCTCTTGAAAGCACAGCCACAGCCAGGAATGTATGGAACAGTTTGCAGTTGATGTCTCTCTATCACAAGGCTAAATAACCTCTAGCTAACTCTGGACTTTTTACATTCTTTGTAAAAGTGAAAGCACTTGCCATGATGGAAGAACTCTTGTGGATAGTGCTAATAGGCTCGTGTTTGTAATTAAATGCAAGTCCTGAAGACTGTGACACATGCTAGGGAAAGGATTTTGGGCCAAGAAATTGGATATAATTATGCCAGATTCTGCCCACCGGTGTTCTGGTAGTGTAACGTCAAGCCCACTATAGGCTTCTGTCAACTGGGCTTCTCTTTGTATATACTTTCAATAGCAGAAACAATATTAATAACGAAGATGATAAAGCCAGAGAGGCAGCTGAGAGTGATGGTGACATAGGTCAATGGAGAGTGCTTGACAGCAATAGGCAATGGAGTTGAGACAACCGGAAGGCATCAGAGGTAGACATTGTAGCTCATGCCCATTATGAGTAAAGAATGTTGCCTAAGATTTAGAAAGCAGAAAATAGATGCAAACTGAGCTACTTTTGTTTCGCATTGGGGATTTGAGACATAGATATAGATAATATAGGTATAGGTATAGGTATAGGTATATATAGATAGATATAGATGATATAGATGTAGATGTAGATGTAGTTGTAGATAGAGATAGAGATAGATACAGATACAGATATAGATATAGATATACATATAGATGTACATATAGATAGATATTGTTCTGGTTAGTTTTGTGTCAACTTGACACAAGATAGAGTTATCACAAAGAAAGGAGCCCCAGTTGAGGAAATGCATCCATGAGATCCAGCTGTAAGGCATTTTCTCAACTAGTGATCAAGGGGGGATGGCCCAGCCCATTGTGGGTGGAGCCATTCATGGCCCAGCCCATTGTGGGTGGTGCCATCCCTGGGCTGGTAGACCTGGGTTCTATAAGAAAGCAGGCTGAGCAAGCCAGGGGAAGCAGGCCAGTAAGCAACATCCCTCCATGGGCTCTGCATCAGCTCCTGCTTCCTGACCTGCTTGAGTACCTGTCCTCACTCCCTTTGGTGATGAACAGCATGTGGAAGTGTAAACTGAATAAACCCTTTCCTCCCCAGCTTGCTTCTTGGTCATGATGTTTGTGTAGGAATAGAAAGCCTGACTAAGACAGCTGTAGATATCAAAACAGAAAACAAAAGAAACCAAGAAATACACAGAGGTAAAAATAGAGCAATAACTATAAACAACACAATAGCGTTTGTTATGCATCAACATTTAATACAGGGACCCCAATGAATGAGCTAGAGAAAGAACTGAAGGAGCTGAAAGTGTTTGCAAGCCCATGGGAAGAACAACAGTATCAACCAACTGAACCCGCTAGAACTCCCAAAGACTAAAACACCAACCGATGAGAGAGATCTATGGCTTCAGTTGCATATGTAGCAGAGGATAGTATTGTCTGGCATCAATGGGAGAAAATGTGGTCCAGTGAAGGCTTGTTTTTCTAATGTACGGGAATGCCAAGGCACTGAGGTGGGAGAGGGTGCCTGGGAAAGGGAGCACCTTTATGGAATCCAGAGGAGTGGGATGGGGAATGGGAGTGGGGGCAAGGGGATACCATTTGAAATATAAATACAGAGAATATTCAATAAAAATAAAATAAAATGAATAAATAAAAAATCTTTAAAGTATGTGTCAGTTTCTCAGTTTTGTTTCCCACTGCTGTGATAATATACTCTGACAAAAACAACTTAAGGAAGAAAATGTGTTTGCTTGGATTATAATTCCCGGTTACAATTTACTGTTGTGGGTTAATCAGGTAAACATTAATTTGAAGCAAAGGGTCATACTACAATTCACAGTGGATACAAGAGAATGAAGAATTCATGCATATATACGTATGATCTGCTCATTTTCTTTGCTCATAAAATCCACTACCTGTCAAGGAAATGATATTACCCACGGAGGCAGTACATGTATCTTTCTACTAATAGAAGTAATCTCCACAGACATGCCCTTAGGCCTGCTTAAATGTAGACTATCCATCATTGCGACTACATAGGTGATTAATGAACAATTACAGCTAATCATCACAATTAAAATGATACCCTTTATGTTCAATCTTTAATTGCCCATTTAATTTGCTTTTTCTACAAATTCCTCCCTATTAGAAAATACAGTTAAATTTTTTTCTAACTTTTAAATTGCTTGTTTTTCTTATTCTTACTTCACTGGTAAATTTGGTGCTAAACAGAAAAATGATACGCTTTCAAATTTATAAATAATAAAAGTGTTTATTTTCTCTTTATCAAGTATCTAGTTTAAGGTAGCTACACTCTATTTTTACTAGAGAAAAACTTTAATGTTAAGGAGATTTATGTATTTTGTTATTATTAAGATTCAGCTTTAAACACACATGCAAGCCTTGACATAAATACATACACAAACCACATGTATGAAAACTAATCTATAATGATATTTTAATATGTTTTGTACCATAGATACATCAAAATAAATGTTTTTCCTGTGTGAAATGTGAAGTTTTTATAATAATTAAAGTATGTGTAAATAAATGGGTCGTCCTACATCTGAAAAAAGGTATACAACTTAGTCACATTTTCATTGAACTGTTATCTGGTATTGCCTAGTAAAGAAGCACAAATATCTTTAAGCATTTTCTTAACTCCAGAATAACAATAAAAATCAATGGATATTTTCTAACCAATTTATATGTTCTAATGTTCAAGAGTGCAGAATTTGTACTAAAAGAAACTTTATACTGAGTACCACCCTTTGAATAGAAGCTGGTGATAAGTTTTATATACAACACACCAAACTAGTCAATTACTGCCTCACCATCACACATATTTATTCTGTGAAACAGAAATGTATCATAGTTTTTAAGGAAAAGTTGGTCAAATTGCACTGTAACATTGGCCAAGTCCTATAAATAATCACCAATCTGTAGGACTTCTTTTTGTATTTTGAATTCCTTATTTATTTTCCTTTGGTTGGCACAATAGGAGTCTGACAAAATCTTTCTTTTATTTGGGTGATTTCGTTGATGATTCAACACTAACCAAGTTAAAAAGAACACTGGTATAGAAAAATGTTTTCAGGTAACACTCACTGTCTTGGTGAATGGATTTTATAGCTTTTTATGATCTCTTTGCCCATTTGATTTTGTGAAGTGTTTTTTTTTTTTTGAAGATGAATAAAAAAGTTCTAATGTTTTCAGAATGGGCTTGTGTTGGGTGTCTGTTCTAATATCAGCCTTTGAAGCTCTGTAGGCTAATTCATCACCCTTAGAAACTTCAGCCATTTGTGAGCTCTTCAGAGAAACTGAATTCTGGGCAGGCAGCCATATGGCTTCAGAGAAGTCAACTATGTTTGTTATGAAAAATTTCAGTTCTCAGTTTTAATAGAAAACTTTTTATTTTGAAATTTTCTCATATTGCATGGTACATAACTAATTTATATTCGATAATTTGTATTTATACAAAATCTAGAATCTGCTGTAAGATGCCAAAACTGCTATTAACACAGAGAATGTGAAGACTGAATTCCAGGAGGTTTCAAATCAATATTCATTGGATGACCTAAAAAACACCACATGCATGGTTTTACTCATTAATAAGTGGATATTAGCAAAAAACGTGCAGAATGCCCTGGATACAATCCACAGAACTCAAGAAGGCTAACAAAATGAAGGGTCAAAATGAGAATGCCTCAATCCTGCTTGGAAGGGAGAAGAAAGCAATTTCAATAGACCGGAGGGAGGGCATGAACTGGTGGGGAAACACAAGAGGGAGGTATATGATTAGGTCTTGGGTGGTAGAAAAAAAAACCTGAAGCCTGAGGGCCAACAGAAAGAATGGGAAGAGGCAACGTTGGGAGGTAGGAGTTGGGGGGACTCTCTAGAATGTACCAGAGACCTGGGAGGTAAGAGAATCTCAGGACTCCAAGGGAGAGAACTTAAATGAAATGCCCTACAGTTGGGAGAGGGAACATGTAAAGCCTACCTCCAGTGGAAAGGCAGAGCATCAAGAGGAGGGATGCAGTTGCCATCCCACAATTAAAAACTTCGACCCAAAATTGCTACTGTCTGAGAAAACAATTCAGAGACAAAAATGGAGAAAAGCCAGAGGAAAAGGATGTCCAGTGACCGGCCCAAATTGGGAATCAGCTCGGGGGAGACCCCAAGCACTGAAACTATTACTAATACTATAGTGTGCTTACAAGCAAGGGGGCCTAATATGGCTGCCCTCTGAAAGACACAACAAGCAACTGAGAGAAACAGATATTTACACCCTACCAATAAAGAGAAGCTGCTGACCCTGTGGTTAAATAAGAGAAAAGCTGTAAGAATCTGAGGAGAAGGGCAACCCTATAGGATGACAAGCAGTCTCAACTAACATGAACCCCTGGGAACTATAAGACATGGAAACACCAACCAGGCATCATACACCAACTGATATGAGGCCCTGTTGGGTCTGAACTCAGTCAGAGAAGATGCACCTAACTTGGGGACCCAGGAAGTGGAGAGGGTTGGTGGAGCAAGGGTAGGTTGGGGACATCCACTTAGCGCCTGGAGGGAGGGGAGACTTGTGGAATGTGGAATAGTCACAGGGTAAACTAAGAGGCCAATAAAGTCTGGACCATAAAAAAAAAAAAATGGGTTAAAGAATAAATAACGAAGGAAAGAAAAAAAAAAGAAGCCCTTCCTTTATCCCAACTAAGTGACCTTTCAGTCAATAATATCAAATATACTTCATAAACAAAATTATCAAATGAATCATGTCAGAATTTTTTTCTTTAAAATATATTATATTCGAGGCACTCAGGCCATCTGCCACTAGGAACAACAGAGATACAGGGACCCAGGTCTAGTGATAATGTGCTATGAGTAGCTGGAGCACAGAGAGGTCTGGGCCAAGCAACTGGAAAGCACACCCCCACAATTGGTTCAGGGGAGCAGGAACTCTGCCATAGGGACTCAGTTACCAACCTGAAGGCCCATGCATGCATAATACTCAGGCCATCTGCCCACCAGGAACAACGGAGATACAAGGAAGCAGGCCTGGTGAAACTGTGCTACAAGTAGCCAGGGTTCAGAGAAGTCTGGGATGAGCATGTGGAAAGCGAGCAGGGATTCAGGGACATAGGCCAGGTACACGGGACAGACAGGAACGAAACACTCAAAAGAACACCACATACAATCACAGACAACAAGATAGCAAGAGGGAAGCAAGAGAACTTAACCAAGGGAAATCAAGACAACCTGGCAACACCAGAACCCACCTCTCCGATCACAGCAAACAGAGGAATGCCAAACACTCCAAAAAAAAAAAAAGACTCAGACCATAAATCAAACCTCAAAATGATGATAGAGATCCTTAAATAAGAACAGGAGGAAAAGCATAAAGAGAAGATTTTAAAGAGGAAACAAGAAAAACACACAAAGAATTCAAAGAACTAGAGGAAAACAGAACCAAAGAGATGAAGGAATTGAAGAAGGAATTTAAAATGGAAATGGAAACAATAAAGAAAGTACTAAAAGGGAAATCCTGAAGGTAGAAAACCTGAAAAAGAAATCAGGAGTCACAGATGCAAGAATCTCCAACAGACTACAAGAGATGGAAAAGAGAATCTCAGGGGCTGAAGACAACAATGAAAACATAGACAAAACAGTCAGAGAAGATGCAAAAGCCAAAAAGCTTTTAACCCAAAATGTCCAGGAGATCCAGGACACAATGAGAAGACCAAACCTAAGGATAATAGGAATAGAAGAGGGCAAAGAATATCAACTAACAGGCACAATAAATATCGTCAACAAAATCATAGAAGAAAACTTTCTTACCCTTAAGAATGAGATGACTATGAGCATAAAAGAAGCCTACAGAACTCCAAATAGAGTGGACTAGAAAAGAAATTCCTCCTGACACATAATAGTCAACATGCCAAGTACCCAATGCAAAGAAATAATAATAAAAGCAGTAAAGGAAAAAGGACCTGTAACATATGATGGCAAACCAGTCAGAATCACACCCGACTTCACAACAGAGACTGTAAAAGCTAGAAGATCCTGGAATAATCATGCAGACCCTAAGAGAACACAAGTGTCAGCCCAATCTGCTATACCCAGCAAAACTATCAATCACCATAGATGGAGAGACCAAGATATTCTAAGAAAAAACTAAATTTACACAATATCTGACCACAAACCCAGCACTACAATGAATTATAAGTGAAAAACCCAATAAAAGGAGGAAAACTACACCCTAGTAAAAATAAGAAAATACCAAACAAGAAAACCAAAAGAAGAAAGACACACACACAAAGTTCTACCTCTAAAAGCAAAAATAGCAAGAAAC
This sequence comes from Micromys minutus, assembly GCF_963924665.1. Taxonomy (NCBI): domain Eukaryota; kingdom Metazoa; phylum Chordata; class Mammalia; order Rodentia; family Muridae; genus Micromys; species Micromys minutus. The sequence continues at coordinate 10,518,320 of NC_137973.1, forward strand.
AGCAATGATTTTCCTTAATATCTGTTAACATAAATGCACTCAATTCCCCAATCAAAGAATATAGGCTATCAGATTGGATACATAAACAGAATCCAGCGTTTTCCTGCATACAGAAAACTCATATCAGAGACAAAAACTATACAGAGAATCAACAAAACTAAGAGCTGTTTTTTGGAGAAAATCAACAAGATAAATAATCCCTTATCCAGACTAACTAGAGGGCAAAGAGAGAGTATCCAAATTAATAAAATCAGAAATGAAAGGGGAGACATAACAGAAACTGAGGAAATTTAAGAAATCATCAGATCCTACTTCAAAATCTTATACTTAACAAAACTGGAAAATCTGAAAAAATTAGATAAATTTCTAGATAGATACAAGATACCAAAGTTAGATGAGGATCAGATAAACCATCTAAACAGTCCCATGACTCCTAAAAAAAATAGAAGAAGTCATCAAAAGACTCCCAACCATAAAACATCCAAGACCAGATGGGTTTAGTGGAGAATTATATCAGACATTTACAGACCTAATACCTATCCTTTCCGATCTATTCCACAAAATAAAAACAGAAGGAACACTATCAAACTCATTCTTCAAAGACACAATTAGTCTCATATTAAACCATACAAAGACACAACAAAGAAAGAGAACATGAAAACAATTTCTCTCATGAACATCAATGCAAAAATACTCAATAAAATTCTTGCAAACTGAATTCAAGATCACATCAAAACCATCATCCACCATCACCAAGTAGGCTTTATCCCAGGGATGCAAGGATGGTTTAATATATGAAAATTAATAAACGTAATCCTCCACATAAGCAAACTCATGAAAAAAAAAAAAAAAAACAGATGATCCTCTCACTAGAGGCTGAGAAAGCATTTGACAAAATTCACCAACCCTTATTTAAAAAGTCTTGGGAAGATTAGGAATTCAAGGCCTATACCTAAACATAGTAAAAGCAATATACAACAAACCAGTAGCCAACATCAAACTAAATGGAGAGAAATGTGAAGCAATCCCATTAAAATGAGGGACATGACAATGGTGCCAACTGTCCCTTTACCTATTCAATACAGTACTAGAAGTCCTGGCCAAAGCAATTGGACAACAAAAAGAATCAAAGGGATTCACATTGGAAAGCAAGAAGTCAAAATATCACTTTTTGCAGATATGATAGTATAGTTAAATGACCAAAAAAATTCCACTAGGGAACTTTTACAACTAATAAACATGTTCAGGAAAGTGAATAGGTATATAATTAACTCAAAGAAATTAGAAGCCTTCCTCTACTCAAAATATAAACAGGCTGAGAACAAAATTAGAGAATCGACATTTTTCACAATAGTCAAAGACTATAATATAACTTGGGATGACCCTAACCAAGCCAGTGAAGGATATGTATGATAAGAACTTCAAGACTCTGTAAAAGAAAATTTAAGGAGATCTCAGAAGAGGGATATATCTCCCATGCTCATGGATTTGTAGGATCAACACTGTAAAAATGGCCATCCTGCAAAAAGTAACCTACATATTAAATGCAATCCCCATTCATTTCAACACAATTCTTCATAGAGTTAAAAAAAGCAATTTGCAAATTCATCTGAAGTAACCAGAATCCTAGAATAGTGAAATCTATTTTCAAGAATAAAAGCACTTCTGGGGAAATCACCATTCTTGATCTCAATCTATATTACAAAGCAATTGTGATCAAAACTTCATGGTATTGGTACAGAGATAAGAAGGTAGATAATAGAACAGAATTGAGGACCCAGAAATGAACGCATACACCTATAGTCACTTGATCTTTGACAAAGAAGCTAAAAACATTCCATGGAAAAAGGATAGCTTCTGGAAACGGGAACTGAACAAGGACACAGTAAACCTAGCTGTAGTTATTAAGAAACTGGAATTAATAGACATCTACAGAACATATCATCCTAATACAAAAGAATACACCTTCTTCTCAGCACCTCACAGCACCTTCTCCAAAACTGACCATATAATCTTCATAAAACAAGCCTCAATAGATATAAGAATATCTGCATCCTATCAGATCACCATGGTCTAAGGCTGGTCTTCAATAACAACAAAGACAACTAAAAGCCTATACACACATGTAAACTAAACAATGCTTTATTAAACTGCAGCATGGTAAAAGAAGAAATAAAGGAAGAAATTATGGATTGTCTAGAATTTAATGAAAATAAAAACACAACATACCCAAACCTATGGGATGCAATGAAAGCAGTACAGAGAGGAAAACTCATAACTCTTAGTGCTTCCAAAAAGAAACTAGAGAGCATACACTATCAACCTGATGGCACAGTTGAAAGCTCTAGAACAAAAGGAAGCAGATACACCCAAGAATACCACACAGCAAGAAATAATCAATCTCAGAGCAGAAATTGACCAAATAGAAACAAAAAGAACCATTCAAAGAATCAACAAAACCAAGAGCTGGTTCTTTGAGAAAATTAACAAGATTGATAAACACTTAGAGAGACTAACTAGAGGGCAAAGAGAGATTATCCAAATTAACAAACTCAGAAATGAATGTGGAGACATAATTACTGAAACTGAGGAAATTCAAGAAATCATCAGATCCTACAATAAGAGCCTATACACAACAAAGCTGGAAAAGCTGGAGGATATGGATGAATTCCTAGACAGAAACCCAATACTAAAATTAAACCAGGACCAGGTAAACCATCTAAATAATCCCAATATACCTAAATAAATAGAAGCAGTAATCAAAAGCCTCCCAACACATAAAAGCCCAGGACCAGATGGTTTCAGTGCATAATTCTATCAGATATGTATTGACAACCTAATAACAATACTCTCCAAATTATTCCACAAAATATAGTCAGATGGAAATCCATCTAACTCATTTTTCGAGGCCACAATAACCCTTGTACCTAAACCACACAAAGACCCTACAAGGAAAGAGAACCTCAGACCAATCTCACTTATGAATATTGATGCAAAATACTCAACAAAATCCTTGCAAACTGAATCCAAAAACACAACAAAACAATCATTCACCATGATCAAGTAGGCTTCATCCCTGGGATGCAGGGATGGTTTAATATACGTTAATCGATCAATGTAATCCACCATATAAACAATCTCACAGGAAAAACCACATGGTCATGTCACTAGATTCTGAGAAAGCATTTGACAATATTCAACACCTCTTCATGTTAAAAGTCTTGGAAAGAACAGGAATCCAAGGCCCATACCTAAACATAATAAAAGCAATATACACCAAACCAATAACCAACATCGCACTTAGCAGTGGGGAACTTGAAACAATCCCACTAAAATCAAGGACTAGACAAGGCTGCCCACTCCCCCAACACACCTTTTAAACATAGTACTAGAAGTCCTGACTGGAGCAATTAGACAGCAAAAGGAAATCAAAGGGATACAAATTGGAAAGGAAGAAAGAAAAACATCAGTATTTGCAGATTACATGGTAGTGTACATAAGTGACCCCAAAAATTTCACCAGAGAACTTCTACAGTTGATCAACAAGTTCAGCAATGTGGCCTGATATAAATTACCTCAAACAAATTAGTAGCCTTGATCTACTCAAAGGAAAAACTTACTGAGAAAGAACAGAGACCCTTCACAATAGTCACAAACAATATGATATACTGTAGGGAGCAGTTTGTGCTGCACCCAAACATGGCGCCGGCTTCCCGCCGAGAACTCAGCAAACAGAGCTGTTGCCCAGCCAAGAGACTTAATGCGCATGCACCACATAGTCACAGCCCACTCTTGGGGCACAGTGATTGAGCTACAGGAGGATGCACCCATCAGGTAGCAACAGGAGTCTCCTAGGCATGTATAGCAGCGCATTTTTCTCCCCCAACAGAAGAAGAGGAAGACAGTGGGGAGATTGCGGGAGTCCCCACGTGGAGGGATGGCGGAGAGGCACCACGTGGAGAGAGACTAGGTAAAAGAGATTGCGGGAGGTCCCGCGTGGACAGAGACTGGACAGAGAGGTCGTTCGTGGGGGACTGCGCGTGAGAGGCCGTCTAGACAGTAGAACTCGGTAGGGAGTCCCCGGCTCAGAGACAAGTTTCCTGCTCAAGAAGCCCCTGCTCAAAGTGCTGTTCAATAAAGGTTATCCGCAGAAGAAGCTGTTTGTTTTGTTGCACGCCTGTTCCTAGCGGCGGGAAGCGTGGGCGCGTGACAATATACCTCGGTGTGATTCTAACAAAGCAAGTGAAGGACATGTATGACAAGAACTTCAAACCTCTAAAGAAGGAACCCGGGAAAGATCTCAGAAAATTAAAGATCTCCCATGCTCATGGATTGGAAGGATCAACATTGTAAAAATGGCCATTTTATCAAAGCAATCTACAGATTCAATACAATACCCATCAAAATTCCAACCCAATTCTTCATAGAGTTCAAAAGAGCAATGTGCAATTTCATATGGAATATCAAAAGAACTAGTATAGCAAAATTCATCCTCAACAACTAGAAAACACCTGCTGGAATGACTATCCCTGACCTCAAGCTATCTTACATGGCAATTGTACTAAAAGCTGCATGGTACTAGTACAGAGATAGGCATGTGGATCAGTGGAATAGAATAGAAAATCCAGAAATGAGCCCTCACATATATGTTCACTTGATTTTTGACAAAGGAGCTGTAAACATTCAATGGAAAAGAGACAGACTCTTTAACAAATGGTGTTGGTCCAACTGGCACTCAGCATGCAGAAGAATGAAAATAGACCTTTTTATATCTCCTTGTACAAAGCTCAAATGCTATTGGATCAAAGATCTCCACATTTAACCAGGTACACTAAAATATTTGAAGAGAAAGTAGGGAAAACCTTAGAACACATAGGCACAGGAGAAAATTTCTTGAACAGAACACCAATGGCTCATGCTCTAAAGTCAAATATCAACAAATGGGTCTTAATGAGATTGTAAAGTTTCTGTAAGGCTAAGGACATTGTCAAGGAAACAAAATGACAGCCAACAGATTGGGAAAAGATCTTTACCAACCCGAATTGGATAGAGTCCTAATATCCAGGTATACAAAGAACTCAAGAAGTTAGACACCATAGAATTAAATAACCCTATTAAAAATGGGGTACAGAACTCAAGAAAAAGCTCTCAATTGAGGAATATCGAAATGGCTGAGAAGCATCTAAAGAAGTGCTCCACATCATTAGCCATCAGGGAAATGCACATCAAAAGAACCCTGAGATTCCACCTCAGACCAACCAGAATGGCTAAGATCAAAAATTCAGATGACAGCAGATGCTGGCGAGGATGTGGAGGAAAAGGAACCCTTCTACACTGTTGGTGGGGTTGTAAACTGGTACTACCACTCTGGAAATCAGTCTGGCGATTCCTCAGATAACTGGACATAGTACTACCTGAAGACCCAGCTATTCCACTTCTGGGCATACACTCCAGAGAAGCTCCAACATACCACAAAGACACTTGCACCACAATGTTCATAGCAGCCCTATTTATAATAGCCAGAAGCTGGAAAGAGGCCAGTTGTCCTTCAGTAGAAGAATGGATACAAAAATTGTGGTATATTTACACAATGGAGTACTACTCAGCTATCAGAAAAAAATGACTTTATGAAATTCTTAAGAAAATGGATGCATCTAGAGAATATCATCCTGAGTGAGATAGCCCAGTCACAAAAGAACAGACATAATATGCAGTCACTGATAATTGGATACTAACCCCCGAAAGCTCTGAACACCCCAGAAACAACTCACAGACTATATGAAGTTCAAGAAAAAACAAAGGCCAAAAAAAAAGAGAGATAGAAATAAAATGAAAAACCATTATGCTTAATCTTTACACACCAAAAAAACTTTGACTATTTCTAGGTTACAACTTATTTTACATGTACTTTATGCTCACTGTAACTCGTAAGATTCAAATGCATACTATCAAACCTTTAAAAATATCAAGTGTTAAAAAAATGTATTCATATACATATATGCAAAAATGCTTAAAATCTGTACATTTATTCTTGTTTTTTAAAATGAAATTTTTTGATTTATTTTTAAAAAGAATTATATTTAATATTAAGGAAGCAACTATAGGCAATTTGTGTTAGTCAATTTCCCTTCATAGTCAGGGGCACAAATTAAGGAAACGGTAATATCAGCGTGAATATCAGCATGCAACTTTTAGATAAAATATTGTGGTTGCTCTATAAAAGTGTGGAAATTCACTTTAATTGGTTAGTATTTAACACATTATCTCTGTAAAAAACAACAAATAAAATAAGAGTGCTAAATCTTTGATATATTTTAATAATAATACTAAAGAGACAAATATATATATATGTATATACATACATATATACACACACACAATCATATTCATCACAGGAAAAATTCTACTCCCACAATAATTTCATTTATTAATTACTCTTCCCATCATTGTGACAGTATAGTTAATAAGACACTTGTTTCCGGCAGCTACTAAATCTGTGGCAGCAATCAAGCAGAGAAAGTGACTAGAATAATGAGTAGCCAATAAGTTCCTCACACTCACTCCCTGGTGACCTATTTTCTTCAGTGAGTTTGCCAGGCACTTTTCCATAGCTTCCTAAATCTAGGCCACCAGAACTAGAGTAAATATAAGTAGTCTTGAGTTCATAAGTCATATTTAAATCATACACTAACAGTAGAGATATCTGTACTAAAATGTACCATACAATGGAGGAGTTAGAGAAAGATTTGAAGGAGCTGGATTTGCACTGCCATATCAAGGGCCACCTTACCAATCAACTAGACTCCCTAGAGTTCCCAGGGACTAAATCACCAACTAAAGAGTACACATGGAGGGTCACTTGCCTTCAGCTGCATAAGTAGCAAAGGATGGACTTGTTGGACATCAAGGGGTGGAGAGGCCTTTGGTCTTGGAAGGCTTGATGCACCAATGAAGGGAAATGCCAAGGTAGGGAGGCAGGAGTGGGTAAGTGGGTGGGGAGTACCCTCTGAGAAGCAGGAGGAGGGAGGGTAGGATAGAGGGTTTCCAGAGGGGGGAATCAGGAAAGAGGAAAACATTTCAAATATGAATAAATAAAATTTCTAAATGCACAAAAACCTAGTCACTAAAACAGTTTTAAATATGAGAGAATAGAAATAAGGAAGAGCTGCCACATAAAAGAAACAGGAGGGACTAATGCAGAAAAACTTATGTCTTCGTATATGTTGGATATTAGTCCTCTATTGGATGTAGGATTGGTAAAGATCTTTCCCCAATATGTTGATTGTTATTTTCTCTTTTTGACAGCATCCTCAGCCTTACAAATGATTGGCAATTTCATGAGGTCTGATTTGTTTATTCAGGATCTTAGAACATAAGCCATTGGTGTTCTTTATAGGAAAGTTTCCCCCGTGACTATGTGTTTGAATCTCTTCCCCACTTTTTCTTCTATTAGTTTCAGTATATCTGGTTTTAGGTGGGGGTCCTTGATCCACTTGGACTTGAACTTTGTACAATGTGACCAGAATGGATCAATTTCCATTATTCTACATGCTGACCTCCAGTTGGACCAGCACCATTTGTTGAAAATGCTGTCTTTTATACCACTGGATGGTTTTAGTTTCTTTGTCAAGTTCAAGTGGCAATAGGTGTGTGGGTTCATTTCTGGATCTTCAATTTTATTCCATTGATCAACTTGCTTGTCTCTGTGCCAATATCATACAGTTTTTTATCACTACTGCTCTGTAATACAGCTTGAGGTCCAGGATGGTTATTCTCTCAGAAGTTCTTTTATTGTTGAGAATAGTTTTCACTCTGTGGAATTGGAAGCTGGTACAACCACTCTAGAAACCAGTCAGGTGATTCCTCAAAAAAATTGGACTATATATATCTCCTGGACATATACCCAAAATATGCTCCAACACATAACAAGAAAACATACTCCACCATGTTTATAGGAGCCTCATTTATAATAGCCAAAAGCTGGAAATAATCCAGAGATGTCCTTCAACAAAAGAATGAATACAGAAAATGTGGAGAACTATTCAGCTATTAAAAACAATGGCTTCATGAAATTCTTAGGCTGGATGGGTGGAACTAGAAACTATCCTCCTGAGTGAGGTAACCCAGTCACAAAATAACACACAGGGTATGCACTCACTGATTAGTGGATATTAGCTCCATAGCTCCAGAATACCCTTGGTACAATTCACAAACCACATGAATCTCAAAGAGAAGGAAGACCAAAGTGTACATGATTCAGTTCCTCTTTAAAGGACTCAAGGCAGCATAGAAAAAAGAAACAGATATTGAAGGAAAGGCCATCCAGAGACTCCCACACCTAGGGATTCATCTCTTATACAGACACCAAACCCATACGCTATGGTTAATGCCAAGAAGTGCTTGCTGACAAGGGTTTGATATAGTTCTCTTCTAAGAGGTTCTGTCAGAGCCTGACAAATACAGAAGTAGATAGTTGCAAGCAACCACTGGAGTGCACATGAGGTCTCCAATGTAGGAGTTAGAGTAAGGACCAAAGGGGTTGAAGGGCTTTGCAATCCATAGGAAGAACAATATCAACCAACCGGAAACCCCTGAGCTCCCAGGGACCAAGCCACCAACCAGAGTACACATTGAGGGACCCATGGCTTCAGCTGAATATGTATCAGAGAATGGTCTTGTGGGGCATCAGTGGGATGAGAGGCCCTTGGTCCTATAAAGGTTGGATACTCCAGTGTAGGGGAATGCCAGTATAGGTAGGTGGGAGTAAGTGGGTGGTTTGCAGAGTATTGTCATAAAAGCAAGGGAGCAGGGATGGGATAGGGCATTTCCAGAGGTGAAACTGGAAAGAGAGATAATATCTGAAATGTAATAAAAATATATGCAATAAAAAATTTTTTAAAAATGAAAATACGAAAACGTCATTTTTTTATTTCTCATTTTATTTCCTCTTTTCCTCCAAATGAATTCTATTGTTTCTTAGAGTACTAACAACTCTATAAATAACAACTATTAATTTTCTTAAAATAAAACAGAAAGCCTTCCCAAACATATCATTTTTTCACATAGCCAACATACTTACATAGTGTGAAAATAACACCCAATTCTTATTTCCTTATTGAACATGTAACAGGATGATGTCACCTCCATGAAAAGCAGAAGTTTATGAAAGGACAGATGTTATATTGAGCAAATGGAAGCTGAGTGTACAAAGGCCTCCTAGATTGGTGGATGTGAACATATGAAACTAAGGATGCTTATATTTTCTGGGATGATGTTTATTTCATCTAAATAATTTACATTGAAATTTGTTAAAATACTTTACCCACCCAGCAAAGAAATTGGGCAGGTCTCTTGTAAGTTATCTGTGCATGCTCTGCCTGTCCGTGTTATTTTAGAATCCTGATTAATATGTCCTTAGACTTTCTGGATCTTCTTTCATAGTTAGTTCATAAATACCCTCAATAGTAAGCATAAAATTCTTGAAAAATGTTGTCAAGCTGTTTACAATTCATAATTCCCATAAAAGCTCAGACAGAATCTTTATGGGAACCTATATTATTAGTTAGTTTACAAAATGGTATACATCTAAAAGGTACTATCCCAAGATTTCTGCAGGTATAGCTAATATACCCTAATGATTATTAAAAATATTGTTATTATAGAAGTGAAGCTAAATTCTAGTTAGCTGTTTACCTATCACTTCTTTAAGAGAGGCACAGTCAAGTGGGCATTTGCTGCCTTTGCCTATGTGTGTCACTGTGACCTTCTTACAGTTTAAATGCTTACATTTTATCTTTCATGATTATATGTCTGGCAATACCCACAACTATAACAACAATAATTTCTGTTGCTGTGGGAAATCTTAATTAGAAGCAAATGTCCATCTTGGTGACCATATGCTACAGAAAGCACTGTTCATCAAGGTTCTTAAAAATATTGGTTTATTTCACTCCAGTGAATCTTCAGTTTGTTTAATGAGGTCCTGTGAGGCATTTTGGGGGAAATAAAACTAAACTTTGAGGTGCAAAGTCTTATATTAAATGTTATTTACAGTTTCACTTCCATGAGTTTACCTGCCATATAACCAATACTGAATAAAAGAAACTCCACAAGATTTACATCATTTGTTATGAAGCATCCATATATTCTGGATTCAAGGAGTCAAATCAATCTACAGTCAAGTCTGATCATACATAATTTCACAGGAATAACAGTTCGAGTTTATGAACAAGAATCTACATTTTAGTTTTGCTATACCAGCCTTATAGAGCATTTTTATGCCATTAGCAAAGACCTCCTTTTTCATAAAAACCTCCGGATCATAATAGTTGTATCATCCTAGTTTTCATTTAATTCAGTATCCTAAGGAATAGCTATGGTCTTTCCATTTTAAATAAATACAAATACAGACAGTAGCCTGAAGGTACTATGTTTAAGGAAGTAAAGATCACTATTCAAGCAGTTTAGATGGCCCTCTGTTAGGGAGAAGAGGAACATTTGCTATGCTGCAAGATAAAAGAAAATTTGACAAGCCTATGGTCATTAGAATTGTCCACTCAATCATTCCCCCAGAATACCTTAAATACTATATTTTTCTGTCACAACAAGTAATTTTAAAGGTTATACCCTTATCATTTGCAGACTGCTTCTTAGCCATTGGTTTTAAACTAAAGTCATGGATTTTCCAGGATATTATCTTTTAAAATATGTTCTAGGCTCAAAGTAACATTTTGCAATCACGTTGATGGGTTTCAATATATACGCTCTCACAAGGTGTAAAATCTCCAACAACATGTTTATTCCCCTGCATTTTATGGATTTGTTTAATTTATTTTAATTTTTGTAATACAGTTTTCTTCTTTGCTTCCTGGTGTTCTGTGTTTGGTAGTAGGAATTGAGACAAATAGACTTGAGATTTATTTTAATTTAGTCAGGAGTCAAAATGAATTTGAGATTCCTTGTTGCTATGGTGACCCCCTGCACTGTATAACTATTCATTCCTTCAATGGCATAATGTGTTTGGAATGGCAGATAGCCAGAGGCTCATCCCTCAGTGCCTGTCCTGCTCTTTTTATTTACTCCACTTTTGTGATAGGTCCCATTGAAAACACATGTCTCTGGCAACTCCCTTATCTCCAGTCTCTGATTATTTGCTCCCAACATATGTTAGCCTGCTCCTTGTGCCGGCATTTTATGATATCTCAGTTGGGCATGGGCTTTATGGGCCCAGTGTTTCCTGAGAACCTCACTCCTTCCAGGCCACGGTATATTCCATCACATGTATTTTTGCTCTCCCACCTCTCCTGAAAGTTTTTGTTTATGGCTTTTATTCTCTCTCCAGCCACAATGTTTCTTTATTACTGACATATGAATAAAAATAATTTTTAGCACTTCCGCTTAATATTATGCAAAACATTATTTTCCACCAGGCAAAAATGAAAAACAAATTTGGAAGCCTGTGATGATTCTCTCTAGAACAGCATTGGGGTGGATGTTCATTTACGTTCTAAATACAAACTCTAGACTATATTTCTATCCCATTTTTCATGGACTAAAAATGTTTATCAATATTTTGGAAAATAAAAAAATCAGAATGTATAGAAGCATCTCATTTTGATAATAGTTTCATACACTATAGGCATTGTGCTTTTGTGAGAAAGTTAACATTCTGCAGGATAGCAGTCTGCTTACATGGCATGAAATGTCTATAACTCTTAGCCCCTTAAGAATTCATCCAGCACCTTATTCCTCTTGCATAACTCTCACTGGTCATTCCTTGCTCTACAGGAAACTATTTGGGTGTCTCATTACTGGTGTTTTATTTTTTTAATTCTTTCTTTAAAAGTTAGTACTTTGATCATATATTTTTAACAGTGTTTATTTCAGTTTGACTTATTATTATATTTTCCTTATTTAAAACATTTTAAATTCAAGTATATTTGATCATATACTTCCCATCTATCAAGTAACTCCTCATCCCTACTCATCCAAAGTTAACTTCTTTTTCTAAAGAGAAACAAATCCTCAATACAAAAACAACCTTGTCCAAAACATAGTAAACATCAAATGAAATTACAAACACACACACACAAACACACAAACACACACACACACAGAGTGAGAGAGATACAAACTCAGACATAAACACAAATGTATAAAAACAGACACATACACACACACACACACACACACACACACACACACACACATACATACGTGTACCAACATAAGGACACAGACATGCACAATCTAATATAGCAAATGAAGAGAAAGCAAAAAAATAAAAAAATAAAAATCTTGTGTGGTTCAATTATATTCTGGTCAAATATTGTTTTTAATTAATTTTTATTAAATATTCTTTGTATTTACACTTCAAATGTTATCCCCTATCCCCACTCACATTCACTCTTCTCTTCTCCCTTTACTTGGTTCCATGAAGATGCTCTCTCTTCCAACCACCCTCTATAATTCAGTGCCTTAGCATTCCCCTACACTGAGAAAATGTGTCTTCGCTGGACCAGAAGTCTCTCCTCCCTTTGATTTCAGACAGTGCTATCCTCTGCTGCATATGCAACTGCAGCCATTAGTTTTCCCATGTATGCTCAGTAGTTGGTGTTTTAGTCATTGGGAGTTCTCAAAAGTTTGGTTAGTTGATAATGTTGTTCTTCCCATGGGGTTGCAAACCATTTCAGCTCCTTTAGTTCTTTCTCTAGCTCTTTCATTGTGGTTCCCATGTTCAGTCTAATGGTTAGCTGAAAGCATCCTCAACTTATCACTATGACTCTGGCAGAGCCTCTGAGCTCCTGCCAGTAAGCACTTCTTGACATCAGCAATAGTGCTTGTGTTTGGCAGCTGCAGATGGGGTGGATCCCCAGGTGAGGCAGTCATTTAAGAGTTCAGTATCAAAATGTGTGATTCTAGATTTTCTAGTTATTCTGTATAAATCCACTTGGATCTGCATATATCATGTGATAGCAATGAATGTGGCCAAAAAAAAAAAAAAAAAAAAAGTAAACCACAACTGTACTAAGAGGAAAACTCATAGCTATGATTCTCTCCAAAAGAGACTGGAAAGAGAGCATACACTAGCAGCTTCACAGCACACCTGAAAGCTCTAGAAGAAAAAGAAGCAGATGGACCCAAGAGTAGTAGAGGGCACAAAATAATCAAACCCAGAGGTGAAATTAACCAAGTAGAAACAAAAAGAACTATACTAGTTCTTTGAGAAAATTAACAAGATTGATAAACCCTTAGCCAGACTAACTAGAGGGTACAGAAGGGGGATCCAAATTTACAAAATCAGAAATGAAAGGAAGACATAACAACCGAAATTAAAGAAATTCAAGAAATCATCAGATCCTACTACAAAAGCCTATACTCAACAAAACCGGAAAATCTAGAGGAAATGATCAATTTTCTACAAAGATACCAGATAGCAAAGTTAAATATGGATGGGATAAATCATCTAAACAGTCCCATAACCTCTAAAGAAATAGGGGTTTCATCAGATATGACATTCATCAAAAGCCTACCCACTCCCAAAAATAAAGCCAGGAACAAATGGGATCACTGTACAATTCTATCAGACTTTCTTAGAAGACCTAATACCAATATTCTTCAAACTAGTCCACAAAATAGAAACAGAAGGAACACTACCCAACTCATTCTTTGAAGCCATACTTACACTTATATCTAAACCACAGAAAGACCCTACAACAAAAGAGAACTTTATACCAACTTCCCTCATGAACATCAACGCAAAAATACTCAATAAAGTTCTTGCAAACAAAATCCAAGAACACATCAAAGTGATCATACACCATAATCAAGTAGATGTCATCCCAAGAATGTGTGGAAGGTTCAGTATAGGGAAATCTGTCAACATAATCCCCTATATAAACAAAATCAAAGAAAATATCCACATGATCATCTCTTTAGATGCTGAGAAAGCATTTGACAAAATTCAACACTACTTCGGGTTAAACGTCTTGGAAAGATCAAAAATTCAAGGCATAAACCTAAACATAGTACAGCAAACCAGTATCCTACATCAAACTAAATGGTGAGATACTTGAAGCAATACCACTAAAATCAGGAACTAGACAAGGCAGCCTACTCTCCCACTACCAGTTCAATATTGTACTGGAAGTTCTAACCAGAGTAATTACACAGCAAAGGGAAGTAAAGGAGATACAAAGTGGAAAGGAAGAAGTTAAAATATCTCTATTTGCAGATAATATGATAAAAAACTAAACTGACCACAAGGGGAAAAAAAGCAATGTTTCAAAAAAATGCATGGTATGTACTCACTAATAAGTCGATATTAGTCAAAAAGGGGGGAGGGGGGGTAACAGAATACCCAGGATATAATCCACGAACTCAATAAGGTTACAAGCCAATGGGTCTGAGTGAGGATGCCTCACTCCTACTTGGGAGGAGGAAGAAGACAATAACAGGAGGAAAGAGGGAGTGACCTGAGTGGAAAAGATGAAAGATAGAGGAAGAGGGGAACATGATCAGGTATTAGGAGTTAGAAAAGGACTGAAGACCTGTGGGCCAAGAGAAAGAATGGTAACAGGCAACCTCTGGAGGTAGGAGGTGGTGGAGAAACCTTGCAGAATGTACCAGGGACCGATGAGGTGAGAGTCTCTCAGGACTCAGAGGGAGGGTCCTTAGATGAAATATCCTACAGTGGGGAGAGGGAGCTTGTAGAGTCCACTTCCTGTAAAAAGAGGACATCAAATGAGGGATGGGGCTGCCATCCTATAGTCAAAATTCTGACCCAGAATGTTTTCTGTCTGAAAGAACAATAGGATCAAAAAAGGAGAAATGCCTGAAGAAAAGGAGATACAGTGACAGGCCCAAAGTGTGATCCAGCTACAAGCCCCAAGGCCCCAAGGTTAGTGCGTGCTCCCAAAAAGGGGCTATCATAGCTGTCCTCTAAAAAAACCAACAAGCTGTTAAAAGAATGAGATGCAGATATGTATACCCAACCAATGGACTGAAGCCCCTGACCCCTTTGGTTGAATTAGAGAAAAGCTTGAAGAAAATGAGGAGGAAGGCCACGTGGAGGAGGACCAGCAATCTCAACTAACCTGGAGTACTAAGATCTCTCAGACACTGGACCACCAAGCAGGCAGCATACACCAGCTGGTATGAGGCCCCCAACACATATAAAGGAGAGGACTGCTGGGTCTGAACTCAGTCAGAGAAGATTCACCTAACCCTTGAGAGACTTAGGCCCACAGAGAATGGAGAGATCTAATGGGGTGAGGGGGAAGGGATGTGGAGAATGAAGGATGTGGGGTTGTCCTTTTGGAAACAGTTGAAAGGCTAGGAGTGTTGGATGTGAAAGAGTCAGAGGTTAGACTGGGAGTGCAATAATGTCTAAACTGTAAAAAAACTAGTTCAAATAAAATTAAAAAGATTTATTTTGTTGTCAATGGATTACTTGTTTCTTGTACATTACCTTGTTTTTCTGACATACATTAAAGTTAAACAGACAAAAACACTGGAATAAACATAAAAGTCTATGTGGTCTATATTATTAATTAATTTAGATATTTATTTAATATATATCTGTTAGCTTATCATTTAAATGATGCCATGTTTGAAACACAGAAATGAGTAAATTCAGGGGTCTCAACTCAAGGATCTAAGGGTTTTATAAACATAGTTATAGTTTCTGTAAGAAGAAAGTAACAGAAAAGAAAAACAAAATTTCCTCATTTAAATTATACAATAAAGTATGCTTCACTAAATAACATGAATTAAACAACACACACACACACACACACACACACACACACACACACACACACACACACACAGAAAAAGAATCTCAGTACTGGAACCAAATGACCATGGTAGTCTGAGAAACACATAGGCCATCCTCACTCTCCTTTCTGCCTTACTTTGACATTTTCTCTTTTTTAAATCATTTTAATTGAATATTTTCTGTATTTTCATTTCAAATTTTATCCCCTTTGCCCCACTCCCTTGTCCCACACCAATCCCTGTATCAGGCCACTTGCAGGAAATTTTTCTTACCCTCTGCCCTCATTTAGAGAGGCAGCCACTGAACCATTCACCTTTACTCTTTCCTGTGGACACTGTCTGCCCATCCCCTTCCAGCCTATCCCCTTTCTTTTGTGACATCCCCTGATACCTAAAACCATTTTCTACCTTCAAACCCCAATGGCTATACCTGTCAGGGACCTCAAGTAGAAGAATCATATTTTCTTTCTGTCCTCAATTATAATCTTCATTCTCAGCTCAACCCAGCCTGGTAACAACTCCCTTACAGAGGCCACTCTGAAGATTAAAGCTGTATATCAAAAATAGAAGATGAAATAGAAATCTTACAAACATAGAAACTGGCCAACCTACTACTGAATGAAAAATGGGTAAAGACAGAAATTAAGAAAGAAATTAAAAAGTTTCTAGAATTAATTTCTAGAGTTGATGAAAATGAAAACACAACAAATGCAAACCTTTGGGACACAATGGAGATTATTCTAAGAGCCAAGTTTATAGCACTACATATCTACTTTTTTTTTTAAATGAAAAGATCACATATTAACATCTTAACATCACAACAGAAAGAAATTGAACAGAAACAATAACACTCAAAAGGAGTAGACTGCATGAAATAATCAATCTTGGGGTCTAAATAAATAGTAGAGAATCTAAAATATACAAAAAAATCTAAAAAGTAAAAAGGTGATTCATTAAAAAATCATTTAGATTGATTGATCAACTTTTAACTAAATTATATAAAACATAGAGAAGGAAAATACAAATTAATCAGATTAAAAACAAAACTACACCATAATAACACAATTTCCTCACTAGGAACTCTAGAGAATCATAAATAAATACTTTAAAATTATTTATTTGACTAAATTTGGAAAAATTTAGTTTTATATATAATACAAACTGCCAAATTTAAATCAAAAATAATTTAAACATCTCAATAATTCTTAGTGAAATAGAAGCAATAATTAAAAAGGTTCCAACCAAAAATACCAAAAGGGACAGATGAATATATTATAAAATTACCACCACATATTCAAAGTAGTAACAACTCTGCTCCTAAAATCTTTCTTCCAAATAGAAACAGGAGAATTCTATAATTAATTTCATTGATACCTAAATCATAGAAACATAGTCATAAAAATATTACAGGATATAAACATAGTGTCAAATAAAGTCCAAATAAAACACTTGCAAAACAAATATAATAATACAACACAAAAATCATCTACCTTAGAAATATAGGATGGTGCAACACACATAAATCAATAAATAAAATCCACATATAAATAGATTGAAAGAGAAAAATAACACATGATTATTTTAGAAATACAGAAAATGTCTTTAACAAATTCCATCCTTCCTTCAAAATAAAAGTCCACAAGACACTAGGGAGACAAGGGACATACCTCATCAATACCTGTAAAGGCAATTTGTAGCCAACATAAATTAAATGGAGAGAAATACAAAGCATTTCCACTAAAATTAGGCATAAGACTTAGATGTGCACTCCCTCAATATCTATTCAATATACTACTTTTAGTTGTAGCTAGATCAATTACAACCAAAGAAGATCAAGTGGATACAAATGGAAAAGAAATAAGTCAAAAACTCTTTATAGGACTGTATATATACATATATTATGCAATAAGCTCCACCAGAAATACTATTTTCTCAGCAAACTAGATACAAACACTCATATAAACATTAGTAGTCTTCTTATTTAAAAATAACAAACACAATGAGAAATAAGTCAGGAAAACGCATAAAAGAACTTATGAAAATATAAAATATCTTTGGGTAGAAACAACCTAGTAAGTGAAAGACTTTCTTGAAACAGCACACACACACATACACACACACACACACACACACACACACACACATACACACAAACACACAAACACATAAACACACAGACATATGGTGAGGACTGGGAAAAAGAGCATATTCAGAAAATGATGCTCATCAAACTGAATGACTGCATGCAGAACACTGCTAATAGATCCCTTCTTAATACTGCTCAAAGCTCACCTTCAAATGTATAAAGTATCAACATAAGACCAGATACTCTGAATCTGAAAGAAAAAAATCTAGGAAGTAGTACTTAACTTACTTTCAAAGAAAAAGACAAAACACGAATTGCACAGGCACAATAACAGCAATTAATAATTGGAACCTCAGGAAACTAAAATTTATATATATATATATATATATATATATATATATATATATATATATATATATATATATATATATAAAATCATATAGTACTGACAATTATATAATTGTCTGTGTAGCAAAGCAAACTATTATGTAACAAAATGACATGTTATAATATGGGAAGAGATTTTTATTACCTCCACAACTAATAGTTAACTAATATATAAAATAGAGAGTACTTAAAATATGGAATTAAGAAAGCAAAAGACCAATTACAAAGAGAGATATATGTATCTAAATAGATAATCCTCAATATATAAATAAAACATAAATGGCCAAGAGACCCTTAGAGAAATTTGTGATATCCTTAGTTTTCAGGAAAAAATAAAAGTAATGAGCGCTTTAAAAATTTGTCTTATTTAGCTCTATATGCTATTTTTAGTAGGGATATTTGATTCTCTGGTGTCTAACTTTTAGAAATTCTTGTCTATATTGGATATTAGCCATCTATTGTATGTAGGATTGGTAAAGATTTTTTCCTAATCTGTTGGCTGCTGTTTTATCCTATTGACAAAGTCCTTTGCCTTACAGAAGTTTTGCAATTTTATGAGTTCCCATTTGTCTATTCTAGATCTTAGAGCATAAGCAATTGGTGTTCTGTTCAGGAAATTTCCCTTGTGCCTATGTGTTTGAGGCTCTTTCCCACTTTTATTAGTTTTTGTATATCTGGTTTTATGTGGTGGACCTTGATCCACTTGTACTTGAGTTTTGTACAAAGTGATAAAAATGGATCAGTTTTCATTCTTCTACATGAGGACCTCTAGTTGATCCAGAACCATTTGTTGAAAATTCTGTCTTTTGTTCATTGGATGGTTTTAGCTCCTTTGTCAAAGATCAAGTAACCATAGGTAAATGGGTCCATTCCTAGGTCTTCAGTTCTATTTCACTGATCTACTTGCCTGTCTTAGTACCAATACCATACAGTTTTTATCATGGTTATATTGTAATACAGCCTGAGGTTGGGGATTTTGTTTCCCCCACAAGTTCTTTTATTGTTGAGAATAGTGTTTGTTATCCTGATTTTTTTTTATTCCAAATGAATTTTCAAATTGCTCTTTCCAATTCTATGAATAATTGATTTGAAATTTTGAATCTGTAGATTGCTTTTGACAAGATGGTCATTTTTTTCTATATTAATCTTTCAATCCATGAACATGGGAGATCTTTCTGTCTTCTGAGATCTCATTTGGTTTATTTCTTAAGAGATTTGAAGTTTTTGTTTTACAGATATTTTACTTCCTTGGTTAGAGTCATACCAAGATAACTTATATTGTTTGTGACTGAGATTCCACCTCACACTAGTCAGAATGTCTAAGATCAAAAACTCAAGTGCAACAGATGCCGGTGCAGCTGTACAGAAAGAGGAACACTCCTCTATTAGTGGTGGGATTGCAAGCTGGTACAACCACTCTGGAAATCAATCTGGTAATTCCTCATAAAATTGGATATTACCTGATGACCTAGCTATACCACTCCTGGGAATATATCAAAAAGATGCTCCAACATATAACAAGGACACATGCTCCACTCTGTTCATAGCAGCCTTATTTATAATAGCCAAAAGCTGGAAAGAACCCAGATGTCATTCAACAGAGAAATAGATCTAGAAAATGTGGTACATTTACACAATTAGTACTATTTAGCTATTTAAAACAACGATTTCATGAAATTCTTAGGCAAATGGATGGAACTGGAAAGTATCATCCTGAGTGAGGTAACCCAGCCACAAAAGAAGAGACATGGTATGCACTCACTGGTAAGTAGATAGTAGCCCCAAAGCTTGGAATACCCAAGATATAATCCACAGACCACATGAAGCTCAAGAAAATGGAAGACCAAAGAATGGATGCTTCAGTCCTTCTTAGAAGGTAGAACAAAATACTCCTTGGAGAACATATAGAGACAAAGTGTGGAGCAGAGACTGAAGGAAAGATCATCCATAGATTGCCTACCCAGGGATCCATCCCATGTATGGTCACCAAATCCTGCCCATATTGTGGATGCCAAGAGGAGCAGGCTGACAGATGTCTGGTATAGCTGTTTCCTGAGAGGCTGCTCCAGAGCCTGAAAAATAGAGTAAAATGTTCTCAATCAACTACTAGACTGAGAACAGGCTCTCCAATGGAGGAGTTAGGAAAAGGACTGAAGGAGCTTGAAGGGGGTTTTAACCCCATAGGAAGAACAATATCAACCAACCAGACCCCCGGAGCTTGTAGAGACTAAACCACCAACCAAAGAGTACACATGGAGGGACCCTTGGGTTCAGCCGCATATGGAGCAAAGGACGGCCTTATTAGGCATCGAGGAGAGGAAAGGCCTTTGGTCCTGTGAAGGCTCAATGGTCCATGTAAGGGAATACCAGAGAAGAGAGGAGGGAACGATCTCATTGAGGCATCGGGAAGGGCTAAGGAATAGGGGGGATTCCAGAGGGGAATACAGGAAAGGGGATAACATTTGAATTGTAAATAAAGATAATATCCAATAAAAATTTTTAAAAAGAAACAAAAGAAAGATAAGCAAGCCACGAATAACAAGCCAGTAAACAGTATCTCTCAATGATCTCTGTATTAGCTCATGCCCTATTTGAATCCTTTTCTTGGTTTCTCTGAATATACTGTTACCTAGGCTATGTAAGCCAAATAAAATATTACACCCCCCCACAAAAGTCATATTATATCTGTCAAAATAGCAAAGTTTAAGTAAACAACTGACAACACACACTGGAAAAAATATGGAATAGGGAAAACCCTCATCATTTAGGTGAGACTAGAAACATGTGCAACCAGTATAGAAGACAATATTTAGTTTTCTTAAAAAAACTGGGAATTAATCTGCCTCGGTTTCTATTTATTCCAATATTTGTTATAAACCCAAGGACTCTGAATACAGAAACACTAACCCCATTCATTACTGCTCTTCATAATAACTCAAATTTGATACACACTTGATGTCCACAACAGATAATGAAAATGTGTTACATTTACATAGTGAAATATTTCTCAGCTTTTTGAAAAGGTAAGTAGATGGAGTTACTAAATAATTATACTGCATTAAGGTCTTATACTCCAGATGACAAATATGGTAACTATCCACTTATATGAAAAGGCTACATTTCGAGTCTTTGACAGGCATGCAGTGATCTCTGTAACCATGGACCTTAAGTATAGAGTAGGAGAGTAAGAGGTGAGGTTGCTGAGGAAAGGAAAGTAGACTATCATAGTTAAGGAGATGCAAAATGTTATAGGAGGATTAAACACAGATAGAGAAGATAGAAGAGAGAAGGGAGGATGCACAGGGAGACACAGCTAAAGTTAGGGGCTTCTGAAGAGTCATATGGACACCTATTACACAATAAGCTTCTGAGATATACACATGACTAAAGAAACTTAAATGAGTTCACTAAATAACAAGGAGGCAAAGATACAGCCAGACATCCCTTGCCAGCAAATAGACCCTTCAGTGCCAGAAATGTGTTATGTCTAATTAATTTATTGGCTAAAGGGTCCCCATGAAAACCCACAAGCAACTCAGGCTTTTTCCAAAGTTATAAGTTATGCTTCTCAAATGGAAGGTACAGCCCTGTTGGTGAAGATAAGTCCTAGATACCTCACTGAACATGTAGAAGTAGAGCTGGGAATTTACTAGAGCCTTCATCCCTACTGATTATTGTACGTTGCATGTAGAGTATTCTGCATATTGGAGGAGAAAAGTGAACGCCAACTCAGAGGTAAACATGGTAATCTCCGTGGTTACCTGTCTACAAAAGATACTGAAACAGTAGTGGCACAAAATCCAACCACTACTTGGCTGGATTTCTGGTCTATTTCATGAGATAGAGCCAGCCTATGCCTCACACTGTCTACTCATTCTAGAACCTGGGACAAGATAGGCCATGAACCCAGGGAAAGTGAACTAGTCTCTTTCTGCTAAAGAACTGTAAGGGTAACAATTAAATGTCTCCTAATGCCATTCTACTGTGCCTGTTACTGTGTTTTGAAGCTTCCATATGGTGTTTTTACTCAGGATTTAGGGAACTTTGTGGAAGAAGAGACAGAAGAGTAAAAGATTCAATGGGGATAGAAGACACTATTGAAAACAATGTTTTCCATACACATCAGGATTGTTACAAATATGAACTGGCAGAGACAATGGTACCTGCACAGTAACTGCACAGGTCCAAGCCAGATGAGACCCCAGCATGAAATGGTAGGACTGGAGATGATCTTCCATTGTTATAAAGAAGCGATCTCTAATTCACAACTATTGCATGGGGAAAATTGTTTTTCTCCAACAGAGTCTAACAGGTTGCACAAACTTCGCTCAAGGGCAGGATATGCAGACAGCCATACACAGCCAACTGAATGAATTCCATATTGTTTGGAGAGGTATTTCTAGACTTTTTAAATTTTACTTTAGTAGCCTTTAGATTATATGTTAAGGTTTCCCATTTTGTGTTTTCGTGGGTTTTCTCTGTGTGTATGGGTCTGTGTGTAATTCTTTTTCGTTCTTTGTCATTGTTTTGCGGGTTTTCTTTCATTTTTTTTTTTGTTTTACTGTGTTTTTAAAATTTCATTTGCATGTTTGTTTTCTAAAAAAAAAAAAGAGAACTGGGTAAATGTTAATGGTGGGGAGGGTTTGTTTAGGAGGAGATTGGAAAGGAAAAACAGTAATCAGAATATACTGTCTGATAAAAAAATCCATTTTGAATAAAAATATTAGTCCTTTTTAAATGGTCCTGGATCATCTTATTGAAGAATTTGACATATCATTTAATGATTTGCTTTGCTTTAGTTATGAGATCAGCAATTTAATTATAGCCTTAAGAAATTACCAAAGTTAGTGTTAATTTTATCCTGACAAAGTAGCTTTATCTATTGTGATTAAATTAGTATTACTTCTTACTTTGTTAAATAATATAAATAATGTCATAAAGTTACTGAACCTTTGGTAGCAGACTGAAAAAGTTAAACTGAGTGACCAGGAATGCAAAAAAAAAAAAAAAAAAAAAAAAAAAAAACCAAAGAAACTCAAAAAGGTATAACATAAATTTGATGTGATTTTCAACATATCCTAGCTATTTTAAATATTATTTTAAATATGTATTAAACTTGGTGAATTATTTTTTTAATATTAGTATGATGAAAACACCATGTTCCAACGCAAATTGGGAAATAAGTGGTTCATTTCAATTACATGTCCAAAATTCCAATTTGTTGAAGAAAGTCAAAGCAGGAACTTAAACTGAGCAGAAACATGGACTCAGAAGCTGATGCAGATGCCACAGTATAGCTTAGTGGCTTGCTCCTCAACCTACTTTCTTATACCACTCAGGAGGACCAACAAGAATTGTCCCTACACACAGTTGAATGAGCCTTCCGTATAACAAATTAAGAAGATACCCTCCAGGCTTCCAATTGAGGTTCTGTCCTGTTCTATCAGGCTTTATGTCATCCACAAAAAAAAAAAAAAAAAAAAAAAAAAACAACAGCAACAAAATGCTCCCATACAATTCAGCTGTAAGGCATTTTCTGAATTAGTGATCAGTAGGGGTAGTTCCAGACACTGCAGGTGGTATCATCCCTGGGCTGGTGGTCTTGGGGTCTATAAGAAAGCAAGGTGAGCAAGCCCTGTGAAAGAAGCCAGTAAACTACACTCCGCCATGCTCTCTGCATCATGTCCTGCTTCCTGGTTCCTGGGTTCCTGCTTTTATTGTGTTTCTGTCCTGACTTCCTTTAGAGATGACAAGTAATGTGGAAATGTAATCCAAATAAGCCCTTTCCTCCTTCACAACTTGCTTTTCGATCATGGTGCTCCATTGCAGCAACAGTTTGTAGTAAGAACTATCAAGAAGTTGTGCAGCAATCAAAAAAAAAAAAAAAAAAAAATGAAGCCCACTTTAAATGAATGTGAAGAGAGTTTTGCCAAAAATTTGAGAAATCTCATCTACAAATTAATAAATTGTATTTGATGCTCTTGAATCTCAGTGACTTGATAATACAACAAGTACCATGTTTGCTTCTGGTGACGACAACTTAAGAAAGTGAAGTTCAATACAGCTGTATGGAAAACGGCTAAGGCATGCCCTTTATAGACTCCCATGTTGGAAATTCGTCTTTGACCTATATTACCTGCACAGGCTGAAAAAATTATGATTATGTTTAAGGGATCTCATAATTAGAACTCTTTTAATCTTAGTCTTGTACAGCCATGTCAGAAAGCATGAAAGACATCAGCCAATCATAAACTGATCAATTCTAAAATACTTTAAGATGTATCACCTACCTCTGTTCCCTTATAATAATCTGAGGAAAAACAATGTTAGTGCCGGCTTGCATAATAAACAAGTAAAATACTTCAGCTGAGGTATTTAAAATAATGCTTTTTCAGTCTCTGCTTAGTATCAGATTGTTTTTATTTTTTACTTAATATTTACATAATATTGTGATCACTTTTAACCAGACAAAATAATATAAAATAAGTATCATATTGAAAGCCCTTCAAGACAAGTACCCCCAAAATAACATAACCTTATCACTATTGAATGTGGTAGTGTTTCTGGATTCAAGTGTGACATTCAACTACAAATTTGGATAAGAATTGAATGGAGTCATTGCTATTTTCAAACCGTGGTGTACAGTACAGATGACTACATATCTACAGACGGAGGAGTCTGGAGGAAGAAGGATTTATAGAACTGGAGAGAACATGGGAGTCTACTACTCATCTCTAGTGAGGGAAAAAGATGCTTCACAGTCTGCACAAAGCTACCTAGTCTGAGACATCCATAGGATTTGTTATAAAAATGAAGAATAATAGTCAGTTTCAAATAATGATACACAATTTTATTCTGACTTTCAAAATTGGAATTTAAGGAATATCAGCCAAATAAGGATATAGCAGCATGTATTCAAATAAACAATTATATCCATGGCTCCGTTAGGTAAATAATTTTTTAGTCCTTCATTTTGTTACGCAGGTAGTATCAGGTCTTATACGTTTATGAAATATTATGCTTTAGGTTTTGGTCTTTTGAATTTAAAATGGCAAAAATACTATTATTTTATGTGATTCACATAAACAGAGGATAATTTGTGAAAGCCAACAAGATAGCAATATTATTATTATCACAAAATAGAAATTCAGTTCCGAACAATGGCATAAATTGAGAATAAAGGAGACCTTATAAAATTGAAATGCACTTTGTGTTTGAAAATCCAATTAACATTTTGTTTTCCTCACTTTACTTTGGACTTTTGAGCATTTTATCTTGAATGTAGCAGGAGGTGTGCAGCTCAGTACCCATCATAGTACAGGTGTTTAAAGATGATTACTCCTTCTTTTTCATAGTTAATTTAAGAAAATAAAAGAAAGTTATTTCACTTTCTAAGTAATTAAAATTTCATATAGACTGTTTCTAAAAGAAAAGATAGGTGTATTAGATTTTCTATATAAAATTCAAAGTCGTCTAAATAGTTGCATTATTCTCAGTCAACATTTTTACAAAATTCAGATTAATTAAATTTAATTAAGGCTATGCCATAGTCATTAAATAAAATAATAAGAAAGAGATTAGGACAGGTAGGAGTTTTCACTGAGAACTCTAAAATCATCCCTTGTTACAAATGCATTAAAATTTATTAGCTACAATGCAACAAAATAAATTTTTACTATAATTTTAAGATTTTCTAGACTGTAATGAATACAATTCTGTTTTTAAATTGTTTGTACAGGCACCTTTTAAGTATTTCAAAACCTGACATATAGCAGTGTTACTGCCCATTAAATGCAATATTGTAGAGTCTTTTTTTTTGCAGGTAGAAATTTTATTCACAAGATAAGGAAATTCAATGGTATCATTCTGAAATGCATCCTCCTTTGAAGCCAACAGACATCAAACCATCATTTAACACATTTTGTTGCCTTGAGTAATCTCATAATACATTTTTTTGATACATTTATGTCCCTAGTTGTCAATTAGCTAAGTGGAAGCTATAATTCTTAACTGCTTCATTATTCCTGTGTCTGGTATGTCACCTGTCAATGTGTCAACAAAAGGAAATGGTCTGTTGAACCTTGAAAGTATTTTCCATAGTTACTCATTCTGGTGTGGATTCAAGCCATGGTCCCACACACGCAACATATATTTATTTATTTATTTATTATATTTATATGGAATCAACATGAAACATAATGTTTGAAACAGAAGAGGAAGGCATGACTTTTATCAAACAGAAAAAGTAAGGAAGTCTAAGGTCTGGAAAAGAACAATGATCTTTAGTGGGCATAGCCTGAAAATTATATATTCCTGCCTGTCTGTTATGCCTATAGATATAAAGGAAACAAAACTTAGCCCATCATCGTCAAGCAAACATTGTTAAATTTATGGCACTGAACCAGATCATATAAGTAGGAATTCAAATAAACTTTGATACAGTACTATATTATCCATAGAAAATAATGAGAGTCAATTACAACATAGCAGCCAGTTGTGCCACAGATATCAAGGAGTGTTAGGATAATCCAGGTATGCTATTGTTAACTTCACACTATATACTTCAGCAGTTATATTGATAGTAAATAATATGACAATTGTTAACTCAATAAAATTTAGCATGACCTCCTTCCTGAAATTGATGGGCAGTAAATGAGTAAAAGCAGCCAAATGCAATGTGTACAATACAATATGTGTAGAACACAGTATTGGAAGTACGCAGTATAACTGACTTTTCCTTCATAAAATATACCCCAAACACTGTTTCCCCTCTCATCCACACCTCCTAGCACCCCTGAATAAATACACACTTCCTTCTAATCCACATATAGTGCCCCTTTGTTTCCTCTTCAGAAAATTTCAAGCCACCAAGAGAAAACAGTCGAACAGGACAAAACTAGAAAAAATAAGACGAGGTGGAAGCTCTCATATGAAGGTTGAAAAAAGCCAACTGAAAGGATGGAGAGAGTCTCTAAAGGAGGCAGAAGAATCAGAAATGTGCCTATTATCACTGTTAGGAGTCTGAGAAACACATCAAGCTAAACAACACAACATGAATGTACAACCTTCAGCATGGGAGGTCTTCTGGATCTTCAAACATTTGAAGTCTTTGCTGTAAAAGTCTTTTACTTGTTTGTATGAGGTTATCCCAATATATTCCATATTGTTTGTGGCTCTTGTGAAGTGCGTTGTTTTCCTGATTTCTTTCACACTCCATTTATCATTGGTATACAAGAGGAATACTGATTTCTTTTTGAGTTAATCTTGCATTAAGCTCCTTTGTTGAAAGTGACTATCAGCTGTAGAATTCTCCTTAGTAGAAATTTGGGGGTCACTTACACATATTATCCTAACATCTTCAAATGAACATACTTTGAATTCTTCCTCTCCAAATTATATCTTTGATCTCCTTCAGTTGCCTTGTTGCCCAAGTCACAATTTCAAGAACTCTGTTGAATAGAAGTGGAGAGAATAGACAGCCTTGTCTCATTCCTCATTTCAGTGAAATGGCTTTGAGTTTCCCCTTAATTTGATGATGACTATAACCTATGTATAAATTTTCTTTATTATGTTTAGGTATGAACCTTGTATTCAAAATATCTCCAGAACTTTCATCATGAAGACTTGTTAAATTTTGTCAAAGATTTTTGGCATCTAATGATATGTTCCTGTGGATTTTTTTCTTCCTGTTTGCTTATGTAGTGGATAACATTTAATTATTTTTGTATGGTGAATCAACCCTGCAACTCTGGGATGAAGCTTACTTTATCATATTGAATAATCATTTTGATAAATTTTTGGATTTGTTTTATAAGTACTTTACTATTTTTCATCTGTATTCATAAGGAAAGTGCATTTGTAATTTTTTCCTTTAGGGGGTCTTCATGTGCAGTTTGGGTATTTGTATAACTCTAGCCTCATAGAGTATACTGGGTCATATTATTTCGTTTTCTATATTATGAAAAAATTGTGGAGTATAGTCTTTAATTTTTATTGTAAGTTTAGTAGAATTTCTGTGCCAAAGCCAGTTAGCCCCAGACTTTTTTTAAATAGGTCTATTTAAATTGTTAATTTAACTTTGGAAAATGGTACCTATAGGAAAAATATCCATTTCATTTAGATGTTCTAATTTTATAAAGTACAAGTTTTTTGCCTTATTATTTTCTAGATTTCCTTCCTGTTGTTAGGTTATCTTTTCTGATTTTGGTTTTATTAAGTTTACTATTCTCTGGATTTTCGTTAGTTTGGATAAAGGTTTGTTTATTTTGCTGATTTTTCTCTAAGAACTAACTGGTTTCATTATTTCTGTTTTACTGATTTTAGCTCTGGATTTGATATGCTGTTTTGCTGTGTCTTCCTCTTGGATATGCTGGTTTCTTTTTGTTGTACAGCTTTTGGGTGTGCTGTTAAGTTGCTAGTATGAAAGCTCTTTAACTTTTTTTAATGTATGCACTTATGTCTATGAGTTTTTCTCCTCTTAGCACTGCTTTTTTTATTGTTTTACACAAGTTTTTGTGTGTTGTGTACTCACATTCAAAGAATTTTAAGAAGTCTTTGATTTCATTTTCTATTTCTGTTTTGACTCACTTTTCTTTTTATTAATTATTATATTTTTTTACACTTTAACCACAGTGTCCCCTCTCTCTTCTCTTTCCTTCTGTTCCCCTTATCTACTTTTTTCATTACTCTTTGGAAAAGGGCAGGCCTCTGATGAATGTCAATCAAACATGGCATATTAAGTTGCAGTCTGGCTAGCAATTTCCCTGAATAAAAGGTAGCAAAAACCACCAAAAGAAAGAGGCACCGCCCCTGCTCATACACTAAGGAATTCTATAAAAATATCAAATAATTCCCATCACTTTCCCTGATTGTCAGTTCAGTCTCTATGAGACCCTCAAAGGCCAGATTAATTATTCTGTAATTTTCATAAAGTGTCCTTAACCCCTCTGACTCTTATAATTCTTCCTGCATCTCTTCAATCCTTTGGCAGGATTCCCCAAGTTCCCCCTAATATTTGGCTGTTTATTTCTGCATTTGTTATCCTGATATGTTAGATGAAGACTCTCTGATGATAACTATACTAGACTCCTCTCTAGGAGTCTAGCAGATTTACCTGACTTTTTGTTATTTGCCTATTCCATGTCTCTAAGCTATCCAGCCCCTGGTTGCTGGCCCTCCAAATAATGTCATGAGTGTCATCCCTCTCATGGGATGAATCTCAAGGTAGACCATGCATTGATTGTCCACTTGCCCAGTTTTGGCTCACATTTGCTCCCGCACATCTTATAGGCATAACAAATAGAAGGTAGACCCTTTTGTGTCTGGGTAGTGTCCCAATCTGTCACTGGAAATCTTTCCTGGATTTCCAGGAGATGGTGAGTTCAGGCATTATATTCCCTGTTATGAGTCTTAGCTAGGGTCACGCTCATATATTCCTGTGAATTTCCATTGCATAGCTCCACTATGACATAGCTCTCCAATTCCAGTTGCCTCTCCTAGTACTCTTTCTTTCCATTCTGCCTTCATATGATGATTCCTGATAACATGCCCTATAGTGGACTACTCTTCTACCAATGATGTTTATTGTCTATTTCCATTTCCTTTGGATAGTCATACATTACCCTCTTGAGCACTCATCATTACTTAGCTTCTATGGATCTATAGATTATAGCATATTATCTTTTACTGTGCAGATAATATCCACCTCAAGTTAATACATACATTTGTTTTTTAGATCTTTTTAGCTCATCCAGAATGTTTTTTTCCACTTATTTTCTAGAAAATTGAGGATGCCGTTGCTTTTTACAGTTGAGTGATCCATTGTGTAAATTATCCACTTTTTCTTCATATAGTCCTCAGTTAAGGGATTTTTTTCCAGTTTCTGGCTATTACAAATAAAGCTATTAAAAACATAGTTGAACAACTTTCCTTATGGTACAATTGATCATCCTTTGGTATTTACCCAGAAGTAGTATAGCTAAGTATTGTGGTAGACCAATTGCCAATTTTCTGAGAAACTGCCATCTTGATTTCCCAAGCTGGTGTCCATATTTAGATTTCATCCAGCAAAATAAAGGAATGCTTGCCAGCATAACATGTTACATGTGATTTTGAACTTTGACATTCTAATAGGTATAAAATGGGATCTCAGAGTCCTTTTGACTTGCATTTCTCTGATGAATGATGCTGAACATTTCATTAAGTGATCTCAGTCATCTGAGTTTCCTCCTTTGAGAATTCTGTTTGTGCCTTCTGTGTCCTCTTCTGTATCCCATTTTAAAATTGAGTTATTTGATATTTTGATGTCTAGTTTCCTAAGTTCTTTATATATTTTGGACATACATCTCTCTGTTATTGGGGGTTGGAGAAGATATATTCTCATTCTGTAGGCCACCATTTTGTCCTATTGACAGTGTCCTTTGCTTTATAGGAGCTTTTCAGTTTCC
Source organism: Micromys minutus (assembly GCF_963924665.1). Classification (NCBI taxonomy): domain Eukaryota; kingdom Metazoa; phylum Chordata; class Mammalia; order Rodentia; family Muridae; genus Micromys; species Micromys minutus. The sequence goes on from NC_137973.1 coordinate 10,549,016, forward strand.
TGAGGCCCCACTTACTAATGATTGATCTTAGTGCCTTGGATATTGGTATTGTTCAGGAGTTATCTCCTAAGTCAATGAATTGAAGTCTATTCCTTATGTTCTTTTCTAACATATTTATTGTACTTGGTTTTATGTTTGACTTACTTGGACTTGAATTTTGTGCTGGGTGATAGATATAGATCTACTTGCATTTTTCTACATGCGAACATCCAGATACACCACCCCATTTGTTGAAGATATTTTCTTCTTTCTATTGTATAATTTTAGCTTATTTTTTAAAAATCAGGAGTCCATAAGAGTGCGAATTTATGCCTGTCTTTGATTTAATTCTCTTTATCCCACTGTCTATTTTTATGCCAGTACTATGAGGCAGAAATATATGAATTATTTATACATGGATTAAAACAAATTTCTTTTGTCCTAAGTTATATCTAATAAAACTATAAAGCATAAAATTTCAGCAAGGCTGTGATGAGAAAATCGCCAAAAGAAGCATGAAAATTTGCCAAATTTGCTGGAACTAGGAAAAGGCTACATCCATGAATGCAGAGCAGAGAAAATTGCCATAGAGATTTGGATAGATTTTCTGTAATAAAATTCAAATTATGAATAAGTCTTATCAAGTGGAAAGAAAAGGAGTGGATTGCAAGCTCAATAATTAAAGTAATTACAAATCTATTGAGACAAATAGCTGGGCTATGTATTGCTCAAAGTAGCTGCCCTTTAATCCAGAAGGCAGTTGTAAAAATGAAATAAAATAAAATAAAATAAAATGACATTTCTCAGGGGAGTCTAAACTCCTTTTTCATATTCATATTCCTGAAGAGAAACTTAATAGAAGATGTGGTGACAGGAAATCATCAAAACTTCCTTGCTTTGAGTAAGAATAGATTAGGTCTCTTGGGAGGTCTTCTTTGGTGAAAAATTATATCATTGTGCTTTAGCATCTGGAGAAGTAAATTAAATTCTTCATTTTGTAAAATTACATTTCAAAATATGAATTACAAACCCTACATATAAAGTTGCTAGATATATATAATTTCAACCTGGGAATCATTACAAATGGGATAAGGAAAATATGGAAACTGTTGCTGAAGATCATAAGCTAACCTGCAAGATTGAAGGTAGGTGTGGGTCTTAGGAAAGTCATATTCAGGATAGTTCTAGGTGATATCAAATTAACCCTGTCCCACTGCTGTCCCCATCCTCCATTAGGGTCCATATGCTATACAACACAGTAAGTGTTGACCTTGCTCTTGTGAATACAAGTTGGATTTCATTGGCATGTTATTTAATTTAATTTTCCTCTTACCCCATTCAAAAAAAAAAAAAAAAAAAAAACAGTAACTGGTAGGAAGAAGAATAAAGTAAAATTATTTTGCACTCACTGTTTTTCAGGTTGTTATTTTTGATAACAGGTACCTTTCCTCTGTTAGTAACTTTGCTGCTCATGAAAGGAAGTTTTAGGAAATCTATACTGGACATGAACATTCAACTCAGAGCAAATTATTTCAGCCATATAGCTATACTTGTATAGCTTTCAATGTATAAGCTATTCAATTCTTGGAATATTATAATGGCACATTTTAAACATTTACATAAACATTACTACTTAATTATAAGTGTTTGTAACCCCATGTGCCCCAATGAGGAGTGGACAATTTAAAAGAAACCAAGAACTGGATGGAATTTATGCTGATTCTTTTAATTTTTTTCATATTTATTTCACTAAAGATTTTTCTTCATTTTTTATCTAAATCACACTTATTAAACTACATATTCTTTTACAATATTAAATCTGATACATATAATCACACATTTACAGTATGATATCTAATTGATACACACACACTTTTCACTGAGTCTAACTTAAACATACACATTCTCTCTTTTACATTACAAATTCCAACTATGGACACACTATGAAGTCTAACTGATACATGCGCGCGTGCGCACACACACACACACACACACACACACACACACACACGCACACACACACACACACATACATACACATATACATACACACTTATATATACTATGAATTCTAACTGAGGCATGTCTACACTTTTACAGAATGAAGTCTAATTGATGAACACACACAAACTTTTACACTATAAAGTCTGACACCCACAGCCATGTATGTTCTCATCACATTAATCTTCTTAGAGTTTTCCTTAGAAAAGTATCTAAGTTTATAAAATCACGTTTTTGCATTTTGAACTTCAACTACTCTGTCTTGTGAGTGCTGGAATTAAAGGCATATACCATCATTCTCAGTTTCTTTTCACAAGTTAAAAACTTAGCTGGGGTTGGGGACATCTTTCCCTGAGGTTACTGCTTCCATAATCCAGTTAACAGCAGCTTTTACTTTAATCTCTTTATCTCCTTGAACACAGGACTTAGCTCTACCTAATTTTCTGGTGTCCTCTTTCGCAGTAATATATATATATATATTAATTTTCCTTGTTTAGCTTGTTCCTTTTTATTATAAATCTTTATAATAGCAACATGACAAAGGCGGTGCTAGGCTGTTTTGAGATTTCAAACAAGAGCAAAACAACCACATTATTGGCCAAAATATAAGAACAGTATTTAGGTCACATTCTTCGTAGTTCTTCTCTTCTGAAACACTTGAGCTGGGCCTTCACAGTTCAAATCCGCCTTAGCATAACTATTTTCCATGATTGTATCACTAAGCCCTACCCAGTTTAACCATTTTGTCTAATCCAATGACCAAAGACCGCATTATTCCAAACAACAGAATATCAGACTTATTACAGCAATACCCTAGCCCTGATACCAACTTCTATCTCAATTTGGGATTCTATTGGTGTGAGAGCTTCATGACTATAGTAACTCTTATGCAAAGAAAACATTTAATTGGGGATGGCTTACAGTTTTAGAGATTTAGTCCATTATCATCATGGCAGGTGTAAGACCCAAATTGAGTCTTATCTGTTTGAGGCTCCCATGAATGAGACAAGAGATCAGAAATCAATGGAAAAGCAAGAGGTTTATTTGTCCAGTGTAATGGGGTGGCCTACATGCAGAGGAGAGGTGATTCCAAAAGGCTGTTAGAAACAGGTTTATATTTTTAGGGGTACAGGTTACATCAGCAAGGTTACAATTCAAATTCATTGGCCAAGCATACTGACCTTTAAACCTATTGGTTAGTGAGCCTATGCATCAGGACCCTAACTGGGACTCTCTAGAGGGTCAGATGGCTATCAGTCAGCACATTTTACAATTTTCCTGCGAATTGTTTACTCAAGGAAGTCCCTTAGGCCAAGGCAGGGTGGGCCAGTGGTCCATTGTTTCTACCCAGGTGGAGGGTACATAATTTTTTAAAAAATTCTTTCACAGGAAGCATGGCAGCATGTGGGAAGACATGGTGCTGGGAGAAGAACTGAAGATTTTAAATCTTGATCTGCAGACAGCAAGAAAGAGAGTATGTGCCGCTGAACTTCGGTTTAAGCAACTGAGACCACAAAACCCATTCCCACAGAGGCACAATGCTTCTAACAAAATAACCATACCAACAAAATACACCTCCTAACGGTACCACTTCTTATGGCCTAGCGTTCAAACAAATAAGTCTGTGTGAGCCATTCCTATTCAATCCACCAGAATTATATAGCTCTGATGGGTCTAAATCTCATTTAGCAACTCAGTCTGGACTCAAACTCATAGTAATATGTCCAAGACCTGCTAGGTCACAAAACAGGTTCCCCAGGAGCAAGTATTGAAAGAAAAAATAGACAGTCAAAATTATAACATAACTTCAGCCAGTTCTGAGGCTGAAGGGAAGCCTTTTCTATTCAGTCCTCTTTTAAACCACTTTAATTACGTACAGAAAGATAACAGTTCTAAGAAAAAACAAGTTAACAATCAACAATCCTGTAAACATCTTTCTGGAGGCCTGGTGTGAAAATCAGGGATGGGGGAGGTGGGAGTGGGGGGTATGTGTGGAGTGGATCCCACTAGACAGAGAGGCTGCCACACCTACATCCACTGAGCCTGCCCTGAGCTACAAATGTAAAAGTCCTGCCTTGAGCTTCAGTTAAAAGTGTTCTGCCCTGAGCTTCGAATGCAAATGTTCTTAATCTGGGCCAGTTTACTGAGTATAGGACCAGTCAGATCTCTGCCTTGACCAGCTTCTGATTGTCCTGGTAAAGTAAAAAAATTCCTGCTGCCAACTGTTCAGTGGCGCCAAAATGATCTCCACAGTAATAATTCTGCATCTGCTTCTGGAATGCTTCAATTACAAGTCTGGTGACTGATAATGACCTCACAGTTATCATATTCTAATATGTCTGGCCTTGACAATGGCTACAGAAACTCATGTAGCAGATTTATGTATAACAAGTGCTGCAAATACGGCAAATATTAACTTTTCATATTGAAACCAGAAGATATGAAAGCTGAAAGATGTTGACCTTCTATTCTCTGGGTACCTACAGGCAACTTTTAACAGGGAAGCAGAAAAGCTAATGGTAGATCTTCTCCTCTTCCTCCATTTCTTGAAGACTAATCCCCTAGTTTCATCTCTAGCTCTGCACCAGAAAATATATACTACAAGCATGCACATGCCCATGCACACACACACACATACACACACACACACACACACACTCACACACACACAAGCACACACACACACACATACACACACACAGGCACACACACACACACACACACCTCATCTCTAGTGGATCCTACAGATATTCCACTCCTAACCTCCATTCCTATACCTCTAATTCCAGCAGACACCCCTGGGAACCCCTAGGCCACTCTAACCAGGGAAACAGTAGCTCTAAATACTATGTCTCAATTCAAATATTTCCCCCAGTGCTCATGAAACTCCATGGAAGAGAATAGAGAAAGACAGTTTGAGTGAGAGTGGATGAAGAAAGAACAGAAAACAAGACCTTCTAAATCAACATGAGCAAAGCTCATCTGAACTCACAGAAACTGAAAGAGCATGAACAGGGCTTACCCTGGTTGTCTCCAGTTTCTTTGTGCTTATATATCTTCCAGCTTGGTGTCTTTATAGAATTCAAGAGTGTATAAACAAGTGTTTCTGATTCTTGTGTCTTCTTGTAGGCTCTTTTCTAAATCTGATGCGACTATTTCCATTTCATTTTACATATGTTCATGTATAGTACTGCAAAAAAGCTCTAGTGTTTTCTGTATTGTAAACTGAGAATATTACTGAGGATTTTGAATATTATTTTCCTAAGGATCATTTTAACAAAGTCATATTGTGTAAAATTTTAGAAGGATAATAATTTGTTACATTGTACATAACATCATATTATTACAATGAATGGGTTGCACTTAAATAAAATATATTAAGTTCAGACAATTTAAGATAGAAGTGTTGTGTTTTTATAGAAAACTGATGTTCTTTCTATCTTAACTGTCTCTGAGAGATGTATAAAGGTTCTAGTAAAACTAGTTCATTAAAACTACCTAAGTGTATTGCCTTCGGATATTTTATGGGAGATTAAATATACATTAGCACAATATTGTTGAGGGGATTAAAATTCTTTATGCAGAAAAAATGTTTTATATTCACGAGACACAGGTCAATTTGATCTTCAAGAGTATAAAGAATGGCTAAGATCAAAAAACTCAGGTGACAGCAGATACTGGTGAGAAAGTGGAGAAAGAGGAACACACCTCCATTGTTGGTAGGATTGTAAGCTGGAACAACCACTCTGGAAATCAGCCTGGTGTTTCCTCAGAAAATTGGACACAGTACTACCTGAGGACCCAGCTAAACCACTCCTGGGCATATACCAAAAGATCCTCCAACATACAACAAGGACACATGTTCTACCATGTTCATAGCAGCCTTATTTATAATATACAGGGGCTGGAAAGAACCCACATTTCATTTAACAGAAAATGGATACAGAATGTGTGGTACATTTACATAATGGAGTGCTACTCAGCTACTGAAAACAATGACTTCTAGAGATTTGCAGGCAAATGAGTAGATCTAGAAAATATCCTGAGTGAGGTAACCCAGTCACAAAAGAACACATGTGGTGTTTACTCACTGATAAGTAGACTTTAGGCAGAGCTTGGAACACCCCCAATACAAATCCCAGACCACGTAACGGTCAAGTGGAAGGAAAACCAAAAAGTGGATGCTTTTAGTCCTACTTAGAAGGGGGAATAGAATAGTCCAATGAAGTAGAGTTTAGGAGAGATTTGGGAAGAAGAAAGAAGGGGGAGGGGAAATAGAGGGGCTGAATCAGGTATGGGAGGTGATGAAGGTGAAATACAGAGTGTCAGGAAATTAAACAGAGGTGTGTAGCAATGGGGAGCTTGGGGCTAGCAACCAGAAAGCTCCAGGTTCCAGAAAAGGAAGAGCTGCCCAAGACACCACAGGGATGACATTAACTGAAATAAGCCACAAAGGGCAGTGGGGGGGGGGGGGCTAGAACCTGTAGAGATTATATCTAGAAGTGAGGCATAGCCCTGTGGTTAAGGGATGGGGCCATCTACTCATCTCCAAGATTTTAACCCAGAGTTGCTCCTGTCTAAAGGTAATATGGGGACAGTGTGGAGCAGAGACTGAAGGAAAGGCCATCCAGAGACTGCCCCACCTGGGGATCCATCCCACATGCAGACACCAAACCCAGTCACTATTGCTGCTGCCAAGCAATGTTTGCTGACAGAATCCTGATACAGCTCTCTCCTGAGAAGGCTTTGAACAATACAGAGGTGGATACTGGAAATCAACCCACAGATTGATTATAGGGACCCCAATTGAGGAGTTAAGGGGAGGTGTAAAGGAGCTGAAGGGGCCTTATCTGGCATCAGTGAGAGGGGAGGCCCTTGGTCTTTGGAAGGCTTGATGCCCCAGTGTAGAGGAATGCCAGGGCAGGGAGGCAGGAGTGGGGAGGGAACACCCTCATGGAAGCGTGGTAAAGGCGAAGGGGATATGGAGTTTTCAGGGGAAAGCTAGGATGGGGATAATATTTGACTTGAAAATAAATAAAGTAAACTTAAAATAAAGAGTGTAAAGACTGATAAAAACATAAAATGAAAACACAATAAAAAAAATCACGAAGTAATTATTCTTTAGCCTACATTGGCATAAAGGCTGACAATCAGGATGGTTTCTATAATTTCTCCTCTTCCCCAGGCTTTAGACACCGGAGTAAAGGCATCATAATTATGAGCTCATACAGTTTTGATGTTAACATTAATTAATTTGGACACAAAATGCTATGAAGACACTTTTATATCAAGCAAATAAGAGGAAATTACAATCGAGTTGTGCCACATAAAGAATCTCACCAACAAGTGTAGAATATCTTAGTGTTTTCATTTGATGCTACAGCTGAAGAACATATTTGTGATCTCATGACATCTCTCAGCATAGAATTTTAGAGGGAATACATGATTACCCTAAGTGTTTTCTGGAGTCTTCTAGTGTTGTTTATTTAAAATGTGTGTACACAAGTCCCCCAAAGTGCTTAGGCAGATCACACTCCTAGAAATGCACCATGAAAAAAATAACATACTGAGATAGTTATTTCCAGTTTTATGCAAAGTTCCTTCAGAAAGAATTACATGTTTTGTCACTTTAATTTTGTTTTTAATTTTCAGATACTAAGTTTTTATCATAATCTTTCCTCCCCCACTAATCTTCAATATCTACCTAAAAAATGGCATCTTCAGTTAAACTCTAATTCTGTCCTTAAGTAAATTAATTCACCTTGCCTTAACTCTCCTAATGCATATGCTTTTACCTGATGTCTAACGGCTGAATGCCCAGAGAGGGTAGAAGAAAGTATCAGATACAAAACAAAAAAACAAGAAAAAACAAACAAACAAACAAAGAACTAGAGTTAAAGACTGTTGTGAGCTATTATGTGGGTGCTGAAATGAAATTTGCGTTCTCTGGAAGATAATCCAGGATTGTCAACTGCTGAGCTATTCTCCAACCCTTGATTTTTCTTAATATTTCAATTTTCTCAATCAATCAAGAAAATACAAACATGATCCTGAAAACTTGCAGCTGTTTTCTGACACCTATCAGTTTACTTCAGACATTCCTGTTAGGAAGATCATTACCAGAATATCTGATAGATATAACCTCATTTGTGTATATAGCTCATTCAGTGGTGTTTGTTTTCTAGAATTTGAAAACTGTCTTTATGTATGTAATTCAGATACAAGTGGTTATTAGCCACCATGCACATGCTGAGAACCATCAAGTTCCTCTACCATAGCAGGTAGAATTCTTAACCTATGAGCCCCATGGTCATTATGTAAAGGTAAATCTCCATGTTTTCATAGCATAGATTGAAACTATTGAAATACATCTTTGTCATGTACAGTGTAGAAAAAATTGTCACCTGATTAAACCAGATTGAAGTTAACTTTAAAATCACTTTCCTTTTTCAAAGCTGTACTTATTATGAAATATGAACAAATACTAAACATGACGTAAATGCTGAGAGGAAGTGGTTTAAATAAACAATCAGTATGAGCATTTTTCATTTTTTGGCATATGCATACAATTAATATGAAGAACAGAATAATATGTATTAAGTCATGAATATACTTAAAACTGTCCTGATTTTTTAGTGTTTTATAACTGACAGACAAAGAAAACAGTAACAGGGTATTTGGTTTAACTTGATTTCATATGAGGAAATTTTGACATTTGACTTATTTTCATAGCCTACAAAATCAAGGGCACATTCTTCCTTACAGGGACAGCAGCCTGATCACAAGAACATTCACTTCTTCATAGGAAACCCCACTAATTATAACATTATCAAGCCACCACCAATACAAACCATACTTTATAATTGTTTGATAAAATATTACAATTCCATTAATTTCTTCTTTTTTAAAATTTATTTATTGAATAAAATATTAATATAGCTCACAGATTTTGTTACATAATATAATCATATATGATGAATACACATTTTTTTTCTTTCTTTTCCTTTTTTTTTTTTCTAAAAAGGACTAAGGTTTCCACATATTGGCCTTCTTTCTTTCTGAGATTCATAAGGTCTGTGAGTTGTTTCTTGAGTATTTAGAACTTTCTGGGGTTAGTATCCAATTAACAGTGACTGCATATAATATGTGTCCTTTGTGATTGGGTTACCTCACTCAGAATGATATTCTCTAGTTCCATCCATTTGCCTAGGAATTTTGTAAAGTCATTGTTTCTAACCACTGAGTAGTAATCCATTGTGTAAATGTATCAAACTTTCTGTATCCATTTCTCTGTTAAAGGACATCTCAGTTCTTTCCAACTTCTGGCTGTTGCAAATAAGGCTGCAATGAACATGGTAGAGCATGTATTCTTATTATATGTTGAGGAATATTTGAGGTATATGCACAGAAGTGGAATAGCTGGGTCTTTAGGTATTACTATGTCTAATATTTTTGAGGAAACTCCAGACTGATTCCCAAAATGGTTGTACCAGCTTAAACCCCACCAACTGTGAAGAGCGTTCCTCCTTCTCTGCATCGTCACCAGAATCTGCTGTCAACTGAGTTTTTGATCTTAGCCATTCTAACAGGTGTGAGGTAGAATCCCAGGGTTGTTTTCTTTTGTATTTCCCTGATGACTAGGGATGTTGAGCATTTCTTTAGGTGCTTCTTGGCCATTTGGTATTAATCAGTTGAGAATTCTTTGTTTAGTGCTGTACCCCATTTTTAATGGGATTGTTTGATTATCTGGAGTCTAACTTCTTCAGTTCTTTGTATATATTGGATATTAGACCTCTATCAAATATGGGATTAGTAAGATCCTTTACTACTCTGTTGGGGCCATTTTGTTTTCTTGAAAGTGTTTTTAGCTTTACAGAAACTTTGTAATCATATGAGGTCCAATTTATCGATTCTTGATCTTAGAGCATAGGCCATTGGTGTTCTGTTCAGGAAAATGTTCCCGATGCTCATGTGTCCTAAGCTTTTCACCACTTTCTCTTCTAATAGTTTCAGAGTACCTGGTTTTATGTAGAGGTCTTTGATCCACTTGCACTTGAGCTTTGTACAAGGACATAAGAAAGGATCGATTTGTATTCTTCTTCTTGCTGACAAGCAGTTGAAACAACACAATTTGTTGAAGAGGCTGTCCTTTTTCCATTGAATATTTTTAGATCCTTTGTCAAAGATCAAGTGACCATACGTGTGAGTGTTCATTTCTTTGTCTTAATTCTGTTCCACTGACCTGTCTATCTCTGTGCCAATACCATGAGATTTTTAAAACAAATGCTTTGTAATCTAACTTGAGGTCAGGGATGGTGGTTCCTACAGAAGTTTTCTTGTTGAGAATAGATTTTGTTATTGGAAGTTTTTTGTTTGTTTGTTTGTTTGTTTGTTTGTTTTTGTTTTTCCAGATGAATTTTCAAATTGCTCTTGCCAACTCTATATAGAATTGAGTTAGAATTTTGATTTGGATTGCATTGAATTTGTAGATTGCTCTTGGTAAGATGGCCATTTTTACAGTGTTTATCCTTTCAACCCATGAGCTTGGGAGAGCTTTTCTCCTTCTTAGATCTTCTTCAATTAACTTCTTCACAGATTTGAAGTTCTTGTCATACAGATCTTGTACTTGTTTACTTAGGGTCACACCAAGGTATTTCATATTGTTTGAGACTATTTTGAATGGTATCTTTTCCCTAATTTCTTTATCAGCATGTTTATAATTTGAGTAGAGGAAGGCTACTGATTTGTTTGCATTGATTTTATATCTAGCCAGTTTGCTGAAGGTTTTTATCAGCTGTAAAAGTTCTCTGGTGGAATTTTTGGGGTCACTTAAATATACTATCATGTCATCAGAAAATAGTGATCTTTTGATTTCTTCCTTTCCGATTTGTATCCCTTTCACTTTCTTTTGTTGACAACTTGCTTTGGTAAGTACTTCCAATGGTATAATGAATAGGTAGGGGGAAAGTGGGCAGCCTATATAGTCCTTTATTGTAGTGATATTTCTTCAAGTTTCTCACTGTTTTGTTTGATGTTGGCTACTTGTTTGCTGTATATTGCATGTATTACATTTAGGCATGGGCCTTGGATTCCTGCTCTTTCTAAGACTTTTAACATAAAGTGGTATTGAATTTTGTCAAATGCTTTCTAAACATCTAGTGAGATAATCATAGGTTTTGGGGGTTTTATTTTTGAGTTTGTTTATATGATGGATTTCATTGATCAATTTCCATTTATTGAACCATCCTTGAAGCCAGGTAAATGATCATTTTGATGTGTTCTTCAATTTGGTTTGTAAGAATTTTATTGAGTATTTTTGCATCAATGTTCTGAGGGATATTGGTCTGAAGTACTCTTTCCTTGTAGGGTCTTTGCCTGATTTAGAAATGAGCGCAATTGTGGCTTTGTAGTGTTTCCTCTGTCTCTATTTTGTGGAATAAATTGGAGAATAATTGTATTAGGTCTTCTATAAAAGTCTCATAGAATTCAGCACTGAGCGCATCTGTTCATGGGCTTATTTTCATTGGGAGGCTTTTGGTGACTACTTCTATTTCTTTAGGTATTATGGGATTGTTTAGGTGGTTTACCTGATCCTTTGGTAGCTGGTATCTGTCTGGAAATTTGTCTATTTCCTCCAGATTTTCCACTTCTGTTGAGTATAGACTGTTGTAGTAAGATCTGATGATTTCCTGAATTTCCTCATTTTCTCTTGTTATATCTCCCCTTTCATTTCTGATTTTGTTAATTTATATTCTTTCTCTGTGCCCTCTAGTTAGTCTGGCTAAAAGTTTATAGAACGTTTTGACTTTCTCAAAGAACCAGCTCCTGGTTTTGTTGATTTTTTTTTGTATGGTTCTTTTTGTTTCTATTTGGTTAATTTCTGGTCTGAGTTTAATTTTTTCCTGCTGTTTACTCCTCTTGCATGTATTTGCTTCTTTTTGTTCTAGAGCTTTCAGCTATGTTGTCAAGCTTATAGTGTATGCTCTCTCCAGTTTTTTTTTTTTTTTTTTTTTTTGAGGCACTTAAGAGGTGTGAGTTTTCCTACTATTACTGCTTTCATTGCATTCCATAGGTTTGGGTATGTTGTACTTTCATTTTCGTTAAATTCTAAAAGATCCTTAATTTCTTTCTTTATTTCTTCCTTGACCCTGTTATTGTTGAGTAGTTCATTTTTTTAGCTTCCATGTGTATGTGGACTTTTTGTTTTATTTTGTTATTAAAGACCAGCCTTATTCCATGCTGATGTGATAGGATAACTGGGTTTATTTCAATGTACTTATATCTGTTGAGGCGTGTTTAGTGACTGATAATGTGGTCAATTTTGGAGAAGGTGCCATGTGGTACTGAGAAAAAGTTATTTTCTTTTGTTTTAGGAGGAAATGTTCTGTAGATGTCTGTTAATTCCAGTGGATTCATAATCTCTGCTAGTTTCACTGTGTCTCTACTCAGTTTCTGCTTCCATGATCTGTCCATTAATGAGAGTAGGGTGTTGAAGTCTACCATTATCAATGTCTGTGGTGTAATATATGCTTTGAGCTTTAGTAGGGCTTCTTTTATGAATATGGATGCATTTGTATTTAGAGCATAAGTGTTCAGGATTGAGATTTATCTCAATAGATTTTTCCTGTGACAAGTAAAAAGTGTTTGTCCTTATCTTTTTTTTATTACTTCTGGTTGAAATTCTTTTTTTATTCAATATTAGAATGGCTCCTCCAACTTCTTTCTTAGGGACATTTTCTTGGAAGGTTTTTTCCAGCTTTTTACTCTGAGGTAGTGTCTCTCTTTGTCTCTGAGATGTTTTTTCTGTATGCAGCAAATGCTAGATCCTGTTTATGTATCCAGTCTGATAGTCTATGTCTCTTTATTGGGGAATTGAGTCTATTCGTGTTAACAGATATTAAGGAACAGTCATTGTTGTTTCCTGCTATTTTTGCTGTTAGAAGTAGAATTATGTTTGTATGTCTTTTTTCTCTTGGTTTTTCTACATACTTATTTTATTGCTTTTCTTTGGGTGTAGTTTCCTTCCTTGTGTTGGATTTTCCACCCTTAATTTTTTGTAAGACTAGATTTGTGGTCAGATATTGTGTAAATTTGGTTTTGTCCCGGAATATCTTGGTCTCTCCATCTATGGTGATTGAGAGTTTTTCTAGATACCTGGGCTGACACTTGTGCTCTTTTAGGGTCTGTATGATGTCTGTCCAGAATCTTCTAGCTCTCATAGTCTCTGCTGAGAATTCTGGTGTAATTCTGATTGGTCTGTCATTATATGCTACATGTCCTTTCCCACTTATTGCTTTTAGTATTCTTTCTTTGTTTTGAACATTTGGTGTTTTGGCAATTATGTTTTGGGAAGAATTTCTTTTCTATTTCTTTTCCAGTCTATTTTGAGTTCTGTAGGTTTCCTGTATGTTCATGGTCATCTCATTCTTAAAGATAATGAAGTTTTCTTCTATGATTTTGTTGAAGATATTTACTGTGATATTTTATTGATATTCTTTACTCCCTTTTGCACCTATTATCCTTAGGTTTAATCTTCTTATTGTGTCCTGGGTATCCTGGATATTTTGGGTTATGAGCTTTTTGTTTTTTGCATCTTCTCTAACTGCTTTGTTTGTTTTCTCTGTTGTCTTCGGCTCCTGAGATCCACTCTTCCATCTCTTGCATTCTGTTGGTGATGCTTGTATCCATGACTCCTGATTTCTTTCTTATGTTTTCTATCTCCAAGGTTGACTCTTTTTGTGATTTCTTTAGTATATCTATTTCCATTTTCAATTCCTTTACCTGTTTGGTTGTGTTTTCCTATAGTTCTGTGAGTGATTTTTCCTGGTTCTCCTGTAATTGTTTAAGGGAATTATTCATGTACTATTCCATCATCATCATGAAGTATGATTTTTAAGTCTAAATCTTGTTTTTCTGGATTCTTGGAAAATCTATTACTTACTGTGGTGGGACAACTGGGTTCTGATGTTGCAGGGTTGTCTTGGTTTCCATTTCTTAGGTTCTTCTGCTTTCCTCTTGCCATCTTTTTCTCAGTGATTGTAGCTCATCCTTTTTTTTTTTTTTTTTTTTTTTTTTTCTGACTGCTGCTTATCTCTCCTGTGGACTCAAAGGCTGGTGGGCTCAGGAGGAAGATTGCTCCTTTGTGTTCAGATCTTTGTGGGCAGGCAGTGAGTTCTGATGGCAGTGACTCAGTTCTGTCTTCTTGGGCTCAGATGGAAGATCCCTTGTGAGATTATTCTGGGATCTCAACCCTCTGCCCACAAATTCTGAGTCCTAATGGCAGGGAAATGCCTCTCTTTCTAGGCCAAAAAGGACCCTTTTCCAGAGAACACTAGCTCCCGTTGCTCTGAGAACTCCAGGCATTCCCTGGCAGGAAAGCAGTTGGGCCTGTGCCTCAGGCTAACCATTTGTCCAGGTATAAAAGTACCTCTTCAGCTGATCTGGGAGCTTAGCCTCCTGAATCCTTAGTCCAGGTGGTGGGGACCTGGCCCTCACTGTAGGCCAGAAGAGACCATTTTCCAGAGGGCATGGAGCTCCCTGGACTCTGAGAATTCCTAGTGTGACCTGCTCAGCATGTGCCTCAGGTTCACCCTTGGTCTAAAAAGTACCTGTGCAGCTGATCTGTGACCTCAGCTTTCTGAGGGCAGATCCTCCATTAATTCCTTCTACTAGAAATCCTAATTTCTGTTTTCCTAGTACTTTTTAAAATTTTGATTAATCCCACCAGGTGGGCCTTTTCAATTTTGCGTTGAAAAACAAATTCTAACATGACACATCTTGAAGACATAAAAGAATTTTGATTAGAAAATATGAATGAACTCTGTGTTCATTTTCATAAGGTTTATTAATCAATGATTACCAGTAAAGGTTTTTACAGAATTCCTTAAATAGTAAGATGCCGCATTTCTTCTAATTATTAAATGTAATCAGTAAAAATGATGGTTAATATTAATTTTTCAAGTCGACAGGATCAAGAATCAAAGAGCAGTCAATTTTCTGGTATATTTGTGAGCTGGAAAAAATCCACCTTACTTGTTGACAGTGTGAGAAATGAACCCAGACCCCAGACTGAATAAAAAGATCTGAACAGAACATCTGCATCCATTTTTGTGTCATTACTGTAGATGCAGTGTGAGCAGAAGGTCTCACTATTCTGCTGACAGGTCTTCTCTGGAGCAGTGGACTGCTTCTCTCCTTAAAGTTTAAGTCAACTCAACACTCACACTTCAAATTCTTTCTATTTAGGTATTTGGTCACTTCAATAAAAAAAATGTGCTAAAGTAAGCTAGGAATCATCAATATCCCTGACTATTTCTTTTAATATTGAAAAATAAATTCAAATAGTTGGATTGAAACCTAAACAGACAGAGTTTTAAGAAAATCATAAAATCAAAAGTAAAATATAGGAATTATGTTATTGCTTATTTTTCAGAAACATGAAAAACAGAAAAGTAAATTTTACATTTTTAATAGTATTTTCAGACTTTAGATATAAAGGGTATTTTTTTGTCTTTTTTTTTTTCTTTATTCATAGATCTAGGGAAACCCAATCTCATATGATAAGGAAAAAAATAAAACAATAGTAACTTCATATAATGAAGTTGATAAATTTTATTTTCAATCTATAGATGTTTCTAGAAATATGAATAATATCTCATAATTGCAAGAAATTTGCATAACTATTTAGTAAGCAGTCACATTTAATCACTTTTTAAAAAAACAGAGAATTCAGGATCTGCCCATTATAAATTAGCGAAGTCACATTGTTAAATGGCTATTGTTGGAAACTGTTAATGGAACAACTATAAGACATTGGTAGTACCAAAAGAGTCTGAGAATTAAAAACAGTTTTTAACACTGCTTTCAAACTTGAAAGTATCTTTTTAAAAATTGATTGGTGTTAAGTAAATGGTGCTCCTACTTCTTGTAAAATGTATACATACCACAGCTTACAGCCTCCTAACATATTGTCTTCTTCGAACTCAATACTTACCTACTCAGAGCAGACAAGCCTTCATCCAGAAAAATCTACAGCACCTACCATGCTTCCCAACTCAACAGAACATCCATCCAGCCCCACTTCATTGTTCTTCACAAAACTTTTCATAAGTTAATAACGTATATGTTACATTTGCTTCTAAAGCATGACACCAGGGATGCATTATGTTTTAAATATGTCACAATAGAATTATTTACAAAAATTTAGACATACTATAAATGATGGAATAGAAACTAAGTGACATTTTCCTAATGAGTAATTGTAATCATGGTGAAGTTTAATAGCAAAAATAACAGGCTTGTTTCACTTCACCAATGAGGTCAGTTATTATATTATCAGAAGAAAATTACTATAGGCTCAAAACACTAAAAACATTTCACCATTAGGTGAGAAAATAGAATGTTGCTTTCAATACTCACTTAGTCAAAATACTTCTATTATCTGAAAATGCAAATTGGCATGGAGTAAGCGGTGAACTAGCTGAACTACTAGGTTTCGTTTCTTTTAAATTTAGAGGGGAAGAAATCTGAAAGGACCCAAATGAAATTACTTCATCAGAATTCACATTTGATTTCCATCGTTTCAACTGCTCAGCTGCACCAGGGCTCAACTGAGTCCTTTTGCAGCTGCATTATTCAAGGATGCTATTCAAAAAAGGAATGCTTGCAATGTGTGCCACAGTGAATCCTGAGCTAATTAAAAGAAACATGCAGCTGGATTTTAAGAAGGCTTTGAGTGATTGTGAGGTGCTAAAAAAGCTTTTTGGTTGGATTTTGTTCCTTATACCCTGAATCTGTAGTCTTCTCTTGTAAGAAAATTAGAATTTTTTTTTCATGAATGAATGAATTCTTTGCTTTCTTCTTCCTGTTACAACTTCATCAAAAATGTACTGTACTTAAACTCTCATGTTTTTAAAGAGGTCTTCCCAATCCCAAATGGTAAGATAGAATACGAATACTTCATCCTAAATGGGAGCTTCTATAGGTTACAATTATGAAGTACTTACATTAAATAAGAAAAATGTGTTCTGTAAATGCATTCTCATCATTGGAAAACAGAGGTTTCTATACTTTTGCTCTGAACTGATTTTTTTTTAATTTCTCCAGCTTCATTGCTAAATTGATTCCAACACTTATATGGCATTAATATTAATGGGAGGACAGAAAAATGAAGTCTAAAAAGAAAGGGGGCATCTTCATTGCATCCTATTAGATAACAGTGAGGGAGGAAAAGACAGCTCTCTTTTATCCTACTGGATATGTTGAATGAACAGACCATAGAATTCAGGTCATTTAGTATGTAACTTAGCCTTCTTTGGAACAATATATTTCAATTAACTTAAGTAGAAGGGGCTTGCTGCCTTTTCAAACAAGCAAGAAAGCAAACCAACACATAAATGAAAAAAAAAAAAAAAGTATAGTAGGCTGTGTAAATACAGTGGGTTTTGAATGCACATAGAATAGTAGAATTCAATTTTCTTCCTGTCAGCAATGTGTGTGACTCATGAGACTTGGCTTCTAGGTAGCATCACTGTCTTTAGTGGTCAGTGTCTGAACCCTGTAAGTCTGCTTTTTCATTCATAAAGAAAATCACTATCAATCATGTTAGCCTTAAGCAGGAGAAAAAGAACACTAATTAAAGAAGAAGAGAAAACAGCTCTTGGATGTGGAACTGGGCTTATATAACACTCTTTCTGGGATGACATAGGCTTCTCTCTCAGCTCCATTTGGGTCTGATCTACTCAGTCTGCTTATTTTCTTTCTCTTTTCCAAGAATTCTTTTTCCAATCTGGTAGCAAATTACAAAATAGAATTGAGATATCCCATATACAAATTCCATATCCCCAAATTGATACTCCCCAAATTGGACCAAATACATATGAGTCAGTATCGGCATGGTTAGAATTAATGGAATTGTAAAAGTAGATGTGAAAATAGAAATCACTATTTGCTCACTAGATGCCCAGGCAACTGCATAAGCAAAGGCAAAATAGGACAAGAAGTAAAACAGCCTCTCTACCTTACTGAAGAAGAAGCTATTATGAACTTTTACTAGTTAAAAAACCTCCCGACACAAGGCCAGCCCAGCTTCGTAAGTACTGGTAGAACGCACAGATTGCTGGGCACCTGGAAGAGCCTCAGGAGCGCTCTCATTCCTGAGCCCACAGGGGGTGAGGGCAGCACACTTTCTCTCCACAGACTCTGGGGAGAGACCACCCGGAACTCTCAGGGCACAGATAGTGTGGTGTTGCCTGGGAACAGACTCGGTTTCATCGGACTCCCAGCCTGCCCTCAGATTGCTAGCCACCCAGTGAAGACATAGGAGTACTCTCAGTCCTGAGCCCACGGGTGAACACACACTTCAGATCCACCGACTATACAGGGAGAGATCCCCAAGAATTCTTAGGGCACAGGGTGCTCAATGCTGCCTGCGAACAAACTGTTCAGGACCAAATTCAGAAGTGGCCCATTGCCTTCGGAACTCACAGCCTACGCAGAGAGATGAATACCTAGGACAATTTTTCTCCAGAACCCATAGGCACACAGACTCACAGAAAGTACAAGCTGCAGGTCAGAGGCCATAAGATCACCTAGCATCACCAATAACAAGTTGGCAAGAGACAAACACAAGAATCTAAGAAACGGCAACTAAAAAGACCTAGCAATATTAGAACCTAGTTCTTCACCACTGCAAATAGTAGCTGTCTTAGTCAGAGTTTCTATTCTTGCACAAAACATCATGACCAAAAAGCAAATTGAGTTAGAAAGGGTTTATTCAGCTTACACTTCCATATCACTGTTCATCACCAAAGGAAGTCAGAACTAGAACCCAAGCAAGTCAGGAAGCAGATGCAGAGACCATGGGGGAATGTTTCTTACTGGCTTGCTTCCCCTGGCTTGCTCAGCCTGCTTTCTTAGAGAACCCAGGTCTACCAGCCCAGGGATGGCACCACCCACAATGGGCTGGGCCAGGGATGGCACCACCCACAATGGGCTGGGCTTTCCCCACTTAATCACTAGTTGAGAAAATGGCTTACAGCTGGATCTCATGGAGGTATTTCCTCAACTGAGGCTCCTTTCTCTGTGGTAACTCCAGCTTGTGATAACTCCAGTTGACACAAAACCAGCCAGTACAGTAGATATGCCAACTCAACAGAAAAACAAGATTTAGAATTAAAATCATACTTCATTATGATGAGTGTGGTCCTCAAAAAACACATAAACAGCACATTTAAAGAAGTATAGGAAAGCCGGGAGAACACACACAAACAAGTTGAAGCCCTTAAATAGAAAATATAAGAAACAAAAAAACCAATTAAAGAGCTACAGGAAAGCACAAACATGTGAAGAAAATGAAAACAGAAATAGAAACAATGAAGAAATCGCAAAAGCAGACAACCCTGAAGTTGGAAAACCTAGGGAAGACGTTGGGATGCAAATATCACCAACAGAGTACAAGAGATGGAAGAGAGGATCTCAGAGCAAAAGATACCATAGAAAACACTGACACAACAGTCAGAGAAAATGCAAAAGTCAAAAAGCTTCTAACCCAAGCCATCCAGAAAATTCAGGACACAATAAGAAAACCAGACCTGAAGATAATAGGTATAGAAGAGAGTGAAGACTCCCAACTAAAAGGCCCAGTAAATGTCTTCAACAAATTATAGAAGAAAACTTTTCTAACCTAAAGAAAGAGAAACTCATGAACATACAAGAAGCCTACAGAACCCCAAATAGATTGGACCAGAATAGAAATGCTTCCCCTCCCATATTAGTCAAAACAACAAATATTCAAAACAAAGAAAGAATACTAGAAGCAGTAAGCAACATATAAAGGTAAGCCAATCAGAATTACACCAGACTTCTCAATGGTGACTATGAAAGCTAGAAGATCCCGAGCCAATGACATACAGTCTCTAAGAGAACACAAATGCCAACCCAGGTTACTATATTGAGCAAATTACTCAAGTATCATGGATGGAAAAAGCAAGATATTCCAGGAAAAAGCAAATTTACAAAAGATTTGTTCACAAATCCAGCCCTATAAAGGATAATAAATGGAAAACTCCACCACAAAGAGGAAAATTTCACCCTAGGAGAAGCAAAAGCAAACAAACAAATAAACAATAATCTTCTTGCAACAAACTGCAAAGAAAAAAACACACAAACATAATTCTACCTCTAACAATAAAAATAACAGGAAACAACAACGACTGTTCCTTAATATCTGTTAACATCAATGGACTCAATTCCCCAATAAAGAGACAGAGACTATGAGACTGGATACATAGACAGGATCCAGCATTTTGATGCATACAGGAAACTCATCTCAGTGACAAAGAGAGAAACTACCTCAGAGTAAAAGTTAGGAAAAAAATGTTCCTTACACATGGTCACAAGAAACAAGCTTGAGTAGCCATATTAATATCTAATAAAATAGATTTTCAACCAAAAGCTATCAAGTGATATAAATAGTCACTTTTTACTCATCAAAGTGAAAATTTATCAAGATAAACTCTCAGTCCTGAACATCTATGCTACAAATACAAAGCGATCCACATTCATAAAAGAAACTCTGCTGAAACTCGAGGCATATATTGCACCACACACAATAATAGTGAGATAAGTCAACACCCCACTAACATCAATGAACAGATCATGGAAGCAGGAACTGAACAGAGACATAGTGAAACCAATACATGTTATGAACCAAATGGATTTAACAGACATCTATAAAACATCTCATCCTAAAACCAAAGACTATACATTTTTATCAGCACCTCATGGCGCCTTCTCAAAAATTGACCATAGAGTCGGTCACAAAACAGGCCTTAACAGATATAAGAATCTCGAAATAATCCCATGTATTATCAGATCACCACTAAAGCTGGTCTTCAATAATAACAAAAAAAGAGAGCCCACATATATATATGGAAGCTGGACAATGCTCTACTCAATAATAGCTTGTTTCAGGATGAAATAAGAAAGAAATCAAAGGCTTTTTATAAAAATAAAGGCACAACATCTGCAAAGGTATGGGATACAATGAAAGCAGTACTGAGCACTGAGTGCCATCAGAAAGAAACTGGAGAGAGCATACACTAAAAGTTTGACAGCTCAGCTGAAAGCCCTAGAACAAAAGGAAGAAGCATATTCACCCAGGAGGAGTAGATGGCAGGATATACTGAAACTCAGAGCAGAAATCAACCAAATAGAAAAAAAAAGAATTATACAGAGAATCAACAAATATTAGGAGCTGGTCCTTTGAGAAAATAAATAAGATTGACAAACCCTTAGTGAGACTAACTAGAGGGTACAGAGAATCCAAATTAACCAGATGGGTTTAGGGCAGAATTCTATCAGACTTTTATAGAAGACCTAATATCAATACTTTCCAAAACTATTCCACAAAATAGAAACAGAAGGAACACTACCCAACTCATTAGAAGCCACCATGTTGCTCATTCCTAAACCACACAAAGACCCTACAACAAAAGAAAACTTCAGACCAATGTCCTTCATGAAGGACAGAAATACTCAATAAAATTCTTTCAAACCATGGAGGTGAGGTTGGGAAGATGGGAACAAGAAGGTGAACAAAGAGAAGCCTGAGAAGCTGCAGAGAGCGAGAGCTACCCATGGACCTGAAAAAGAAACAGAAAAACCCGTGAAAACTAAGACTGGTTCTTTTAATAATGGAGGGGAAAGTTCCGGTCACAGTGCTGATAAACGATCAGCTGAAGACAAAGCTGCCGACCTCCCAACAAAGCCTACAAAGGTGTCAAAGATTAGATTTGTCATAGGTAGTAGATGGCAAGGAAGGCATCTGCCTTCTCCATTAGACTCAGAGCAAGTAAGCATAAGGAAACAGTTCCAAATCTTGCTCCAAAAACTCTTTCAGTAGCAGCAGATTTCAGTGAAGATGAGGATAATGAGCCAGAAGAAATGGCTCCAGAAGCAAAGATGAGAATGAAGAATATTGAAAGGGACATACCAACATCAGCTGGACCCAACTCCTTTAATAAAGGAAAGCACGGCTTTTCCAATAACCAGAAACTGCGGGATCAAAATATAAAATCTCATCTTGGAAATGTGCACGACCAAGTCAATCAAGAGAAGCGTTCTGAGATTGGGGTGTGGGTAGGTGCAGGTAGAAGGAGCAGTCTCCTTTCTGTAAAGAATGGTTTAAGATTAGCTATGGAGCCGTTTTTCTTTCCTCTGTTTTCTTTTCCTCTTTTTTTTTTTTTTAAAGGTTGTGTGATACACTAGTAAATAAGAGTTTGCAATTAGAGGTAATTTATGTTTTATATACAGATTTCAAGACATTTGCTAATTTTGTAGTTTTACATGATTAGTTTCCAAGGATTACAGATAATAAAGAAATCAGAAGTGTTACCTTTCTAAGAATTGCATAATTTTTTAGACACAACTATTATTAGCACAATAAGAGGGAAAGGGAAAGTTATTGCCTACTTCAAACTGAAAGCTGTTCCTCTCCTGACTTCTCCCCTCATCACCCAACTGTCTGGCTCCCTGGATCAGCCTTACCAAGAGGGACTGAGAAGACAATGTTACTGGACTATGGACTGAAAGTAAATTTAGATAGAATTAAAGTAAACCTTTTCCTATGGGCATTTCACTTTGTTCTGGGCCACTGTCTGTTAGTGCTGCTTCGCTATCAGTGGGTGCAGACGCTTTGCTCTTTAAACATATTTTTATCATTAAAAATTCCCATATGAAGCATTGAGTATTATAACTAACCCACTTTACTGGAGCTTGTCTCTGTCCAGGATTCTTCAAAGGGCACTATTTGCTACAAAAGTAAATCAGTATTTGGAAAGTCCTTCTCCTGGTTTCCATTTTAGTTCCTGTAAGCACTTCCACCAGAACCTGAGGCAAAGCTTAAGAAAACTGTTTCTTTTAAAGAAAAACACCACCAAAAATATCAGTGTACCTACTGCTTTATCTATTGGGCTGGCTTTTATTTTTGAAAACGTTTAAATACCAAAAGAAGAAAAGGGTCTAACATTGTATGAATACAGAGGAGGCAGCACCCCTTCTGTGACTTTTGAAGCATTTAAGTTACTAACTTACTAGATTAGGTTTGAATTTAATTCACACAACTTCTTATTTGTACAATACCATGGCTTATTTATTTTAAGTATATAATGCTTATTTTAAGTGTATACATATACATATATATGCATACTTACATACACATACAGTACTTTCAAAAGCACATTTAAATAGAACAGAAATGCTTCTTCAGACACATTTCCACTATGTGTATCTCATCGAATTTGCTCTTAGATTTCTGTATTTAGGGTGTTTGTTTTGTATTTCTGTATTGTCTATGGGCTTTTTAATGTGATAATTCATGCATTTAAGAGTCACAGACAAAAGAAATGATAACATGTCCTTAAAGATCACAATGTTAAATTTGGGGGCAGCTTCAGTGAGATTCATGGGTGGTGATTATTCACTAGGCAATTTTTAATGTAATGACTACCAAGAAACTGCCTAGGATATTCCTAACACTTGGTTCACGACATTTTAGTTTACTTAATAAGCCCCAAGTAAATCGATGAAACTGTACATAGCACTATTAGTTCATACATGATTTAAATATTTCAAGATACATAAATTTAACCGTTTATGTCCGCAAACTGTCTTTTGTCCATTTTACTGTTTGTTGAAATAACACCTCTCCTACATATTCTTTACTCGACTCGAATGACAAATTAATGTGAGGTCAAGATGGAGAGAAAAGAGTGAGCTGAATGTCTTTACTAAAATTACAATACATTTTGTCAAACTTAAAATAAAAAATTCATGCAAACAGAATCCAATAATACATGGAAACAATCATTGACCATGATCAAGTAGGTTTCATTCCAGAGCTGCAGGAATGGTTCATTATACAGAAATCCATCAATGTAATCTACCATATAAACAAACTTAAACAATAATAAAAAATTTTCTGGTAAAATGAGAATACCTGACATCAAGCTGTATTACAGAACAATTGTGATAAAAACTGAATGGTATTGGTACGAAGACAGGCAGGCAGATCAATGCAATAGAATTGAAGACCCAGAAATGAACCCACATACCTATGGTTACTTGATCTTTGACAAAGGAGCCGAAGACTTTCAATGGAAAAAGGACAGCCTCTTCAACAAATGGTGCTGGTTGGACTGGAAGTCAGCATTCAGGAGAATGCAGATTGATTCTTTCTTATCTCCTTGTCCCTATCTCAAGTCCAAGTGGATCAAAGACCAACTCCACATAAAACCAGGTACACTGAAACTAATAGAACAGAAAGTGGGGAGAGCTTAGAACACATAGGCACAGGGGAAATTTTTCTGAACAGAACACCAATGGCCTATGCTCTAAGATCAAGAACAGAAAAATGGGACCTGATGAAATTGCAAATCTTCTGTAAGGCAAAGGACACTGTCAAACCAACAGAACAGCAACCAACATATTGGGAAAAGATTTTTAACAATCCAACATCTGATAGAGGGCTAGTATCCAACATATACAAAGAAGTCAAAGAGTTCTACTTTAGAAAATCAAATAATCCTATTAAAAATGGAGTACATAGGTAAACAAGAAATTTTCAACTGAGCTATACCAAATGGCTGAGAAACACCTAAATAAATGCCCAACATCCCTATTCATCAGGGAAATGCAAATCAAAGGAGCCCTATAGTTCTACAACACACCAGCAGAATGGCTGATATCATAAACTCAGATGGCAGAAGATGCTGGCAAAGATGTGGAGAAAGAGGAACACTCCTCCACTCTTGGTGGGATTGTAAGCTGGTACGACCCTCTGGAAACCAGTCTGGAAATTCCTCAGAAAATTGAATATAGTACTACTTGACGACCCATCTATTCTACTCCTAGACATATATCCAAAAGAAGCTTCAACATCTAAAAAGGACACATGCTCAAACATGTTCATAGCAGCCTTATTTATAATAGCCAGAACCTGGAAAGAACCCAAATGTCCTTCAACAAAAGAATGGATACAAAAATTGTGGTACATTTACACAATGGAGTACTACTCAGCTATGAAAAACAATGACTTTATGAAATTTGTAGGCAATTGGATGGAACTTTAAGGTATCATGCTTAATGAGGAAACCATGTCACAAAAGAACACTCATGGTATGTACTCAGTGATAAGCACATACTAGAGCCAAAGTCTCAGAATACCCAAGTGCTTGCTGGTAGGAACTTTATGTGAATGCCTCTTTAGAGGTTCTGGCAGAGCTATAGTGATTCAGAGGAGGATGCTTACAGCTAGCTATTGGACTGAACACGGGGACCCCAATGAAGGAGCTAGAGTAAGAATTGAAGGAGCTGAAAAGATCTGCAACTCCATTAGAAGAACAAAACCATCAACTAACCAATCCATACATAGTTCCCAGGGACTAAAACACCAACCAATTAATTCTTATGGAGTGACTCATGGCTCCAGGTGCATATGCAGCAGAGGGAGAAGAGGCATTTGGTCCATTGATGGCTTGTTATCTAGGTATGGGAATTACAAGGTGCTGAAGTGGGAGAGGGTGTGTGGGAAAGTGAGCACCTTCATGCAGACAATGGAAGGGGGGATGTATTGGGGAAAATGGGGAAAACATTTGAAATTTAAATACAAAAAATAATCCAATAAAATTTTAAAAAGTCGTTGTTTGAAAATAAAACTCTTTCATGATGAGGCTCAGCAGTAAGGAACACTTTGTGCTCTTTCAGGGAACCTGGGTTCAGGGCCCAACATCCACATAGCAGAACATAACCAATTACAGCAGTAGTTCTAGGGCCTCTGATACCCATTTTTGATGTCCACAAGCATGAAGCATTCACATGGTATATAGACATATATGTAGGCAGACACTCATACACATAAAATAAAATGGTTTGATATATATTCATTTAAAAGATACAGTATAGCAATATGTGAACTTAAAAATATTATGTTACTAAAGATGTTTAGGAAAATTATACATATACATATATATAATTGAACAGATAATACTCACAAATATAAATATACATTATATGTAATTGCTATGTTTATGGAACAGTTGGATTAATTTCTCTTGTTAATTTACAGAACATAATAGATTCTAATGCTAGTATTTTAGAGTGTTTTATTTTTATAAGATCAGTTTAACTGTGATTGTCTGGTGTTAATTAAAACTTAGAAAGAAAGAATTGCTAGTCAATTTATATCAGAAAAATGGTTGATCTGGGCATTGTTTATAGGTATGACCCTATAATTTCATCTATCAAAGAAGACTGTTTTAGAGCACTGTCCTCCTCCCATCAGCGCCATCTTCTTCCTCAGAGCATCTGGGACTACGTGCAAAGATCCTTAGCAGTGGGCCTGCTAACTGGTAAG
Source organism: Micromys minutus (assembly GCF_963924665.1). NCBI lineage: Eukaryota > Metazoa > Chordata > Mammalia > Rodentia > Muridae > Micromys > Micromys minutus. The sequence continues at coordinate 10,575,408 of NC_137973.1, forward strand.
ATCTCAACTATTCCTTCTTATACATCCCTGTTAGTGGTATGTAAATCTGCCCTGATTGCATGTGACCCTACTGAGATATTGTAAACTACTGTAAATAACCCCTCAAACATGCTTTATAAGCAAGCTCAGTAAAAATATTGGCTCACCAAGGTGAATTTAAATGCAAACATCACTTTTGTCTAACTGTGGCACTTTGTCTAAAATGAGTAGTTATTCATTTGAGTCTCCCAGGAAAAGAGTTCACAAACACATTCTGACAATAAAGAGGATTGCCTGTTCATTGACATTTTCAAGATATTTTCTTAAACTTATATTTTTTACAACCCAAACCTCCTTTAAATTTTCAGGGATATTAAAGACTAGGTAGCAGAGAGACTGTAAAAACTAGAAGGGGTGGATGAGTTTTCTAGAAACTGTTTTCTTAGACAATGTGGGACAGATGCTTGTGAGAAAGCACCGTGATTGTGACAGCAGGAATAAGACCTGTATGAGCAAGCTCAAGTGAGACAAATCACAGCACGAGCAAGGAAGTGAGCACATAGTACCACCACTGGCAAAGGAGCATTTGGTATTTCATAGCTGAGAGGAAAGACAGAATCAGCTTTGCTTGTCTAACTTCTTGTATATCACCCATATTCCATGTCTGATTTTACTCCTCAGAGAACTTGACCAATACAGGACTCAGTAAGTTTAAAAATAAATAATGAAACAAATACATGAATAAATAGAGAGGGCTGAAAGAAGGAAAGAAAAGTGCAAAACTGTGGGTAAGAGTAGGTGGACCATAATCTAGGAGGATTTTGGAGGGTGGTGGGAAATGATCAGAATACTTTATGAGAAGCTTTCATACAATTAGTAAAATATTATTTTAAGAAATTAAAAGGTATAAGAAAAGAGCCCAAAGACACTGGAGACTTGCGGATTCATTTCAACGATAGAGTTCTTACCTATTTATATGCTCAGCATTCAGTTCTCAGTATGCCCCCAAATAAAGTTCACATTAACTATTCTACTTACAGGCATATAGATCTAAAGACACAAAGGCCAGGTTTACACCTTGACTATGATTCATACTCATAGCTCGCTATATTTTGCTTGTAATATTTACTGATAATTTCAAATTTTTCTGCTCACATAAAATCATACACCCAAGTTACTATTTTTCTTGTAACAAGAGCAATAAAATTTTGGAAGCAAATTATCATGTTCTTTCAAGTTATTATCCAATAAGAGCCTATAGTGTAAATGTACAACCCAATTATCCATAAACCCTTTGGTGCATTATTTATGATTTATGTAAATTGTTCTTGAGTCTATTTGAATTTTATCCTAAATGTCTGCATACTATCTAGGCGCACACTGTTATCCTCATCCTTTATTTTTTGCCCCAAATTTGCATTACAATTCAAGGACTTGGAGTTTGCTTCCATATCCAATGTTATGTAAAGTTCACTGTTTTTCAAAACAAACAAACAAAACCTAAACACTAATGACTATTTAAATTAGCAGACCTTTATTGGGCATGAATAAACCTAATGTTTATCTATTTCAAGACCAAAAGACAATAATCAAAGCTAATAACTCTATAAATTCTTCCTTGGTTAAATTAATTTGTGTTGTTTGGTGCTCATATTAATATAAAATACAGTTAATTTTTCTATGGGTATAATTTTTATAAAGCTTAAATGTTTTATCCAGTATTAACCAACATAGAGAATATTGTATTAGCAGGCATTGACAAGAACAGATGCTCCGCGATTGTCTCATTTCGCAGGAAGGACACTGAGGTATAAAGACATGCTCTTGTCTTCCTAAGACAAGCAGCAGAGATGGTACTTGAACTCAGGCATCCTGAACATCAACTTTCCATAGATGCCCTGTAAGTGCCTTCATGTTGACATATGCATAGATATAGGTCAGTAGCTTGTAGTTCTATGAACTCCATTGGGTTTTAACTGTTGCTTTACCTTTGTTCTTCTGTAAGTGTTTAATAACTCTTACTTTCATTCAATGCTGTTCTCTGAGTAGCTGGTAATTTTGCCTGACTGTTGGCAAATGTATGTCTTACTGGCTTTATTCTTTCTCAAATTGAATACCCTTCCATGATTTGAAGAGCATGGATTTAATATCTGAATGGTAAATAACACAAACGCACACACAAAATCAATGACTGTTAAACGATGAAATTAACATAGTCATAATTTGACCAATTTCTGGTCACATTTTTTTTCTGCTATCAAATAATTTTTTTAACTTTAGTTTTTTCTGTACTTTTATTAGTTCTTTCATATAATATATTTTGGCCATAGTCTTACTCTTCTGCAAAATTCCTCTAAATCTAAGCCTCCTTACCTACTCATTCAAGCTTTGTAATTTTTTATAAACACATTAAGTCAAAATTGTATTGGCTATAAATCCTTCGATAGAGACTTCCCCTGGAACATGATTGGCCAACTAGAGGATACATATTCTTAAAACAAAACAAAAAAACAAAAAAAAAACAAAAAACAAAAAACAAAAAAAACTCCTGACCCATAATTGTTTCTGTCTGAAAGAGCAAAAATGGAGAAAAGCCTGAAGAAAAGGTGGTCCAGAAACAGGCCCAAAGTGGGATCTAGCTCAAGAGGAGGCCCCAAGGCCTGATACTGATCCTGAGGCTGCCGAGTACTCACAAAACGGGACCTATCATGACTGTCCTCTGAAAGACCTAACAAGCAGCTGAAAGAGTCAGATGCAGATATTTACACCCAACCAATGGACAGAAGCTGTTGACCCTGTGGTTGAATTAGAGAAAAGGTGCAAGAGGCTGAGAAGGAAGGCAACTCTGTAAGAGGACCAGCAATCTGAACTAACATGGACCCGCAAGATCTCTCAGACACTGGGCCACCAACCTGACAGCATAGAACAGCTGATATGAGGTTCCCAACATATATAGCAGAGAACTGCCTGGTTAGGACTCAGTCAGTCAAAATGTACCTAACCCTTGAGAGTCTGGAGGCCCAGGGAATTGGAAGATCTGGTGGGGTGAGGGGCGAAGGGGACATCCTTGTGGAGAGAGGGGGAGGTGGTATAAGATATGGAAAAGTCAGAGGGTAGATAAAGATAAAGGTTAAAGGATAAAGATAAAATATGGAGTATGAAAATATGGAGTGTAAAAAAAGATTAAATAAAATTAAAAATCAAAACAAAACAAAATCATTGGTTCCCATCAACTAACAGTAACCAATATCTCCTTGGGTAGAGGAGGAACTCAAGTCCAATTCCGTCTCTCTAGCATTGTATTTGATCTGCTTGAGCTTGTAACAGTCTTTTTCATAATGTCAGAGTCATGGCAAGTTTACATATGAAACAACACTGCTATTACTAGAAATATATTTTTATAGTTATACACAACCACTATGTTTTATAGCTTTTATGATTTCCCTTCCATGAGAATCCCTGAACTTTGAAAGAAAAAGTTTCACATAGATGTCACATTCAGAGATGCGCATTCTACACACTCATTTTTCTCTGTACATGTGGGTTTCTTTGGTAATTCTTTATGAGGATGATTATGATGATGATTATTATGTTGATGAAGATAAAGAAATTAAAAAGAGGTTTCTCTGAAAAGTTAAGAGATGCACTAATCTGTGTGTAAATTATAAGTCATATAAAGTTGGCTTAAATTATGTAATTTACCAAATAATAATAATATGAGCATCTATGCTGAGGCTTGCAGCCTGTCTGGCTGTAGGACCTTTAACAGGGCTAGATATGTGTGAGATTCATCTTACCTAACAGCACATAAACCCAATTAAAAACGGTGTTTACTCCCATGACACTCCTCCCAGTATTGTACCAGTGCTCATGTCTTGTCATATCAGTCATGCTTTTATGTCACGGGACTTACAGCTGTGATTATTGATTACTTCCCTCCTCCAGTGGAATGCATCGCACCTTTCAGCACTATGCTAGACAGTAGCAGGAAGCTCCTAGGTGCATGCCAGATCGTGGATTTTGAGTTCTATAAATAAAGTATGCGCTGTCTTCAGCAGTTTCAAAAGATAACATACACAATTAGCAATAGCCTGTTAATTTCAGAGATTGATGGGGCCTCACTGACCAACCATTGCAGAAGAAGTAACCATTCTACTCCTCAGATTATTATTCGTTTGCCAGTGGTGGCTTGGTGGTAAACAATGTTAATAATTATAATAATAATGTTGTTATTAGGCAACTCCATCATAATCTTTTTATTTACACACACACAGACTCACATACATGTGTACACATACATTTGCTTCTATTAGAATAGGTTCCGATATAACATTTAAAAGGGGATTTATGTTATTTATTACCTATACCTTCTTTTATCCTGTTTTCCATCCTGCATTCAAATTTAAATCTTTAGGTTCTATAATTTCTCTAAAACTCTTGATAGCACTACAGTATCATCTGAATGGGTTCCTTTGACTGCACTTACACACTTTTTGTTTCTACTTTTCTGCCCTTTGTAGGTCAGAAACAAAAGACATATATCTGAAGATTACAATATAAAATTCACAAAAAAAGAACTCTAATGTTTTTCTTTCAGTGCCTGAGACATAACATTCAGAATGAGTGTCTTCAGTCCCACATATTAACAATGCAATTTTCAAATACATTGAAATGAATATTCTTGAATTTCACATGTGGAATACAAAAGAACTAGAAGAGTCAAACTAATAAACAAACCTATTGGAAGAATCATCATCATGAATTTCAGCTAATGTTACAGAGCTATCAACAAAACAAAACCATACAAAATAAAAACAAAGGTAAAAAACCATGATAATGGCAAAGAAACACAGTAACATTTTTTTGAATGGAATAGCACTGAGGACCCAGTCAAAAGCCATTCTCTGAAACACACACAAAGAAGTCAACAGTACAATTGTGAAAAACATTCCATCTTTCCTAAATGGTGCTTATCAGTCTGGATAGCTACAAGTAGAAGAATGAAAATCCATTCTTAGCTCTTACCTCTCACTCTGCATTCATTTCACTCGACGTAAATTGAAGACATCAACCTAAGACATGTTGACCCTGAAAAAGAGAAGGGAGGAATTGTGCTTAAATCATTAGTGCATTAAAGAAATAAATGAGGTTTTCAGTTAACAAGCAACACCTCATGAAACTGAAACCAAACTTCCTGGTAATAAAGAACACCACGACCTGAGCAAAGAAAAAGATTAAGGATTGGAGAAAATGTATTTAGGTGCTAATAAACTGATGGAGAGTTAGGATCTAGGATAGTCAAAAACTGAAAAGATTAAATCTTAAGAAACCAAACTGAAAAAGTACATAGAATTTAAACCGAGTTTTTCAGAGACATGCTGTAAATTTCTGAGAAGCGGCTTAAAAACCAACTTTGCTAGCACTCAAGGAAATGCAAATAAAACACCTTTGAGACTTCCTCTTGCAACAAACAGAACCGCCATGATCAAAGTGGTCCAATGATGATTAATGCAAGTGAGGATACAGGAGAGAGTAATACTTGTTCCCTGCTGGTGGCGGTGCATAGTCTTGTAGCCATTTCAGAGTCAAGTGTAGAGGCTCCTCAAAAAAAAAAAAAAAAAAAAAAATGGAATTAGATCTACCAAATTGAGGAGGTTGTAGAGATAAATCTGGTGGGCATAGAAATGGGACAGAGAGTGATGTACACTGTATGATCCGACATTGCATCCACCTTACCAGTGAGACAACACAAAGACCCAAGGCCTAGGAGTGGCTGGTTCTCCTCTCTTTACCAAAATCTAAACGAGGAATTAGGCCTTCCTTGACAGGCTCTGCACAGGCTCCTGGATTGGCAAATCAGAATCTGCTTAAAAACACAGGTTGTACCCCGATTTACCCTTGAATACATAAGTATATCCTAATCGGCTAAAACACTATATATGTGCTCATTTAATGATAAAGTTAGATCTGCACCAATACTGGTTTCCTGAGTCTGAATCCCAGGTATCATTGTGGACTATCTATCCATTTAACCTGTCACTTCCCTGTTCCAACACCAAATAATCCAGCTGCATGACATTTAACTAATACATAGACACCTACTCATCAGTGTTCCATGATATTATAGTCACAACAAACTGGAAATGGAAACATCAAATCAATTATATTTCTACAATGGAATAGTATTCATCCATTACAAAAAATGAAATTTCTGAGTAAATAGATAGAGCTCACAAATATATTTATCTTCATGTTTAGAAACTAAAATGTTCAGTGGGAAACCATTGTTATCATTGATGAAAGATTTTGCTATCATTAATGAAAGATAACAAAAGAATTAGCATCCAGGTCTCAGCATTATGATTTTAGTTCCACTTACAAAAAGACAGTGCTTATGAAACAATCACTTCATAAATCTAAGATTTACTTATTTAAAATCATTTACTCTTAGTGATATAATTAAACAAACACATTCAACTGCTGTAATATTCATAAGCTATCAAACCCAGTCATTTTTTAACGAATTCAATCTCTAGCTGAAATTCTGGTAATAATTACATGAGCAGCTAATTGACCAGTTAATTCTTCTTACTCTCCTTTAGCATTTTCCCAATTGATTACTTTAACTGTTTTGTCTCAAGGTACTCATAGTCTAATATTGGAAAATGAATCTCCCCCACGTGCCCCTCCCCCCCTCTTTCCTGTGTGTGTGTGTGTGTGTGTGTGTGTGTGTGTGTGTGTGTGTGTGTGTGAAAGTAGGTTGGTGAGTGTGAATGTAAGTATGAGTGTGAAGAATTAGCCTTTCTAGATAAGCCCATTTATTGGCTACTAGGTAAAAAAGTAATAAGCCCTGAAACCATGTATATACAAACAATAACACAAAAGCAAACTCAGAAGTTGCACTTATATAATCATGTACACATGTATATATACACACATATACACATACCCATATACATATACATAACAATGAATAGGAAACAGACTATCAACTTGAGAATGGGTTCCTAGGAGTAGTGTTTGAGGGGCAGTCTTCTGAAAGGCTAGCTGGAACAAAGGGAGGGATGATTGTGATAAACTTTTCTGAAAGCTTTAAAGAAAACTTACCAGGTAGGTTTTTTTCCCCACAATTTGAAATTACTAGCCATACAGAAATAAATGTAAAATTTCCAGACAAGAAAAACACACTATGGCATTAAATTTCCATAACAATAATGTTGGTAAATGCAGTCAGTATTTGTTCAAGTAGAGAGTTTTAGCAGCTTGGGTTTAAAAATTTGATCCACATTTCTGCTGCATCAAAAAACACAACTTATAATCAAGAATGCTTAACATCTTATGATAAAAACAGGCCTTCCAAGATAATGGACTTAAGAGAGAGCTGACATGCTTAATATCTGACACAATAGATTTCATACCAAAACTATTCAGAAGAGATAGTGAAAAACAGCACACAGTCATGAAAGGAAAAAAAATTGACTAAGAGGACATTGTTATTTATGCACAAAACATAATAGAACCCAAGTTCATAAAAAAATTCTATGACTTTACTTTAAATTACATATTGCTCTGATATGTAGTAATAGTAGGTTACTTCAATACTACACGATAGAATAAAGAAGTAGACACAGACAAAAACTAAACAGAGAAATGCTGGAGCTAACTATGACATAAACCAAATAGAACTAAGAGATAGTTATAGAACATTTGACTCAAACACAAGAGAATATAGCTTATTTTTAGGAACTGATGGAATTTTATTGAAAATTGAGAAGATAGAAAAATGTAGGTCTCACCAGACACACACACACAAAAAGAAAGTTTAAAAAAAGAGATACCACTCCACATCCTAGGTAGAGAATTAATAACAGAAAACTTAGAAACTCATGGAAATAAAAAACTGAGTGAAAAATAAGTAAAAAGAGAAATTAAGAAATAAAAAAACCTTTCTAAAATTTAAAATAATGAAAATATAACATGCCCAAACTTATAGGACAGAATGAATGTTATTTTGAATAGTTCATGGCACAAAATGTCTACATATTATATAATAAAAATAACTGAAGAGATTTTATAATAGCAACTTAATGCAACCGAAGTTCCTAGAACAAAAGGAGAAATCACACACAAAAAAAGAGTAGACAGAAAGAAATAAACACGCTGAGCTTATCAATAAATAGAAACAAAATATTAATACAATGAATCAGTAAAACAAGAAAGGGACTTTTAAGAAAATCAATAAAATTGACAAATTCTTATCAATTCTTACTTTGATAAGGTGGGGAAAGAATATAAAAATTAGAACAGTTAAGGGGGAAATGGATGCCACAGTAAGAGACACTGAAGAAATCCAGAGAATCAAAGGGACACATTTTAAAAAAACTATTTCACCAACATGAAAAACCTAAAATAAATGAATGATTTTTCTCAATATATACCACTAACCAAATTTAAATTTTTTAAAAAAGAACTTATAACACTTGGTAAAATAGCTGAGGGAAAATAAAAGCTCAGAGCAAAGGCTTTAGATTCTAATCTTATCAGACTTTCAAAGAAAGGCTAATGCCAATACTTCACAAATTATTCTCCACAACTGCAAATGAAGAACCATTGCTCAATGAATTAATGAGGGTACTATTAGCCTGATGCTACACAACATAAAGACACAACAGAGAGAATTACAGACCAGTTCTCCTTACAAATGTAGATGCAAAATTATTCTTCAATAAAACATTTGCAAGCCAAAAACCAAGACCACATCAAAAAGATCATCTACTATAATCAGGCTTTATTCCAGAGACACAGGGGTGGTTCACCATATATAAATCAATATATAAATGTAATTTTGTCATAAAACAAACTAAAAGTGAAAGAAGTACATGGTTCTTTCATTAAATGCAGAAAAGGCCTTTGACAAAATCCAGTGTCCCTCCAGAAAAATAGCGCTGTACAAAATAGGAACACAAGCTTCATATCTAATCATCATAATGGCAGTTTACATCAATCCATAGCCAAAATCTGCCAAAATGGAGATACACAAAGCAATTTCACTAAAATAAGGAAGCAGACAAAGTTGTTCACTCTCTTTGTCCCTACTCAATACAGTACTTGATATCTTAGCTAAAGCAGTAATATCTGAAGGAGATCAATGGAATTCAAGTTGGACAAAAATAAAGTAAAATTCCTTTACATGCAGATGATATGATAGTGTATATAAGTAACCCTAAAAACCACACAGTGAAACTATTATATTTGAAAAAATTCTTTTCAGTAAAGTTACTGGATACAAAATTAACTTATAAAAAGGAGTGACTTCTCCTATACAAATCATAATCAGAAGAAAATGAAATGAGAAAAACACATTTCACAATAATCTCAAATAAAATAAAATGTCATGGGGTGACGCTCTCCAAGCAAATGAAAGTCTTTTATTGTAAGACATTAAGGCATTGCAGAATGGATTTGAAGAATCATTAGAATGTGAAGAATTACCAGAAGATGGAAAGAAGTACAATCCTTGGTGATAGGTAGGTGTATTGTAAAAAGCACCATTTTACCAAGAGCAGTTGACAGACACAATGTAAGCCCCAGCAAACTTCCAACACAATTTTTCACATGTCTTAAAGGGTCAATTTTCAGTTTCATTTGGAATATGAAGAACTCTGGGATAGCTGAAACCATTCTGAATAATAAAATATCACTGCAGATATCACCATTCCTAATATCAAATGATATTACAGAGCTTTAGTAATAACAACATCACTGTATTGACAAAAGAGATCAATGAAATAGATCTGAAAACTCACACACAATTAGCACACTTATGGACATGTAATTTTTTGACAAAAGAGCCAGAAATACACAGTGGATTAAAAAAAAGATAGCATCTTCAACAAATAGTAATGATCAAACTGGAAGGCAACATACAGAAAAATAGATTCATTTTTACCACCCAGCACAAAACTGAGCTCATATGAAACACATCATAGACCCCAATACAAACAGAGATGCACTGAACTTGATAGAAGAGAAAGTGGGAATAGGTTTGACCACATTGGCACAACAAGACATTGTGAACAGAACAGCAACACTGCCGGCACTAACATCAGCAATTAATAAATAGAATCTCCTCAAACCTAAAGGCTTCTGCGATGCAGAAGAACACACCCATTCCTGCAAAGCATCAACTTGCAGAACAGGAATTTGTGAGGCGGGGCAAATGCAAATTCAGTAGAGGCCTCTTAGCCAAACTATAAAAAAAGTAAAAACAAAACAAACAAACAAAAAAAAAAAAAAACCTGCATAGCAAGGAAACAGATAATATAATTAAAAACTGGGGTACAGATTCATACCAAAAAAAATTCTCTAAAGATGAAATTAGATGATGGCAGCTAACACTTAAATGTTTAACATCCCTAGCCACCAGAGAAATGCAAGTCAAAACCCCTTTATGATTTCATATCCACCGCTGCTACAATGGCAATAGAATCCATAACAGTTCATGCTGGAGAAGATGTGGAGTAAACGAAACTGGCTTCCATTGGAGGTGCTGGGAGTAAAGCCACCGTGAAGATAAGCATGGTATTTCCGCATTAAGGCGTTATCCAGCATTATCACTTTGGGGCATAAACCCTAAAGACACTCTCTCCTACCACAGTGACTTTTGCTCAATCACTTTCTAGTGGCTTTACTCATATTCATCTGAAACTGTAAACAAACTAGATATTTTTCAATTGAAAAATTAATTATAAAAAGACGGTACATTTTCATAATAAAGCATATGGAGCTGTTGAACGAAATTTTGAAATTTTTAGGTAATGGATGGAAGTAGAAAAAAAATTACCCGGAGACAGGTAACCCAGATTTACAACAAATATGATATGTCTTCACTTACAATTAGAGATTAGCTGTTAAGTCCATGATAAAAATGGTTCAATCTGGAGAACCACAGATGTTATGTATAGAGATCAAATAATGAGGTGGAAAAACTGACCTCCCTAAGAAAGATAAATAAATATATAGTTATGACTGGGCACAGGGGCTCTTATGATCCTGGAACAAGAAGCTTAAGCAGGAAGGAAAGTGGGGATCAGGTAGAATATACAGAAAGAGAAAGCAAAACTTAGGGTCAATTAGTGGGTATGATAGAAGCCTGATACAATAAAAGCTTTATAAAATGTATACACATATGTAATAATCTAAATGAATCATTGCATAACAGGAGAGTAAGAGCCCCAATTTGACATCTTGTCATTATGAAGGTTCAGTATTAGGAATAGGTTACATCTAATTGATTTGTTTTCCAAATTGGTTTAGTAGGACCTCCAGACAACTCAAGCTGTTTTCAAAAGAAATCTATGTTTCCCTCCACAAATGGCAGGGTGCAAGGCCCAACTGTGAAGATAACATATACACACATTGAATATAGAGAAGTCAAGTTGGTGCCTACCTAGTATTCATTGCTATAGATGACTTTAGTACTGAGATATACTCTGTAAACTACCAAAAGAGAAATGTGCACACCAACCCAGTCTCAAAACCAATAATCTACAATTGTTTCCTGCCTGCTAAACATGGCAGTTCTATGGTGCCTCAAAGCTTGTAAGAGTAACCAACCAATATCTGACTTGATTAAAAGCTGATTCCAGGACACAGAACCCACTGCAGACACTTTCAGGGTGACCATGAACCTGAGACAAGTTAGCCCAGAAACCTACTATAAAACCAAATATACTGCACCATTGAAAACAACATAGCCACAGAATGACTGCTGACATTCTGCTATACTTGTGGATCAGTCCTTTGTTCAGCCACAATCAAAGACTCTCCTTCCTGATGCAGATTGGAATAAATACAGAGGCCGCAGCAAGCAAGACGTTATAAAAGGAATGCCACTTGCAATGAAAATGCATTGTTTTTCCAGAAGACACATTAGGAAACCCAACTGCTCTCAGTTGTAGTGTACATACAAAGCAGCAGATAACCCACAGTACATAAACTCTAAGGCATCTTTTGAGGTTCCTTGACTTATAATGTCATAGGAGGGCTTCTTACTTTTCCTACCTTTATGGCTTTTAGTTTTAATGTATGTGTTTGTGTGTATATGTGTGTCTGTGTGTGTGTGTCTCTGTGTGTGTCTGTGTATGTGTGTCTGTATGTGTGTGTGTCTGTGTGTGTGTGCCATTGTGTGTCTACAAGTGCTTTGTTTCCTTCAGTTCTCTTCCTTGTGTTTTGTCTCATTGAGATGCTTTTGTTTTTTATTTTATATAATTTATTTTTTTAGTCGACCTTAGAATATTCTTCTGTTTTATTTTATGATATTCTTGCTAGAAACCATGGAGCTGGACTGGCCTGATTTCCTTGGGCAGCATGCATCAGCCTTATTTCAAGTTAGAGTCCTTGGCTCCTGTATGACATGTACCTTTTAATTCCTGAAAACCTGAGGCATACCCTCAGTCAAACACTCTTGTCATGTTTGTTTTTTCTATGCTTCCTTAGATGGTTCAAGGCACCATGCAAGCTAGGAAGAACAAACGGTCCTAAACATTAAACTTGGGTACACTATGAAGGTGATAAACATCACTATATCCTGACAACTATAACTCTTAGTAATCCTTTCCTTTGCCACTATATTGTGTTTCTGATAAAGGTATAAAAAGTTGGATTACTTACAAGAAGATCATCACAGCCTCAGTCTTGCTGTGGCCTCTCCAACCCAACCCAGTTTTAATTCTGTTTCCCTTATCACCTTACTTGGTTGATCTCACTTGTCTGCCAAGCAAGGTGCTTACATTCTCTCATTCAGTCCATTCCCACCACAAGTTCAAATCTCTCCACTGCTCACAGCACCTCATCCTCCCTTCCTCAGAGATCCACTCCTCCTGCATGGGGGTTGTATAGTTAAAGAAAATGGCCAGTCCATGGTCTATATACTTCATTCCTGAAAGTGTTTCTAGGGTCACACTTGAGGAATCCTGGGAGTGTCTAATGCAGTTTCCACCTTGCCCCCTCAAATGTCATCCAGTTATTTCCATCTTTTCCTGTACTCTCCATTCGTCCAATTCCCACTCACCCCCCATTCCATACAAGTGTGTTGTTCTCTATGTCCTTATTTTATTGATTTATCCTTTTGATTATTTCTTGCTACCTACTTCTCATATGTGTGCTTATTTACTTATTTAGGTTATAAAACTTTTGGGTATGCTGTTAAATTGCTAGTTTATTATTATTATATCTGTCAGGTTTTTTATGGTAGGTACTTAGTCCCTAAAAACTTTCCTCTTACCACCACTTTTATTATCTTCCATAAGTTTGTGTATATTTGTAACTTACTTTCACTGAATTCTATAAAACTTTTAATTTTTTTCTTTCTCTCTATTTTTTTCTTGATTATTTTTTCTCATTCTTTTTTTTCTGAACAACTTTATTTAAAAAAAAGATGAATGAACAAATTCTAAGCATTTTTGCATTAAAGTATATGAATACATTTTTGTCAGTGCTTGGCATTTTTTGTTTTTTTCAAAGGTTTGATAGTGTGCATTAAGGTCTTACTAGTTACAATGAGCATAAAGTACATGTAAAACAGAATGTAACCTGGAATTATTCAAAGTTTTCTTGGTGTGTAAGGATTGAGCATAATGGTTTTATCTTTCTTTTTTTTTTTCTTGAACTTCACACAGTCTGTGAGTTGTTTCTAGGGTATTCAGAGCTTTTTGGGGTTAGCATCCTACTATCAGTGACTGTGTATTATGTCTGTTCTTTTGTAACTGGCTTATCTCACTCAGGATGATATTCTCTAGATGCAACCATTTTCTTAAGAATTTGGTTAAGTCATTCTTTCTGATAGCTGAGTAGTACTCTATTGTGTAAATGTGCCACAATATTTGTATCCATTCATCTACAGAAGGACATCTGGGTTCTTTCCAGCCTTTGGCTATTATAAATAGAGCTGCTCTGAACATTCTGGTGCATGAGTCTTTGTTGTATATTGGAGTGTCTCTGGGGTATATGCCGAGAAGTGGAATAGCTGGATCTTCAGGTAATACTATGTCCATTTTTCTGAGGAACCGCCAGACTGATTTCCAAAGTGGTTGTATCAGTTTACAACCCCACCAACAGTGGAGAAGTATTCCTCTTTCTCCACATCCTTGCCAGCATCTGCTTTCATCTGAGTTTTGGATCTTGGCCAATCTGACTGGTGAGAGGTGGAATCTCAGGGTTGTTTTGATTTGCATTTCCCTGATGGCTAAGGATGTGAAACACTTCCATAGATGTTTCTCAGCCATTTGATATTCCTCAGCTGAGAATGTTTTGTTTAGCTCTGTACCCCATTTTTAATAGGGTTATTTGATTCTCTAGTGTTTAGCTTTTTGGGTTTTTTGTATACCTTGGATATTAGGCCTCTATCTGATGTGGGGTTGGTAAAGATCTTTTCCCACTTTGTTGGCTGCTGTTTTGTATTCTTGATGGTGTCCTTAGCCTTACAGAAACTTTGCAATCTTATTAAGTCCCATTTGTTAATCTTTGACCTTAGTGCTTGAGCCATTGGTGTTTTGTTCAGGAAATTTTCTCCTGTGCCTATGTGTTCTAAGGTTTTCCTTACTTTCTCATCTAATAGTTTCAGTGTACCTGGTTTAATGTGGAGATCTTTGATCCACTTACACTTGAGCTTTGTACAAGGAGATAAGAAAGGGTCTATTTTCATTCTTTTGCATTCTGAGTGCCAGTTGGACCAGCACCATTTATTGAAGAGGCTGTCTTTTTTCATTGAATGTTTAAAGCTCCTTTGTCAAAAATCAGGTGACCATATATGTGAGGACTCATTTCTGGATCTTCTATTCTATTCCATTGATCCACGTGCCTAATTCTGTACCAGTACCATGCAGTTTTTAGCACAATTGCCTTGTAATATAGCTTGAGGTCAGGGATAGTGATTCCTGCAGATATTTTCTTGTTGTTGAGGATGGATTTTGCTTTTCTTTTGTTATTCCAGATGAAATTGCACATTGATCTTTCCAACTCAATGAAGAATTGGGTTGGAATTTTTATGGGGATTGCATTGAATCTGTAGATTGCTTTTGGTAAGATGGCCATTTTTAAAATGTTGATTCTTTCAATCCATGTGCATGGGAGATCTTTCCATTTTCTGAGATTTTTCTCAATTTCCTTCTTTAGAGGTTGAAGTTCTTGTCATACAGGTCCTTCACTTGCTTAGTTAGAGTCACACCAAGGTATTTCATAGATTTTGTGACTATTGTGAAGGGTATCTTTTCCCTAATTTTTTTCTCTACATGTTTGTCTTTTGAATATAGGAAGGATACTGATTTGTTTGAGTTAATTTTGTATCGAGCCACTTTGCTGAACTTGTTTATCAGATCTAGGAATTCTCTGGTGGAATTTGTGGGGTCGCTTAAGTACACTATTATGTCATCTGCAAATAATGATGTTTTTACTTCCTCCTCTCCAATTTGTATTTGTAATTTACTTTCACTGGATTCTATAAAATTTTTAATTTTTAATTTCTTTCTTTCTTTTTTCTTTATCTATTTTTCATTCAAAAAAGATATTTTTTAGTTTCCATTAGTTCATAGGGATTTTCAGTCTCAAAAAATTGCTACACAATCAGTGTTGGTTTGATAGAGTTCAGGTTGTTATTTCATTTTCTTTTGCTCATGTTCCTGTTGTATTATGTCATATGCCATTTTGTAAAATAGTGATGATCTTCAGCAATTTTAACACCATCATTAGATTTATATATTTAAATTATAAATTTGGTATTTTTTGAATAAAAGACCAAATATCTCTATGAATATTATCCCAAATACCAAAGTTAGTCTTAAAAATAAACTCCCCTTCTAGCCTGAACTTTTGCACTGAGTAGACCTTGGATGTTGGTTGTGTTTCCATTCCTACAACACCCAGAGTAAGACTGTCACCCTGGTGCTCTAACATGACCAGGAATTGAGGATCGCAGAATCACTGGATCACAGGATCACAAAAGAAGCTCAACTACTAGGATATTGGATATACCCAGGAGCACTGGAGCTCTGGCACACTGAAGATCACAGGTGGGGCCACGACATCTTCCCAAACACCCAGCACAGCTGGAACTCCACAGGAACCAGAGAAACAGAAACACTTGCCATTCAGAGGCAAGTGTTGTTTCCAGCTCATATCTTTGCCCAGAGAAAACTCAGGGCTCTGACCCCAACCTCAGCCAGTCCTGGAACACCTAGGGAAAACTTGACCAAAAGAAGCTTTGACATAACAGGACATCAGCAGCTTGTTCACATGAGGACTAAAGTAATTCAGGGGCAGCATGACTCCCAAGAGTTCTAATACACCCAGGATCCCAGGATCTCAGAATCAAAGGATCACAGAGACAGCTGGACTCTGGAGACTTCTAACACAACCAGAATTTTAAGGAGAGCAGGCGGCAGTCAGAGACTGCTAGAGCAGGTAGCATTAGAGATATCCAGATGGTGAGAGGCAAACACAAGTACATAAGCAACAGAAAACAAGGCTATTTGGAATCATTAAAACCCAGTTCTCCCACTACAGCCAGTCCTGAATACCCCATCACACATGAAAAGCAAGATTCAGATTAAAAAATCACATCTCATGATGATGATGGAAAACTTAGGAAGGGTATAAATGAATCCCATAAAGAAAAACAAGAGAACATAACTAAATGGGTGTTAATTAAACAAAACCATCCTGTTTCCAAAAATGGAAAGAGAAACAATAAAGAAAGCACAAAAGGAAAAAACCCTGATAATATAAAACCTAAGAAAGAGATCATGATTCATAGATGAAAGAGATGGAAGAAAGAATTTCAGGAGCAGAAGATGCCATAGAAAACATTGAGACAACAGACAAAGAAGATGCAAAACGCACCAGGCTCCTAAATGAAAACACCCAGGAAAACCAGGACAAAATGAGAAGACCAAAACTCAGAATAATAGGTATAGAAAAAAAGTGAAGATTCCCAAGTTAAAGGGCCAGTAAATATCTTCAATAAAATTATAGAAGAAAAATTCTCTAACCTAGAGAAATATATGCCAATGAACATACAAGAAACCTATAGAACTCAAAATAAACAGGCCAGAAAATGAATTACTCTCATGACATAATAAACAAAATACCAAAATATACAATACAAAGAAAGAATACTAAAAGCAGTACAGGAAAATGGTCACATAAATTATAAAGGCAGAACTATCAGAATTACATCAGACTTCTCACCATAGACTCTTGAAAATCCTGGACAGATGTCATAGAGACCCTAAGAGAACACAGTTGACAGCCCAGGCTGCTATAACAAGCAAAACTCTCAATTTTTGGAGAAACGATAAAGTTCCATGACGAAAACAAATTTATGCAATGTTTTTACAAATTCAGCCCTCCAAATGGTAATAGATGGAAAACTCCAATGCAAGGAGGTAAATGACACCCTAGAATAAGAAAAAAAAAGTAATCTTTCAGCAAATGCTTTGACCTCCTTTGGTTGTACAATTGCTCTAGCTAAGTCTTCTAGTACTATATTGAATAGCTAGAGGAAGAGTGGGCAACCTTGTCTAGTCCCTGCTTTGAGTGGCATGGCTTCAAGTTTCTTATCATTGAGTTTAATGTTGGATACTGATTTCATGAATATTGTTTTTACTATGTTCAGGTACGAGCCTTGGTTTCTTGATGTTTCCAATAATGTTGAAATGGTGTTGAATTTTGTCAAATGCATTCTTAGCATCTAATGAGATGATCATGTAGGTTTTTCCTTTGAGTTTGTTTAAAAAGTGGATTGCATTGATGGATTTGCCTCTTTTTCATACAGGCTCAGAGTCAAGAGAATGTGATTACTTTTTTTCCTGGGGTGGAGTGCTCTTACAAGGCTACTTGGGGTGGTTCGATGTCTATGTTGCTGAGAGGTGACAAGAGGTGACAGATGGCTTATCTAGACGGTGGTATTTTCCAGTGATATGCTCTTGGTTCCAAAACTGCTGTCAGGGTTTGTAAAGAGTAGGTGCTTCTACTGTCACCATGGTGAAAACAAGCGCAATAAACTAGAAATTTATGTTAAAATTGCAAGCTAGTGTTTTTCTCTCCCCTACACATAAGTTCTAGAAGAGCAAAGACCTTGCTTTGTTCCGACCCATTTCCATTTTAATCAGCATAATATTTACTTTTTTACCACAAATAATGACTGGCATGGCCTTCAAAGAGAAATGCTAATGTTTAGTTGCTGAGTAAATGACAGACACCAGGACAATGTTCAAAGTCAAGTCAGCTTCCAGAAGTGTGTTCTGATATTGCAAGCTTGCATTAGCACTGCCTGATCTCAGTCACAGATGGCCAGAGGAAGTCAGGGTATTTGTCTCCACTCTAGAGAGAACTCCACAAACAGCAACCCAATACAAGGGTCTACCTTGCCTTTGGTCAGGAACGGTTAAATCAGGGAAAGTGATGTTGCAGAACTGAAGGGGTACATTCTTAACATTATAGTGATTATGGTTAAGAGTTTTAACAAAAGCATTACATCTCTTGTGAAAGTTCCAATGTTACAGCAAGGTACACTCCACTTGAGGAAGAAGCACTGTTCTTTGACTCCTAGGAGCCCCCATTCCCAAACTCTCACCCCTGGTAGTCTGGTCTTGACAACACCCTGCTCACACAGAGTGGTTGAGGAAAATAAGAAAAAACAAAACTAAACAAGAAACTCCTCAGATGCCTGTTTTCCCATTTTGAGACTGGTAATGAATAGCCTCTTCCAACCTGAGTTGTGTGACAAACACTTAAGCATTCTCAGCCACCTGCAGTCTTGGGCTTAGGTATTTTCTTTCATCAACACAAAATAGATAGAGACCTTCTTCTGCGTGTGTCTCCCAATTTAAGGAAACTGAAAACTGGGAGCAAAATCAATGATCCCCTCTACTCAATTACAGTGAAGAGCACAGGTAGATGAAAATAAATTAGTTTACTTTACTTTATTCCCATCCAAAACTACCTACGTTTCTCTTGAAAAACAAATGCATCATGGTTCATTATATGCTCAGATAGACTGGAGGTTCATCTGACTCTCATTCACAGAGATCTGGTTTTTAACGATGATTCACAGATTTAAGTTTTGGGGTTTTTTGTTTGTTTGTTTGTTTTTGCTTTGTTTCTTTTTCTTCTTTCAAAGAAAGCAAGCCTTTGTGGTGTTCAGTACTATTTACTCTAATGTGAAGCTTCATTACCAGGGTCAAAATGGAAGCTGAAGAACTATTTGAATGAACATGTTTTGATTAGGCCATCTGTGGAAGGAATCGTTCATTTTTCTAGCAGCAATTTTTTTTATGTTTTATAAATAGGAGCAGTCACCATGAAATGCTTCTATTGAATTGGTAGTGATCTATAAAAACAAAAAAAGTATATTTTATATTATATATTGACTTTTTTGGGTGTCATCTGGTCATCTGAGACTTTCAAACATATTTGAAGCATTGATGACCTAAAACAGCAAAACCTCAGAGAAGCTGAGAAACTCCTGAGTTGAGCATATTCATAACCTGTTCCTGAGAAGAAAGGCAGTGTATGAAGGAGAGCATCCACTGAAATCATTAGGCTTTATAATGACAGATAAAACCTTAATCCTCCAATGTTGTCTTTTCCTGCCCTACAAATTTCTGATGCCTCTTTCTCCAGCCACGTAGACATTATCTATATTACCTCCATTTATTACCTCAATCTATATTACCTCTACCAATCCATATTACCTCTATCAATCCCCAACTAAAACTGATAGCCTTAATTTTGCTCCAAGAGATGAATATATAATTTTAGATGTATCGGGAATGTTTCATGAATTATCTAGATTGACCATGCTATGGAGATTAAATACCAGGACATTCAATCCCAACAATGCAATCCCAACAATGGAATACTGGGACTTTAAATATCTTCTAACCAACAGCTCATGACAGAAGGAAAAGAATGCCAAACCATTAACATTAGCATCACTGATGAAAGTTTATGTTATCTGACTGAAGCTAGGACTTCCCATGCATTCATGCTGAAATTCTCTTTAGGGATAACAAGAGGACTTCCTCAAGAACCAGAGGCAGCCTCCCAACCAAAAATTTTTCAGAAGCATTGGCCATTCAGCATATATGTATACATAAACAATTATACCAAGAGCCTTCTCTTTTGGCATCTTCAAATAGGAAATCTGCCTTGCCCACCCTATGATATCAGCCTTGGGAAACAGCAAAAATGGACAATGAATGTGAACTCTACTTAGGCTATGTCTTATTAAAGATTTCTATTTCTGTGATAAATACCACGACCACATTGGGGAGAAAAGAATTATTTAGCTGGCACTCCCACACTACCATCAATTCTTGAGGGAAGTGCAGGTAGAAATTCAAACAAGGCTGGAACTTGAAGAAAAGAGATAAGGCAGAGGCCATGGGAAAGTGCTGCTTAACGCTTCCACTTTATGATATGCTTGTAGGATGTTGTCTTTATGCAGGTGAAGGCAGGAACAAAATAAAATGAGGCCTGTCACTGGATGAGAAAAATGGGTAGGCAAGAACAAAGTTTTAGAAAGGTAAGAGGAACAGGAGAGGAGATATGATAGAGGACAGAGATGAAGCTCTCCATATGGCTCTGAGTTTATGGGTGGCCATTTTACAGAGTGTAAAATTTGCTGAAAAAAATATCTGAGATAAAACTATTGCTAAATTACAAGTTTCTAGAAATTTGAGTTTGTCGGGCTAGTTGGAGTACGGGCAGAGTTTGCAGATGGCCCTCTGGCTGGAGAGAGACTAGCCACCACTGAAATGAATATATAATGTTAGTTCTATATGAGGGGTCAGTGCCAGATCTAACATGAGGATGCCACACTGGGACCTCCTGCCACTGAGATGAATATACCCCACTTATGCCATGTGGCTCCAATGATGCCAGCTGATAGTAAAGGCTTTTTTTTTTTTTAATTGCTACATATAGAGGGGCAATGCCACAATGGACTGAGCCTTCCCATGTTAAACACTAATTATAGAGAAATGCTCTACAAGTTTGATGACAGCCTATTTGGAAGCATTCTCTCACTTGGGAGTTCCCTTTTTTCAGATGGCTACTTTTATCAAATTGACATAAGAGTACCCAGTAGAGACTCTTGTCTGATAAGATATATGTGGTAAAACGTTTACAATTTTTAACTGTGTTTACATATTATATTACAATGATATGCCTCCTGGTTTGGAAACATGGCTGGGTGAAGTGGTTCCCAGCATCTAACTAGAATAAACACTGAATGGGGACTTTTAAGTCATAAGCCCATTTGTATTGAGATGCCTGTCAGTGAATCTTAGTACAGAATACACATTAAGGCATAGGAAGTATTAAAAACTAACACACAGAAAAATGTGTCTTTTAAAAGAGTTGTGTACAAAATGAACATGATGAGAACAGATAAAAAAAAAAAAACTTTTTTTTTCTTTCAAATTCTTTGAGTTTTGAGCCAAGTGAAAGCAAGCAGTCTCTGTGGAAAGTAGAGACACTAGGATGGAAAGAGGAATAGAAAATCCAGGTAGAATGAAGTCAGGGGTTCAAGTAGCCAAGATAAATGATTCTCAGTGCTCGAATACACACGGGATGATGTTCAGAAACAAAAAGTGGAATGGAGACCTGCGTAGGGATTCTCTAGGGGCCATAAGCATCATTTTGTCCATGTCAGAAGCAAATGCGATGGAGGAAAGTCCAGGATTCATTTACTTCCTCAGAAGCCACAATTGATTATTTACCTGTATTAGAGCCTGCTGACAGTGCAGCCAGTAAGAAAATGACACGTGCATGATTTCTCTTCTGGTACAGGAACCACATTAAAATACACGTAAAGAGATTTTTCACTATAACTAGAAACATAATAATCTGAAAATGAACACACACACACACACACACACACACACACACACACACACACACACACACACGCATGCGCGCACGCATGCGCATGCCTGGAGGAGTCTGAAGCAGAGAAGAGGGTTGGGAGAGATCAGGCTTTAGGGCAGTATACAGAGAATTTCTCCCTGAAACTTGAAATAAGACCTTCATGGTAAAGGAAAGCAGTCAAATAAAAACTAAAAGGAAAGGAAAGCCTTCCACACAAGAACCCTAAAGATAAGCAGATTATCCACAAAAGGGGTCATTTTGCTGTAAAAGCTGAAATGATGAGCAGGAGCCTGGGGACGAAGCAAGGCAGGAAGGCAGGTCATGCAGAACCTTGTATGGCTGGTCGGGAGATCTGAGTTTTGCTGTATGTACCATATCCTTGTAGGGTGGCACTTTAAGCAAGGCTCAGATGTGCCCTTTATTTTCTTTTTTTTTTTTTCCAGAATGAAATAATTTTAATTTTTTTGTAAATATTTAGTATTGCATTATTTTTTTTGCCCTTTATTTTCTAGAAGACAACGGCATAATATTCAGTGGAGAATAGCTCCGTGGTTTAATAATTGACCGGTGAAAGAAGTAATCGTTGCGATGATCACAATGCATATGCAGAAAACTCATCTGGCTCATGGAATGCTTTGAATTTACAAGTAATATTTCTGTGATTATGATTCATTTCAGATTCACAGGGAGGAAGATACGAAACGTAACTTTTGGACTTGGAAATTAGCTCTTTTAATAGTAATGGCATTTAAGGAGGAAAAAATATTAATAGAGCATATTTATTATGCATTAACTTAAGTAATGAAAGAAATGATGTTTGAAACTAAAGAGAAAGAACAAAGCCAATGAGGATGGCTGAAACATTGGTAAGTAAGGTTTTAGTAGAAGAAAAAAAAAGTTCCTGGAGACCCATCATCATATTGATGTGTTGGTTCACCTGCTTGATGGTGACCACAAAGTCAGGAACAATAAGGCACTTCTATTGGACTGCAGGATTAGAAGCTAACAATAAAACACCACAAAACACTGTTACAGAAAATCAAAAGGTAACAACTTTAAATGAAAGATGTGCAATGTTCCTAAGGTTTTTTGTGTGACATACAAAACATATGTGTAACAAAGAAGCTTGAATGTAACTATCAGTTGCTGTAGAAGATTGGCTTTTTAGGCTGGTGCTTAGGTAGAATATCAGGAGATTGGAAAAATCACTAATATATCAAAACTATTCATCTTTCATAAGAAAATATAAGCAATGGTATAGTATAAATAAATTCCCAAATAAACCTAAAATTTCACAATAGGGAAAGACCTCAAGAGGTCTTTAAAGGTGGAGTGTATCTCATATGAAGCGAATGACCAAGGAGAAACACACAGGTGCCAGTCTGCTTCTTCAGAACTTGTCTTCAAATGATTACATATTTCACAACCTTGCACCCTAACATCCTCATTAACTTCACTTTAAAATATACTTTTGTATTAAAAGGTAAAAAGAAGATGTTACACCTTAAGCCATGACATCTATTTATATCTTAATAAAAACAGATAATGTAACTTTGACAAGCCAGTGCCTCTCACAAGGACCCACTATTAGAAACTCTACAGTTTCCCAGTAAAACTCATTGGTGGCACTTTTATAAAACCATTTCTGTCTTCTTTTACATCACTGTCCCTTTGCATTTTATTCTTAGTTCACTTGGCCCTTTGCATTACTTTCCCATCTCCTGCACTATTCCCTGTTGAGGCTGTAACACATTCGAACAAACTTTTCTTGGAATTTGGATCCTCCCAGGTGCTAGCTTCAGTGTGTTCGCAGGCATACATTCATCCCGAATTCGATAAAAGAATCCATTTCTTTGCCTTTGGAACATGTAAAAGTCACCTCTATCATCCTTTCTCGCAGCTGCACCTTCTTCCATCTTTAAAGTCAGCAGGTTAGCACCTTCAAATTCTCTTTGTCCCTAATCTCTTGATCTATTGTTCACTTCATTCTTTGAGTCTCTCATTTTCCTTTTTTTAATACATGGACCTTTGTGAATACATTAGGTCCAGATAATGTAAGAAAATTTTTCTCCTTTCAAAATATTTTATTCGACCACATTTGGGTTTGAATAATTAGTATAAAGCTATTAAAATTTATCCCATTATAAATAAACATTTACTTATTATGTTAAAAACAAAGAATCATTTAACCGCAGATGTAAAAGTTTGCTGCACTGAACAACCAGTTCTGAAGAGTCCTTTGGGTATGTATGCTATTTTTTAAAGCATCATTGGTTGTCCATTTCTCCTTCTTTAGAAGAATGAGAGCTTTTTCATCCTGTATCAGCCTGAAACCCTGTAGCTCAAGATAGCCCAACTCTCCATCAGCAAAAGTATGAGGGTCATAAATAACAGGGAAAGTCAGCCCACATTGAAATTTAATAATATAATTCCATTCAGTATCTTTGAAAACCAAAATTGATCCTTCGGGATATGCATATAGAAAAGTTGTGAAAAAGATGGCTTTTTTATATTATGACATTTATGAATTATAGATTACAAAATAGTTGTGAGAACCTTCTATGGCATACGCTGTCAAACACTTTATTTTTCTTTGTTTCAACGGAAGAAAGGTTACTGCATGCAACTAGAGAGAAATTAGATGGTATTTGATGCATGAAAAAAAGTTTAACCAAAGTGGAAATAAAGCCAGAAATCTTGATGCAATAGAACATCAAGTCTATACAAGCAATCAAAAACAAACAATAGAACTAAACAAATAAATAAAATAAAGATATACAGAGCAACATAAGTTATATGAGGATGAATATATGATTCTTCTTGACTTTTCTGTAACTAAAATAATTTGGTATCTAGCCAGACAGTTTAATCGTCTTTATAAGCAAAACAAAGGGTACACTTACAAAAGATATTCATATGAGCTATTTAAAACGGTTTGGCTGCAGATTGCAATTTGCATTGTGGACTTTTTTATGATAAATATGAGGTGGGTGGCATATTCATAGTGGTAATGTGTGAAACATCCCCAGGGAAGACAGGACACAGATGTCAATTCATATCAGACAGAGAACTGATCACAGACCAAAGTAACTATTATACCAAAGCCCAACATGGAATCCAGTGAGTTTGTTGTTTCTCTTACAGCAAGAGATTACTACAGGAGTAAGGACGAATTTCTATAATTGGAAAGTCCACCCCAAGAAGTATGACAACTCAAGAGAACTGCAACCTTGGAGCTCTTTACATGACTTGCAAGCACACAATAGTTTAGAGATTTTTTTGGTGTGCATTCTCCCAGAGGATATAACTGTTTACAATTTTACCAAACCGAGGTAGGGACCTTGGTGCATCTTTTAACAATAAGATTTATAAGCTCATTTACATCCTGAGTCTCATGGGTTTCTCCAAGGATAGAATGCTTCAATGTGGAAGAAACTGCTCAAAATGTAGGATACCCTTTCTATTCAAAATGGCGGCACATTACATTTTCCTTCTTTTTTTCTATGATTCCCCCTGAAAAGCACGTAATGTGGTACATTCAGAGTATAATCTACTATGCATGTTATATAAAACAAAAACATTTTTTTCTTGAGGGTTTTTTTACTCAAATATAGAGGAATGTAACCAGCTTCTTATCTATCATTCTGCACACAACTCATCCTCAAGTGGAGGGAGCTTCACGTAATACCTCACATCCAGGATCTTGTTTAGCCTTCACAAATAATTTTTTTGATTTTCCTTATAGTCATCCAAAATATTTTTATTTTAAATTCTTTAACCTATGTCAAGTTATTATAAAATAAAAGTTTAGATCTATATAGATATCCATGTTGGCCAGTGTCATTTATTGGAGCCTCTTTGTCAAAAACAACATAGCTGTCTATGATATTTGTATTTCTAATTCAAAAGTAGAAAAGAAAATGGTCTATAGAAAGTTCCTGTATTAAAATGAAAATATTGACAAAAATGTGTTACCATAAAAATAAATTTGATTTGAAGCCAGTTTTGTTCTTAATATAAAATTTTGTCTTTAGTTATTTTTTCTTTATTATTGTTGTTGTTGTTTGATGGTTTTTCTAGACAGTGTCTCACTATATAGCTCTGGTTGTTCTAGAACCACTAGGTAAAACAGTCTGGCCTCAATCCCACAGATGTCTGCCTGCCTTTGTCTTCTTAGTGCTGGGATTAAGAGAATGTGGAACTACATGCCTATTTCTGTACCAGTACCATGCAGTTTTCAGCACAATTGCCTTGTAATATAGCTTGAGGTCAGGGATAGTGATTCCTACAGATGTTTTCTTGTTGTTGAGGATGGATTTCGCTTTTCTAGGTCTTTTATTGTTCCATATGAAATTGCACATTGATCTTTCCAATTCCATGAAGAACTGGGTTAGAATTTTGATGGGGATTGCATTGAATCTGTAGATTGCTTTTGGTAGGATGGCCATTTTTAAAATGTTGATCTTTCCAATCCATGAGCATGGGAGATCTTTTCATTTTCTGAGATCTTCCTCAATTTCTTTTTTTAGAGGTTTGAAGTCCTTGTCATACAGGTCCTTCACTTGCTTAGTTAGAGTCACACCAAGGTATTTCATAGTTTTTGTGACGATTGTGAAGGGTACCTTTTCCCAGAATAGAAGATCCAGAAATGAGCCCTCATGTATATGGTAACCTGATTTTTGACAAAGAAGCCATAAACATTCAATAGAAAAAGGACAGCCTATTCAACAAATGGTGCTGGTCCAACTGACACTCAGCATGCAAAAGAATGAAAATAGACCCTTTCTTATCTCCTTGTACAAAGCTCAAGTGTAAGTGGATCAAAGATCTCCACATTAAACCAGATACACTGAAACTATTAGATGAGAAAGTAGGTAAAATGTTAGAACATATATGCACAGGAGAAAATTTCCCGAACAAAACACCAATGGCTCAAGCTCTAAGGTCAAAGATTAACAAATGGGACTTAATGAGATTGCAAAGTTTCTGTAAGGCTAAGAACATTGTCAAGAAAACAAAACGGCAGCCAACAGAATGGGAAAAGATCTTTACCAACTCCACATCAGATTGAGGCCTAATATCTAAGGTATACAAAGAACTCAAAAAGCTAGACACCAGAGAATCAAATAACCCTATTAAAAATGGGGTACAGAGCTAAACAAAACGTTCTCAGTTGAGGAATATCGAATGGCTGAGAAATATCTGAGGAAGTGCTGGACATCCTTAGCCATCAGGGAAATGCAAATCAAAACAACCCTGAAATTCCACCTCACACCAGTCAGACTGGCCAATATCCAAAACTCAGATGACAACAGATGCTGGCGAGGTTTCAAAGAAAGAGGAACACTTCTCCACTGTTGGTGGGGTTGCAAACTAATACAACTACTCTGGAAATCAATCTGGTGATACCTCAGAAAATTGGACATAATACTACCTGAAGACCCAGCTATTCCACTTCTGGGCATATATCCCAGAGACACCTTAGTACACAACAAAGATATATGCACCACAATGTTTATAGCAGCTCTATTCATAATAGCCAGAAGCTGGAAAGAACCCAGATGTCCTTCAGAAGATGAATGTATACAAAAATTGTGGTACATTTACACAATGGAATTCTACTCAGCCACCAGAAACAATGACTTGACCAAATTCTTAGGAAAATGGCTGCATCTAGAGAATATCATTCTGAGTGAGATAACCCAGTCACAAAAAAATAGACATAATATGCAGTCACTGATAGTGGGATGCTAACCCCAGAGGCTCGTACTGCCCCAGAAACAACTCACAGACTGTATGAATTCCAAGAAATAAAGAAAACAAAACAAATCAAAACAAAAAAATCTTTACACATCAAGAAAACTTTGACTATTTCCATGTTACATTTTGTTTTACATGTACTTTATGCTCATTGTAACTATTAAGTTTCCAATGCATACTATCAAACCTTTAAAAATATCAAGTACTGACTAAAAATATCTTCATATAGTTTTATGTAAAATTATTTTAAAATCTGAAAAAAAAGTGCTGACACAAATGTGTTTTATAATTTTATGCAAAAAGTGCTTAAAATCTTTACATTTATCTTTGTTTTGTTAAATAAAGTTGTTAAAAAAGACATTGATATAAATATTTATAAATCATATATACATATATATATATATAAGAGAATGCGGAAGTGCACCCAGCCTGCATAAAGACTAACTATATCATGACCTCATTTTAAACAGTTTCCTAGTGACTATTGTAATGATGTTAAACAATTGTACACTCCACAGGTATTTTATTAATAAAAGTCTTCTTTTAAAACTATCTAGTGATGTACAAAATTTCTATGTCCAGGTTTCTGTGTTAGACAACTAATACTTGAAAGCCAAAGAGTTAATGGAACTTGTTTTAAGATGACAATAGATGTATGTATGTCTGTAGTTATATTTCTTTTTTCTTACTTGTTAATTTGTTTACACCCCAAAAGCTGTCCACTACCAATCCCCCTTGACAGAGTCTTTCTGCCCATCTCCACTCAACTTCTATTATGCAATCGTGGGGACCCCTCAAGATTTCCCCCAAGCCTGGCACATTCTCTCTTACTGAGGCCAGACAAGGCAGCTCTATTGGGAAGCAGATTAGTCACTCTGGCTACAGCTTTTAGAAAGCCCTGCTCCAGTTGTTAGGGGAACTACATGGAGACTGAGCTGCATACCTGCTACATATGTGTATGTATATTAATCTTACTGATCCATGAGCATTTAAAATCTTTCCAGATTCTTCAATTTCTTTCTTCAGGCACTTGAAGTTCTTTCATACAGGTCTTTCATTTGCTTGACTGAAATTACACAAAAGTATTTTATATTATTTGTGGCTATTGTGAAGAATTTTGCTTCCCCCATTTCTTTCTCAGCCTGCGTATCATTTACATAAAGACATGATATTGATCTCCTTGAGTTGTTTATCAGCTGTTGGAGTTTTCCAGTAGAAATGTAAGGGTTTCTTATGTATACTGTCATGCCATGTGCAAATAGGGATATCTTGATTTCTACCTTTCCAATTTGTATCACCTCGGTCTCCATTGTCTTATTGCTGTAGTTAGAACTTCACAATCTATATTGAATACAAGAGAATGAGCAGCCTTGAGTTGTTCCTGATTTTAGTTGTATTGCCTCAACTTTTTCTACAGTTAATTTGATGGTGCATATTTGCTTGCTACGTATTTCTTTTAACTATGTTTATGTATATGCCTTGAATCCCTGACTTCTCCTATACTTTTAACATAAAGGGTTTTGTCAAAGGTTTTTTTTTTTTTTTTTTTTTTTTTTTTTTTTTTTTTTTCCAGCATCTAATGAATTGATCGTGTGATTTTTCTCGTTCAAGTTTGTTTTTTATGTTTGATTACATTGGTGGATTTCTGTACACGAAACCATTCCTGCATCACTGGGATGAACCCTACTTGATCAAGGTGAATGATGTGTTTAATGTATTCTTAGATCCAGTTTAGACAAATTATGTTGAGCATTTTTGTTGTGATGTTTTTAAGCAAAACTGATCTGAAGTAATTTTTAGGTTTTGAATCTTTATGTGGTTTAGGTATCAGGATGACTATGGCCTCATAGAATAAATTGGGAAATGTTTCTTTCATTTTTATTTTGTGGAATAGTTTAAAAAGTGTTGGTATTAGCTCTTCTTTGAAAATCTGGTAGAATTTTGTACTAAATCCATCTGGTCCTTGACTGCTTTTAGTTGAGAAACTTTTAATAAGTGCTCTATCTTTTCAGGGGTTAAAAGACTTTAATTTTGGTAAGTGACATCTGTGTAGAAAGTCATCCATTACACTTAGATTGCAAAAAAAAAAAAAAAAAATTGGAGTACAAGCTCTTAAAATAAAACCCAATGATTCACTGAATTTCCTCATTTCTGTTGTTAAGTTTCTTTTTGTGTTTTTGATTTTGTTAAGTTGTGCTTTTTAGTGTTTTTTAGTCGATTTGGCTAAGGACTTGTCTATCTTGTTGATTTTCTCAAAGAACCAACAACAATGCATGTTCTTGTTCATTTAGGACACATTGTAGAAAATATTAAATTTAAAATTTAAGATTTAGTCATCTTGAATATCATTTTCCACCTAAGTAGAGTTCAAACAGAAGCTAATAACGGCAGAGGGAAAAGCTTAACAATTCCAAATTTATGCAGACTAACTAAATAGCTTGTTTAGTTCAGTGGGTGCAAGTAGAATCAGAAAGGAAAATTACAAATATCATAACAACAACTTAAAAATAGCACATGGACTAGAGAAAAGCCATACAATGGGTGAAATTAAAGGGCTAATGGCTGTTGGTAAGGATTAAGAAAAATATGCACCCCATGTGTTAAAGAATCAAAACCATGACCCAAGGTACATATGCAACAGAGAATAGCATTTTCTGACATCAATGGGAGCAGAGGCTCATTTTCCCAGGATAGGGGAATTCCTAGGTGCTGCAGTAGGAGAGGGTGTTGGGAGAGGGAGCACCTTCACAGAGGCAATGGGAGGGAGATAGGGATGGGATTATGTGAAAGAGATAACATCTGACATGTAAATGCAAAAGTTTTCTAAGAAAAAATAATCAAAGCCAAACAACAACAAAATCATGTACAAAGTTAATGGAAGGGACAAAGTAAATATCAGAGTAAAGATAAATGAATTACATCTTACAAAATCAATAGAAAAAAAATCAGTGAGTACTTTGAAAATGCCAAATCAATTTAGAAAATATTAGCCAGCCTAAAAAGGAGAAATAGGCAAAACTAATAAAATCATAGGTTAAAGACAAAACATTAATCCAGTGTCATAGAAATTAAAAAATCAATTCATTTATGAGTAATCTTACTGTTAAGAATGCAGCAAAATGGGTACACACTTAAGACAAGCACTTTGTACCCATGAGAGTTACATGTGGCAAATAATCAAGAAAAGTAAATAAGCATTGTTGTTAGGGCATTAACTTCATAGTTAGAAGAAAATAGGTGTACAAAGCATAGCTTATATGTAGAAAGTAGTAGAATTGACAATATTAACAAAAGCAAAATGAAAGAGTAAAATTAATAAATATTTTTTTTCTTTTTATTACTGTTAATCTCTATATTTATAATTCAGGTGTTCCTCCCTTTTCACTAATTCTATCACCCCTCCACCTCCCATTGCCTCCAAGAAGGTGATCCCTCTTCCAACTTTCCTCTCCCAACCTCCCTCTGCTACATCAGGGCCTTGGCATTGCCCTACACTGGAAAAACAAGTCCTCTCCTCTCACTGATGCCAGAGAATGCTATCCTCTGCTGCATATGCACCTGGAACCATGCCTCTTTCAATAAGAACTAATTGGTTGGTGTTTTAATCCCTGAGAGCTATGGTGGGTTTGGTTAGTTGATAATGTTGTTCTTCCCATGGGGTTGCAAACCCCTTCAGCTCCTTCAGTCCTTTCTCTAGTTCCTTTATTGTGGTCCCCATGTTCATTCCAATGGTTAGCTGCATGAAGCTCAAAGAAAAGGAAGGCCAGAAGGTGGATGCCTCAGTACTTCTTAGAAGGGAGAACAAAACACTCATGGGAGGAAATAATGGGACAAGTAGAGGAGCAGAGACTGCAGAAAAAAATCATCCAAAACTGTCTCACATGGGGATCAATCCCATAGACAGCCACTAAACCTATGCACTATGGCTGATGTCAAGTATTACTTACTGGCAGGAACCTGATATGGATGCCTCCTCAAAAGCTCTTCCAGAGCCATACTGATACAGAGGAAGATGCTTGCAGCTAATAAATTTTTAAACTGCAAATTAAGTATGTAGTTTTGGGAAGAGTTTTTCCTATTCTATGGTGCTTTTCCTTACTCTGTTATTTATTTTACTGTTAATATTAAATAGGAAACAAATTAGCTGTGTCGTTTATACTAAACGTGAATGATTTTCAAATTTCACCTAACTAAAAGAAGTCCAACACATTTGAGAATATATTTATGCAACAGGTGAAAAATGTTCAAACTACAAATCGCAAATGAAAGAAACTAACACAAAGGCAAACAAACAAAAATCACATGCTACTCATGAGGAGGAAGGTTAGATAATATTAAAGCATTTCTGCTGCTGTCAAAAGTGACCTACATATTTAGTGCTATCTCAAGGGTTTAGTAAAGATATTTTTATTGTAGTGCAAAATATGTTAGAATGAAGACTCAGCCACAAAAGACTCCAAATTAAGGAAGTTACCTTAAGAAAAATCTGGTCTAAACAGAGGACTTAATTTTAATGTATTAAAAACACATATGCTCAGGAAAGCACCTTCCAAAACTGGTTCTAATGGGTGAAAAAATTACCCCAAGAACTAACTGTAAAATTTCATCACTCTGCACAGAACAACAGAATATAGAAAAATCCTGTAGAATTGGAGAAAGGCTCCCAGATCTATGTCTCCTAAGAAATTGATGAATGCAATATAGAAAAAACCAAAAAGGAAAGAAAAGAAAGGAAAAAGAATGAAAGAAAAAAAGAAGGAAGGAAAGAAGGAAGGACAGAAGGAGGGAGGGACAGAAAAATTAAACACCAACGCATCATCCAATCACTAACAGGTAGAGTGGGACAATTCTCTTACAGAGAAGTGCAAAGATCTAAGTATATTCAATACTATTCAATATTTTCAGCCATTAGGGAAATGTAAATCAAAATAACAATGAGTTTTTATCTACTTCAGTCAAAATGGCTATCAGAAAGTGGTTTAAGCAAAGGTTGATGAAGTGTTGAAGACAAGAAGCCTGGTAAAACTCTGCTGATGCATGTGCAAAATAGTAGAAAGGAACTATAGATATTAATATAAATTCTCCCTCCAGAACTTAAAAAACTAATGACCATTTCATTCAACTAAATAACTCCAGATACATACATGAACAAAGTAGGAGAGTATTATCACAAATATTTTTCTAATTCCATGTTCTGTGTGTGTAAGCATGCATGCTCTACATTAGTGTTGTTGTTTTGTTATTGTTGTTGTTGATGATTATGATGATGGTAGATATTTTTCATAAATAAATTGGTAAATATTGTATGGGTAGCTTAGGCTTGTAAATGCAGGACTCAGAAGAATTAAACAAGATTGCCATAAGTTTGAGGTTAGTCAGGGATACCAAGCAAGACTGTTAAAATGGGAGAAGGGATTCTGGGGAGGTAGCCCAATATGTAATGAGTCTGCTAAAAAAAAAAAAAAAAAAAAAAAAAAAAAAAAAGGCTAAGTATCTCATCTTAAATATATGTTTGTAAATGTCTATAATTGTAGCTATGATGATATGGAAATAGGCAGATCTCCAGAGCTTGCTGTCCAAGGGAATAGCTATCAATAAGTTCTGGCTCCAGTAAGAGCCTGATTACATAAATAATAATGAAAGGAATAGAAAAAGATACTCCATGTTAAATTCTGTCTTCCACATATATGTACACTTACATAAAACACAGGCACATGCACACACATCCATATATGTGTGCACACACATATGTGCACACATGCATGCACACACACACACACACACACACATACACATAAAATATGAGAAAATAGCTTCCATTGCAGATGATCTGACAAGTGAAATAAACCAACCTCAGCAAACAAATATCACAGTATTTCTTCATATTCAAAATCTGAATTGTGTCTCGAAATATTGGATATATTTTTATATAATGTCATACTATGATCTTAGAAAAGACGACTTGTACTCAAGGCAGGGGAACCAGCAAAAAGGGTAAAAAAAATAAAAGAGTATGAAAGAAATAATGTCCACTGTGTATAATGAAGTAGATATAAAGCAATCATAATGAATCCTGTGGGTTTTATGCTAATATAATATGTATTAAAATGTAAAATACATGTTAATTTTAAAATAAAATAATTTAATATAAAAATATAATTCAACATAATTCACACAATAAAAATAACTTAAAACTAGAAATATACTAAAAGCAGTTGACTAAAAGTTAGTGAAGTAAAAGGAGGTAATACCGGGGAAGGGATACATGAGCAGTAGAATTGTGGTGGGAAAAGGCATAAACATGCCATCAACAGTGAACATTTGCCTTCAGTGAAGCTTCATGGCTTCAAAAATAGCTACTCTAACTCTCTAGGAGCTCATCAACTTGTAGAGTTTACAACCAGACAAGTTTTTGCTAGAGGGGTAACCTTAGTCTAGAAATGTTGATGCTTTTATCTTATTACAATAGACTTATTTTTTATTTGAAAATATACTGTTTATCTGGAATTATGTTATGGAATAGAGAACACAGACATGAATTATGCAGTATAGAACAACAATTGTCGACAGAAGGCCAGGAATACAGAATAAGCAATAAGTTCAAGAGGGAAAAGTGGGTAACATTCTTCCAAACCCTGAAATTGATGCTAACACCATAAACAAAAACATCTCAAATGAGATTCCAGAATTTAAAATAATAGCAGAAAAAAGTCCTAGGGAAAAAATCTTTATAACTTTTACAATGACATATAAGGCAGGAAGTCCAAAATAAAATAAAGTTAAATGAAACAAAAAACCAAGATAAAATTGAAATCTTTGCAGAGTGAAAAGACAAATTAGTGAAAACATTTACTATAAAATGTATAAAGAATTACTATTCAAAATACATAATATTTTATATTCCTACAAAATACAATTATACTAAACTTACATATAACAAGAAAAGTAGAAACCACATTCTTAGTATGGATATAAATGGCCAACATATTTGTGGAAAAAAAT
The DNA here is from genome assembly GCF_963924665.1 of Micromys minutus. Taxonomy (NCBI): domain Eukaryota; kingdom Metazoa; phylum Chordata; class Mammalia; order Rodentia; family Muridae; genus Micromys; species Micromys minutus. Next base: position 10,610,079 of record NC_137973.1, read on the forward strand.
TCAACATTACTAGCCATCCAGAAAATGAAAATCAAGAATCTAACCGTGAGTTTGATGATGTTCAAATTTATTATAATGGCCATTTCCTACTTCTACCTCCTCCACGCAATAAAAAAGGAAAAAGGAATGAAGTAAATGAGGCAGAGGAGGTGAGGAGAAATTAATAAAGGAAGAGAGAAATGGGCCATAGAGAAGAGGAAGGAAGGCTGTAAGCGTTGATGACCATAGGAAGTGCAGAGAATTGTGTATGCCTGTGATGAAGATGTAAATAGAACAGCCGCTGTGGAACACAGTACAAATGTTTCTCAAAACTATAGTTGGTACTACCATGTTATCTAGATTATCATATGTGGATATTTACCTAAAATACCTGAATAATGAAACTAAAAGATAACCACAGTTCCATATTCATAATTTATCCAACATTATTTACAGTAGCTAAACTATTGAGTAACAAACCGTCAGATAGTCATTGATGAAATATTGAATACAGAAACTTTTTGTGGATAGAATTTACTGGTCAAGTGTGAGACACTTGACCAGTATGCCCAACAATAATACACACACTCACACTTACTCACACACATATTTTCTTTCTCTTTCCACCCACCTTCTTTGTCTCATCCATCTCTTCTATTTATTTTTAACTCAGGCATAGTGGCTCATCCATATAATCTTAGCATTAGAGGTGTGAAGGCATTAGTCCTGCTAATGCTGTGACCTTGAGATACCCAGATGAAGGCAATACTAGATTACGTTATAAATTCCTATCTTAAAAAAAAAAAATCTGGGCTGGAGAGATGGCTCAGTGGTTGAGAGCACTGACTGGTTGTCCAGAGGTTCTGAGTTCAGTTCCTAGCAACTGCATGGTGGCTCACAACCATCTATAATGGGATATGATACCCTCTTCTGGTGTGTCTGAAGACAGCTACAGTGTACTCATATAAATAAAATAAATCTTTGATTGCCTGGACACTTAAAGAAAAAAAAAAGAAATGAAACAAAATTAAAGGCAATGGCACATTATTTTGCTTCTAAAGGTGCAAACCATTCATTATGATACAGAATAAATTGTCCTTTAATATATGACACTAAGTAAACAATATAATCACAGAAGGATAAATGTTTCTTCTATTTAAAATAACACTTAGTAGCCAATGAATGTTATTGGTAGAAGAAGAAAAGCTCTTGATATGTACTAGGATTGGTGTTGTAAGCCTGGAGTAGGAATTGATCTAGTGAGGTTTCTTAGATTGTCCATATATTTAGCAAAGTACTTAATACTCAACAACTTGTAAAGTAGGAAGATTGTTTTATGTGTTTTATTGCCAGCACAATAACAATTAAATTGAAATTCAGAGAACACAATTAAGAAAAGGTGGTCTATTAGTCACTGGTTTTTATTTAATCAGATATCTAAGCAAGACTTAAAATGTACTTTCTATCACCTTTAGATCACTGGGACAAAAGCCACCATGCCACACATGAACTGGATTAATCATTCATTACCTTCTTATATGACATTGAGAAAGAGGGCCAGAGAGCAGCCAACCTAGCTTGCTTTGGTAGCAAGTTCAAATTTTCATATGAGAAAAACAGTAAATGAATAAGTAAATGATATTTTTTAAATAAAAGTATTGGATTGTTTAATTTAAAAAAAAATTCCATTTTAAACATCACTAAACATTACCTACTAAAAACGGTACTGCATAATCTAGTAAGCTAAAAGTGGAAAGGGACATGTGTGTTTTGTGTAGCATGTCAGGTTATGACCAAAATAGAATGGGTACAGTAACTTCTGTAGCAAAAATCTTACGCCATTAATAATTTTGCATGCCTCTAAATGGTGACTGGTCTTATTTAAGCCCTCTCATCTGTCCTAGGGCTCTAGCATAGAATAGAAAGTGCAAGGACTATTTGCTACACCTCCCTGGAGCATTATGGCCAAATCTGACTCAGTTGCTATTAACTATCCCCTCTGTTCAGTGTAAAAAGTCACCTTGAGATTACTTTAAAGCTTCCTGTTGCAGACGTCTGGGAAATATTTACCTGCAGTCAGGAATGAAACAAACAGTCATGAGAATGTTGTCTAAATCTGGGTCCTTGACAATCACTGTTTAAATGTCCCTGGACATTCGACTGCACTCAATTGATTTTTCAGTAGAGAACTGTTTTGCCTTATATCAGCACAGCACCTGATCCTGGACACACGGACATGCACAAAATACCTGACAATACCGATCCTGGCATCATTCTGACATCTTTCCTTTCTTGTGTTTTTTCACTTCTCCCAAATGATCTGGGAAGGCATCCTTAGCCTCAGGCATGCTAAGAAAGCACTTTCCTTCTGAACTCCATACCCCACCCTCTGAACCCTTTATGGAATTCAGTTGGACCTTTCTCTTAATAGCTGCATAATGAAAGTTCTAATTTTGTCCCTAATGTGTTTTCTCATTTCAGCTAACGAATATCACGGCTGCACTTTACCATCTTGCAAGAGTTCATCTTACAATGAAATAGAATCTCCTGCTTAAGAATCCAGTATTCCCCAGTGCAGTTAGAAGGCCTATAATCATCAGCTATTATTTTCACTTAGTACTTCCTCTTGAAAGTTAATCAGGTAAAATTAGATTTTGCTCAAAGCTAAATTCTTCTCCTTAATTCAGAAGGGACCTTAGAGCTATGAATCTTTAATTGGACATAATCTCTTATTATTTGTCTACTGTTACTAGAAAGGAATTGAATTAAATTTCTGTAAATAATATTCTATACCTTAAATCTTATTCTAAAAGACAAATTTCATCAGGACTACACATTGCCTTTGTAAGGGTTTCCAAATTTAGCTGTATAATTTTCATCAATGTTAGCTATTAAGGGAAATTCCTTTTAAATTAATTCAAGTTTTATACCTCAAAGGAACAAATATATGAACTACATTTTAATTGTACAATACCATTTATCTCTCACTACACCTTCTAGGCATTATGAAATTTACTATAAGGAAAGTTGGTTGAGATGCTAGTATTTTAATTTGTATTACTATATGACTGTAAATGTATGTAAAGATGAATCATTTAAACATTTAACATTTGTGCATTTAATATTATCTGTAGTAAATATTTAAAGTGATTCATTAAATGTTTAAAGAAAAAATTGCGCAATTGGACCCTGGCTGTGGTGGTTCATATCTTTAATCCCAGTGAAAAGAAGGCAGAAGCATTTCCGACTTCGAGACAAGACTGGTCTATAGAGTGACTTCCAGGATTTCCAGGTCTACAAAGAAAATTCCTGTTTTGAAAACAGTATGCTCCTAAAGCACACTCAACATCAATAAAGTGTTCTCTGCCCCCAAGACTCCATTTCTTTGGCCTATAACTCTGGCTGGATTCCCAGAAGCCACTCTGGCATGAGAGACCACTGACCATGCTGGTTCTAGGGAACCCAGAGACAAGGTTAGCCCTCAAAAATCTCAGAGTCTGCATAAAACATAAATACCCCAGAAGACACAGCCAACTGGACCTGAAGACATGCTAGTCACCAAGAGAGGAAACAAACAATAAATCCCCAAACACCTCCACCATCGAAAAACTCAGAAATCAGGTTCTGTGCCTATAATAACCACAAAACTCATATGGATAAAGTCTAGGGTAAGAACACTAAAAATGTATTAAAATGAAATAAAGGATTGGTTACTACCAGTAAAAAAAAAAAAAAAAAAAAAAAAAAAAAAAAAAAAAAACTGAAAATAAAGGAAAAAAGAATACTAAAATTTAAATCACACATTCAATATTTCATTTTCAATCAGAAGAAAATGTTTATAACATTAAGAAAAATGCATATAAATATACAAGAAGCTTACAGAACAACTAATAGGCTAGACTGAAAAGGAAAATCATTCTGCTACATAATAATAAAAACACTAAATATATACAACAAAAGAATTTTTAAAAGCTGCAAGAGAAAAAGGTCAAGTACCATATAAAGGCAGACCTATTAGGATCACACCCAACTTCTCATCAGACTCTAAAATCCAAAGGGGCTGGATTAGAGTCTTACAGTCTCTAAGAGATCACAGATGCCAGCTCAGGCTGATATAACTACCAAAAGCTTTACTTAACATGAATGGATAAACCAAGATATTCTATGACAGAACTTAATTAAACCAATACCTATTTGCAAATTCAGCCTTACAGATGAAGCTAGAAAACACCAGCCCAAGGATGTTAACTAAATTGAAGAAAATAGAGAAAACAAATAATCTCTAACCAACAAATCAAAAGAAGTGAAACACACACACACACACACACACACACACACTTCAAACCAAAAAACAAAACAAAACAAAAAAGCAAACAACAACAAGAAAAAAAAAAAAAAAAAACATGACCAACATCAGAATGACAGGAATTAGCAATCATTGGTCATTAAAATCTCTCAAAATTGATGGAGGTAATTCACCAATAAACAAATAGAGACTATCAGAATAGATGAAAAACAAGGTCCATCATTCTTCTGAATATAAGAAACACACCTAAACATCAAACATAGACATTACCTCAGAGTAAAGGGCTCAAATAAAATTTTTCTATTAAAAAAAAAGCCCAGAAAACAACTTCGAGTTGCCATTCCAATATATAATAAAATAGGCTTCTGATAAAAAATAATCAAAGAGATGGAGAAGAATACTACAAAGTAATCAAAGGAGAAATATACCAGGAGGCCATCTCAATTCTAAATAACTATGCTCCAAAGGCAAGGTCACCGACATTTGAAAAAAAAATTTTGTCTTTTTTTTTTTTTTTCATAGCGGCTCTATTTATAATAGCCAGAAGCTGGAAGGAACCCAGATGTCCTTCAGAAGACGAATGGATACAAAAATTGTGGTACATATACACAATGGAATACTACTCAGCCACCAGAAACAATGACTTAACCAAATTCTTAAGAAAATGGCTGCATCTAGAGAAGATCATCCTGAGTGAGATAACCCAGTCACAAAAGAACAGACATAATATGCAGTCACTGATAGTGGGATGCTAACCCCAGAGGCTTGCACTCCCCCAGAAACAACTCACAGACTGTATGAAGTCCAAGAAATAAAGAAAACAAAATATATACATATATTCACAAAACAAGAAGACTTTGACTATTTCCATGTTGCATTTTGTTTTACATGTACTTTACGCTTATTGTAACTAGTAGGTTTTCAATGCATACTGTCAAGCCCTTGAAAAAAATCAAGTATTGACTAAAAATTATATTCACATGGTTTTATGTAAAATTTATTTTAATGTCTGAAAAAACAGTACTGACAAAAATGTATAATTTTAAGCAAAAAATGTTTAAAATCTGTACATTTATCTTTGTTTTGCAAAATAAAGTCGTTAAAAAAAAAGAAAAAAAATATTAAAACTGAAATCACACATTGAATCCCAGAAACAGGGAGAATTCAATACCCCATCTCAACAACAGACAGATCATCCAAAGAGAAGGAAAACAGAGAAACAATAGAACATTTCACCCAAACACAAAATAATATACTTTTTTTTTTCAGTACATTTCAGAACTGTCACCACAATGGACTTAGTTAAAAAGCAATTCTCAACAGACACAAGAAACTTGTAATAACACCTGTATTCTGTGAGACACCATGAATTAAAGTCAGACGTCAAGAAGAATAAAATCAGAAAGCCTACTTACACATGAGAACTGCAAATATCTCTGCTCAATCACCACTGGATCAAGAAAGAAGTAATAGTAGAAATTAAAAATGTTCTAGAATTCAGAAATGAATGCACAAGATAACAAATCTTGTGGAACATAGTAAAAGCAGTACTAAGAGGAAAGTTAATAACATTAAGTACCTTCATTTAGATATCAGTGAGATCTCATAGATAATATAAATTTAAGGGCATGCCTGAAAGCTACAGCACAAACAGAAGCAAACATACTCATTACAAGAAGACTGCAGAAAAATAATCAAACTCAGTACTGAAATCAATAAATTAGAAACAAAGAACAACCTAAGAATCCATGAAATTGGGAAGGTGCTTTGAGAATATCAACAAGATAACAAACCCTTAGCTAAACTAACTAAATGGCAGGGAGACAATATCCAAATTAACAAAATCAGAAAAGAAAATGTGGACATAAAAACAAACACCAAAGTATAATTAGGCTATTATATCAATGTTAGTTAATAAACAAGACCCTATGAAAAGCTTCTATAAGTCAAAGGAAACCATCCAAAGGACAAAATGGTAGAATCCAGAATGGGGAAATATTTTCTATAACTCACTGTCTGATAGAGGGCTGACATTCAAAATATATAAAGAACCCAAGAAATTAAACAACATTAAACCAAATAACCTAATTTAAAAATGAGGTACTGAGCTAAACCGAATTCTCAACAGAGGGATATCTAACATCTGGAAAAGACAAATGTTCAGCATCTTTAGTCATCAGGAAAATACAAATCAAAATTATTCTGAGATTCCATTTTACACCAGTCAGAATGGCTAAAAAGAAAATTCAATAAACAGCTCGTGTTGGTGCAGATGTGAAGCAAGGGAGCTCTCCATTCCTGGTCAGAGTGAAAACTTATACAATGACTTTGGAAATCATTTTGGTATTTTCTCAGACAATTGGGACTAAATCTACCTCAAAATCTAGGTTTAGAACAGCCATATTCTTTTTTTTCAGTCCTAGTAATTTTTATATTAAATAATAATTTTATTAGATACTCTGTATTTACATTTGAAATGTTATCCCCGTAGCCCACCCTGTTCCCCTCCCCCTCTACTTATCTACACGAAGGTGCACTAGCCCCCAATGACCCTCTCCACCTAAGTGCCTTGGAATTCCCTTACGTTGGGAAAACATGCCCTCACTGAATCAAAGGTCTCTTCTCACAATGATGCTGGACACTGCTAGTGTCTGCTACATATTGGCAACCAAACAAATGCTCTACAATTCCCATGGACTAGATCACCAACCATTGAGCTGTATTCTTAATAGCCTAAAAATGGAAACAACCTATATGTCCTTCAGTGGAGAGTGGATAAACAAAATCTTTACACAATAAAGTAGTACTCAGCTTTAAAACCAATGACATTATGAATTTTGCAGGTAAATCTATAAAGTAGAAAAGATATCCTCCTCTCCAGTGCAGAGAGAGGGCTGGGTGACTGACATCAAGTCTCAGGACCTGCTATCAGGCAGCCTAAAAAGCACTCTTCCACCGGGGCCCACAAAGAGCCTGCCACACTTCCCCACCAGCTATCCAGGGGAAAGAACACAGAGCCAGATAGCATAATATTCTCTGGGAATGGGTCCTTTGCTGCCCAGAGAGAAACTTAGGTCACCACCAGCAGGAATCAAGATCTGCCCACAGACTGTTGAACACAGAGGAAAGCCTCACAAGTACTCTTCTAACAGAACTCACAAGGAGAAGAACTGAGTCACTGCCATCAGAACTCACTGCCTGCCCACAAAGAGCTGAACACCCAGGAGCAATCTCCTTCCTGAACCCATGGCCCTTAGACCCATGGGAGAGATCAGCTTTAATCAGAGACAACAAGATCACCTAGCATCAAAGATAACAAGATACCAAGAGGAAAGACCAAGAACCTAAGCAATGGTAACCAAGAAAACCTGGCAACATCAAAACCCAGTTCTCCCACCACAGCAAGTAGTGGATTTCCCAACAAACCAGAAAAACAAGATTTAGACTTAAAATCATACTTCATGTGGATGATGGAGATCTTCAAGAAGCACATGAATAACTCCCTTAATTACAGGAGAATCAGGAGAATACAGGTAAATAAGTGTAAGCCCTTAAAGAAAAAACACAAAAATCACTCAAAAAACTAAAAGAAAACACTACCAAACAGCTGAAGGAATTGAGAACAGAGGAATGGATACAGAATGTGTGGTACATTTACACAATGGAGTACTACTCAGCTATTAGAAACAATGACTTTATTAAATTCTGGGGCAAATAGATGAAACTAGAGATTACCATTCTGAGTGAAGTAACCCAGTCACAAAAGAAAACACATGATATGCACTCACTGATAAGAGAATATTAGCCCCAGAAAGCTCTGAATATCTTAGAAACAATTCACAGACTTCATGAAAGTCAAAAAGAAGGAAGGCTAATATGTGCATGCCTCAGTATTTCTAAGAAAGAAGAACAAAACACTCACTGGAGGAAATACAAGGTCAAATAGAGGAACAGGTAAAAATCCACACAGAGGAGAGACCCTCACTCAAGTCTCCTGATAACACGACCCCCCAAGAACTCACAAGAGACCATCTTGGCTGCAATTATAAGAGGTTTATTGATGAACCAGTGCACTGGGGTTGAGACTCATATCCCACACAGGGGTAGAAGAGTCTGACCATGAGTGGCTGGGAGAAGGGGTTTTTATAGGAAAGAATAACAACCCAAGGGGGAGGGAGTACGTCATTGGAAAATGCCAAAAATACCAGTGAAGAATCGCAAGGGAAACACCGAGTTTCTCAAGATTGTTTGTGAGGTATTATTTTAACTTTTATGGTTTTATGGTCAGTCAGTTCCTGAAACAGAGTCACTAAACTGGCTATCCTACATTTTTGGCTCTACTCTACCTGCTACTTTACCTCTTAGGGGGTCAGGATTTATCTTGGTCTTTCACAGGGATTGAAGAAAAGATCATTCAGAGACTGCCTCACCTGGGGTTTCACCCCATACACAGCCACCAAACCCAAGCACTATTGCTGATGCCAAGAAGTACTTACTGGTTGGAACTAGATACAAATGCTTCTTTGGGGGCTCTGCCAGAGTCATAGAGATACAAGTAAGCATGCTTGCAACTAACCATTATCAACCAACCAAATTCTCCAAAACTCCCAAGGACTAAAACACCAACAATTGAGCACACAATGAGAGACCTATTGCTATATGTTGTATATGTAGCATAGTCTGGCATCAATGGGAGAAGAGGCCTTAGGTCTACAGAGGGCACGTTTTCCCAACGTAGGGCAAAGCCAAGGCACTGTGGTAGAGAGAATGATTAGGAACAAGTGTACCTTCCTAAAGACAAGTGGAGGGGAAAGGGGAATGGTAGCAGGGTGGGGGAAGTAGAAAACATTTCAAATATAAATACAGAGAGTATCTAATAAAAATAAAAATAAATAAATAAATAAATAAACAAACAAATAAATAATATATCCTGAGGAATGTAATCCAGACCCAGAAAGATAAACATGGTAGGGTAGGTACTCATTTAAAAGTATATGTTATTCATAAAGTAAAGGATAACCAATCTATAAGGTAGAAACACAAGGTTGCTAAGTAACAAAGATTGTCCACTTTGGACATTTTATTCTTACTGAGGTTGTGAAATATATTTGGGTAGATGGACAAGGGAACTTGATATTAGAGAGTGTGAAAATGAGAATGGGAGAAATGAGATGTGGAGAGAATGAAAGGAGATCGTTCTGGAAGAGACAACTAGACTGTATTAGGCACATCTGGGACAAGCTAGAAACCCAGGATAATAGAAAATGTCAAGAAACTATGAGGGTGATTCTAGCTTAGATTCCTAGCATTGGAGGATATAAAACTGAATCAGTTGTTTCCTGTAACCTGGCAAGAACTCAAATGAAGTAACTGGTACAACAAATCAGCTAGAAATCCTTAGATCCGCAATTATTCCTACCTACAAGATGTGCACAGGTAAAAGATGGCTCAGAGTTTGAAAGAATGGCCAACCCATTCCTGATTTATCTTGAGAACATGCTATGAGACTGTACCCAACTCTGACACGGTAAGACTCCCCAAAGAGAGAGACCATAGCTTGAGTCCTAAGAATTGATGTCCACCCCACAAACCTCTGAAGTCAGAACTTGATGCAACACTGCAGGAGGTTTTATTTGAGAGCCAGTTAGCTGGGACTCAACTCACACCTCCATTCAGAGAGACTAGAGAAGAGCCCTGAGCCTAAAATTCCGCAAGCTTATAAAGGCAAAAACCTGAGGAACAGCAGTGAGTCAGCAGTAAGCCAGCGGTGAGCCAGGGACACAGGACTGGAACAGCAGTGAGCCAGCAGCGGTGGTCCAACGGTGATCCAGGGACACAGAACTGTCGAGGAGACATTCTGACTAGCTGGGGTGCAGAGAGATCTCTGCCGAGCACGCAAAAAAGTGCGGTCCCCCGGTTCCCATTCCCCACCCCAGCTTGCTTCAGGTAACAAGTAACCCAGAATCGGGCTATTCCCAGACATCACGGAGTGCAGAACTCACACTCAGACCATCCGCCAACAAAAACCGCAGTGAACCAGCAGTGAGCCAGGGATACAAGCCTGGAACAGTGGTGAGCCAGTAGTGAGCCAGCAGTGAGCCAGCTGTGATACAGCAGTGATCCAGGGACACAAGACTGACAACAAGATGGCAAGAGGAAAGAGAAAGAACTAACACCAGGGAAACCAAGACAACCTGGTAACACCAGTACCCAACTCTTCCATCACAGCAAACAGCACAATGTCAAACATTCCAGAAAAAGAAGAGGCAGACCTAAAATCATACATCAAGATGATGATAGAGATTCTTAAGAAAGAACAGGAGGAAAAGCATAAAGAATTAAGAGCTTTTAAACAGGAAACAAGAAAAACACTCAAAGAACTCAAAGAACTTGAGGAAAACAGAACCAAAGGAATGAAGGAATGGAAGAATGAATTTAAAGAGAAAATTGACACAATAAAGAAAACACTAAAAAGATAAACCTAGAGTTAGAAAACCTAAAAAAGAAATCAGGAGTCACAGAAGCAAGCATATCCAATAGACTACAAGAGATGGAAGAGAGAATCTCAGGGGCAGAAGACAACATTGTAAACATAGACAAAACAGCCAGAGAAGATGCAAAAAACAAAAAACTCCTAACCCAAAATGTCCAGGAGACCCAGGACACAATGAGAAGACCGAACCTAAGGATAATAGGAATAGGAGAGGGAGAAGAATATCGACTAAGTGGCACAGTAAATATCATCAACAAAATAATAGAAGAAAACTTCCCTACCCTTAAAATGAGATGACCACAAGCATAAAAGAAGCCTTCAGAACTCCAAATAGATTGGACCAGAAAAGAAATACCTCCGGACACATAATAGTCAAAACACCAAGTGCCCAAAGCAAAGAAAGAATACTAAAAGCAGTAAGGGAAAAAGGTCAGGTAACATATAAAGGCAGGCCAATCAGAATCACACCCAATTTGTCAACAGAGACTATGAAAGTTAGAAGAGCCTGGACAGACATCATGCACACCCTAAGAGAGCACAAGTGCCAGCCCAAGCTGCTATACCCAGCAAAACTATCAATCACCATAGATGGAGAGATGAAGATATTTCAAGACAAATCTAAATTTACACAATATCTAACAACAAACCCAGCACTACAACGAATTGTAGGTGGAAAACCCAATACAATAAGGGGAACTACATCCTAGTAAAAACAAGAAAACTCCTAAGAAAGAAAACCAAAAGAAGAAAGACATATAGGCACAATTCAACCTCCAAAAGCAAAAATAGCAGGAAAGAGCAACCACTATTTCTTGATATCTGTTAACATAAATGGACTCAATTCCACAATAAAAAGACATAGGCTATCAGACTGGATACATAAACAAAACCCAGCATTTTCCTACATACAGGAAACTCATCTCAGAGACAAAGACAGACACTATCTCAGAGTAAAAGGGTGGGAAAAAACCTTCCAACCAAATGGCCCCAAGAAGCAAGCTGGAGTGGCCATTCAAATATCAAATTATGTAGAATTTCAATCAAAAGTTATCAACAAAGATAAGGAAGGACACTTTTTATTCATTACAGGGGAAACTTTTCAGGAGGAACTCTCAAGTCTTAACCTATATGCTCCAAATACAAAAGCACCGATATTCATAAAAGAAACCCTACTAAAGCTCAAAAAATACATTGTTCCCCATACAATAATAGTGGGAGACCTTAATACCCCACTCTCGCCTATGGACAGATCAGAAAAACAAAAACTGAACAAGCACACTGTAAAATTAGCAGAGGTTATGAAGCAACTGGAATTAATAGATATCTACAGAACATATCATCCTAAAAAAAAGAATACACCTTCTTCTCAGCACCTCATGGCATCTTCTCAAAAATTGACCACATAATCGGTCACAAAACAAGCCTCAATAGATATAAGAAGATTGAAATTCTCACAAGCATCCTCTCAGATCACCATGATCTAAGGCTGATCTTCAACAACAAAGAAAACAAAAAGCCCAAATACACAGGGAAACTAAACAACACTCTATTAAATGATAGCAGTGTCAAAGAAGAAATAAAGAAAGAAATTAAGGATTTTCTAGAATTCAGTGAAAACAGAAACACAACATACCCAAACCTATGGGATGCAATGAAACAGTACAGAGAGGAAAATTCATAGCTCTTAGTGCTTCCAAAAAGAAACTGGAGAGAACATACATCAGCAACTTGACAGCACAGCTGAAAGCTCTACAACAAAAGGAAGCATATACACCCAAGACGAGTAGACAGCAGGAAATAATCCAATTTAGGGTAGAGATAGAAGAAATAGAAACAAAAAAGAACCATTGAAAGAATCAACAAAATCAAGAGCTGGTTCTTTGAGAAAAACAACAAGATTAATAAACCTTAGCCAGACTAACTAGAGGGCAAAGAGAGAGTATCCAAATTAACAAAATCAGAAAAGAATGTGCAGAAATAAGAACTAAAACTGAGGAAATTCAAGAAATCATCAGATCCTACTACAAAAGCCTATACTCAACAAAGCTGGAAGATTTGGAGGAAATGGATGAATTTCTAGACAGATATAAGATACTAAAGTTAAATCAGGACCAGGTAAACCATGTAAATAATCCCATAACACCTAAAGAAATAGAGGCAGTCATCAAAAGCCTCCCAACCAAACAAAGCCCAGATTCAGATGGTTTTAGTGCAGAATTTTATCAGATATTTATTGATGAAATAATACCAATACTCTCCGAACTATTTCACAAAATAGAAGCAGATGGAACACTACCTAACTCATTTTTTGCGGCTACAATAACCCTTATCCCTAAACCACACAGAGACCCTACAAGGAAAGAGAACCTCAAACCAATCTCACTTATGAAGATTGATGCAAAAATATGCAAAAATCCTTGCAAACTGAATCCAAGAACACATAAAAATGATCATTCACCATGATCAAGTAGGCTTCATCCCTGGCATGCAGGGATGGTTTAACATAAGGAAATCCATCAATGTGATCCACCATATAAACAAACTCAAAGGGGAAAAAAAAAAAACACATTTTCATCTCACTAAATGCTGAAAAAGCTTTTGACAAAATTCAAATCCCCTTCATGTTAAAATCTTGGAAAGAACAGGAATCCAAGAGCCATATCTAAACATAATAAAAGAAATATACAGCAAACCAACAGCCAACATAAAACTTAACAGATGGAAACTTGAAGCAATCCCACTAAATTCAGAAAATCGACAAGGCTGCCACTCTCCCCCTACCTATTCAACATAGTACTGGAAGTCCGGGACAGAGCAATTAGACAGCAAAAGGAAATCAAAGGGATACAAATTGAAAAGGAAGAAGTAAAAACATCACTATTTGCAGATGACATGATAGTGTACTTAAGCGACCCCACAAATTCCACCAGAGAACTCCTACAGCTGATAAACAAGTTTAGCAAAGTAGCTGGATATAAAGTTAACTCAAACAAATCAGTAGCCTTTCTGTATTCAAAGGACAAGCATGTGAAGAAAGAAATTAGGGAAAAGATACCCTTCACAATAGTCACAAAAACTACGAAATACCTTGGTGTGACTCTAACAAATCAAGTGAAGAACCTGTATGACAAGATCTTCAAATCTGTAAAGAAGGAAATGGAGGAAGACCTCAGAAAATGTAGAGATCTCACAGGCTCATGACTGGAAGGATCAACATTTTAAAAATGGCCATCTTACCGAAAGAAAACTAGAGATTCAATGCAATCCTCATCAAAATTCCAACCCAGTAATTCATTGAATTGGAAAGATCAATGTGCAATTTCATATGGAATAACAAAAGACCTAGAATAGCGAAATCCATCCTCAACAACAAAACATTTGTGGGAATCACTATTCCTAACCTCAAGCTATATCACAAGGCAATTGTGCTGAAAACTGCATGGTACTGGTACAGAAATAGGCATATAGATCACTGGAATAGAATAGAAGATCCAGAAATGAGCTCTCATGTATATGGCCACCTGATTTTTGACAAAGGAGCTGTAAATATTCTATGGAAAAAGGACAGCCTATTCAACAAATGGTGCACTCAGCATGCAGAAGAGTGAAAATAGACCCTTTCTTATCTCCTTGTACAAAGCTCAAGTGTATGAAATATCTCCATATTAAACTAGGTACACTGAAACTATTAGATGAGAACTTAGGTAAAACCTTAGAACTCATAGGCACAGGAGAAAATTTCCTGAACAGAACACCAATAGCTTGAGCTCAAAGGTCAAAGATTGACAAATGGTACTTAATGAGATTGCCACCTTTCTGTAAGGCTAAAGACACTATCATGAAAACAAAACGGTAGCCAACAGAGTGGGAAAAGATATTTACCAACCCCACATCAGATAGAGCCCTAATATCCAAGGTATACAAACAACTCAAAAAGCGAGATACCAGAGAATCAAACAACCCTGTTAAAAATGGGGTACAGAGCTAAACAAAACGTTCTCATTTGAGGAATATCGAATGGCTGAGAAACATCTAAGGAAGTGCTCAACATCCTTAGCCATCAGGGAAATTCAAATAAAAACAACCCTGAGATTCCACCTCACACCAGTCTGATTGGCCAAGATCCAAAACTCAGATGACAGCAGATGCTGAAGAGGATGTGGAGAAAGAGGAACACTTCTCCACTGTTGGTGGTATTGTAAACTGGTTCAACCACTCTGGAAATCAGTCTGGCGGTCCCTCAGAAATCTGAACATAGTACTACCTAAAGACCCAGTTATTCCACTTCTGGGCATTTACCCCAGAGATGCTCTAACATACAACAATGATACAGGCACCACAATGTTCATTGCAGCTCTATTTAGAATACCCAGAAGCTGGAAAGAACCCAGATGTCCCTCAGTAGATGAATGGATACAAAAATTGTGGTACATTTACACAATGGAGTACTACTCAGCTATCAGAAACAATGGCTTAACGAAATTCTAAGAAAATGGATGCATCTAGAGAATATCATCCTGAGTGAGATAACCCAGTCACAAAAGTACAGACATGATATGCAGACACTGATAATGGGATACTAACCCCAGAAAGCTCTGAAAACCCCAGAAACAACTCACAGACTGTGTGAAGTTCAAGAAAATAAAAGAATATATTTTAATTAAAATAGAACTGTATCACATCCCCCTTTCCTTCCTACCGCCCCTCCTAGTTTCTGTCCTATCTCCTCAAATTAATAACTTCTTTTCCTATATTATTGTTACATATATACATATGTGTATTTATATGTACCCACAAATACTTAATTACAACCTTAAAAATGTATTTGTATACTTTTATGCAAAAATGCTTAAAAATTTGTACATTTATCTTTTTTTTAATAAACTTAATAAAAAATAAAATAAAGGCAAAAACCAGAATACCGGGGAGTTGCAGAGGAGTAGAGACTTTCAGGATGATCATTTCTCAAGGGCTATTTCCAGGTGGCCAGGATATGGCCTCTCAGTATCTGGAGTAATGTCCTTTATCTGGCACACACACACAGCTGCACTTCTCTGTAATGTCTTGCAGGTTTCTGCCCAGAGGGCACTCCCTCAGGGTCCATAAGTTCAAGTTCTCAGGCCACAAGTGGAGAAGGGCCAACTCAAATTTTTTCATCATTAAACACTATTGATAATATTCTGATATGCAGATAGGATTCTAGCATATCTCTCATTGGATAGATGTCAGCCATCAACTGATTGAAACAGAAGTATAGAAATGCAGCCAAACATTAAGTGGATGTTGAGAAATCTTATGAAAGAATGTAGAAGAATTAAAGAAGCCAAAGGGGTCAAGAACACCACAAGAAAATGTAAAGAATTAAATAACTGAACCCAAAAGGGACCATAAAGTCTGAACTGCCAACCAAAAGGGACAAACATAACCCATTTGCACATATGTAACATTTGTTCAGGTGGGTCTTTTAATGGGATTCACAAAGTGTCTGAGACCTGCTAGGTAACAACAGGCTCTCCAGGGCAGGATGGAGGATTGAAAGAAAAAAGAGACAGTCAAAATTGTAACATGACTTCAGCCAGTTCTGAGGCTGAAGAGAGGCCTTCTTTATTCAGTCCTCCTTTTAAACCGCTTTTGTAACACGCAGAAAGATAACCTCAGTTCAGAATCAGGAAACAAGCAAGTTAATGATCAAAGATCTTGTAAACAACATTTGGGAGGCTAAGTGGGATGATTAGGGGCAAGAAGGTGAACCAAAAGTCAAAGAGACTGCCACACCTACCTCTGCAGAGCTGGTTGTCAAGTCCTGAGCTTCAAATGTAAATGTTCTTCCCAGAGCTTTAAAGTAAATGTACTGCCTTCAAATGTAAATGTTCATAATCAGGGCCAGTTTCCTAAAGGGCCAGAGTCAGATTTCTGCCTTGACCAGCTTCTAATTGTCCTTGGTGAATGTAAAAAATTCCAACTATCCAGTGGTGTCAAAATGCTCTCCACAATAAAGTGGGAGCATGGGCTGTCTCTGATAATTTTGCTTCCCTTTGGATCTCTTCCCCTTAACTGGGCAGCCTTGGCTAGCCTCAAAATAAGAAGATACACACCTGTGAGTTCAAAAGACAAGGTGGGTTGATATTCATTGGAGACCTTCTTTTTCTAGGGAAAGGGAAGAGTGGATGGGTGGAGTGAGGTGAGAAAGGGTGACTAGGAGAGTGAGGTGAAGCTGCAATAAGGATCTAAAATAAATAACTTAATCAGTAAGAAAACATTTAACTTGATTAATATCTATATATAACTAAAATCAAAGGTATATTAAATATAAAACACTGGAGCTTGCTAAAGACAAGAGAATTTATAGTAAACAAATCTCTTAAGTCTATTTTTCTGTTTTTATATCATTTTTATTTTCCTGTATCCCAGTGTTTTTCTAACAAAACTATAAATTTGTATTATTTATTTATTTTATTATTTATTTATTTGCTTATTCGTTCTATCTGCTATGGAAGTTAATATGAAGATCAAGCTGGCTTTTACTCAAGATTGGCTGCCTCTGCTTCCTGAAGGCAGTAGTAATGGCATGTATAACAAGACATGCTTGTGCATCACAAGCATGCCTCATGCATTCAGAAACCAGAGGCAATAGATTCACTACACCTAGAGTAATGGATGTTTGTAAACCACAATGCGGGTATTGAGAGTAGATTACCGGTTCTACGAAACATGTTATTATCCATTGAGCAAACATTCTAGACTCCATATATAGGTGAGGTCAACAAAAGCAACTCTGTAAGCAGGGTTTATCATTGTTAAGAAACAGATGAAGAGAGTGGGGGGCATATGGCCCATGGAGGTGCGGAGAGGCCTGGGGTCAAGAGAGATACCTCTAGGGGACCCATGTTGGGAATCCCTCCCCTCTGATGTACCAGCAACAGGATGGTGTAGTACAAAATAGAGTTTATTCGGGTCATAGGAGAATTTAGAGGGTAGTAGAGGCAGAGAGAGAGAGAGAGAGAGAGAGAGAGAGAGAGAGAGAGAGAGAGAAGAGAGGAATAGAGTAGAGGCCAGGCCTTGAGCACATGGAGAGAGAGAGGATGAAGGGAAGGGGAAGAGGAGGGAAAGGGGTGGGAGAGCATGAGAGAGCAACAGAACAAGAGGCAAAAGAAAGAGGAGGGGGCAAACAGCCCCTTTTATAGTGTCAGGTCACTGGGGCAGAGCATACCTAGTTAGGGCCTGGTAATTGAGGGGTGGGGTTTACAGAATCCCAACAATCATGATCTTAGCTTCATTTCCTAATTTGAACTTCTGTTTTGCTCTTCCTTGATGGTATATTGCATCTGTAAGCTAAACAAACACCTGTCCTTTTAAGATTTCTGATAATCAATGCTTTATTTCAGCAATACAAAGTAACTAAAACAACATATTTATTGGGAAGATGAATTTGTTTTATCAATGAATATTAGTATCAAAATTATAGTCAGTTCTTTCTAATTGAAAAAGAATATGAATTTTTAACAACCTAAACACCATTGAGTATTTATTGATTATACAAAAAAAATTTAAGAAATAACTTACTCATTCACACTTATATGATTTACAAAAACAAGTGTCTGCAGAAAATCCTGACAAAATTAATTGGTTAGAATTTATAAAGTTTCTGTCATGCCATGCAATTATACTCATAAAAATAGTGTTTTACAGCCTTCAAGTTTTAAAAGGTTTACACTGTTTATCAAATATTTTAGATTACAAGTACTTAGAATTGCTTACTGAGTGGTAAATGTACTTTATAAGCTGTATGAATTTTGTTACAAAATAAATATACTCAATCATAGTTGTCACAGCATACATAAAAAATTATTCTTTTAATGGATTATTAGCACTACACACTAAATTGCCGATTGCACTTATGCCAGTTATTGAGACTTTATTGATAAGAAACCAAGCAAATGACTATCAAGCAAACTTATGCCAAATTGTACTTTTCTGAAGATACTATACACCAAAATATATGTATACACAGAGATAAACATAAAAGCATATAACACAATGCAAAGATTACAGAGCTACACATGTAGAAACAGTCATATATCCACAACAAACACATGCAACTACACAAACACATGCAATTACACAATCACAAACACATATGCACACACAAGACTCTAAGTTTTCTTATTCCATGTATTTTTTTCTTTTCCAAAAGAAGTTTATTCTTGCTCCTCCGGCCATAAACCTGTGCTATTTGGTTTTGTTATTGCTGTTTTTGTTGCTGATGTTTTTAAAGTTAACACTTAATGAAAGAATAAAACTATACTATAAAACTTCTAAGATTATATATAATTAACATTTAATAGCCCATTATATTAATATGTATTAATATATCAATTTGCATGGTATGGTTCACATTTTGAGAAGATAATTCCCTTATTCAATTTATATTTATACAGAAATATTTGATTATAAAATGGTAGAATCTTTTATTTTTAAAAGTACAGGTGGGCTCTTTAATTTTCTGTCAAACTGAAACAAGCTAGAGTCATCTGAGAAGGGAAAACTGAACTTGAGAAAATGTTTTTTAGAAGACTGGGCTACAGCTTACTCTCTATGGCCTTTTTATAATTACTAATTCATATGGGACAGCCCAGCCCACTGCATGCGTTCCAACCCTGGGTGCTATGTTTAATATGAAACAGATTAAACCAATCATGAAGAATAAACCAGTAAACAGCACTCCTCTGTGACTTCTGCATTAACCCTGCACTATTTTAGTTCCTGCCTTAGCTTTCCTCTGTGGTCTGGGGCTCAAAAATGTAAGTCAAATAAACCCTTTATTTCACCAGATGTTATGGTCAGAATTTTTCACCACAGCAATACAAATGTGTCAATCTACCAGAAAATGGAAGTTTTTAAAAAATGTTTTCTACATTTGACTTCTGAATAACAATGAGAAATATCAGCAACATATTGGAAATTTAAAAATGTCAAATTAAAAGTTATAGGGGGAACTTCATTTTTTTAATCAGTCAAATATTACACAGAATCTAGAAGATCAAGAGAACATCATGTGTCCAAAGCAGATATCATCAGTAAGTTAATCATCAATAAGTTGTTATAGTAACATCTAAGCTGTTAGTTACAAACTGAAAATTACATATTTACATTAGTAAAAAAATAAATAAATTTCATCTTAATACCAAGGATAATGACTTAAATTCAATACTACATTACCTGCATGGCTATAAACATTAAAATACTATATCTTCACTCCACTGTTTCTAAAAATTTTTGTAGCCATTCTCCAGTTTCCCCTCCTCCACCTCCATCAGACTCTAGAACCATAAAGAGGGGAGCACTTTGTCCTCTGATAGGTTCCACTTAGCAGCAAACTCAGACAGATACAGACACACACAGTCGGTGGATGAAGCTTGCAGAAGAATAACAGAAAAGATTGTGCTCCAAAAAAGATAGGAACTCTACAGGAAGACCAACAGAGTGAATTAACCAGGAGCCCCAGGGCTTTTAGACACTGAACTGTCAACCAAAGAACATACACACCCACTGGACCTAGACCTCCCTGCTCAAAAGTAGCAAATGTGTAGGTTGACCTTCATGGGTCCTGAACAACTGAAACAGGGGCTCTCTCAAAACCTGTTGTCTGTACTTGAGATATGTTCTACTAACTGACCTCAGTGGGAGAACATACCTTGTCTTGGAGGGGAAGTGCTTAGCCTCTCAGAGATTTGAAGGTAGGAGTGAGGTGGGGATATGAAGGTGACTCCCACCTGCTCAGAGAAGGAGAGGAGGTGTGGGGGAAGGAATGTGAGAGGGGGTGACCAGGAGAGGTGCAGTAAGTAGGATGTAAAGTGAACGAGTAAAAAAAAAATTAAATTAAAATAAAATTGTAACTGTTGCCGCTAATATTTCTGTTGACTGAAGTATTTATAAATACTGAAGTATAATGATGTCAATTGCTTTGTTCACTCTACTAATTTTATTTATTTTCATTTTAATTTACTTCCTGCAAACACCTGAATTACAGTGCTCTATAAGTGTCACATAATTTGATATTTTAAAAGTACTACTTAATCATTTTACCTGTTAATTGAGTGGAAAAATGTTTTAGTTAAAGAGTCTTGCCGGTTATATGTGCCAAAAATATAATTTTAATCTCAATATATAAAGTGGTTAATGTGTTATTAAATTTTTTTTTCTAACTGTTATTAACATATTTTAAGTAAAATTGATACTATCATGTTTAATTTTATGCTTATGTTCTATAAAGCATAAATAAGATGGCACAAGATTCAATTAATACATAAAATGTCTAGAAAATATGCATATTTAATATATTATGAGCTTTATATCATTATTACACTCTATGAATAATTCACAGTGGTATATATTTTGTCAAATAACAGTAAAAATTCTGGATTTAAAACATAGATGTATTTTGTACCTTGAATGTGATTCTTAGAATGAATGCATAACCCTGTGAGTATTTGTGTCTTATTTTGGAATTATCTGGAACATATGAATTCAATATCTCTAAATACATCTTGAATACATCTTAGGAAAATCTACATTATAATCTTTTTTTTTGGAGTGGAATACGAAGTATATCATTGTTCCTGAATTCTAAAATTGTTGAGAATTACATAAAATCTAAAATTAAAAAGAAAATTCCACACATTTCATTTCAAAATCTTTGATTCATTTTAGTTATGGAATTCATAAACTTGTTCAGTTTTAATTCATCATTATTAGTCCAGAATGTAAATGAGCTTCTGGTATAAAAAATTTTCACACGGAGCAATCATGCTCATGACACTTCAGACACAGCATTGAAGTCGAAATGCTTTTCTGTCATGCTGTCCTTTATGAGACCATACTCTATGTGCTTCTGAGAAATTACCCTGGTTAATTTCACCTGAGCTTAATTTCTTAAAGAAGACAATTAAAGAGGCAGGCAAAGGGTTTCACAGTCACAACTCGAGGGCTGTACAAAAAAAGAGTGTGTTGTTCTAAGAGAGAAATCTGTCTTAGCAGCAGTTGCCATGCAGTTAGCTTTATGGTCATGACTGTCTATAAAGAAACACCAGGGAAGCGATGACTCATTCTGTAAGTGCCAGCAGCATCCTCACTGTTAACAGAGCTCCAGTGAAGGACCCACAGCATTGCATCCTTTATCTCTTTTCATTATGCCAATCTTAATTTTTCACATGGAGCTTAACTTGGCTCATTGAAGCAAAGTCTCCTCACACACACACACACACACACACACAAACACATACACAGTAAGGTTTGTTATGAAATTCAGCAGAATTAGGTGGGAGGAAGAAAAGACCTTGGTGGAGAGAAAGCTGTAGTTTAGAACTGCAAAAGTGTAATTCTTCAAATAAGTATTCTAAATATCTGATCTTATATTATCACATCTAAAGAATATTTTAATTTTAATTGTCTTGACAAGCTAGAATGAATGTTAGCTTTAAGGATATTGTAAAGATCATGCTGAATAATTATTGTCAGTCACAACACACGCATATATTTCTTAAGCAGTTAGTTTTCTTATATACTTACCAGTGATAATGACAAATGAAAGGGGACATAGATATATCCCATAATGCCACACTTATTATCATAAAATATTCTATGTGTTTTGTGAAAATTGACATAGATTATACTGTGTCTTCTCTGACTCCTTCAAAACAATATTGACATAAAAAATCATTACTTCCTCAAACGTGTATTTGAAGAATAAAGCAATAATTTAGAAATTCACTAACTTTACATGAATTGACATTCATTAATTTCATTTTCCTCTTGAAATCAACCTCCATCTCTTTAACATAAATAATCAAAACTACTTCTCTATGGATCGAGTATTCTGCTTTGACACTGTGTCTAGACAGCAGTGCCTAAAATAATTTTCTTACAGCAAGGTCAAGTTCCATATACCTAGATGTGTGAATATGTGCATGTGTGTGTGTGTGTGTGTGTGTGTGTGTGTGTGTGTGTGTGAAAGTTCTGTTCACAGAATACATAATTTTTGTACTGAGTGCTAAAAGTAAATATATAAGAACTAAATTCTTAAATTACCATAAGTTGTTGGAAGGAATCTTAGACATCTGTGTTTTCTGGGTTTCATGCCATCACAGCCCAAGAATCTGTCAAGGACAGTATGTCATAAAAGGTCTCATTGATAGTTGGTAAATTCAATTTTTGATTACATTACCTCCTAGCAAAGTGAGTTACAAAACATTAAAATGATCATTTTATGCACATTCAAAATTTACAACTTACAACTTGCTTATATTTTATCTGTACCTTGGATCTTTGTTGCAAGAATGTTGCAACAAAACCAATCTGTTTCAATTAATATTTAACTTTTATTTGACTATGTTTTAGGAAAAGAATCAAATAATTCTAAAATGACTTAAGAAAAAAAATTTCGTGTGCTGTTCTCAGTTGACATGTTTTACAATGCTAACTGGTGCTGGCTCTCAGTGAAGTCAGATAAGCATACACTTGTTTGAGGTTCCATAATTAGGACAAGAGTAAAACTGCCCAGTGTTTTTTAAAATGTACTTCATGAGCCATCTGTATGGGACATCTGGGAATTACTTTTTATAAATTTCAAGCTCAAACTGGCTTTAAATACTAAACTACAAACATGTAAGAATAAAATCCAGTAAATGAAATGTAAGCTTTTCTATGTTGCTATGAAGCAAATATACTGAAACTTCCACCTCAATTTTCTTCTTACTAATAGATCAGAAACCTTTCAGAGAAAGACAGGCTTGACTTTGGCGAAGTTTACTAATGGGAAAAGACAATTTTTACATATATTTTTTTTTAATTATTTTTAATTTTTTTATTGTATTTAAAAGGGGCAGCTATCTGTTCTTCATCTTTAAGTTAAAAACACTAGCATAAAATTAAAAACAAGGGAGGACACTTGACAATTAAATAAACTAGCAATTATTTATTAATATTACTTTAGAAATGCAGACACAAATATTCTGAAAATTCAAGTGAGTAAAAATGTGAAATGTTGACTTCATGGATATATTTTCATATCATGTTTTATAAACATTTTAAGAACAAAAAAATAAAACTCACATTTGCTAATATATATACAATTAAATTGTGAATTCAAAACTGAATTTAGAATCAAGTGAAAGATGGTGTCATTCTCTGGAAACACTGTAACTAGATTTTAAGTATTCAGTTGTACAGTTCCCAACTATATATATATATATATATATTGGAGAGAGAATGATAGAGGGAGAGAGGGAGAGGAAGAAAGAAGAAAAACGGAGGGAGGGAGAGAGAGATGACATAAAAATACACATGGTGATAGTTGAGAATTACTGATAACTCATCTATATATTTAGACCTGCCTCATTGCCCTAACTGTGAATTTTCTGCCTGTGTAGAAGATATCCAGTTCCCAATTAATCATTAATGTAATTTATAAAAATTGTGACCTCAATGCCTTTTAAACGTTGAATAATTACGGAATCTAAGTTATCAGACATACTTCTCATTCCAAGATAGTAAAAAAACATTAAAATTCTTTGGAAGTTAATGAAACATCTCTTCTTTACCAAGGATCTTTACATTTATTATCCTTTTGGCTTACATATATTTAATGGGATGCAGGATTGGCCCAACAGGTAAAAATTCTTATCTATTGTGTATGAAAAAATTGTCTATGTGAACGAAACAAAATAACAGAAAGAGAAACAAGACACAACTCTCATGTCAAAGGAAATAAAGTATACCATGTAGCTAAATGTAGATGACCATGTCTCTGAAAGCTTGGAACTATGTTGGCTGAGGTGCCATGATCTTATGAGGAATCAGTTTCACTGAGTTTTTACAGGAGCAGAACAAAGAAGACAATAAATCAAGGCAATTTGAAAACAGATTAATGAGTCCATCAGAGAAGCAGGTCACAGCACAGAGATAGATACGAGCTTCCACCTGACAGTATTCCTCACTCTTTCACTGATAACCATATTGGGGTTTTAGGTCTGATAAGTCAAGGACAGATAATGGCTCTATTGAGGTCTACAAATAGCCCCATGGAAATTCCGAGAAGGCTATCAGGAACAACTTCGATGCTCCAATCTTTGCAGGTTTTAGCATCCACCATTTTCATGTCAGGAATTCTCCTTCATACCCACAGGCTTGTTGATCTTTTCAATTCTGAAGCCCAGGGTACCAGGAGAGAGCTGACTTTTGGTGGTTGTTCTGTTCTTCAATCTACTCTACCCAACTCCATCTCTGAGCATATGTCAGACTCACATCATCTATATATACCTGCAACTGTGTGTGGGGGGTGTGTGTGTGTGCACATGCGCGCACATGTGTTGTATATGTGCTGTGCTTACATATATGTGTGTACTGTGTGTGTATTGTGTTTGTATGTGTATGTGTACAATGTAGTCAAAATTGCTCTGTCCCTCTTCCTTTCATGAGACTAATGCCTGGTATGTTTTCATTTCATTTTATTTTTTGTGACCTGGAAAAGGATAACTTTATTAAACATCTCCATTTTCACTGAGATAAAAATATACCAACTGCTGCTGGAAGACTTACATATATAGGAACAAAGACACTACTTCTGTGCCCCATAAAAACTATACAGTGAGATGTAGAGAGGAAGGTTCCTGCAGCTCTAGGAATAGAAACAGATATCTATGTGTTTCCTTTTCTCTATTATTGCTCTCCACATAGGCTACAAATATTCATCAAGGCAACTATCAGGAGAACTATTCTGAGGCAAACACACACTTCCAGTTAGGTCAGAAATGATGAAAACATCATAGGAAAAAGAGAACCCATGTTCCAGAAACATTTCCTCTTCCAGAATAACAGTGAATGGAAGAGATCTCTCTCTGGGAATGGAGACCATGTTCCCAGATGCAAGTGGGTTGGGGGTCCCAGGAGACAAAAAAGGGAACTTATGAGATGGAACTTTCTGTTTTTCACACTTGTTGTTTCAGACGATGTGTGTGTGTGTGTGTGTGTGTGTGTGTGTGTGTGTGTGTGTGTGTGTGTGTGTATGTGTGTGAGTGTGTGTGTGAATTATTCTTGGGTATCAAGAGAACAGGATTACTGCAGTTGCCTTTCTAGACCCTTATCTCCTAGAAGACAAGATCATTGAGGGACTGAATCTATCACAGCTGATATTACATACCAAATAAGATCTCTTCTAATGTACATGCAACATTTTATTGACCAGCAGTTTTGAATTATTGAGGAGAATTCATAGCTCAATAAACAGGTATTCCTGGAAGCTGACATTTGTGATCATTTGATTACAGAGCCTAGAATACTGATACTTTAATTAAATGTGTAAGTTTTATGATATGAAAAAATCATTTTCAATTTTAACATTTTATTTGTCCTTTATTAGGATGATGTTTCATAAAATAGTTTTATCTGGAAAGTTGGATGATTGCTCTACTGTTTTCAGCATGAATTGCTCAAGTTTTACTACACAATGGGAGCATGCTTTTAAATTCTATTCTCTCCAGTGACCCATTTATTCCTCCAAAATTGATGGTTCTTTTCTGCTGCTTATTTTAAGTTAATGTATAATAGTGTATTTTACATTATAATAACACATTTTAAATTAATTTATAAAACAAGGTGTGGTAGATCCTTTTCCCTTTTCTATTTCTCCCCTCACACACTCTCTTTTGTCAACATCTTCCTTTCTTCTATAGAAAGACAAGTGATTGCTAAATAGTGAGGTGCATTTACATTCTAACACCTGCTTGAGTCAATCAATGACATTACTAATTCTAATCAATTTCCTTTTGTTTTTCAAACACAATGAAGTGGCAACCCACTTTCAATAACAGAGCACATACCTGCTGACAGACACCTATTAGCAAAGAAGCAGGTGTGTGCATGGCCTCAGGGTGTGAAGGATGAGTCCATCCTCCTGCTTTGTCAGTGACATCAGTACTAGAGAGAGTCAGGCAAAATGCATAAAGCTTTGGATACACTGCAGATACACTATTATTTAGTCATGTATGCTATATACAAAGAAGACGAACAGTGAGCACAAACCTGAAGCACAAATAGTCCATTTTCTATATAATGTCCAGAATTATTTATTTTGTGAATATATTTAATGAAAAGTAGGATTTAACTGCCCACTATAGCTACCATTTTACACAGGATCTAATATAATAAACACTCAACAGGACAAACCATAAATATAACCTATTTGAAACGTTTACTTTTATAAAAAATGATTTATGAACAAAGTCACCTGAGTGAGAATAAAATGTTGTGTCTGAGGTTTTTTCAAGATAAAGTTATTTTGACAAATTATATTTTTAAATGTGAACTTGACTTGGTCTTTTATTCAGCAGAATTGACACTTGCTAACTTCCTACAAAGCTGCATTAAAATGATTGTATGAATTAAAAATGGTATTCTCTACATAAATAAATCAATGAATAGTCATTGTTTTCAAACTTGAAATATAATATTTAATAATTAAAATACCAAAAAGTAACATTTAAAACTGTGTTAGTTGAATTTATACATCCAGGTAGCTAGTCTATACTGTTTGGTTAAACCCTAGTCTAGATATTGCTGTGAAGATATTTTGCAGATATGGGTAATGGATATTATCACTTCATATCAATATTTTCTAGGTAATTAGACAGTTAGTGTCTGTGTTTTGCAGATATGCGTAATGTTTGTTATTTCATATCAATATTTTTAGGTAATTAGACAGTTAGTATCTATATGTTCATATGTGGATATGTTCACATATCCAGTGTGCCAGCAGAGTTCATGAGAAAATTTGATTTTTTTCTTTGACTCTGCTGATCACAGTGTGTCTTAAATTTAAAATTTAAGAACTTCTGTGATTTTACCTTCTAAGCAATCCACTAGCTCCTATACATTAAATAAATATTAATGCTTCCAGTGATATAGTTAAGATTCATCTAATAGAATAAAGGTTCTAAATTCCAAAACTAAGGTCAGTGGGAAAAGCATTCTATCATAGATTACATATAGAAATTTTGACACAATTTCCTATTCAATGATCTGCCACAGATTCTCAACTAAATCTCCAGCTGAAAGAATTCTGGATCTGCTTTGAATGTGACCTAAAGGAAACTCTCAGATTGTTTCCAGTGCTCTATCATAAAATGAAAGAGACAAAGTAAATAACAGCTCAATTCCAGCACTCTCTAGAAGAGAATGAACAGACCTCAACAGACAGAGTGGCAGATGAAGGGCTCCTGGTGAGGGGCACCATTCTTACCCAAACTAAAATGATGTAGATGGAAAAACCAGTGACCTGAGAGTCAGATACTACATGTCATTATTTGGATTCGTGGCTAAATTATTTTATATTATAGATGCTCAGTGACTTAGATACAGCCTTTAAGGGCTGATTTTTAATCTGTTTGGAGTATTTTAAAAAGTTGGTGTCAACACTAGAGTTGAAAACAAATTAAGCTGATTCAATGTTCTATTTATATAGAACTTGCCGACTGGACTTAAGAAAAGTAATGCATGATCCTTTCAATTCTCATTACTGAGAAAAAATACTCCATAAAAATAGTAAGATGTAGAATCATCTTAAAGTGATTAAAGTGTCAGAATACAAAATATTATTTTACTGAAAGAAAGATGTTGCCTATTTATATCAGAACATGAAAAATTCCCTCCTCACTACTCCAATTTAATGTTACCTACAAAGACCTGTGTTAATTTTTTAAATAAACAAAGTTAGGTAAAATGTCCAATGATTTAGAAGAAAGATGTAAAGCTACTGTCATAATTACTGTATATACCATGGTCAAGAAAACATATAAGAGAAAGCCTTTAGCTGGAGTTTGCTTACAGTTTTAGAGGGTGAGTCTATGACTATCATGGTAGGGAACATGACAGAAGGCAGTCAGTCAAAGCATTGTACAAATAACTGAGAGCTTCCATGATCCACAGACATGAGGCACAGCAAGGGAAAAGCTAGCGAGGAACAGCAAGGTATTTTTAAACCTCAAATCCCACCCCCAGTGACATAACACTTCCAACACCTTCTCATAATTCACAAACAGGTCCACCAACTGCAAAACATATCAAATACAGGTGCGTACGGGAACATTCTTGTAAAAACTACCACTTCATCAGTTTTTCACAGGTGACGTGATTCCTATGACATTAATAAATCAATTAAACATTCTGAACCACTGCAACGATGTTTCAAAGTTACAAAATACAATCTTATTATAGAACTTTGAACCATTTTCACCATGGAAACCATTGTCAATTGGAATTTAGAAGAAAAAAAATAATACAAGGCATGTGGCCATACATATAAAATGAAACACTTAGCATGAGGTAAGTAAAGATCTCAAGAAGGAATCTACAGAAGGATTAAAGGATAAAAGACATGGGTGGCTAGATATTTATTAAAATGTTACTTTAAATGAAATAGAATACTTTCAGCCTGGGGATAATTTTCCTATTTTTCTTTGGGTGCCCTGAAAGGAATAACATACCCTAATTCATTTAGGAGCAAGGAAAAGATGATTGTCATCCAGTCTGTTAGCTTGGGGTAGAGAGTTCTGATTATTTTATAAATTATAAATGTGCTATCATTTTAAGGGATAATTTACAAGTGTTGTAGCTTCGGACATGAAGGAGAATAAAGAGCTTAGACTCATAGATTTTAATTTTCCTCTTCTGTATCCTTCCTTCTTAGGTAAAGAAAAGTGGAGAAGAAAACAGAAATATAGTAATATCATACAAATTAGAGAAACAGAAAAATAGAGAGAGGTGGTCAAATTTATTCTTAAAGCAAACATTGTAAAGCCATATCATATTTGTAAAATATTTAATACAAATTGAAGTTATAATTTATATTGATACAGAATTTATATATTGATACAGATTTATGGTTTTCATTGGTTTGAATTTCTTATACTGATAAAAAATTTGAAACTAATTTTGTCACTCTCTGATAGGCATTGTGCTTAAGCAATACATCTAAGAATACCCAGTCCTTCTAATTACTGTCAGTAGAAACACTTTAGGATGATTAAGTAACACAAGATAAGAACCAGATAGTAAACTTATGGTTGTATTAGACTCTGATATAATTATAATGAAGTGTTTTCAATTCACTCAAATATAAATGATTAAAAATAGTTAAGGTTCAACAAGCTATTGCTGTTTTTCTGTTTTTATTTGTGGAATAATTTCATATGTATTAGCATTAGCTCTTCTTTAAAATTCTGGCACAATATTCATGTCTAGTTGGATCAAAAAACCTCAATATAAAACCAGATGCATTTAACCTATAGAAGTGAAAGTGAGGAATATCCTTAAAGCATTGGAACAGAAGACAACTTCCTGAACAGAACACGGATAGTGTAGGTGCTAACATCAACAATTAATAAATGAGACCTTATAAAATTGAAAAGCTTCTGTATGGCAACACACACTGTCAATAGGACAAAATATCCGCTTAAAGAATGGGAAAAGATTATCAGTAGAGCCACATTTAATACACATGTTAATATCCAACATACATGAAGAACTCAGGAAACTACCCAAGAACAAAGCAAGTAATCTAATAAAAAATAAATAGTGTGCAGATCTAAACAGAATTCTTCATAAGGGTTTCTCATATACTCAAAAACATTTAAAGAAATGTCAATATCTTTAACCATCAAGGAAATACAAATTTATACAATTTTGAGATTTTATGTTATACCTATCAGAATAGCTAAAGTCAATATCACAGTAACGGTTCATCCTGGTAAGGATCTGAAGCAAGAGGATCACTCCTCCATTGATATTGGGAGTGCAGATTTGTACAGCACTGTGGAAATAAAGATGGCAATTTCTTAGGAAACTGAATTAATCTACATCAAGACCCAGGTATAGTAGTCCTTGGGATATACCCAAAGGATGATTTATCATACCATACAGATACTTGCTCAAATATTCTCACTGTGGTTTTATTTATAATACCCAGAAATTTGAAACAACCTATATATGTCCCTCAACAATACAAGAGATAAAAACAAAAACAAACAAAAAAAAACCAAGCAGTCAATTTACACTATGGAATATTTATCAGCTGTTTAAAAAAATTTCCTGAAATTTGAAGTGAAATGCATAGACTTAGAAAATTAGATTATCTTTAGTATGGTAGTGCAGACCCAGAAAGACAAACATGGTATAACTTCATTTATATGGAGATATTGCCTGTTGAGTAAATTATAGTCATGCTTCAAGCCACAGCCTCAGATAGACAATGTAGCAAGGAGTACTCTAAAGGAAACAGCTGGATCCGCCTGGGAAGGGAAAAGTAGAGACTTTGTGGGTTTACTGGAGACGAGTGGGAATGAAAAGAAGAGCAATCAGTTGCAAGGTGGTACTGGTGATGGACAAAGAGAATGTGGAGAATGGTGACTAGAAGTGGAGGACATTTGGAGCCAATGCCAACGTCTAATAATGGAGGATATGGAGCCTGAACTTGCTATCTTTAACCAAACAACTTTCAATGGTAGGATTGGAATACCAAATCAGTCAGCAAAAAAAAAAAAAAAAACCAGCTACAATTTATCCTGCATGGATGATGTGCTGGAGCAATCTGGGAATGGCCAACCAATGATGGGTCCAATTTGAGGCCCACCCCATGTGAGGGATGTCATCCCTGACACGACATAGATGACTACAAACCAGAGGCTAGAAAGCACAAAGGTCTAGAATTGGAAAAAAATTCTACTGATATTCATCTATACTTCCAGATCTTAGATATGAGCCTAGCCCAGTTGTTATCAAGAGGCTTCCTCCAACAGCTGATAGGAGAAAATACAGAGTCCCACAGCAAATATTAGGCAGGGAGCCAAAATTGGAGATCTCCATCACGTCGCACATCTTGGATCTTGGGGAATCCTGTAGAGGGGGGAAAGAAGAATTTTAAGAGACAGAAGGGTCAAGAATGCAAGGATAGAACAGCCCAAAGAATGAATTAAGTAGGCTCATAGGGGCTCAGTACTTAAGTAACAATCACTGAGCCTGATTGGTCTTTGCTAGATTCTCTGCATATATGTTATATTTATCAGCTCAGTATTTTTTAGGACTCCTAACAGTGGGAGTGAGATTGTCTCTGACTTTTTTGTCAGCTCCTGTGAAGATTTTCCTCCTACTGGGTTGCTTTGCCTAGGCCTAATATGAGGGTGTGCTTCTAGTCTTGCATAGTGTTTGCTTGATATCCAGAGGAGGTCTATTTGAAGGGAACCAGGAAGAGAATGAGTCAGGAAAAGAGGAGCATTTGTTACGAAAGATTTTAGAGAAGTAGAACATGGGTGGGATATAAAACTGGTGAAGATTTGTTTTATAAAAGAAGAATAAAAACGGATTTCAACATTGAAAGAAAATATTTTATTTCTTAAAAATATAAATACATAGAAGTAATTTTATCAAACGTATCAAAACTATCAGTATTAATATTCAGTAGTAATTTATCAAAGATAAAATGAAAGTATATAACATAGAAAATATAAGTATTCAAATACTAACAATAATATTAATAATTTTCCAGTGGGTGATGCCACAGTTTCTATTTACCCTGTGTTTAGAACGTGCTGCCATCTCTTCCCATAGCTGCCAGGTACCAGTGAAAAGTGAAGAACATGCGTCTGTGTGGAAGGAGGTTACAACAAACTCTGCTAATTATATCTTTAAGAGGGTGTTCATTTAAAAGAGAATTGCCCAGAGACTCATGTGTTAATATATATGATCCCCAGTTGATGAAACTGTGTGTGAAGAATTAAGAGGTGTGGCCGTGTTGGAGGACATATGTTACTGGGCATAGGAAACTAAGAGCTTATGACATTCCAGGTCTTTCTGGCTTTTGACCAGCTGCTGCCATGGACCTTTGTCATGATGAACATAGATTCTAACCATCTGAAACTGTAAACCCCAAATAAACTGTTTGTATAAGTTACCTTTGATACCTTGTCCGATATGAGCAACAAGAAATTAATTAAGGAATGTCTATTCTCCCAGTTGATAGTGTAAGACCCAAATTGAGTCTTATCCATATTTGAGGCTCCCATGAATTGAGACAAGAGATCAGAAATCGATGCAAAAGCAAGAGGTGTATTAGTCAAGTGCACGGGGGTGGCCTACATCCAGAGGAGAGGCAACCCCACAAGGCTGTTACAAACAGCTTTTATATTTTTTAGGGGTAAAGGTTACATCAGCAAGGTTATTATTTAAATTCATTGGCTAAGCATATTGACCTTTAAACCTATTGATTAGTGAGCATATGCATCAGGACCCTAACTGGGACTCTCTAGATGGCTATCTGTCAGCATATTCTGCAGTTTTTCAAGAATGTCCCTGCTTCTGCAAAGAACTGTGAATGGAGAACTTGGCCTAGCCTTGACCTGAGGCAGTAGAATTAAGTCTGACAAAAGTCCCTAGGATCCTTCATTAGCAACAGGTTTTACTAAAGAAAACACAATTCTAGTCATTGGTAAATATAGAAATTACAGCATACACTGTATTGTTAAAGTTTTTACTGTTTCATCATTTTGGAGATTTTTTCAGATGTGAATAAAATTTTGTCTTTTCTTTCTTTTATTTCTTGAACCTCACACAGTCTGTGAGTTGTTTCTGGGGTGTTCAGAGCTTTCTGGGGTTAGTATCCCATAATCAGTGACTGCATATTATGTCTGTTCTTTTGTGACTGGGTTATCTCACTCAGGATGATATTCTCTAGATGCAGCCATTTTCTTAGGAATTTGGTTAAGTCATTGTTTCTGGTGGCTGAGTAGTATTCCATTGTGTATATGTACCACAATTTTTGTAACCATTCATCTACTGAAGGACATCTGGGTTCTTTCCAGATTCTGGCTATAATAAATAGAGCTGCTATGAACATTGCAGTACATGCATCTTTGTTGTATATTAGAGTGTCTCTGGGGTATATGCCC
The DNA here is from genome assembly GCF_963924665.1 of Micromys minutus. NCBI lineage: Eukaryota > Metazoa > Chordata > Mammalia > Rodentia > Muridae > Micromys > Micromys minutus. The sequence goes on from NC_137973.1 coordinate 10,643,848, forward strand.
AGAAGTAGAATAGCTGGATCTTCAGGTAGTACTATATCCAATTTTCTGAGGAATCACCAGACTGATTTCTAGAGTGGTTGTATCAATTTACAACCCAACTAACATTGAAGAAATGTTCCTCTTTTTTCACATCCTTGCCAGCATCTGCTGTCATCTGAGTTTTGGATCTTGACCAATCTGACTGGTATGAGGTGGAATCTCAGAGTTGTTTTGATTGGCATTTCCCTGATGGCTAAGGATGTCGAGCCCTTCCTTAGATGTTTCTCAGCCATTCGATATTCCTCAATTGAGAACTTTTTGTTTAGCTCTATACCATATTTTTTAATAGGGTTGTTTGATTCTATGGTGTCTAGCTTTTTGAGTTCTTTGTATACCTTGGATATTAGGCTTCTATCTGATATGGGGTTGGTAAAGATCTTTTCCCACTCTGTTGGCTTCCGTTTTGTTTTCTTGACAGTGTCCTTAGCCTTACAGAAACTTAGCAATCTGTGAATAAAATTTTGAATCTAAATAAACAATATTATTGAAAGAAATCTTCAGTTATTTTCAAGCATGTTCTTCTAAAATCAGTATTCTAACTGCTGTTTGAATTTCATATAAGAATCTGATTAAAAATTGTTGTTATAATTAAAACCCTGTTAAAAACATACTTTGTTAATAAGAAGAATTCTATGAAGATTATTTTGCTTTAAAATTTTGAGAAATAAAACCTAACATTTAATTTACTCCAGTTTTGCTTTTAATTTCCCCCACAAAACTTTCAAAAAGGAAGGATTGCCACTGTGAGAATATAGACAAGTGAATGTTTTATGGAGACGCTAAACCACATTCGCTAACAGTTGAAAGTCATTACCATATAATTATAATAAACTACTTATCACCAGAGAGAGGTTATGAAGTCAGCTGAGTGGCCTCTTTCTCTTTCCTTGTTGATATTTTCCCATGACCTGATGCCCTTTGTCATGTTATACAGCAAGCAGATAGTCTTCTTATGTAGCCTTTTATTTTCTAGAGTCTGACATCTACACTGGAGAGTTCATGAGCATCTTTTATTTACAATACATTGAGTCTCTGCTCTTTTTTACTTCATATGTAATGCTACTGAATTTAAAAAATGTTTTCATAAAATATTTTTGAGAATATAGTTTTTCTCCATTAACCCATCTCAGGTCCTTACTAACTCTTGCCCACGCAACTTTACTTTCTTTCTGTCTCTCAAAAGCACACACACACACACACACACACACACACACACACACACACACACACACACACAAAATGTAGGCAATGTGTATGAACATGTGCATGCATATCCCCCAATGTAAATCAAATTAAAAAAAAAAACTAAAGGCAAAATTATACTAATGAAAAACATTACAAAAACTACAGAAAAAGAATTCATTATTATAACAGCTGAAAAATGCATGAAATAAACCACTGTATAAGTTTTACTGAAGATAGGGGGGGAAAGACAAGATATGCTTTTAATCTGATGTGAACCATACAACTAGATGTATTAAATCCAAAACGGCATAGTTGTTTGTTCTAAATCATTTTTAGTAAACAACAGTCCTCTATTACCACAGTTGTCTTTCCCTTTTTAAGTTGGATATTTTATTCATTTACATTTCAAATGTTATCCGAATTCCCGGTTTCTCCCCTGGAAACTCCCTATGTGATCTCCCCTCTCCCTGATTCTATGTGGGTGCTCCTCCACGCACATACCCACTCCCACCTCACCACCCGTGCATTCTCCCACACTGGGGCATTCAGCCTTCACAGGGCTAAAGGCCTCTCCTCCCACTGATGCCAGACAATGCTGTCCTCTGTTACCTATGCACCTGGAGCCATCGGTCTCACCATGTGTACTCTTCGGTTGGTGTTTTAGACCCTGGGAGCTTGGGGGGGGGGTGGGAGGGTGGGGGTCTGATTGGTTGACATTGTTGTTCTTCCTATGGATTTGCAAATGTGTTCAGCTTCTTCAGTCCTTTCCCTAACTCCTCCATTGGGATTCCTGTGCTGAGTCCAATGGTTTGCTGCAAGCATCTGTATCTGTATCTGTAAGGCTCTGGCAGAGCCTCTCAGAGGACAGTTATCAGGCTCCTGTCAGCCTACACTTCTTGGCCTCAGCAATAGTTTCTGGGTTTGGTATCTATATCTAGAATGGATCCCCAACTGGGGCAGTCTCTGGATAGCCTTTTATTTAGACTGTTCTCTCCATTTTGTCCCCATATTTTCTTTAGAAGAGCAATTCTGGGTTAAAAATGGAGATGAGTGGTTGGCCCCATCCCCCAATAGGGGCGCTGCACAATTTTCAACATGGCAACATACTCACAACTACTGAAATTTAATCTTGCATAACTGTGGCCTACATCTATTAATATAAATAATTTTCTAAATGTCAAGAATAGAAATCAACTCTCATGAAGTCAAATACTGACAGCTGAGTACACAATGTAAGTCTCCTACAAGAGTGCATCTCCTGTACATAACAGAATAATTGAAGTCACAAAAGCAGGTACCTATGCAAGACCTGGATAAAAATGCCCACAGGAGGCATACTAAAATGAAAGGAAGAAATCTCAAAAGGCTCCAACTGTAGAAAAGGAACTACAGACAACTAAAAAATGCTGAGATTCAGAGAAATGATAATACTCTTTCCCAGGAAAAAGTCACCTAAATGGATATACACAACTAATTGAATAAACCCAAAATCATATCTACAGTAGCATATATTATGAGGGAGAGAGGTTTTCATTTATTTATTTAAGAATCATTTGATATTTTGATGTTTATATGGATGATTTCAAGGCTGAATGCTTTGTCACAGAGCTGTCTCCCATGTCTCTATATGAGCTGTCCCCTTGGTAATCATAGTGTGTATCTGAAGAATAAAATGCATATATAAAAATTTAGTATTTGATCTCTAGGAATAAAACTTCTGACATTCACTTTCTATTGAAGATAAAAGATAAAGAGTATTAGAACCACTGACTCAGTAACTTCCTTCTCCAATGATAATAATTTTATATTATGTCTGGTAATTTTAATCATTAAAATATAAATGATTTTTGTATTTCTATAGAAAGGAGACACACACACAGAGAGAGAGAGAGAGAGAGAGAGAGAGAGAGAGAGAGAGAGAGAGAGAGATCAAAGAATTGAGTATTTATGTACAAGTAGTTGCTACCTTCCTTAAATGACATGTTGACAGATCCTGCCTCCAAAATTTTAAAATATTTTCCACCAAGTGAGAAAGGGGATTTGTCTTCTTCTGAATCTGTAAAGACAGCATGATAACCCTTAAATAATTCAGAACAACTCCTTAAAATTCAAACCAGAAGGGAAAGTATAAATATCTAAAATGAAATGCCATTTAAGCTTTCATCTGTGTTCTTGGTTTAGATAACTCAACAATGACTAGGAGAGTCTCCGTCATGATAATTCTCCATTTTGCAGTGGCATAGTTCCCAATCCTACACTAACTTTTATAGAAGTACGAGGCACTTTTATTTCAGAAGAGAGGCTAACTTGCAGAGCAGTCTCAACTTCAAGTCTCTCCTGTGTCTCCATGTGAGCTGCTCTTTTGGTGATCTCAGTGTGGGTTTGAAGAATATGTTTTTATTATAATTTGCATATATGAAAATTTCAACCCTTGGAATAGATTTCCTGAAGTTTATTCACTATTTAAGGTAAAAGCTACATAAGCTCTTTTGAGCATTATCTGTGTATTGCAGTGATAGAAAAAGAGGTGTTTTTCTTGTTGTTGTTTGTTTTTTATTTGTTTGCTTTTGTCTTTTCATTTTCTAAGGAATATTGACACTAGAGGGGAGGATCACTGTATTCTTACTGGAGAGGAAGAAAAACAATGATAGCCTTTGTTTTTTGTTTTTGTTTGTTTTGTTTTTTTTTTTTTAAGTAGGACATCTGGTCTACAATGAGATCATTGTACATATTTACAGTTTGGTGTCTATGTGCCTGACAAATATCCACTCAGGACTAGCTTCAGTACTTCTCAATTGTGGCTTTTAGTCCATGCAAATGTAGAAGTGGATTGAGTTATGATACTTATATTGGAGATACTATAACAACCAAATAATCTACATTTCTAAAGCTATTTCTCGTTCACTGATGGTTGATGGTACTCTCTACATAATGGACATCGCAATGTTCGTATGAGACAGGCATTTGTATGAAATTGCCAAGTGTCTCTTGATAGGGACACAGATAGGGACTCCTGATAAAGAACTTCTCTTTCATATTGAAGAATAAGAGACTGTTTTTGTAATCTAAGGTGGTAACTGTGGATAAGTATCTGAATAACATTATGTAACCCAAGTCTTAGCCTACATCAAGTAAGCATAATCCTACTTAACTCCCTAGACAGGAATGTTATTTATTTTTTTCCCATGAAAAATATTATGGCAGGCACTGGCAGGTTGACCATCCATAATGGATGACTGATGCCATAACCCTTCACCTGTAGGCAGCAGTGTCATTTAAAACACAAGTACTGCTTCATTCCAATTCTCAACCTCTGGCTAATACTACTTTTCTTTCCCCTGTTTCACAATGGTCTCTGAACCTTGGTAGCAATGAGAAATGCAGATATCATATTTTCAGCAGATTCCTCCACTATCTTTTCTTCTTTGTATTTTAAACAGATGTGATTTCATTCATTAACTTGTGTCTACTGCATAATGAATTTCTCTGATGAGGTCAAAGAACTCCATTAATCTATACAGATAGCAATCTAGAGGCAGTTTGCAACTATGTCCACATAGGAGACTAATGGTAGGTTCCTTTCTTTAGTCCTTTGAATTTTCCAACCATATGTTCTTGTCCAGATTTGAAATACAAGGCATCTGTTATTTTTTTTCCCTATAGAGTGAGATCTAAATGCATTAAGAAAGCAGATAATTACCCCAATGACAGTCATGTTACTATTTTATCTATGGGCCTATCATGCCATGATGGTCATTATTACAGTTAATTATTAAGACTTCATTAACAATTATTAACAGCAGCCTGAACATCCTCTTTCTGTACTATAAAAGCTAGCCTGCAGACAACAGTTCCTGGTCAGTACCAACTGAATTTCACTATGACCTATGTCACCATACGGAATATCTTCAGCAATTCTGTCTCGTTAACTAGTTCTGCTGTGAAACGAAGAGCAAAGGAAACAGTCTATACTATTTTGAGGAGTGGAGGTTCTATGGGATAAATCTGACCAACAACCCGAGGGGAATTACACTAAATCCAGAACTTGGCATTTTACTTAGCAACCTATGGCATCTAAAGTAAGCATGATTCCCTGTGTTAGCAGATAAAATCTTTCTTCTAGATGTGGCACTCAGGAACTCAACAGAAGCTGAGGTTCACCTCACTAAGGACTTATGAGCAGTGTCTTTTCTTTGGGAAGAAGATCACCTTTTAAAAGCAGTATGGTTCCTGATAGATTGACTATAAAAGCATCTTTTATTAGCAAGATGTAATTGTCATCTCAGAGGCTCACTGCTGAATAAGCTCACCCTTTCTAGTTTTTCAGAACTATGGCTAGTCAGTTTAATTCAGCTTTTCTGGCCCAAACTGCTATCCAAGATGACTGTTTCAATCTCTAACTGAACTGCTCTGATTAGACTCAAACTTAAAGTGCTTAAACTAACTCTGGCAATTTGTTCTCATCTTCTGGCTCCTTCTCATTCTCTGTCTCCTTCTGTCTTCACCTGTGTCTAGCAGGTTCTCTGTGCAACTCATCTTTGTAAAACTGTCCCTATAAAATTTGCCTTGGAACTCTAGGAACTGAACTGTTACAAACTCCGTTGCCCCACCATGCCTCTCTACTCACCATTGCAAGTGAACCGAAAGCCCCAGAGATCTGCAGGTCTCGGCTGCTGGGATGAAAGGCATGTACCACCATGCCTCTTCTGCTTGCCCCTGTCTCCTGGTATTAAAGGTGTGTCTGGATTGCAGCAGATCACACATACCTAGAGGGACTTGGGTTATGATCCCTTGCCGAGTGGATTAAAATGTGTCTACAATGGATTAGTAGACACATGAGTAGATACCACCATTCTCATGAGTTTACTGATAGCAAAAATTAGAGTTAGTAAAAAGAACAAAAAAGCAATAAGTGATTTAGGTCTTAAAAGGTGCTCCTTACTCTAAAAGAGAAGGGGCAGGAGTAGAGGGTGAATATAATTAATAAGTTACTAAAATGAATTTAAATAAAAAATCAAATGGACTTGAATCTGAAAAGTTGAGATGTGAGAGAACAGTATAGATGGAATACAGAATAGATATACTAACTTACACAAGGCGCAGATATATATTTCAAAGAATAAATTGAAATATGTATTTGGATATGTCTGTAAACTAAAATGAGCATTGTGAAAATCAGTGTAATTGTTTCTCCATAAAGTAAAATATAGAATTCCTATATAAACTAGCTATATTACTTCCAGACAAATACCCCAAAAGGTTCTATAATCTATCACAGAGACACTGGCACATCCGTGTTAACTATTATTTTATTTGACAGTAGAGAAGTAAACAAATCAGCTTTGACATTTATGAAAAGATGAATAGATAATACAAACAGAGCAATATAAATTAGATAATTTTAATCAGCCATAAAGAAAAACTAAAATGTGAAAAATTCAGATGATTATATGGAACTGGAGAATATCATACTAGGTGAACTGAACCAAGTTTCACAAAGTGCAGTAGTGTATGACCCTTCTCACATGCCAAGGTTTAGCTTCTAATTATATATGTATGTTCATATAGAAGCAAATGTGGATAGAGATGGAAGGTAATTATAAGAGAGGATAGGGCTCTCTGGAGGCATAGAGTGTATTAGATGATGTAGATCAGGTATATGGAAAGAAGAATAAATGAATGGAAGGGAAGGACAAAATAGTTTAACGAGGGAGCAGGAGACAAGAATTAGGGAGAAAAATAGAAATAAGAAATATCACCCTAAATTATGTAAAAATTACGTGAAGAAATCTCTGATCCTGTGTGCTAATATATAAAGTTATATATTGAAAGTACACAAACACATATGTATTAGACAATGAATATAATACATCATCAAAAGTGAAATAGCAGCCATGTGTCATGTCATGTTAAATCTTTCAGCACGTAAATGTGTTTTCTATTGTTACTATGAAAGTACATAAAAGTAAGGTGGCTTTTAAGTAAAGACACAAAGGTCTTTTACAAGGACCAGTACAAATGATAAATGATAATTTACATCCATGAAGGTAAATTATAGCTCAGTGTACAATAGAGTGAAAGTAGGGGTGAGAGTAGGGGCTCTGTACATAGCAATGAGGCACACTTATGTTTTAAAAATATGAAAATACATCCAAGTAGCTCCATATCAAATATTTGAAGGATTTATATGTATGCAGAGGTTCTGTGCTGCAAACTTATCAAAATATGGTACTATGTTAGCATGCTTAATGGTGAGTATTTTCAAATTTTGAAAATAAAAATGCCATGTAAAAATATTAACTATATACATATATAATCCAATCAGTAATAGTATGCATAAACAGCACATGCTTTGGCTTCAAATGACAGAATTCTGAAATGAGTGTGAATAGTAAAACTCAAGAGTGTCAGAAGAACAGCATGTTCAGGGACTGCAGCAGGAAATTTATTTTTCTGATATTTTCTGTTCAACAAATTATTTAAGTGTGTGTGTGTGTGTGTGTGTGTGTGTGTGTGTGTGTGTGTGTGCCCATGCACATGCATATGTTATTTTTGGTCTCCAAAGGACTACTTTTATATTCGTGCTTCTATGACCCTAAAAATCTCTCTGATTATCTTCAAAAATTTCATCAATTAATATCTTGAGATCTTTTGGTGGAAACTCTTCGACTATGATGAATTTTTACATGCTCACAAGTTGTAGGATTTACACATGAATATAATTACAAGAACATTTTTTCTCTTTATCAAAATTAAGCATTATGATACAGCAAAAGTTAAGTCTTCAACACATAAAATTTCTAATTTATGTGTCTTTGTTTGCTGTGTCTTGAATTTGCCTAAATTTATGAAGCTATATATCAAAGCGTTAAAAACAAACATAAAACAAAAACTAAAACAACTGTGTAGTGCATGGATGTTGAGGGAATTTCATTCTTGAATATAAAGTTAGGTATGAGATGTGTCAGATTAAAGTTTCAATTTTTCTTAGTAAATAACAGCTTGTCATTTTAAGAAAATGTCTATTTTAATAATTAGCAGCATGAAAACAATGAAGTAAAAGTATAAATCTTATTTTTAATTCTTTATATAGATTAGCATATATTGAACCATTAACAAGCCACTTTATTTCCAATGTGTAAAATGTAAATGTTTTCCCAAATTCTAATAGTACAGGACTTAGAATTCTCATGTCAGCTGAACATCATATAACTGAGTGTAAGAACTTCACCAATGACAAGATAAATAAATACTTCTTCTTCTTCAATATTTATCATTTTATTTTATTTTTAATTAAATATTTTGAACATTCTCTCTACTTACATTTCAAACATCTACTTTTTTTAATCTACTTTTCCCTAACTCACATCCCCCCTCTGATCCACTTGCTTCCATGAAGATGTTCACTATCCCAACAAGCCTCTAACCTTAGTCCCTTGGAATTCCCCTACAATGGGAAAAAACACCTTTCATGGAACAAAGGCTTCTTCTCCCATTGATGCCAGATAATACTAGCCTCTGCTACATATGCAACTGGAGCCATGGGTCTCTACATTTGTGTTTATTGTTTGGTGCTTTAGTCCCTGGGAGTTCTGGAGGGTTTGGTTGGTTGATACTGTTGTTCTTCCCATGGGGTTGCAAACCCTTACAGCTGTTTCACTCCTTTCTCTAGCTCTTTCATTGGGATCCTGTTGCAGTAATTATTAAAAAATAATAAATAGATTATCTTTTTACCAGTCCTGAGGTCTCACTCCTTAGGCCCAGTTTTAATTTGGAGCCACATGCTCCTCTGGTGCCCGGTTTGAGACATCACTACGGTCCAACTTGTCAGCGCAACTCTCTTCCCTGGTGGTTTTCTACCATCTACTCCCTGCCTCTGTCCGGGGTGTTTCTCTACTCTAAAAATCCCACAAACACTACTCTACAGTCCAATAGTTTTTCATACTGGTTTATATATTCAACTCTCAATCCACAAACCCTCTACACAATAAGATTTCGACAAATAGACAAAGATACAAACTTCCCTTCTATATGAGATATTACATCTGTAAAATCCTTGATGTTTATAGCTTTTTAACACCAGTAAATCCCACCTGGGTCCCGCTGGCCCTGGGGAAGCTCCATATTGCCACGACCTCTAACCTCCTTCCTCTCACCCCTCCAACATCTCAGGCCTCTTTACTTCCCTTGCCCCACCCAGTCACTGGCTTTTCTTTCTTTTTTTTTTTTTTATTAACTAAAATGGGAAGTTTCAGTTGGAGTTATATGACTAGCCAGCCCTTCTTGGGGAAGTGCAATTAACATTAAAATACAAACAGCTTCAGGATACTCTACAGGGTCCCATGTTCAGTCTGATGGTTAGCTGCAAATATCCTCAAATGTATCCATATGACTCTCCAGAGCCTATGAAGTGGCATCCATATCTGGCTCCTGCCAGTAAGCACTTCTTGGCGATAGTGCTTGGGTATATTGGTTACATAGGTGGTGGGTTCCAGGGTGAGACAGTCTCTGAATGATCTTTTCTTCCATCCCTGCTCCTCTATTTGTCCCTGTTTTTCCTACCAAGAGTGTTTTGTTTTCCCTTCTAGAAAGACTGAGGCATCCACATTCTGACCTTCCATTGTTTTGAGCTTCATAAGATCTATGAATTGTTTCTTGGGTATTCAGAGCTATTGGGGGCTAGTATCTGTTTATTAGTGTGTGCATACCATGTCTGTTTTCTGTGACTGTGTTACACCACACAGGATGACAGCATCTAGTTCCATCCATTTGCCTAGGAATTTTATGAAGTCAGTGCTTATAATACCTGAGTAGTACTCCATTGTGTAAATGTACCACAATTTCTGTATTCATTTCTTTGTTGAAGGACGTCTAGGTTCTTTCCAGTTTCTGGCTCTTATACTAAGGATGTAATGAATATGGTAGAGCATGTGTCCTTGTTATATGAAATAGTGTGTTTTTGGTATAAGCATAGCTGGGTCTTTGGGTAATACTATGTCCAATTTTCTGAGGAACCATCAGACTGATTTTCAGAGTGGTTGTACTAACCTGCAATCCCACCAACAATGGAGAAGTGTTCCTCTTTCTTGACATCTTATTCAGCATCTGCTGTCACCTGAGTTTTTGATCTAAGCCATTCTGACTGGTGTAAGGTGGGTTTTGATTGGCATCTCCCTGATGACTAGGGATGTTGAGCATTTCTTTAGGTGTCTAAGCCATTCAGTGTTCCTCAGTTGAAAATCCTTTGTTTAGCTCTGTACCCCATTATTAATAGGATTATTTGTTTTTCTAGAGTTGAACTTGTTAAGTTCTTGGAATATATTGGATATTAGCTCTCTAACAGATATAGCGTTGGCAAAGATCTTTTCCCTGTGTTTTGGCTACCATTTATCTTCTTCAAAGTGTCCTTAGCCTTGCAGAAAAGTTGCAGTTTCATGAGGTCCCATTTGTGGATTTTTGATCTTAGAATATAAGCCACTGTGTTCTGTTCAGAAAAATTTCCCCTGTGCCTATGTGTTCTATGCTCTACCCCACTTTCTCTTCTGTTAACTTCAGTGTACCCGATTTTATGTGGTGATCTTTGATCTGCTTGGACTTGAACTTTGTACAATGAGATAAGAGTGGATCAAACCGCATTCTTCTGCATGCTGGCTGCCAGTTGATACGGCACCATTTGTTGAAAAGTCTGGGCCCAGAAAGGCTGTGCTCCCAGATCAGATGCCCAGGCGCTTGCTCTCCCACCTAGACCAACAGGCAACCTGGGGCAAAGACCTAGTGAGGTTGTTCACTGAGTACCCAGAACACAGGGAGTACTTGGTGGTGGTGCTTGTGGCAAAGGTTCCTTTCAGGCCCACAGTAAGGGAGTACCCAGGTCTGCTGGGAAAGGCTGTGCTCCTGGACCAGACGCCCAGGCACCCTGCCACTTGGGCCAGCAGATAACCTGGGGCACAGGCCTGGGGAGGCTATGGTGTGAGCACCCAGAACACAGACAGCACTTGGAGGCATTTAATGTGGCAAAAGTTTCTTTCCTGCCCACAGTAAGGGAGTATCCGGATCTACTTGCCCAGAAAGGCTTTGCTAGCGGAACCTGACTCCAAGGACCTCTTCCACCTAGACCAGCAGGTAACCTGAGGTACAGACCTAGTGAGGTTGTGCATTGAGTACCCAGAGCACTGAGAGTGCTTGGAGGCAGTGCCTGGGCCTATGTCAGAGAAAATCCTGATCTACCTGGTTATGGCAGTTCTGGAATATCAGCTCCATGTGTGCTTTTAAACCTGGACCAGAGGTGAACCTGACACAAAGGCCGAAGGAGGGCACACCGTAAGTTCTCAGTGAGCAGAGAGTGCTGTACTCACTATAAAAGGGCCCATTTTGGCCTGGAAAAAGAGCCAGATCTCCACCACTAGTATTCAGGACCAGTGGGCAAAGGGTTGAGCTCTCAGAGAAGCCTTACAAAAGTTCCCCCATATGAGCCCACAAAGACAACTGAGTACCTGCCACCAGAACTCACTGCTTACCCACAAAACGCCAAACATACAGAAACAATTCTCTTCCTGAGCCCACAGGCCCTCAAATCCACTGAAGAGACAGGAGCCAGACACTGACAACAAGACCGTATATAACCACAGACAACAAGATGGCAAGAGGAAAATGAAAGTAAACAATGGAAACCAAGACAACCTGGCAACATCAGAACCCAGTTCTCCCATCACAGCAAGCAGTGAATTGCCAAACACTCCAGAAAAAGAAGACTCAGACCTGAAATCATACCTCAAGATGATGATGGAGATCTTCGAAAAGAGCATGAATAACTCCCTTAAACAAGTACGGGAGGACAACCATAGACAAATAGAAGCTTATAAAGAGGAAACACAAAAATCTCTCAAAGAACACAAAGAACCACAGAAAAACACAACAATAGAGATGAAGGAATTGAAAATGGAAATAGAAACAATAAAGATAACACAAAAATAGACAACTGTGTAGACAGAAACCTAAAAAATAAATCAGGAGTCACAGATGCAAGCATCTTCAACACACTACAAGAGATGGAAGAGAGAATCTCAGGGGATAAAGACAACATAAAAAACGTAGACAAAATATTCAGAGAAGATACAAAAAACAAAAAGCTCCTAACCCAAAATGTCCAGTAGATCCAGGACACAATAAGAAGATCACACCTAAGGATAATAGGAATAGAAGAGGGCAAAGAATATCAACTAAAAGGCACAGTAAATATCTTCAACAAAATTGTAGAGGAAAATTTCCCTACCTTTATGAATAAGATGACCATGAGCATAAAAGAAGCCTTCAGAACTCCAAATAGGTTTGACCAGAAAAGAAATTCTTCCTGACACATAATAGTTAAAATGCCAAGTGTTCAAAACAAAGAAAGAATACTAAAAGCAGTAAAGAAAAAAGGTCATGTAACCTTTTTATAAAGGCAGACCAATCAGAATCACACCTGACTTCTCAACCAAGAATATGAAAGCTAGAAGATCCTAAAAAGACATGATACAGACCCTAAGAGAACACAGTGTCAGCCCAACTGCTAGACCCAGGAAAACTCTCAATCACCATAGATAGAGAGACCAAGATATTCCAGGACAAAACTAAATTTACACAATATCTGACCACAAATCCAGCCCTACTAGAATAGTAGATGGAATACCCAACACAAGAGGGAAACTACCTCCTCAAAAAGAAAGAAAATAACTAAGCAATAAAACCAAAAGAAGAAGGACACACAGACATTATTCTACCATTAAAAGCAAAAATAGCAGGAAACAGCAACCACTGTTCCTTAACATCTGTAACATGTGTTCAACTCCCCAATAAAGAGACATAGACTATCAAACTGGATACATTAACAGAATCCAGCATTTTGCTGCATATAGGAAACTCATCTCAGAGACAAAGACAGACACAGTCTCAGAGTAAAAAGCTAGGAAAAAAAACTTCCAAGCAAATGACCACAAGAAAAAAGCTAGAGTAGTTACTCTAATATCGAATAAAGTAGATTTTCAATGAAAAATTATCAAAAAAGATAAGGAAGGACACTTTTTACTCATTAGAGGGAAAATTTACTACAATGAATTCTAAATCCTTAATACATATGCTACAAATACAAGAGCATTTATATTCATAAAAGAAATCCTACTAAAGCTCAAAACAGACATTGCACCACACACAATAATAGTGGGAGACTTCAACACCCCACTATCACCAATGGACAGATCATGGAAGCAAAAACTGAACAAGAATACAATGAAACTAGCAGATGTTATAAACCAATTGGAATTAACAGACATCTACATAACTTTTCACCCTAAAACAATAGACCTTCTTCTCATCACCTCACGACACCTTCTTCAAAATTGACCATATAATCGGTCACAAACCAAGCCTCAATAGATATAAAAAGATTGAAATACTCCCATGCATCCTATCAGATCTCCATGGACTAAGGCTAATCTTTAAAAATAACAAAAACATCAATAAGCCCATAGACAGATGGAAGCTGAACAATGCTCTACTCAAAAATAGCATGGTCAAAAAGAAATAAAAAAGAAATTAGTGATTTTCTAGAATTTAATGAAAATGAAAGCATAACATACCCAAACCAGTGGGATGCAATGAAAGCAGTATTAAGAGGAAAACTCATAGCTCTGAGTATCTCTAAAAGAAAACTGGAGAAAGCATACACTAGCAACGTCACAGCACAGTTGAAAGCTCTAGAACAAAAAAATAAAAAATAAAAAAGAACCTAATCCACCCAAGAGGAGTAAACAGCAAGATATAATCAATCTCAAAGCAGAAATTAACAAAATAGAAACAAAAAGAACCATTCAAAGAATCAACAAAACCACGAGCTAGTTCTTTGAGAAAATTAACAAGATTGATAAACCCTTAGCCAGATTAACTAGAGGTCAAAGATAGACCAAATTAACAAAATCAGAAATGAAAGTGGAGACATTACTGAAACTGAGGAAATTCAAGAAATCATCAGATCCTACTACAAAAGCCTATACTCAACAAAACTGGAAAATCTGGAGGAAATGGATGAGTTCCTAGACAGATACCAGATATTAAAGTTAAGCCAGGACCAGGCAAACCAACTAAATAGTTCCAATAACACCTGAAGAAATAGAAGCAGTCATCAAAAGTCTCCCAACCAGAAAAAGCCCAGGACCAGACTGGTTCAGTGCAGTGTAGTGTTGAGAAGACGGTATATTCTTTTGTTTTAGGATGAAATGTTTTATAAATGCCTGTTAAACATATATGTTTCATAGCTTCTTTTAGTTTTACTGTGTCTCTGTTCAGTTTCTGCTTCTATGATCAGTCTATTGATGATAATGGGGTATAAAAGTCCCCCAGTCTTATTGTGTGTTGGGCAATATATGCTTTGAGCTTTAGTAGAGTTTCTTTTATGAATGTGGGTGCCCTTGTATTTTGAGAATAGAGGTTCAGGATTGATAGTTCATCTCAATAGGTTATTTTTCCTGTAATGAGTAAAAAAGTGTTCTTTCTTATGTTTTGATAACTTGTGGTTGAAAATCTATTTTATTCTATATTCGATTGACTACTCCAGCTTGTTTCTTGGGACCATATGCTTAGATTTTTTTTTCCTAGCCGTTTACTCTGAAATAGTGTCTTTTTGTCTCTGATATGAGTTTCCTATAAGCAACAACATGCTGGACTGTGTCTATGTATCTAGTCTGATAGTCTATGTGTTTTATTTTGTAATTGAGTCCATTGATGTTAAGAGATATTATGGAATAGTGATTGTTATTTCCTGTTATTTTTGTTTCTAGAGATAGAGTTATGTTTGTGTGGTTTTCTTCTTTTGGTTATGTGCAAGAAGAGTATTTTGTTACTATTCCTACAGTGTAGTTTCCTTTTTCATTTTGGAATTTTCTATCTATCATCCTTTATAGGGCTGGGTTTGTGAACAGATATTGTATAAATTTATTTAGAACTTCACCATTGATTAAATAAATAAACACTTCTGTTTCTTCAATATTTATCATTTTGATTTCTTTTATTTTTAATTTTAAAATGTATTAAAAAGTTGTTTATTTTCCTATTTTACCTGTATGTATGTATGTATGTATGTGTGTGTGTTTGTTCCAACAGCAGGGGCATATCAAAAGACAAAGTCTACAGTGATAACACAATTAATGCACAGCAAAATTTATTCTCTAGTATTGGTCTCTTTATCAAAATAGAATAATTTGATTGCTATATAGTTTTGAGGCTCATGAAAAATGCTGGAAGATGCTGAGGAGGATGGTGACCCCATAGAAAGACCAGATCTCTCCATTAACTCACAGTCATAAGGTCTTTCATTCTCTGAGCTGCCAACCAGCAGCATATAGTAGCTGGGCCAAGGCCTCAGACACACATACAGTGGAGGACTGCCCGGTCCTGCCTAGGTGCGAAAAAAGGAACCTAACCCTTGGAGACTTGAGGCCCCAGGGAAAGCAGAGGCCTGTCTGGGCATGAAGAGGGTAGGGGGTGTGTCTGGGAACTACCTCTTAGAGATGGGGGGAGGAAGAATAGAATGAGGAAAGGTAGGAGGGTGGACCAGGAGGTGAGTAAAGACTGGACTGTAAAAAAAAGTAAAAAGTAATGTGTGTATCATTTTGTACAAAACACTAAAAAATGTTAATATTTATTACCGTGGCAGGAAGAACAAGAGAAATAAGGTTATCATAACCTGGTCAATGACAGGATAATACTATGAAAAATAAAAGATAATATTATGGTGAGTGGGCCAAAATTATGTGACAAAAAAGCTGGTATTCTCAAATACTGGTTGGTATGTTATATCTCAATAAGATTCCTAAAGTAATACCCAAGTGTAATAGTTGGAATGAATTGTCAACTTGACAGGTTCTAGAAGAAAACAGAAGAAAATTCTCTACACGTGTGTGAACAAGGAGTTTGCATATTGCACTTATTTAACTGTGAAGGCTAGAAACTCCACATCACCTTATTTTCCCAGAAGATACTAGCTAGAAGTGGTTGGAACCAGAAATGCTTCAGATTATCTGCACATGACTTGTGACTCATTATAATGCGTAAATCCATGACTTTCATTAGAGATTAAGATTCTACTGGAACATGCACTGGAGAAAATTATAGGCAGATCTACACTTAACTAATAGAGCATCCATGAGAGAGCTCATCTTGTGCAAACGAGACAAGGGTTTTGACAGGTTGGATGGAGATATTAGGTTCCACAGGGTGTTTGAAAAAGACAATACAGAAATTCCATTTTCAACTATACCTCAAGTATTACTTGTCTATCTTCATATCTTGAGATGAGTACCTAGAAACTTTCACAATTTTATGAGTGAAATGGACAATGGGGAATTAAATCATGTCCTTTGTACTCTTTGCCTTGTTCCCTGTATATCATGCATTTGAATCTAATAGGATTTTACTAATTAATCGTGGCACACAAACTTGTTTTAAGTGACAAGTTCAGTATCATCATAGGGAACACACGAAGATGCTTAGCTTAGATCTCATGCTTTGTTATTGTAGTCCAATATGATGTTGGTGTTGGAAAGATGCACATTTTCCATTTAATTTGAGTTCATTGACTGTAAAGTTAGAAGAAACAAATGCTGACTCCGCAGTTCCTCTAAAAGCAGTTTTGGAGAGCCTCTGAAAAGTGGGGTTGTCCTATGAAATTGGAGGTGGTTAAGAAATCAAGGTTTCTTCTGGGTGGCAGGCATGTCTTAAGACTTCAACATACTTCCATTATTGGTTTTAATAACTAATTTTTTCAAGGTACAAAGTAGAATAAAAACCTACAATTAGACAAAAGGAACACTGGGAGAGACAGTAATTAGAAAAATCACACAGAAACACGCACACACACACACACACACACAATTGTTTTTAATGGGGGACAGATGGGTTGGAAGGAGAGTTAAAGGGAGGAAAGGCTGACATTGGGGGGCATTTGAGGGATGGTGTGGAAACCAGGTGCAATGGAAACATCCTGGAGTCTATGATGTTTCAAATTCCTGTTGTTTAAAAAAACAAACCTGTAACTGAAATTATGACTTGTTTTACCTAACATCCTAATGAGATATCCCAGTAGTGGGAGATAAGGAGCCTCAGCTGACCATCCCTAATAGCATGGTAAAGTTTCCATTGGAGGCAACATGGTATATTCAGCTGAATGGTTGGTCAAAGAAATCCTATGCAAATTCCCAAACAACCCAGGCTTTTGCTATAACAAACTGAGAGTTTTTGCTGAGGACAAAAACCACATAACTAAAGGAATATAAAGAAGATACTCTATATAGAGCCTTCAACTCTCAGTTCTAGTCTCCTTCAGACAGAGGTACTCTGAAGGCTACTGACAAAGAAATGTTCACACAAAATCAGTCATAAAGCCTTTGACTTACAATCTGTCCTGCTGGCAGCATATGCTAGGGAAATGAAGGCACATAACTTGTGGGAATAACCAACCAATGTCTAATTTGGTGTAGACCCATTCTATGAGATAGCAGTTCATACAGAACACTGATTGGATAATGAAGAACCAGAGACTAAACAGCCTGGAGAATGAGGGAAAATCCAACTAATCTCAAAAAAATAAAAAATAAAAAAATAAAAAAAGCAGTACAAATTGATTCTTAATGATATTCTGCTACACTCATAAATTAAAGTTTTATCCAGTTTTCATCAGAAAGGTTTCCTCTGGCATCAGATGTGAATATATGTAGAGAACCACAACCAGACATTATGCAAAGAAAAAGTCTAAATTACAGGTCTCTATCAATTTCTTTCTCAGAGCTAGATATTTGGCAGTGGGGAGGCAGAAAGAGTGTAAGAGCAGGAGGGGATGAAATTTACCAGAACAAGGCCCTTTGAAGAAACTAAGCAAGGCACTTAGAAACTTAGAGAGATTAGAGCAGCAGGCACAGGGCCTGCATGGGTCTACACCAGGTCCTCTTTGTTCGTAACATAGCTATTAGCTTAGATTTTTAATATGGCTCCTGTCGTTGAAAATGAGTGAGTCTCTGGTTTTGGGGGCTATACCTGGGACTTTGTTTCTCCTGTTAGCTTGACATGTACAATCAAAATATAACAGTGTTTGCTTCATATTATGTTATTTTATTTCATCATGTATCATTATCTCTTACAAGACTATTTTTTCCTAATGAGACAGGAAGAGAGAGAGAGACAGACAGACAGAGAGAGAGAGAGAGAGAGAGAGAGAGAGAGAGAGAGAGAGAAGAGAGAGAGAGAGAGAGAGAGAGAGAGAGAGAGAGAGAGAGAGAGAGAGAGAGAGAGAGAGAGAGAGAGAGAGAGAATGGATTGGTAGAGGAGGGATTGGGGGAGGGAATTGAAGGAGTAGAGAAGACCGTGGGAAACTATATTCAGGATAGATTACATGAGAAAACTATATTTTAAATAAAGGAAAAGTCAACCTTAAATTATTTTCAAGTTATAAAACAGTCCATTCCTTGATTCTGTTCCTAAGAAATAATGATTATGTAGGTAACATGTTAGACAAAATGAGTCATAATTTCAGCTACAGGTTTGTGTTTTAATCAACAGAAAATTGAAACATTATCTAACTTCCCTTTCTTCTGTTTGTAGATTTCTGTGAATTTTTTTGTATTTTGTTCACTGAGTAAAGTCTCGACTTCTTAAATTCCAGTTTTGGTGCTGATTACTACAGATATATTAAAATCTTTAAACTAAAATGAAACAAAAACAGCAACAACAGCAACATGGAGTTATATTTTAAGAATTAGTCTCTGTAGCCTGAATATTTAAGAATAGAAAACACTATGTTCTTCCCTTGTATGTGAAGTAAAACCAAACAAAGAAAATAATTTTCATTAAACATAGGAGTTATGAGAAGTGTATCCTAAGCACCATTATAATTACGTTTGAAAATAAATATTTGTGGGAGGAATTAGGTCATGAGGGTGGAGTTTTTGTATAAGTATTAATGCCCAGTAAAGAGAAGATACTAAAAAGATGCACCTGTCCTCCTTTTCTCTGCCATCTGTCAACAAAACTATATTGTCCACTGAAGGATCAGCAGGCACCTTGTACTTAGACTAAAGACCTGGGAGTATTTGGTGTTATTGATTAAAACACCATGTTATATTAACTCATTTTAGCATCTCAATCTGAATGTGAGAGCTTCTTCGAGAAATAAAGGGGAAAAAAAACACATCTTAATATGTTTATACAGCTTTTATTTTCTGTTTCATAATGAAATATACATAGTACAAAATGACTAAATATTGTGATTTGTTAAATAAGTTTAGTCTACACAATTGAATATATTATTATATATAATTTATAGTTACAAAAATTTTGCTAATTTACAAATCACTCCCATTAATCATATTCTAGTTACATGCATACAAGTTTACAGGTTCAGCTGTTGCTTGAATGGTATTTTAGTGAATCAAGTTCTGTTAAACCTGCTGAGCAGTTGCACCCAGGATGCATTCGTAGAGCAAGCTAGCACTTCTTTTGATGCAGAGAGTGGAGAAATATTTAGTCAAGGAGTATGATAATTCTGTATTAAGAAAGTAGGAAGTAGAACCATGGACCTGATATCAATTCCTCCTCAGGAACTTAAACTGATGTAGATCTTCATGACCAGGTGATTTGCATTGGTTTATCAAGAGTTACTTGCAGATTTTTCAGGTCAATTGTTAGTATCTAAAAACAGAAAGGGTTGAAATGAATCGCTTACATGTAACTATATTTTTCTTGTCATTCATTTTTAACAAACACTGTCTTCATTTCAGTTTATCTGTACTTAAGCACATGTAGCATCACCTTATTTTAATGTTGGTATTCATTCATGTTCTTTGTTTTATGTGTGATTAAGTGGGGTTAATTTAGCCTACAGTTTACACCTGTCAGAATGTATAATTTAAAAACTCAGGTGATAGCAGATGCTGACCAGGATGTGGACAGAGAGAAACACTCCTCCATTGTTGGTGGGATTGCAAGCTGGTACAACCACTGTGCAAATCAGTCTGGTGGTTCTTTAGAAAATTGGATATACTACTACCCGAGCCCCCAGCTATTCCACTCTTGGACATATACCCAAAGGATGCTCTAATATATAAAAAGGGCACTTGCCACACCATGTTCATGGAAGCCTTATTTATAATAGTCAGAAGCTGGAAAGAACCCAACTGTCCTTCAACAGAGGAATAGATACAGAAAATGAGGTAAATTTACATAATGTAGTACTATTCAGTTATTAAAAACAATGACTCATGAAATTTTCAGGGAAATGGACGGAGCTAGAAAATATCATCCCGAGTGAGGAAACCTAGTCATAAAAGAACACCTAGTATGCACTCACTGATAAGTGGATATTAGCCCAAAATACTCAGAATATCCAAGATACAATTTACAGACAAGTTGAAACTCAAGAAGAAGAAAGACCAAAATGTGGATGCTTCAGTTTCTTAGGATGAGTAGAAAATAATCACTGGAAAAATATGGAAACAAAGCATTGAACAGAGACTGAAGGAAAGGCCATCCACAAACTGATCCACCTGGGGATCCATCACATATGAGGCCACCAAACCCAGTCACTATTGCTGTTGCCAAGAAGTGCTTGCAGTCAGTAACCTGATATGAATGTCTCCTGAGAAATTCAGCCAGAGCCTTACTGAAACAGATGAGGATGCTTAATACCATCCCTTCACACACGGAGACCCCAGTGGAGGAGTTAGAATAAGGACTGAAGGACCTTAATGGGATTTCAACCCCGTAGGAAGAACAATAATATCAACCAACCAGAACCTGCAGACTCCCAGTGAGTAAACTACCAACCAAAGAGCACACATGGACAGACCCATGGCTCCAGTGCATATGTAGCAGAGGATGGCATTGTCTGGCATCAATAGGAGGAGAAGACCTTGTTCTTGTGACGGCTCCTTTTCCCAGTGTATGGGAATGCCATGGTATAGATGTGGGAGTGGGAGCATCCTCATAGAAGCAGGGCGAGGGGGGTGAATAGGGAGAACCCAGAAATGATATAACATTGAAAATGTAAAAACATAAAATAACCAACAAAAAAAGAGAGAAATGAAATTCTGATATCAGTATTAGTAGAGTTGAAAAAAAAAAGAGAAGGAACTTAAAGGTTTTATATGTGTACATATTTACCAAATTTGAGGAAAGATCTATAACTAAAGTTGAGAATTAAAAGCGATTATGGGTTGGTGTTGCTGTTCTGACCCAAGAATTCTGATGCCTGGCTCAGATTCTCTATTCTTTCTCATGACAAAATTCATTCTCCTAAACAGAGATACATTAATTTAGAAACAATTCCAGAGGCTTTCTGTATATGTATATGTGATGGTCACATGTAAATCCTATTATTAAAATATTATTTGAGGAACTGTTTCAGGTGATAGCAATTTGGAATTATAATCTAAATTAATATTGCTTATTTTGTATAAGAGAAATTGTAAAATGGCTGCTATTAAATTGTTTTATGAAAATTTACTAAGGATATTAACACATAAATATATGAACATAACAAAATTCAGTAACTGGCCAACACCAGAGTTTATTTGTAATACTGTTCCTTTAGTCCTGGCAAAGGCCATGAGAAATTATCTAGATGTTGTTCAGAGGAATGCTTGAGTAAACACATTTTTAAATCACTCACCTCCTTAGCTTCATCGTGATTAAATTTTGCCTGTTGTTCATTTCCGCCATAAATGAGATTTACGTTATTGATAGTGGACTTTCCTTTACCCCATACAACGATGGTTCCAAGATTCATCTCATTTTTGTTCTCATACCCATATTTTAATACAGTACTTGTTAATGTTGTCTATAAAGACAAAAAAAAATCCCGCAGAAAGCAAAAATCAAGTCTCCATTGAAAATACAAGTCAACAGTCATTAAATACCTAGCTGTGAACTAGCATGAATCTGATTGGATAGCAAAGAAATGTTTCACGTATAGTACATAGTGTACCTTATATAGGGAACTGGAAATAAAACTCCATACATTATCTAGTAAAATTTATTATAGAAAATATTACACACCTGATTTAAGTTGAATTGTATCAAGTTGTATAGATCATTTTCATAAGTGTCTGGAGAGAGAGGAAAAAAAGATGTTAGGTGATTTTCTTATCAAGGAACAATGTTAACTTGTAGCACACTTTTCTTCTCAGGCAAAAATGATATCATAGTCTATTAATGCACTTCACCATTAAGTCAAACAAATACACAAAACAAATAAAAATGCTATCCCCATGACTTTATCTAAAGCCCATCTTATCATAATGACAATTTGGTTTGCTAGTAATTGTAAGTGTATTTTATTTAAGTACAATAACAGAAATAATAAAGGAGACATCCATTGCCATTATCATAAGAATCATTATTATGGTTATTCTCATTGTACAGCTAGAAAATTTGTCAAAAGACAAAAAATGATCAAACTTTAAAAAATTATTTTTCTTGTATCTATAGGAAAACTAAGGATTGATAGGATAGTTAAAAAAAAAAAGTAAAGTCATATACGTGATGGAAACATGAACCAGCACAGTGTAGAAACCTGTTGTCTTCGAATTCCCCTTCCCACCACACATGGAAAACTGTGCAAGTTACGTTCTTCTTTCATCATTACTCGTACAAAAATTTACTTGCTGATAATTTTGCTGATTCCAAAACTGATAATATGTTATAAACATTTCTTGCTATGTTTTCACACAGACATTTTGATTTTCATTTAGGTATGCATACATGTATGTGTGCAAGCATGTATTTATGTTCATGTGTGTGTGAAAGGTGGGCAATTCCAACTGTTTGCTTTTTTGAGACTGCTTCTTGCACTCTCTCAGAATTTGTTACATAGACCACACACTACATCACTTACACCTCATGTGAGAATTTAAATTGCCTCTAATTTCCCAGTCTAGGATTACATGGGCACACTACCATTATTTGGTAAAAGGCAAAAACAAAACAAAACAAAAAGCAAAGAAAAATCCCCAAGGGGTACATTTTGTTGCCACAGATATCAGATTCTCCTGTTCTCAAGGCAAGAACCTGACTAGTTGAGTAATTTTCCCAACTCTCAGATTATGTTCTCTTAATAACACCTTTAGCAATACAATGGGGAGAAAAACATATATGGTGAGAGGCTTATCTATTTATGTTGAGATACCATCAACAAAGTAACAATCAATTTAGCATTAAGATAGTTTTTTCATAGTAAGATAAAAATAAAACAATAGCAACACATTGAATGTTAAAAGGATAAGCAAAATCAATAGTAAATAAAGATCATGAACTAATTTCTGATTTTAGAATATGCTTCTGTATTGATGATGACACATGGAATGTAGCATGCTTGGTTCACTGGCCTATCAGGTAAACATCACTTGGCTACCTTCTGCTGAAGGTAAGCTATGTCTAAATGTCTTCATAGTAAGGGAGGGAAATTGACTTTTACTTTTGAAACTTTTATGTGCAGTGTTTCCAGGAATTATTACACTATTTGAATATTAAATGATATGACTAGCCTCATGTTCAACTTTCAAAGTACAATAGAAGACACTGTGTAATTTAAGAATATTTGCATACTGTCTATCACTCACCTGGCTCAACCTGACTTACCAGCTTCCCAATGATAACCCAGGGACTTAGTATTATTTATTTTGCATAGGCCTTTAATGGCTCTCTCTCTCTGCTAACTGGTATTGCTTAAATTACCCTATTTCATTCCACATTCTGTACTAAGGCCCATTACCACTCTGACATAATCAGTGCCAGCACAGATTCATTCCACCTTCTTGTCCAGATGGAGAAACACACATACTCACTCATACACACTCACACACATGCTCTCTCACACACACATGCTCACATACTCACACACACTAACACACATGTTCCTACACACACACACACACACCTTCTCACACACACAAACATACACAATGCTCTCACACATACATATATATATATACACATTCACAAACACAAATAATCTCACACACATGTTCTCTCTCTCTCTCTCAGAGACACACACACACACTCACACACACACTCTCACACAGACACACATACACAATGCTCTCACACATACATATATTCACACACACATTCACAAACACACATACTCTTACATACATGCTATCTCTCTGTTTCTCTGTTTCTCTCTCTCTTTCCCTCTCTCACTCTTTCCCTCTCTCTCTGTTCCCCCCCCTCTCACACACACACACACAAACACAAACACACACACACATACACACACACACACACACACACACATTCATACACACAAACATCCACACCTGATTCTTTCCCAGAGAACCCAGCTGTGCCCAAAAGTCCTGCCTTTCCCTTCATGTCATGTCTGATGCAGTCTGATCGTTATTAAACCCTTCAGAAGATGGTGGTAAAGAATGTTTGCAAACTACACAGGCAGATGATGATGCATAAAAAATAACAACAGCAAGGTGCAGCCAGTACTCAGCTCTCTTGAAGGTAGGAATCAACATTTGAGTAACACACAAACAACCTTTACACAGTGCACAAACAGTTATCTCAACAGCTGTCAGTTACACTTATCTGAATGGAAGACTTACCGATAGAGTCTCCATCATCCCAGAACAGAGTTCCTTGTGCCATCTGATTGTCATCTGCAGCAACAATGAGCTTCATGTAATTCTGTCGACTACAAAAAAATGGAATTATATGTTTTCAGAGAAGGATATTTTATAGTGTGATAGTCACGGAAGAATATGAATTGTAATGGAAGTTAAACATCCAAACAGAGAAAATGAGGTTTACTTCTGTAAAATGAATGAATGACACACAGTAAGGAAAGTCAACATATTCAATGTAAAATATCTCAAATGTCATTTAGCTTTAAGAGTTCACCTGCCACCATTATTCAGAAGAGGACTCATTCATAGTAACTGAAAACATTAGGTTTACAGATACTCTTATTTTTATGCATCACGATTTTAATCAATTTCCCTCCTATCCTCCTACACTCCCTCTCCCTTCTATTCCTCTCTCATACACCAGCACCAGACACATGTATGTCCAATTTTCCACAATTGGTCTGTAGTCTCAGCCCGAGTAATACAATTGGTAATATCGTCAGTGTAAAATTTCTTCACATTTGACATGTAAAACATTCAATGATAATTACGTATTAATAGTAATGCAAAGAATAACCATATACTTCAAAGTTCATCCTTTCAATTTATAATGGCTCACAGTTCATGGTTACAGAAGTCTACTTATTAATCAAGCACAGCTCACTCTGTAACAGTGTGTGAGAAGTAACTTGGTTTGACAGCCTCAGTTTTTTTTTTTTTAAATGTTTCTTTAACAAAATATCTGTCTTGATATGACTATCACAGGTATTGAAATGCATCCTATTCTCAAGTTTCTTAACACATCCAGTATTTTACAGGTCAATTTTTCAGTAAGTTCATATTAACATTATAGGTGGAAGAACTACATACATGTAGTATTAAATGAAGGAAAATGGCACTGAAAAGGCTACATGCCCGGTAGTTCCGAAAACATGTCACTCTATGAGCTGCCAATGCTGAATGGCAAAGGCTCCATGATTGCTATAGGCTCCGTGGCATTAGTGGGATAGAAAACAAAGCTGTTCGAAATAATGGATGTGATCGATGGGATGTTATTCACTGCTAACCACAGATTAACAAAGAACAGTCATGAGCCCTGTTATAAACTACGGTGTGTCCATACAGTTCATCAAGTACGGTGCAGCTGCTTGTGATAGACTATGACAACGGCAAAGACATTGAAACCTCTGTACCATCCTCTTGCTTTTCTACGATTCACATCTCTGTGCCAGAGAGTCTTAAAAGATACTGTGTTCAGGTCTGGGGATGTAGCTCAGTTATACAGCTTTTCCAGCATGTTCTCATGGTGTGAGCCCTAAGACTGCATGTTCGAAACCAGGCAGAGAACTCCTGAAATCCCAGCAGCACCCAGGAAGCAGAGACAGGGAGACCAAAACTCAAGGCCATCTTTTACTACTTAAGAAGTTCAAAAGCTGTTTAAACTATTTGAGACCCTGCCTCAAAAAGAATATTTTTAATAAGTACCATTACTTCCATGTGACAGTTAAAAATACAAAAGAGATGATGGCCTCACTTAAGCCTCAGGAGACAAGAAATTCATTTGTGAATCCTTACGCACGATTCATGCAGAGTTCATGAAAGTTTAGTTTGCATTTAGAAAAGATGCTTCACTGAAAGACAATTTTCCCATGCATCCTCAACATTTATCCTGATTGCACTTGGAGAGACAATAGCAGCTTCTCCCTTTTGTGATTGCATTTTAAAAGAAAAGTTTAGGTAGGTGATGTTGGAAGACAGAATTAGTTACTATCATGATTACTATGTTTACTCTTCATGATAATATAGAGGAGAAAACGGCCCCTTTCTATTTTGTCACATCTCACAACAAAATATGCAACTCCCCTAGATCAGTGGATGCTCAGCTGACTCAAATCTTTGAGTGTGAAATCTACCAGGATGGCTTTCTGTGATCCTACACTAGGGTGCAAGGTAAACAGAAGTTTATCAATATCTCATTTTCTGCCATGCCTTTTGTTTATAACTAAATAGTACAGAATGATTGTGGGGAAAAAGCTCAGACATTTCTAACTACTGAATTTTAGAGGCAGATATCTTAGAAAATGTAATCACAGTTTTAGAAACAGTTTACCTACCTGAGATGTGTGTTCAGTGCGGGTTCTTTACATGGTAGAATGTAACCTCCACGGACATGTAGATTTATTGTATCAAAAGGAGCTGCAAACTTATGATGTCTTCCTCTAACCTTTATGTCTTCACCCTGGTAATGAGAAGATGGGGGAGGGTGAGAAATGACATAATCAGTAATGGAAGGTGTAAGAAAGCACACTTTTGAATTCAAATGGCACAGTTTTCTACTGAAAATTGAATAAAACACACATTTTTTTTTTAAAAAAATCTCATTTAAAGTGTATCTCATTTAAAGTGTATCTCATTTAAGGTGTATCTCATCTAAAGTCCTGGTTACACTTTCATTCTCACATGTCATTTGTTTTCGGTTTTCCTCTACATAGGAAGTGTGGATTTTACAAGGTCATGAAGAATGAAGACCTTCATTATTCTTAATGATCACTTTTGTATAGCCAAAGAGGCAACAGAACTTCGTCCTATAGTATACATTTCTATGCTTATTTGCCAAAACAAATCAATGACTGCATAACTCAGTAGAGCATGGTCAATTAATTGTACCATGGTATGTTAGTCTAATTCAAGTATAATTAACAGCACATAAATAATTCAGAATTTTTAGGTAAAAAATAAACAGATACATAAATTATATGAATAAATAATCAATGCATATGTGCACACACAAACATATATATGTGTGTGTGTGTGTGTTTAGTTAACTTTCCAAAATTCTTCTGAAACTTACTGTGTAGTAGTCAAACCACCGAGCATTAGGAACATAGCCATTTACATCAGTCCTGAACTGGAATTAAAAAAGAAAGTCATTAAAATAATATGAAATAAAAGTATATCATCTAGAGACCACAATCCAAGATTATACTTACAGCTTCAATGACAGGAGTCACCATGAAAGCTGGACCCCACAGGAACTGCTTGTATATTTCCCATGTTTCCTTATCATCAAAGAACCTTGACAAAAGTATCACAAAGTATTCGATTAGACCACAGGATTTAATTCTTTCTGAACAACATAAAATGTTTATTGAGATCCTAGTTTGCTGTCATTTTTTGATCTTATTATTGTTTAGATTTAACTGAAAACCATGATCAAAAATATCTACTATAAAAAGCCACAGTACAAACATAATGAGTAAAACCAAACCATGTTGAAATATTCTGATGAAAAAGATTGTGAAGAAATATTTGCAATATTTAATAACAAGTCACTGTGGAGGAGGGTTTACAGAGGAGAGTTGATACAGTTACTTAAATATTCACTTTGTCTAGAAAATAACAAAATTGAAAGCAGCAATAAGGGACAGAGTGTAAAAAAAAATCTGTAAGAAGTTCACTGCCTGGACTTTTTAAAATTTTTAATAGAAATGTTTTTAAATAGAGGCTGAGCAACTGGTGAGTGGGAGACCTAGGCTGCAGGGGAGCAGAGAGATCTCTGCGGAGTGCACATGAAAAGTGTACATGCTAACTTGCCCTGCCCTGCCTTGCCCAATCCAGCGATTGGGAACAGAAAATTAGAACTTCTGTTTCCACCCGGAGGCGACTTCAGGATGCAGAGAGGAGCCTGGCCCAGCTGCCAGCAGGAACGGCGCCTGGATCATAGAGGCTGAGCAACTGCGATTGGGAACAAAAAATTAGAACTTCTGTTTCCACCCAGAGGCGACTTCAGGACGCAGAGCTGAGCCTGGCCCAGCTGCCACCCGGAACCTGGGCTGCCGGGGAGAAGAGAGATCTCTGCGGAGTGCACATGGAAAGTGTACCAGGGACACAGACCAGATACAAGGGAAAGGCAAGAACATATCACTGACAACAAAATGGCAAGAGGAAAGAGAAAGAGTATATCCCAAGGAAACTAAGATAATCTAGCAACACCAGAACCCAGCTCTCCCATAATAGCAAACATCGGAATTCCAAACACTCCAAAAAAGAAGACACAGACCTGAAATCATACTTCAAGGTGCTGATAGAAATACTTAAACAAGAAAGGGAGGAAAAGCAAAAAGATTCAGAAGCTTTTAAAGAAGAAACAAGAAAAACACTCAAAGAACTCAAAGAACTAGAGGAAAACAGAACCAAAGAAATAAAGGAATGGAAGAGGGAAATTAAAACAGAAATTGACACAATAAAGAAAACACTAAAAGAGATAACCCTAAAGTCAGAACACCAAAAAAAGAAATCAGGAGTCACAGAAGCAAGCATTTCCAACAGATTATAAGAGATCGATGAGAGAATCTCGGGGGCAGAAGACAACATTGCAAACATAGACAAAACAGCCAGAGAAGATGCAAAAAACAAAAAGCTCCTAACCCAAAATGTCCATGAAATCCAAGACACAATGAGAAGACCGAACCTAAGGATAATAGGAATAGAAGAGGGAGAAGAGTATCAACTAAGAGGCACAGCAAATATCTTCAACAAAATCATAGAAGAAAACTTCCCTACCCTCAAGAATGAGATGACCATGAGCATAAAAGAAGCCTTCAGAATTCCAAATAGGTTGGACCAGAAAAGAAATACCTCCTGACACATAAGAGTAAAAACATCAAGTGACCAAAGTAAAGAAAGAATACTAAAAGCAGTAAGGGAAAAAGGTCAGGTAACATATAAAGGCAGACCAATCAGACTCACACCCGATTTCTCAACAGAGACTATGAAAGCTAGAAGAGCCTGGACAGACATCATGCACTCCTTAAGAGAGCACAAGTGCCAGCCCAAGCTGCTATACCCAGCAAAACTATCAATCACCATAGATGGAGAGACGAAGATATTTCAAGACAAATCAAAATTCACACAATATCTGACCACAAACACAGCACTACAACGAATTATAGGTGGAAAACCCAATACAAGGAGGGAAAATACAGCCTAGTAAAAACAAGAAAACTCCTAAACAAGAAAACTAAAAGAAGAAAATAACACAGACACAACTCAACCCAAAAAAGCAATAATGGCAGGAAACAGAAACAACTATTCCTTGATATCTATTAACATAAATGGTCTCAACTCCCCAATAAAGAGACATAGACTATCAGACTGGATAGAAAAACAAAATCCAGCCTTTTGCTGCATACAGGAAACTCATCTCAGAGTCAGAGAAAGACACTATCTCAGAGTAAAAGGGTGGGAAAAAAACTTCCAAGCAAACAGCCCCAAGAAGCAAGCTGGAGTGGCTATTCTAATATCGAATAAAGTAAATTTCCAACCAAAAGTTATCAAAAAAGTTAAGGAAGGACACTTTTTACTCATTACTGGAGAAATCTGTCAGGAGGAACTCTCAATCTTTAACATATATGCTCCAAATAAAAAATCACCTACATTCATAAAAGAAACCCTACTAAA
The DNA here is from genome assembly GCF_963924665.1 of Micromys minutus. Lineage (NCBI taxonomy): Eukaryota > Metazoa > Chordata > Mammalia > Rodentia > Muridae > Micromys > Micromys minutus. Next base: position 10,674,186 of record NC_137973.1, read on the forward strand.
GCTCAAAAAATACATTTCACCCCACACAATATTAGTGGGAGACTTTAATACCCCACTCTCACCAATGGACAGATCAGGGAAACAGAAACTGAACAAGGACACTGCAAAACTAGCAGAAACTTTGAACCAACTAGAATTAATAGATATATACAGAACATACTATCCCAAAGTAAAAGAATACAACTTCTTCTCACCACCGCATGGCACCTTCTCAAAAATTGACCACATAATTAGACACAGAACGAGCCTCCATCGATATAAGAAGATTGAAATACTCCCATGCATCCTCTCAGATCACCATGGTCTAAGGCTGGGCTTTAACAACAACAACGACAACAAAATGCCCACATACACATGGAAACTAAACAATGCTCTGTTAAAGGATAGCAGGGTCAAAGAAGAAATAAAGAAAGAAATTAAGGACTTTCTAGAATTCAATGAAAACGAAAACACAACATACCCAAACCTATGGGATGCAATGAAAGCAGTATTGAGAGGAAAACTCATAGCCCTAAGTGCTTCCAAAAAGAACCTGGAGAGAGCTAACATCAGCAACCTGACAGCACAGTTAAAAGCCCTAGAACAAAAGGAAGCAGATATACCCAAAAAGAGTAGACGGCAAGAAATAATCAAAATTAGGGCAGAAATAGACCAAATAGAAACAAAAAGAACAATTGAAAAAATCAGCAAAACAAAGAGTTGGTTCTTTGAGAAAATCAACAAGATTGATAAACCCCTAGCCAGACTAACTAGAGGGCAAAGAGAGAGTATCCAAATTAACAAAATCAGAAAGGAAAGTGGGGACATAACAACTGAAACTGAGGAAATTCAAGAAATCATCAGATCCTACTACAAAAACTTATACTCCACAAAATTGGAAAATCTGGAGGAAATGGATGAATTCCTAGACAGATACAAGGTCCCAAAGTTAAACCAGTACCAAGTAAACTATATAAATAACCCTATAACACATAAAGAAATAGAAGAAGTCATCAAAAGCCTCCCAACCAAAAAAAGCCCAGGTCCAGACGGGTTCAGTGCAGAATTTTATCAGACTTTTATTGAGGATATAACACCAATACTTGCCAAACTATTCCAAAAGATAGAATCAGATGGAATATTACACAACTCATTTTTTGAGGCTACAATAACCCTCGTACCTAAACCACAGAAAGACCCTACAAGGAAAGAGAACTTCAGACCAATCTCACTTATGAACATTGATGCAAAAATACTCAACAAAATCCTTGCAAACCGAATCCAAGAACACATCAAAACCATAATTCATCATGACTAAGTAGGCTTCATCCCTGGGATGCAGGGATGTTTTAACATAAGGAAATCTGTCAACGTAATCCACCATATAAACAAACTCAAAGACCAAAATCACATGGTCATATCACTAGACGCTGAGATAACATTCGACAAAATCCAACACCCCTTCATGTTAAATGTCCTGGAAAGAACATGAATCCAAGGCCCATACTTAAACATAATAAAAGCAATATACAGCAAACCAACAGCCAACATCAAACTTAATGGCGAGAAACTTGAAGCAATCCCACTAAAATCAGGGACTTGACAAGGCTGCCCACTCTCAGCCTACCTATTCAACATAGTACTGGAAGTCCTGGCTGAAGCAATTAGACAGCAAAAGGAGATCAAGGGGATACAAATCGGAAAGGAAGAGATAAAAACATCACTCTTTGCCGCTGACATGATAGTGTACTTGTGTGACCCCAAAAATTCCACCAGGGAACTCCTACAGCTGATAAACAAGTTCAGCAAAGTGGCTGGATACAAAATTAACTCATACAAATCAGTAGCCTTCCTATACTCAATGGACAAACATGTGGAGAAAGAAATTAGGGAAAAGGTGCCCTTCACAATCGTCACAAAAATTATTAAATACCTTGGTGTGACTCGAACTAAGCAAGTGAAGGACCTGTATGACAAGAACTTCAAACCTCTAAAGAAAGAAATTGAGGAGGATCTCAGAAAATGGAAAGATCTCCCATGCTAATGGATTGGAAAGATCAACATCTTAAAAATGGCCATTTTACCAAAAGCAATCTACAGATTCAATGCAATCCCCATCAAAATTCCAACCCAGTTCTTCATGGAATTTGAAAGATCAATGTGCAATTTCATATGGAATAACAAAAGACCTAGAATAGCGAAATCCATCCTCAACAACAAAAAAAAACATCTGTGGGAAACACTATCCCTTTCCTCAAGCTATATTACAAGGCAATTGTGCTGAAAACTGCATGGCACTGGTACAGAAATAGGCATGTGGATCAATGGAATAGAATAGAAGATCCAGAAATGAGCCCTCATGTATATGGTCACCTGATTTTTGACAAAGGAGCAGTAAACATTCAATGGAAAAAAAACAGCCTATTCAACAAATGGTGCTGGTCCAACTGGCACTCAGCATGCAAAAGAATGAAAATAGACCCTTTCTTATCTCCTTGTACAAAGCTCAAGTGTAAGATCAAAGATCTCCACATTAAATCAGATACACTGAAACTATTAGATGAGAAAGTAGGGAAAACCTTAGAACACATAGGCACAGGAGAAAATTTCCTGAACAAAACACCAATGGCTCAAGCTCTAAGGTCAAAGATTAACAAATGGGACTTAATGAGATTGCAAAGTTTCTGTAGGGCTAAGGACATCGTCAAGAAAACAAAACGGCAACCAACAGAATGGGAAAAGATCTTTACCAACACCACATCAGATAGAGGCCTATTATCCAAGGTGTACAAGGAACTCAAAAAACTAGACACCAGAGAATCAAATAACCCCATTAAAAAATGGGGTACAGAGCTAAACAAATCATTTTCAGTTTAGGAACACCGAATGGCCGAAAAACATCTGAGGAAGTGCTCGACATCCTTAGCCATCAGGGAAATGCAAATCAAAACATCCCTGAGATTCCACCTCACACCAGTCAGATTGGCCAAGATCCAAACCTCAGATGACAGCAGATGCTGGCGAGGCTGCAGAGAAATAGGAACACTTCTCCACTGTTGGTGGGGTTGCAAGCTAATACAACCTCTCTGGAAATCAGTCTGGTGATACCTCAGAAAATTGGATATAGTACTACCTGAAGACCCAGCTATTCCACTTCTGGGCATATACCCCAGAGACACTTCAATACACAACAAAGATACATGCACCACAATGTTCATAGCGGCTCTATTTATAATAGCCAGAAGCTGGAAGGAAACCAGATGTCCTTCAGAAGATGAATGGATACAAAAATTGTGGTACATATACACAATGGAATACTACTCAGCCACCAGAAACAATGACTTAACCAAATCTTAAGAAAATGGCTACATCTAGAGAACATCATCCTGAGTGAGATAACCCAGTCACAAAAGAACAGACATAATATGAAGTCACTGATAGTGGGATCCTAACCCCAGAGGCTTGCACTCCCCCAGCAATAACCCACAGACTGTTTGAAGTCCAAGAAATAAAGAAAACAAAACAAAACAAAAAAATATTTACAAAACAAGAAAACTTTAACTATTTCCATGTTTCATTTTGTTTTACATGTACTTTCGCTCATTATAACTATTAAGTTTTCAAGGCATACACTCAAACCTTGAAAAAAATCAAGTACTGACTAAAAAATATATTCATACAGTTTTATGTAAAAATTATGTTAAAATCTGAAAAAAAAGTACTGACAAAAAATTGTATAATTTTAAGCAAAAAATGTTTAAAATCTGTACATTTATCTTTGCTTTGTAAAATAAAGTTGTAAAAAAAAAAAGAAATGTTTTTAAGACAAGATTGTAGGTTTATGCCTATAATCTGAAGCAAGGTGATTTCCACAAGATGAAGAAAAATTTCAGGGGACATAGTAAATATTGTCTATCTTAAAGCTCTTCCTATTGGCTGACATGCCATTATGTCATTAAAGATTCTTCCATGTGTAAGTTGGTTTCTAATACTGAAATTAAATGACCATAGTAAAAAATGTTACATATTAGGAAACAGTCACTGGTCAATGTTATGCTAAATGAATTAAACATTTGGGGTTAGTTTTGCTTTTGTTTCATTAGCAACAAAACTCATTGGTGTAGTGGTCTCTGGGTTTAGCCCTCACTCATCTCCCTGAGGAACAAAAGCTGTAGCACTCTCAGCTCAACAAAGAAACTGTTCAGAATCCATAATCAAAGTCTCGAAGGTAAGAAATACAAACGGGCCGGAGGGATGGCTCAGACACAAGTTGAAGATAAAGTAAAATTCACACTTACTCATGCATTAAGGGTCTGATGACAGTTCCACCATGAACATGAGCTTCATGCATCTGTGTGTAGAAATAGGGCAGCAAAGTGTATCTGATTTCTAGAACGTTCTTTGACATTTGAGCAAAAGTTTCATTCCAGGAAACAGGATCTTGCCTCTGAAACAAAGTACAAATAAACACTCATTATTTTAATCTCAACATTCAAATACATTATTAGAGAGTAAAATAGCAAATTATTAATAATGCCACATTTTATATACTATGTTTGCAAATATCCCCCATGCTGTCCTAATTATATTTCATATAAAGAATGAAGGTCAAAGAATGTTAGTATTTTAATAAGATAATATAAGTTAAGCCCTAAGCCTGGTTTATTATAAGTTAACATATACAATGTATAGTTCATATTTTACAAGATGATAAATATGCTGTCAGCTATGGTAGTACTCAGTGTGGGCTTGTGAGTTCTAAAAGAATGGATATGGTTTGTTAGACAAATGTGACCTGATATATAAAGAGATAAGAAAATCTCGCACAGCACCATCCAGTCTCATGTGAAATGAAAGGATGAATATACTATTAGTAGCGGAGGAGAAATGTGCATGCTAGCATGGAGTGGATTTCAGTCTCCTTTAGAATATGCACTTCAAGTCAGAGGAGTAATGTTAATTGTATAATGTTAGGAATCTACAAAAAATGTTGTTGCTCATGGCAGGAAAACATAAGGGACAGTGAATCTTACACTTTTGAGTTTGTATCATGAATACAGACTATACTCGCTCATAATTACAAAACACACTTCTCTTGGGTTTGCTAATAGTAATCACCAAAAGGCCTTTTAGAATTACATCATATTTATGAGGAATATGACTCTACTAGACTTTGGAAGTAAGAAAGTTGATATGACAACCTGGTGTTCTTCCTGGAAGATGCACTATTAGACTAATCAAAGATTGAAATGACACTAGCCCAACACTTACTATGATATGCATGACCTATGTATACTATGTTAGCTCATATATAGTTTATTTTAGTGGTTTATAGTCTTTTGAGTAGAAAGAGAGCTAGTTATTATTGCCATATTACTTAATCTCAATATTTGTTCGGTTGATTCATGTGTGTGTGTGTGTGTGTGTGTGTGTGTGTGTGTATAAAGAATCTTATTTTTAGTCTTATTAATTCATATTTAAACAAGTGGATTATTTTTTCTGAAATTATTTATTTAAAGTGGTTTTTTTCATCTCTTCTTACTTCTCTATCCCATCTTTCTTCCAAAATTATTAGCATCTCAGGGACTTTTGAATCTAGAAATCTGCATCTGGAATTCTTCTACTCCAAATATTTAATTTTTCCTTACTGAGACCTCTGCTCACATGTCTCCTCATCCAAGCCATTACACAATTATCACTCTGGTGAAAAACTACCATACATACCCTCAACTATATTCTACACAACTCATACTTATTTAATTTTAACATATTTAAATATAAATGCGACATAGTAAATCACATAATAATATAATGAAACATTAAACTATAATTTAAATATTTAAGCATATATATTCACTCTCCATGAATGTTTCTTAAATCACTCCCTATCCAGACTTTATAAATACCTCTTTTTTTCAGTGTAGTAATATCCTAAATTAGTAACAAGTTTCTATTAGAATGTTCATAGTCCTTGAAAATATCTCTCCATAGGTTGCTTGTCTTTAAAACTTCTTCAAAATGTAGACCTAATTTGCTCTCTATTCCTATAATATGATTATAATATGATTGCCTCTTACTGTTCACAGTTTTCATTAAATTAATCCATGTCTTACATACCACTCAAAATCGTATGCAAATAGGAAAACTCTTAGTGCACAGAAATCTGCTCCTACGAATCATGCTATATATTCTTCTTTCTCAATTTCTGGACTTGCTGTTTCAATATTTGCTTTTAGACCTTCCTGTTTCATTGATAATTTCAAATGTGTCATACTTCTAATCAACTTAGTTTCAAGCTGAAATATTTTTTGTAACTCTTTCCCAGTTTGATATAAGTGCTTCCAAAGATCTCAATGACCAGCTGTAGCAAGGGTGTTCTGTAATCAAGCCATGCTGTCGAGGTACACTACAGGCCAGACTTACTACAACTTCATAATTGTGAGATTTGAAGTATTTGTGTGTAACATTGTCAAATAAAATATAATTAAAGCAACAACAAACAACATAAGGCTGCACAGGAGAAATAAATAAAATAAAATTGACATAAACGTGGTGATTACATACTCTCGTAAATTGAATGTTGTGGTTTCTTGAATACGGGTAAAAGGCTCCAACTTGCATCCAACGAGCACAGAGGTGGTACTCAGAATTGTTAAAAAAACCACAGATATCTGCTCCAATCTAAAAGATATTTATATTTAATGCATATCAAGTACTGTTTCTTAATAGGTATAGACTACAAATATAAGTTGAACAGATCTACTTACATATGGTATCCCAAAAAGATTAAATTCCAGCATACCTAAAAGTTAGAATAAAATTTTTCATTGATGTTTCCATTTATTTTAGTATTTTGCATTTATTTATGAAGTTGTTTTCTCTGTATGTCATTTCTAATTAAATGAAATATTTTGATATTCATAATAAATTATTTTCTTATAAAACATTGTTATTGTATTTATGAGTGTTAATGATATTCTCATTAATAAGAGATTATATAGGTTAACATCATAGCACTATAACATAATTTAAATACAAATAAGATATAAACATAACATAGTGGCATAAGCCTATGTGGTAGATATTATTTTTAATAAATTTTTTTGCTAATATGTAGCCATTTATTTTATCATGTAGAACAATCACAGTTACTTTTATTAAGTACTACAACAAATGAGAACTTCAACAAAATTGAATATATAGAATTTTCATCCCTTTGGTAAAGATATGTTAAGCATGGTTTGAAGGAATCTATCATGAGTCAATATTGTTTAAGTCCAGAATCCAAAGGGTAGTTGTCTATTCACGGTTCAAATCTATAGCCTTTTGCCATGTATTTACTGTCAAGAAATATTTTAGTAGGATGTTTACTTTTATTAACATCTCTCAATGTTTCTTATTATTAAGCAGATAATATATACTAATTTATTTCTTTGCTTTTGAATACCCTCTCTGCAATCTCTTGCTTTTTCAACCTGGAAACAATCCAAAATGAATAAAGATAATTCTATCCAAATGAACTAGCTGAGTCATCCTCAGTCATTGACCGTTCTGAAGCATCCTTTATTATGTCTGCCTGACTACTGACCATTTATTAATTTCCTGGTTCATAAAACCAATATTAATATTTTAATTATTGCAATTTAGTCATGGTATCTAGCACAAAACAAGGTAAACATTTTCTTGAAAATTATAAAAAGTTCTGATAAAAGATATTCATCACATACCAATGAGTGATTTCTCCAAATTTTCCCAGTTTGCATAATTGTCTCCGAGCCAGTGTCCCCCCCATCGACCAGCTGTGGGATATGTGGACCGAGAGATGACGATCCCTCTTAGACCAGTGGTCTTCTGTAATGCACTGTACAATGAAGAAACATGTTGCGTGTTTACATCATTCATGTTTCTTACGTATTTCTTTTTGTTCCTTTACTTGTTAAGAAAGAGTTTGTGCACTCTTTACTGCACTGGAACTTGCTTTATATGCCAGTCTGGGCTCAGACTCAGATACTTGCCTTGCAGATGCTAAAATGAGAAGCTTGTGTCACAAGGCCTGTCCTAGATATTTCTTCTGACACAACCTTATGGAAACATGTTATCTACTTTATGGTACAGGTTTGCACTCACAGCAAACACTTCACTCACTGTTTACAAAAACTCTTCCAAGCATGACAAATGCTTTTCTTCTGTTCTAGTATTTACTATAGTTTCATGCACAGATAACATGAAATTTTTCTCTCCTAACATCTCAACAAATGTAAATTATCTATAAATAACATTAACAGCGGCAGAAGAAAGGAGAATGGGATAGAGGGATTCCAGAGAGGAAACCGGGAGTGGAGGGAGCATTTAAAATGTAAGTAAATATACAATAAAAAATGAGCAGTAAAATAAATAAATAAGTAAATAAGTAACATTAAGTTATTAATCAAACATAGCATGTAAGTCTAAATATATAATTCACTCTAGCTCATACTCAGTTATAACTTATCCGTACTTTTGTAAATATAACTCTGAAGACTTTATTTGCTAAAGCACCCATTCTGTAACAGCATAGAAAAAATGGGAGACTTTAATGTATATTTGTTTTCTTAAAAAAGCAATCATTGTTCTTTAGTTCTGCAATTAATTGCTAGTCGAATCTCATCAAGGAAATGTATTTTACAAATGTGTTTATAATTACTCTTTCTTTTCTTGCCTCTCCTTAGAGAGTAGTGTTAATGACTTTGAGTATTAAAATATATTTCCGTTTAAAATATAATGCAAAGATACATTAATATGCACTATCTGCATCTTTTTCCACTTTTCATTTTTCATCTTTCATCATGCAAGTTCTTCCTTACCTATCTCACTCTTTGATAAGCATATATATGTATATATGACTTATATATACATGTGACATATACATATAGTAGCACATATGTATATATAATATACACATACAAGATACACACATATATAGCCTATATATATGGTGTATGTATGTACATATATATATATAGAGAGAGAGGGGGGGGAGACAGAGAGACAGAGAGAGAGACAGAGAGAGAGACAGAGAGAGAGACAGAGAAGGCTGACACATACATGTGACACTAAAATGACCTAAAATTCTTTGGACTAACGTGAAAAAACACAGTAATAACAATATAATAATAAATAGAGTGGATCACTGCTTTCTTGAATGAGAGAAATAATTTTTCCTAAGATTTATGAATGAAGAAGGACTTTACAAAGAACAACTGAAATATAAAGAAATTGAACAAGACTCTTGAAGTGTGGAAGCTTGAAGCTGATATTGTCAATATCAATTGCACCAAAAAAGCAGAGGAGAAAATTAGAACGTAACTTACTCCAGCGTGGGTTTTACTTGTGACCAGCCATATAAATTGTGCACATCGTAATGCAAAACTGATGATCCATCACTAAGGATATGTTCAGTTTCCATGCACATGGTTCGGAAATGTAGCCCCTCTCCTCTTTTTGTGAGTTCTGTGAAAATCAAAGAAAATACATTGAAGATCTTGACTTGAAACATGTAGCTCATCACTATATATGCATTTATTTGAATTTTCAGATTTGTTTTATTAATGACGGAGAAGATGCTTATGATGTACAAAATAATGTTTTAATTCATGAATTAACTAGATACTAATGAACTCAGGATTAGACCACAATAACAGCTCAAAGCTTGCAACAATTTGTTATGTATGGTGAGTATGTAAAAACCTGTTCTAACAAATATTCTGAAATACCATACACCTTAGTTAGCTACGTTTGCTTGAGGTGCTGTAGTCAATGCATATATTTTCTACTAAATGTTCATTCCATCTACTCATATGTTGTTAGGGTGAAAAAGGTATAAGATTTAATTAATGATTTTAGCCATTTGTGTACTTTGTGTATAATAATTTTAAATATGTGTAGTGGTCTATGGAAGAGTAAATTGATTTTTATAAATATCTAAGATATGAATACACTGTCAGTAGCATATACATTTTAAGATTTACTTTTTATTTCTTATGTCTGTGCACAAGTGCATGCAGATAAGTGCTCATGGAGGCCAGAGAGTAGTGCTGGGCCCTCTGGATGGTGAGTTACATAGATGGCACTGAGCTACTGAGGTGGGTGCTACGAGTCAAACCTTTGTTCTCTGAAGGAGCAGTAGACACTCTACTATTAACCCATCTCTCCATTGCTAAAATCTCCATTGCCTTTTAGTCATCTAAATAACAAATGTTGATTCAGTAATTGCCATTCAAATAATCCACTTAGAGTACAAATCTCAGAACCAAAGCTGCTCTTGTATTCAACCAACTTTGTGTGTGCTGTGTCTTTTCAGACACTAGCTGACACCAGACCACAAGTAGCAGAGAAAAATAAACTTTCTTCCATGGATTTCCCATAAATAATTGCTAAGCAACTATTAATGGTTAAAGTAATTAAGTACTTTAATTTAGAAAATTCTTAAAAATCCATAACAAAAGTTAAATTAAGTTAGAATGATGAGTGCAGAAAAAAAGTTTACTTTTATCTTCAAAAGAGTTGTTTGATATTGGACATGAGGTTGGACATACTGAACTGTATAACCTACCATTAAAATTTTAGGATAAACAAAAGAGCAACAATAATGATATAATATCATGAAAAATTATAGTCATCAAATTATACCTGGGAAATAAGGTGGATAATTTAGTGTATCATTTCTGCATTTATTAGTAACCGTTCCATTTACGAAACTGGAAGGCTCATTCATATCCTGAAAGAGAAAATAACAAGTTGAAAAGAATATTTTGGTAACATAAGTTTATAATTCCGTAATTCAGGATTCTGAATCAGTACTGTCATTTTCTTTAGGCCATGTGGGTTATCTGTGAAGTAGAGAGTACTATACTAATTAATTTGAAGTGTTGGAGTACAAATAGGTTAAAAGGTTTTGAATGTGCTTTGTTTACTTCATATTTAAAAGTTATAAAACATTTCATAAAATGGATCATTTAGCTCAGAATTTTTAAAGGGATTTTTGTAATTTCTAGAGAAACAGAAAATACTGTATTCCTCATGTAGATTTATGCAAATAAGACTGAATTAAATATTATACCCACATGATATAATTTATGATAGTATGTGTCTTAGAACCTCCACTCCCTCAACCCTACTTCAAACTGACATCAGTTGTTTTATGCTTGAAAATACAAGTTATAGTTTACAGTGCAAACAACTTCAAGAGGCATTTTTATTCGTGATCTCAGCCACAGGGCGGAGAAGCAGCAAGTAGCACTTCTACTGAGCACATGGATTAGCGTCTCCGTAATTGAGCATACGGACAGATACATGAATAACTCCCCAAAACGACTTCCTTCATTTGAGAAAAGGTATCTTTTTTGGATCCATGCTTAATTCTCAAGGACAGATTAATGAACTATTTCTTCCACTTCAAATATTTCAGTATTCATTTCAATAAATGTTGATTTGAATCATATATTATGCATCATGGATTTTTGCATCCTATAGGTATGTTTGTTAAATTTTATTTAAACACTGAGTCAATGAAATCTTTGTTCAAGGCATTGCAGAAATCAATCCCAATTTAAAAAAATGAATAAGAATTGTATTATCTTCATGCATTAAATATATACCAATAGAAAAGTAGATGATTTTTATACTCTCTCAAAACTATACTGATAAAATTTGTAACAAAATTGTAAAGTTTCTTCTAAGATAAGGAAGGCATTTGAAAGGCATTACCTTTGTTGATACATGAGTGTAACATTTTTTGCAGTAGGTAAAATAAAGTGAGTGCTTAATGTATTTTTCACAATTAAAAGCAGAGGCTGCTTTGGCTACTTTCTCAGAGAAAAAACCCAGGAAGTAGTAGTCACATATATGTATTTAAATTTAGAAGTCTATTCTAGCAGCCTTTTGTATGACAATGTTCAGCAAAAAGAGTGAGTTAAACTTCAAGGTTCTACCTGAATTGTTATATTTGCAAAACCACAACACAAAAAAACGATACGAAAATAGATCTTAAAGTCTCACATACAATCCACAAGCCATCAAACTTCATTTTTTCATTGTAGAAATCATAAATCTCTTTTGCCCACCACTCTGATGTGGAATTTCTGAAGAAGTCTGGAAATGCTACATGTGCTCTGGAAGCCTAAACAAAAGAAAATGGAGAAGCATGCTCTTATTGATAACGTCCTCAGAGATCATGTATATGTGACCAGAACTCCAGTTATACATGAGTAATAATAAATGCAGTTTCGATAACCTCCAACGGCAATGCATACAGAGATGAAAAAGTTGGAAAGAGAAAGAAAGTGTACCTCTTTATCTTAAGTGGTAATGAGACAAGAACTCAAGGATCTTGTGGAAAACCAACCACTTGATTCTAAGGTTCACAGGAGACAAAGGACTCCAAGAACCTTTTTGACAAAATTGAGCAGTGTTATATATGAATCACAGGAGTTATGCAAGCTCAAGCCAGATGGAATCCAAACATGGAGAAAGGAAGTGCGCACAAACTCCCAACCCACCAATTGGGGAGGTTTTAACAAATGACTTTTGCTGGAAGGAGATCCAGAAAAAAGTATGTTTTTTTTGTGACAAGGTGACATAAAACTTATTTTCTAGAAGATAAGCATGATACTACTTCTCTTTTATCAGCACAGAATCTAGGAGTAGTATGCTGAGTGGTGTAAGGCAAGCCAAGGAAAGAAAAGTATCGATAACATCTCATGATAAGTGAATTTAAAAAAAAAGTCAAAAGGAAAGAATATGGATTGATCCTAGGTATGGAAGAAGAGAAAGTTTATTGTAAATTACGTGAGAGCGTAACCAGAGGCAGGAACATTTAGGAGCGTCTGAAGGGGATATGACTATGAGGTATATGAGGAGAAGGATGGGATGATGGGAGATAGGGGAGGTTCAGGGAACAGCTGCAGCAGGTTACATAAAGAAGGGATGCTGGTCTAGTTTTTAATGTGCATATATATGTTTAGGCATGTGTATGAACATATGTAGGTGGGTTTTTACATATTGTGTACATATGCACATTTGGAAGTTCAGGCGGATATCAAGAATCATTTTAGGTTGCTACATTATTCACTGAGTTGGAGTCTCTCAATCAAGTAAGAGCTTGATAATGTGGCTGCTCTTTGCCAGGAAGGAGAGGTAGAAGAGCATAAGGGAGTGGGGGGGAGCACTCTCATAGAGGCAGGGGGAGGAAGGATGGAACAAGAGGATTCCACAGGGGGGAAACCAGGAAAGTGAATAACATTTGAAACATAAGTAAAGAAAAAAACCCAATTAAAATTGTTTTTTTAAAAATTGAAGGAAATCTAGGGAAAAGGCCATCCAGTCCCTTCTCTGGATAAGTACAGGGTGTATGTGGGTTATACCAGCCACAGTCCTATGACAAGTGGTGACTGAGAGATCCCAGCTAGAGCCTGATGAGCCACTCACTCTGTGTGTTAAATAGGCATCTCATGATGTTGACCTGAGTTTGACACCTAGCATTATTAGTAGGATCTGGTGATTCTTTGGGTTTCATAGGTTCCTGGTGTTATGTCTCTTTTCATTTCTGATGTCAATATTCTTTAAACTAGACTACAAAAGAGAAACAGAAGGAACACTATCCAAGTTGTTCTATGAAACCACAATTATGCTTATACCTAAGCCACACAAAGATCCAACAAAGAATGACAACTTCAGACCAATTCCTTTTATAAATATTGAAGCAAAATTACTCAATAAAATTTCTATAAACTGAATCAAAAACATATCAAAATGATCATCTATCATGATCAAGTAGGCTGCATCTCAGGTATGCAGAGATGTTTCAATGTATAAACATTCATCAATGTAATCCACTATATAAACAAACTCAAATAAAAAAACATGTCATTTCTTTAAATGATGAGAAAGCATTTGACAATTCAACACCCCTTCATGTTGAAAGTCTTGAAAATATCAGAAATTCAAGACCCATATCTAAACCTAATAAAAACATTATACAGCAAACCAGTAGCCAACTTCACAGTAAACAGAGAGAAACTTAAAGCAATCCCACTAAAATCAGGGACTAGACAAGGCTACCCACTCTCCCTGCCTATTTAATATAGTACTTGAAGTCTTAGTCAAAGCAATTAAACAACAAAGGGCGATGAAAACGATGCATATTGGAAAGGAAGAAGTCAAAATATCATTATTTGCAAATGATATTATAGTATATTTAAGTGAACACAAAAATTCCACCAGAGAATTCCTACAGCTCTTAAACAACTTCAGCAAAAGGTCTGAATATAAAATTAACTCAGACAAATCATTATCCTTCTTTTACTCAAAGGATAAAAAGGCTAAGATAGAAATTACAGGAACTAAATCTTTCACAATAATCACACATAATTTAAACTACTTTGATGTGACTCTAACCAGGCAAGTTAAAGATCTGTATGATAAGAATCAAGACTCTGAAGAAAGAAATTGAAAAAGATCTCAGAAGATGGAAAGATCTCCCATGCTCATGGATTGTAAGGATAAATAAAGTAAAAATGGCCATCTTGCCAAAAAGCAATCTATGGATTCATTGAATTCCTCATCAAAATTCTAACACAAATCTTCACAGAGACAGAAAGTGAGATTCTCAAATTCATTTGGAATAAAAACAATCCTTATACAGTGAAAAATATCCTCAATAATAAGAGAACTACCTGAAGAATCATTATTCCAGCTCTAAAGCTGTATTACAAAGCAATGGTGATAAAAACTGCATAGTCTTGGTATAGAGACAGACAGGTAAGTTAGTGAAATAGAACTGAAGACTAGAAGAAAACCCACACACCTTTGTTAACCTGATCTTTAACAAAAAGCCAAATTAATCCAGTGGGGAAAAACCAGTATATTCAACAAATGGTGCTTGCCCAAGTGATGTTGGCATATAGAAGAATACAAATTGGTCCATTCTTATATCTTATACAAAGCTCAAGTTCAAGTGGATAAGGACCTCTACATAAAACCAGATATACTGAATCTAACAGCAGAGAAAGTGGGAAAGTGTCTCAAACATTTTCACACTGGGGAAAACATCCAGAAAAGATCACCAATGACTAAGGCTCCACAATCAACTATAAACATATAGTATTTTATATAACTGAAAAGCTCCTGTAAAGCAGAGGACACTCTCAACAGGACAAAACAGCAGCCTACAGATAGGGAAAAGATCTTGACCAACCCTCCATCTGATAGAAGGCTAATATATAAAATATACAAAGAACTCAAAAAGTTAGACTCCTGAAAAGCAAAGAAAACTATTAAAATGGGTACAGAGGTAAACAAAAAATTTTCAAGTAAGGAATCTCACACATGACCAAGAAGTACCTAAAGAAACATTCAACATTCTTAGACATCAGGAAAATGCAAACCAAAACAACCCTGATTTCCTCCTTATTTCAGTCAGAGTGGCTACTACAAAAAATCAGGTGACAAAAGATGCTGGTGAGGATTTGGGGAAAGAGGATACTCTTCCATTGTGGTGGGTGGCATACAAGCTGGTACAAACCACTCTAAAAATTATTCTGGCAATTCTACCAAAATTTTACATAATACATCCTGAGGACTCAGCTATACTACTCCTTGTCATATACCCAAAAGATGCAAAACATCTAACAAGGACACATGCTCCACTATGTTTATAGCAGCCTTATTTATAATAGTCAGAAATTGGAAACAACTTACAGGTCCTTTGATGGAGGAATGGGTACTGAATATGTGGTACATTTATACATTGGAATACTCAGTGGTTAAAAACAATGACTTCATGGAATTCACAGGCAGATGGATGGAATTAGAAAATAGCATCCTGAGTGAGGTAATCCAGTAACGAAAGAACAAACATATCGCTTATAAGTAGGTATTAGGCAGAAAGCTCAGAATACCCATAATTCAAAGACCACATGAATCTCAAGAAGAAGACTAAAGTGTAGATATTCAGTCCTACTTAGAAGGGTGACCAAAATAATCATGGGAGGTAGAAGGAGAGAATATCATGGTTGGTACAGAAGATTGGGAGGGGAAAGGAGGTCAGGATCAAGTGTGAAAAGATATGAGGGAGAAGTACAGAGGGTCAGGACGTTGAACAGAGGTGTGTAGCAATGGGGGATGGAGAACTAGGAATAGCAACTGGAAAGTCCCAGATGACAGTAAAGCAAAAGGATCCCAGGACCCAACAGGGATGAGATTAGCTGAAATATTCAATGAAGGGGAGAGAGAACCTGTAGAGATCATATCCAGAGGTTAGACATGCCCCTGCTTTAAGGGTCTGACCACCAACACATCTCAAAAATATTAATGCAGAATTACTCCTGTGAAAGGAAATGCATGGACAAAAAGTGGAGCAGAGACTAAGGAAATGCTCTTCAGAGACTGTGGCACCTAGTTATCCATCCACCCGTATACAACAAAGCCAGACACTATTGATGATGCCAAGAAGTGCTTTCTGAAAGGACCCTATCTATGGCAGGCTCAGAGCCATCCACTGGGCTGAGAACAGGAACCCAGTGGAGGAATTAGAAGGACTGCAGAAGCTGAAGGAGTTTGCAACCCCATAGGAAAAAGAACAAAAATCAAACAGACCCTTCTCCACCAAGGGTACACATGGGGGACCCATGGTTTCAGCTACACATGTACCAGAGGATGGCCTTATCTGGTACCAGTGACAGGGGATGCCTCGGTCCTGTCGATACTAGATGCTCCAGAGTAGGGGAATTTTAGGGCCGTCAGGCAGGAGTGGGTGGTTACATGGGGGCACACTCTCATAGAAGCAGCAGGTAGGGAGGATGGAATAGGGCTTTATGAAGGGGAGACTGGGCAGGGGGATAGTATTTTAAATGCAAACAAATAAAGTAACCAATAAAAAGCAATGCTATATTGGACAAAAAAACATTATTGTGATATGATAAACACCTACATGTATTTTAAAATTCATAAATCTTCATATATTGAAAAGGTTAGAAAGGGTAATGAAAAATAATCCAGCAGAAAATATTTAAAATTAATCTACCCCTTTTTAAAGGAAAAGCTTCAAATTCAGGTATATAGTTATATAATATTTAATTTCAAAATCTGGTTTGGGAATTTAGCAATGCAAGACTTACATTAACGGCTTCATCTTCTGTTATAGTTTCATCTATTGTAACATTAGGTAAATCTGGCCACACCTGTCAAAAAGTAGTAATAGAATAATAGTTCAAGTAATAGGGTATGACTGTTCTATAAATTAGGAATATATTATTAGAGGCAAAAGCTAACTTTTATATTTCTATTCCAATAAACCCTATACTTACACCTTATCCATTTCATTTTATAATATTCTTAAATCTAGAGAAAAATGTCTAAGGTAGGTCTGATATCTTCATCCACATTTCCTAAATTTTAGCATGCACTATATCCACTAAAAATGTGATAAAATCGATTAACTAGTGTTCAGACTGAACTTGGAATCAATGATCTTATTACAAATATCATAACATTGATCCAACAACAATGACAATGACTAAAAAATAGAAAAAATTAAATATATATAACTAATTATGTCATCAATATAGGAATGTGTAAAATTTATTCCATTTTAAATGTTATTATTGATTTTTTTCTTGAATAATAAAGAAAAATCTTCCCAATCAAAGCACCTAAAAGAGGCCCAAGATTCTAGGAAGTTTACTTTTCACAGAAGTAAGAGAAAATAACTAATCCTGACTCCAAGCCTTAAATCTCAGGGGTGGCAAAAATGGGCACTTTGATTTATCTTTCTTTCAGCTCACACTTTGTGTAGAAAACCAGTTTCCATGTCTGGGAAACCTTTATCTCCCTCCTTCCTACCATAATCTTCAGTCTCTGACTCTTGGCAGCACTTTAACCACGCCCAGGATTGTCCTGCTGGTTCCACCCACACCAGAGAAGGTCAATTTCAGTTCTTATTCTTTTAACTTCCCCATTCTATTTAATCTTTAAAAATACTATATGGAACTCAAATCCAGATATTTTCATAATTCACTTGCATCTCATTATCACTGCTTGTATAAAGTACTCAGTGAATGACTTTTCTTACTCACTTTAGTCAGGTAAGTTTAGTCCTCACGCAAAGGAACAAGAAAATGCAAACTATTACTCTTTCTAAAGCAAGAATACATAAACATTGCATCATGAGCTGTCAGTCCACTATGGGAAATTTTATTATAAAACACAGAACGTATTTAAACACTCAATAAAACACAATATAATGATAAAATATTTGTTTTTATGATTTATGTGAATTCCTTATTTCTGTTTAATAATTCAGATAAAGATCAGAAGTACATATAATATTTTAATTATTAAAAATATGTTTTGATCTCTCACTCTGAATGGTTTGAAGTATTTAATGAAATGAAATATCTGGACTTTTCAAAATTATCCAGCTTAACAATACTGAGTACCTTTGCCCAGCAGATGTCATTTGTGTTAGGCCATTTGACGAAAACATCTTTCTGTATTCCTCGTTCAAAGGCAGGGTAAGGCTGTGTTTCATTTCCTGAGATTGCTGGATCCTAAGATTAAAGTAACAATAAAAATTAAAACAAATTACATTGTGAGCAAACCTCTAACAAGTTGGGTGTCCAATCAGCAACACTGTAGCTTTCTCCCTTTCGATTATCCTCACCCTCTGCTCCCATTTGAAGAAATGGCCAAACACCAGTGCCACTGCTATATTCCAAAGCATTCTCAAAACAGCTGGCTAAGAACTCAAGCAAGCAAGCTTATTGGGTGTTTTCCCCCGCTTTGGTTTCATTTTTACCTGATTATTTTTTTCATTTGTCAAGCTTGCTCCATAAAATACATTGATAACCTTACCTTTTCCCTGATTACTTTTACTCATCCCAGAGGAAACCAAATTTTAAATGAGTAAAACAGCAGAAGAAGTTCAGAAGAACATCTGAAATTTATTTGGAAACAAGTATATCTACGTTCTTTGGTCTAAGTTGAAGCCATTTACCACTAGAGTGTTAAGACAGCACATTTTCCTTTAATATCTGTCATGTGACTTTTTATTTACACATAGACCTTATTCTTGGGTAACTGGGAATAGCCCAAGCAAATATAATAATAGCATCTTAATAGGAAAAAAATCAATAGGTAGGAGTAGAGTTGAAAAATTCTTTTTATTATTTAAAATTTGTATTTAAGTGTGTGTATATGTGTGAGAGAAAGAGAGAAAGAAAGAGAGAACAAGAACGTGTGTGTGTGTGTGTGTGTGTGTGTTTGTATGTGTGTGTGTGTGTGTGTGTGTGTGTGTGTGTTTGGCATTGTGTCACAGATGTTGAAAGAGACCAAAACTTCACTTTTCCTTAAAAAGAGGAAGTTCTCTTAATTACTGTGTCATCATCAGAATCCAAGTCCAAAGATGCCTTTTTTTTTTTCTTTTTTCATACTCTCATTTTCGAAAAGTAAATAGAAGGAATAATAGAATTCACTTAAAAATTGATACTGACCAGTATAACAATATATTTCATTCCTTGTTCTCTTATTCGGTCAACAAACTGAGGAAGAGTCTTGAAACGTTCACCAATCGTGAAGTCTAGTTGCCTTTCCATATAATTGATGTCTGTATACTGAACATCCTAAAATAGAAAATAATAACAATTAGGAAGTTCTCTGGAGGTTGTGTCTTACATCAGCTGTATCATAAGACCTCTACTAAATAAGTTAAAAAATGATAAAGAATAAAAAATAGACTAAGAACAATTTTATATGCATGATTGGTTTGGTCCACAATAATTTTATCTGAGAAGTAAACATTTTAAACAACAACAACAACAACAAACTTCAATATTAGATTGCAAGAAAAACAGAAACAAAGAGATTTTAATGCTATGAATTATGGTAATATGGTCACTTAAAACTGAAATTTCAATGCATATATAAGAAATGCGTTTGTACTCATGTTAACCATAAATCACATCAAGATAAATAAATTAATTCTAACAATGACAAAAGAAACAAAATATTTAAAATTTTATCAATTATTATAAATGTTTTGGTCTTACATAATTTAAATTGATTTTTGAAATAAGTTAAATAATTCATTGTTTACATTTAAATATGTGAAAATATATTTAAGTCATAAGATTTGAAATTTACCATCAGAAATTTCAAATGAGTCTTAAACAACTAATTTGCCAACCATTGTCTTTCAATGGACACTTTTCTAACTTATTCCAGTTTATGTAAACTTACTAACTGTAGTAGTAGAATAATACTAGAAAATCTCAGTTCCAAATATTGATTTGTGTATGTGTAATTTTTTTCTGATAATTAATGCATTCAACAGTATTAGATTCTGATATAGAAGAATCTATATCCAATTCATAAGATACTACCAAAATGTGAGCACTATTTCCAAATGGTTAATATAATCCCAAAGAACATAGTGTTTAAATATTTTATTCTGTCTTTACAGAATCCATATGTTATTGATATACATACATAGGGGATTTTAGCAGCCACCATGTCGTTGTATAGCTGTTCAATCTCTGAAGTATTTCTGTATCCATAACGACATAATTGGAATCCGAGAGCCCAGTAAGGTGGCATGACTGGAAAGCCGATTACCTTTAAAAATATTGTAAGTTATATGAAAGATACTTTACACTACCACTAAACTTTCACATGTTTCAGTAAATATGCATCCGTACTTCATGGTATTGTCTTGTTGCCACTTCTGGAGTCGGTCCCAAGAACATGTAAAAATCCAGGATTCCGCCAATTGTGCGGTACGTTAGAGCAGGAGTTGGTTGGAATGTAACATCTGAAAAACCAAAATAAAAGTTGAGTGCTTATCTGCAAGAGATATTTGTTATTAGATCACATTTATCTATTTCATACGAGAGATTTAACAAATAATAGCTTTACCCATTCCATTGCTGTTCAGTAACAGAACTCCGTGCGCATAGCCCTCATCCTCCAAAGCCATATAATAAGGATGAACTCCATAGGAATTCAGTTTATACTGAAATATTGAAAAAAAACATTATGTATATTTAGAAAAAATAAAATATGAGCTAAATCAATGTTACTTTATTTCAATAACTTTAAGCTTGGAAATTGATGTATTTCTGATTAGCAAATTCAACCATTCTTGAATAAAATACATGTACTTCATTTAAATATCTTCTTTTACTTGGATGCATATTTCTATAGAGCCTGCTATTAAATTGGAAAAATATGCAACATCTATAAACTTAGTGACTGTAAATGACAAGCGACCCTGATTTTAGAGTAGTTGTTCATCCTGGAAGTTAGGTAACCCAGTTTATTTTGTAAGTTAACACTATTCCTAAAATAAAATGTCCTGAAAAAAAAAAGTGATGTAAGCAATCAAACTATTAAGAAAAAAAAAGTTTACAAAAATAGACTTCCATAGTAAGAATGCAATTTCTATTTTCAAACTCAAATTTAGTAGTATATTAGCATGTTAAATGAAGATCAAATTAATCAAGTAGCAACAGCTATATTAATATTAAAGAGTTCTTTGAAATAATTTTGACGTAACACTCTTTTGAATAGATGCAGATGCATTTTAAGCATAGCAAAGACACTGATTATATCATCACAAAAATAAATGCAATAATACTTTACTGTTACTGAATATATTTTTCATTAGCAATTGCAAGTATAGCTGATGGTGAGCTTGTTCTTAAAGCATTTTTATTAATGATATGTTTGGAATGTTGACAGTTGATATTATTTAGTTTTTAATATATTTATTATTAAAGAAATGTATTCTGATATCAAAACAGAACTTTAATGATGATCAGGTCACATGAAAATATTGTTAAGGATAGAAGTAGTAGTTGGAATACATAAAATCTACAGTTTTATCTGTGGTATATAAAGGTATGGCATCAAATCACTAATAGTGAAATATATAAACACAAGCAGTTATCTTTAGGAATACTATAAGTATGTTTGTTTCATGTGGTTGGAAAAGTTAAGAAACTAGTTAGGAATCAATTTTAGATCATATTAATCAAATAATAGCCATATTAGTACTGAATAGTTCTCTTTTGACATAATTTTGATTCAGCCTTTGTATGTATTCCTTTATCTGACACATACATGATACAGGGGTGCTATGCAGGTTGCTGGGGGTAGAAAAGACATCAATGGTCTCACTTGACCCATTCTGTCACCTACATGGTATAATGACTTATCTGCGTAGATACACACACTGAGCAATAGGGGTAAGATAGTTTATAGAAGTACCCAACTGCTGTAGCCAACGGCTGTCCTGGCTGGAATTGAAATGTGCCATCAGGAAGGCTTCAGACATAATGTTAGAAACCTAGCTAAAAATCATGGCTAGAGAGGTCATAGGCTCTAGCAGAGAATCTTTTGATGTTGCTTTTCTAAAAGGTCATGTTGTTAAATTGCTTTTCAAATTTATCTCCATAGATTTGAGCTGCTTCCAACCTCGGTCATAGAAGCTTGTTGTAGCATGTAGTTGTGTTTTAGGTGCAGAAGGACCACTATTCAAAGTGGTGATTAGAATCACCTTGTGACTACACTATCAACGTTAGGATATGTATACCTCTCTATGCATTTTCTGCACTCAAACGAGGAGGCATAAGGGAAGCAAGAGTTCTGTGAAATGTTATCCTCCCAGTTTACCATGATTGCTGCACACACAAAATCACAGCAGCTGCATTTACCTGCAAATGATCTGATTTCGGATTGGAAAGGAGAACCAGAGTGCCCCGCCTGTAACTAGGGGTAAGTTGCATTCAATGACTGCTAGAAAGAGAAATGTTCTTTACAAATGACCACTGGTAGGTTTCCCAGGCTCTGCTAGACACCCTCTGCCCATGTGTATATGAGAACTTATTGGACTCACTAGGTTAAAAAATGATAAATATATTTAAACTAAATATATTTCCAAAATTTAAAATAAAATATAAGAATTAAAATTTCAAAAATTGTTCAGCATCTTTTGGAAAATACTCACAAAATGTATATTTTCTAATTTTTCTGTAACGTCTGTTTATTTTGTTCGGAAAACTACCCCATTATCACTGCAAGCCTCTATTCCTCTTTATGATAAGTGTTTTAGGTTTGAGTAATCTGCCTGCAAAGAAGGGAACTAGGTCTTCACCACTATCTTAGCTGCTTCATTGAGTAGCCACTAATTGGTACCTACTCCAGGTGGTTGATCTCTTGTGAACATCCCCCAAGTATGCCAGTTCAAGTTTCGCTTGAATGTTGTGTGTTCCACTTCCCCAAAACCATATAAATACTGTGACGGCAGACGTGTAGATATCTGAATGAACTGATCATTAAAGGCAAATCCAGGCAGGCGAGAATCCCAGCTGAAAACAGAAGGAAACAAACCAGTCTATCTCTGTAAATATGTGTAAAATTAAAAAGTAATAACTATAATTACTTTTACTATTCCAAAAGCAAATAAATATATTTTCTGTATGCATATTCCCAGTAACATTGCAAATAATGATAGTAGTTTTTCTTTGTAATCTAAGGAGTTAATTTTTCTTATGTTCCTAATTATAGCTAGGTATCAAATGAATATAGGTAATTATTGCTATATTTTTTCTTTTGACATATTTAACGACTTAATAATTTAAAAATATTTATGTACTATTATTCAAGATACAAAATGAGAATATAATAATATTTTAGTCCAATATATTACAAAATATAACTGATCAAAATTATATTAATTTTTGATTCATATCTTAAAAATAAATTATCTATTTTTATTTATCTTGAGGAATAATGATTATTTCTAATTTAAACGTATGTAACTTTAAAAATGAATATTATCATGAGCTGTAAACACAATGGTAACTTCTTCTCAGTCACTACATTCAGCTGTTATATTACTGTATTTTGTATTTATAATACTGGCATATAGGAAAAACATGTATAAAGAGAGTGGATTGTTACTGTAACTTTTCGTGAGAAAATGGAAGAAAGGAGGAAAAGAAAGTGAGGTCACCAAGGAGAGATATTAATGTTATGAAAAATCTGAAATAGGCTCAAAGCTTCTGTGTAATTTTCTAAAATATTGCAAAGCAGGTGTAATTTACATGCCTCCAAGTGTTTGTTTCACAAATTATTTCATTTCTTAACCCTTCGAACTACACAAAAACTTTGTAATAAATTCTTATTAAGCCAGGGTAGTTAGGGCTTTTTAAAATTTGCTACAAGACTGCCCATAACAACCAGCACTTTCACATCGTTTAAAAGAATACATGGTGAGCATAAATAAAAATGTATTTAACTTGGTGCATTTGGTAAACATGAAAAACTGGTATTTTAATAAATCCATACATAATAAACTTAATACAGATTTTTCTCAATTTATTTTCATCGATATGTGTCAGGTTCCAAGTTTCACAATTGTATAGCTCATTTACATAGCAGAGTCCTAACTGCCTTCTGTACATAGCATGTATTTTAAGATGAATCTGCTGAGATTCTTTACATTATTATAACATATAACCTAATACTTATTAACAAAAGTTGTTGCCTGTAGTTTACCTCTGTCTTTCTTTGCTCTAGGTTGGGGGCTGTGGTACCCACCCTCTCCCAGCTTCCTGTGGATGTATAGATAAAAGACACACACAGTTGTTCTTTTTCAACTTGCCTTTGAACATTGTTGCTGGGTATTTCTGTCTCTCACCTAGAAAAGTGTGTCCACAATAATATTTTTATCTTTGCCTTTCCCACCTGCCTTAAACTTTCGTGGCTAAACTCTCCTGACCACCTGCCTATAGGAGCGGCCTGTGTGGCTACTCTGTTTTAAGACCTCACATGGCTGTCAGTTCTTCTCCCTCCAAAGCATGGTGAATTTGCCTCTCTTTTCCTTCCTTGCATCTCTCTGCGTGCCTCCATGTACCTGGAATTCCTGCCTGTCACTTCAGTTCAGTAATTAGCCCATTCATTTCATTACTGACAGATTAAGAACCAATTAGAGAACAGGATCTTAACATCAAAAACAACCCTTACAAAGAAAAAGGGTACCAATACAGTAAAATAAATTTTGGATTTCTTTTTTGTATGGTCCTATGAGTATGTTGTTTAAAAATGTTAAAATTGGGGAAATATTCATACAACCAACTGTTAGTAGAATGCTCTTTGAAGCTGAAAATTATTCCCTTTCTCATGAAATTATTTAATCACTTACATAAGCCTTCCACTGCTTCTCCTTCGAACCTGGATGCCAAAAGGATTTTCCTTGATTTCTACATCATACAGTCTGTTTTCGTAAGTACTTGTAGGGGTTTCTGGAATATTTAGCGGTACAGGAACTTCATATCTCTTATGATGTGCATCAGAAATCTGTTTCAAGGAAACCAGTGACAGTACACACGTGTTTATGCTTACTGCTAATGGAGCACATGTTTTATAATCTTTCCAAAAGGAGCATTTACAACTATGCATTTCTACATAGCTGCTTTGGATCTAGCATTAAATATGAAAAAAGTAACAAAACAAAACCCAAAGAAACAAACAAAAATGCAAAGAAAAGAATCCGATGAAATCAAGTAGAATATGAAATTCTCTAAAACTTTCCCCTAAGAAACTTTAGATTCTTATTTTTAATTGAACAACTTTATTTTAAAAAACAATGATAGATGTACAGATTTTAAGCATTTTTGCATGAAAGTATATGAACATTTTTGTCAGTACTTGATTTTTTTAAAGGTTCGATAGTGTGTATTAATAATATCTTACTAGTTACAATGAGCATAAAGTACATGTAAGACAAGATGTAACCTGGAAATAGTCAAAGTTTTCTTGGTGTGTAAAGAGATTCAATGTACCTTAAACTGTAGCATGTCGTTTTTGTGAAACTTTACTTCCACATGGAGAGTGGAAATGGGATTAGATGGAAGCTTAATTCTAGCATTGGCAGGATTCAACTGGAGTTCTGCTGTGATGCCCGTTGGCGAACGTTTAGTTGACGTTAACAAGTAAGGATTGTGATCCATAGGAAAGTAGCACGAAGGCACATTGTAGAGCTCGCTAACCTAAAAGCAATACAAGTTCAGTATCAAAAAGTGAAAATGTCAGAACCATAAACTTAAATCATGCAGAGTAACAATTTTTGTAACACATAATAAAAAAATTTATTATTTGTATGAGATATGTTCTAAATTTTTATATCACATATTGACATAATGAATCTAATCTTAGAACAGCAGAGACAAAATGTCAAATATTGTTAGTCAATGCAAAATGACACAAATTAATTGTGTTGCTTTGACAGAGATTTATGTAAATGAATTTTTCCTGTATTTTATTTTATGCTATAAAGTTTCACTGTTTTCTCTGTCTGAAAATGACTTTAAAATACATAATCGTAGTTTATCTTTCTCTATTTGTCATAGTATTAATATAGTCTTTTTTATGGCTCATATTAAAGCTGGTAGATTGCATTCCTACCAGGACTTAGTGTAGGAAATCTTAACAAAGATAATTTTGTCTGCTCTTTGATACAGTAAAAGATAGTACCCAAAGGTAAGTTGGTAACTTTGGCATTGAGCATGAGATAGTTTACCGAAGTCTTTTTCTATCAAATGTCTATAATTATTAATTGATTACAGACTTTTGAAGAGGCAATACATATTTCAGTCTATTTTTTAGATATAGTATAAACCCTAAATCTCGTAAAAGAAGGTACAAACTAATTACACCAAGATGGTGTTTTTCTATCATCTTTCTTGGAGTGAGTAGCCTGCAAATATAAAACCAATTATTATGGCAAACTATGAAAATAAAACAGTGTGGTAAAGGTGGAAGAATACAGATGCAGATAACATTAAAATGCTGGAAACCAGCCTAATGTTTCTGTTTAAAAGAAAAAAAAATCCACTTTTGCTTAATCTACTCACATTTAGGTGCTTACAGTCTCAGTTTAAAGAAATCCATCTCTAACATGAACACTGTGTTTTTCATTCAAAGCTCAGTTGGCAAAATGGTCATCTTTAGACACTTCTACTTCATGACTCTATCAAAACTGTTTTATTTAATTTCACTATATCTCTTTTGTTAATAGTTACCATCAGGATTAACTTTTTCCTTGATTAACTCTATTCTAGTACTAATAGTTTAGGCATGGAGAGCCATCTAACCAGTTGAGACTACTAGCTTCTCCTGGAACTCTTGGGTTTGATTCCCAGTAGCAACATGGCAGCTCGTCACAATTTTAAATTCCAGGTCTTGGAATTTAGGCAGCCAATACTTATTTTGGTCTTGACAAGCACTGCATATATGTGTTTCTCAGGTATACATACAGGCAAAATGCCCATTCATATAAAATTTTTAAAAAAGAAAATAATTCGGGTAAACAGCTTAAGACCCCATTAACTATTCAGGAGAAAAATTAATAAGTTGTGTTTCCCAAGAAATTTCTAACTGCCTAAATATAAATTATGCTATTTAAAAGGTTTGTTTTTTCAAAATACTACCTATGTCTCAATACAGCTATATATTTTAGTATTTTACATAGGCTGTTTTCAAATGACTTCAAATCATGTAGGATATTTAGGGTTCAAGAAAATTGATGTCAGCATGAGTATGATTATGAAGACGGCTAACTACCTGGAAGAATTAGAAGAATCACCAATACATCTCAAGTTCTAGGAAAGATCTTAGTTTTCTAATATCGGTGGTTTTTCTTTTTGCATTGCCTTCCAAAGATATATTTTATGTTTGCTTTCTTATCAGCAGTGTGACTTACATACAGTCTTAATACAGGGGAATAACCACACCATTCAGTGCTGTCCTGGTACTTTCTTTTTAGCCTTCCTTATTAAACTTGCATCTTTCTCCATCACTACAGTTCCTCTTTCTCACTTGACATTAATGCATGAGCCCTTATTAGCAATAACATTCTCTCAGTCCTGTTAAAAACAATTTGTGCTCTCTCTCAGCAGTGAAAATGTACATGACTCTGGTAATAGAGCAACATGCTCATTCTTCCTAATTCACAACAAACCCAATGTCGCAACCATAGCGACTCTTCCCTGTGGATCCTGTCACAAAATCAGCACAAAATATGCCTTCTTTGATGCTGTCCAAGGTAACTAAAGCATCCCTTAGTTACACATGTCCAGGTTTTTATAGTTTGGAAACTTGTTTTGGAAATACTGGTTACTACAGATATAAGACTTGCCGATTTAGCCAGTCACCAGTAATAATTGTAATGTATATGTAAAACAAAATGCTATTTTGTAAGGGAAAAATTATCATCCATTATGCCTGAAAAGTGATTTATCTGGTCACCCCGTCTGTCATCTGCTACACAACGTCTTTAAAGAATTAATTCATCTAAAGTTTGGTGTTCTATGGAATATATGCTTCAAATAACAAAAGATTCATAAATGGATATAATTTCTATATTATTGAACTAAAAATTTGGGTGTAAATGCCTCACTGATATGATTATACGAGAATCACATATTTATTCACAAGAAAAACTTGATTACCGGTCGCCACAAGCAGCCTCTCTGTACACAGGTTTCCTCAGTTGCTCTGCTGACATCTGGGTAACAAGCGAATCTCTCATTGTTAGAGAAGGTTTGGGTCCATCTAACTATAAAGCTTTTGCCAAGGTTGAAGCTGAGATCCGTAATTGAGAGAACCTATAAAAAAATGATTAATTGTTTAAGTTTATGATGCTTTGAACTTGATATAAAATTCTTAAATAATCTAGCAAACAGAATTTTCCAGAGTGTTTATTTCTTTGATATATTTCTTGAAGAACAGAAAAGTAAAGAAAAAAGAAGTATTTAGAACTTCAAAATGAGTGATAGCATAAAGAAGCATATGAGACATCTTTAAGTTTACCTTATTGGAAGCATCAAAGGTGAAACCAGAATGAGGAGCCATTTGCTGATCATTTTCACCCGTTGTGACCTCTGTGACAGTGTTATTTAGCCCAAGGACTTTGATAGTTTTAAATGCAAGGGCAGTTCCCTCTGGGTATGATGAATGTGTGCAGTTAACAACCAAGATATTCTGAGAAGGAACAGGATAAAATGTCAGATGTTAAGTCTTGGTAGTAACTATGTTGATGAGAGGAATAAGGGCAAAGTCACTGGTGAACCATCAGCTCCCCAACCCACTAGCTTTCCCAGTGAAAAACAACTCCCTTTGTTTGTAAGTAAGCTTACAATTTTATTTTTAGAATTTATGATGAAATCACATAAAAGATAAGTCATATGTAATATGACCATCGACAACACAGTATTGTTTAGAACAATAAAGAATTTAAATTCTCTGAAAAAAATTCCTATTTATTATTTAAAAAATTAAAACATTGGATATATAGAAATCAACTTCCTAGGGACATTGTTACTATGATGCACAAGTTTTATCATAAATTTAATCTAATTTAGTTAATATAATATAGTTTGCTCATAATAAAATAATTTAAATTTAAAAATTAATTCAATAAGTTATTCTTCTTAATATTATTAAAACCTAGAGGGAAATTTCAGTGATTCTAATAAATAGTTCATAATGAAAATTAAACTAGATACTTAAAAAATATATACTTTTTACAAAATGCTTACATTAGAAACTGAAAACGTGTACAATATATAGATTTTCTTTTCTATGGTATCTGAAATTGAAAAATAAATAGTTAGCAAATAAAAATTAATTAACTCTTCTTATTTTACAATTATATAATACTAGTTCTTTTAAAATTATTATAATAATGAAGAGCTAAAAACAATTTATATTTTTATATTTCTAATAAGTATTAAGAAAAAAAATCTAGGTAGAAATTACTGGATTAGCTCCAGGGGGATTTGAGAACAGGCAGTGTGTGAAAGATGGTATAGAGAAATTTTAATCCTGCAACATGGCTGGTCTTGCAAGAGACCACCAATGACCACCTAGCAGTATATGATCCAGTCAGAATGCAGACACTCCTTGGATTACAGTATGATCTGGCTGGAATACAGAAATGCATGTCGTATACATATTTAAACCACAGAAAATGAATATAAATTTAGTTTATAGAAGGAAGTAGCTATGTTTAAAAGTGAGACCTAATTGAAGGGGCAGACAAAATGAAGAATCAGAGGAAGATTTGACAGAATGAGTCAGAAATAAAATATACTCAGCTCACAAGAGCAGCATAGAAAACAGAGGCTACTTGAGAACAGTTATTTTGCTTTATGGTACTTTGGTTGGGGCAGTTTAACAGAGACAGGTTTGCAAAGATGACAAGTGAGATGCAGGTAAAGACATGAGACAGAAAAGGAGGAGCCAGCAAATAGAATCTATAGTCACAGTTAGAATGAGGCCAAGCAAAGCAACTCAGTCTGAAGCCCAAAGAAGCTGGAGTGCATAGGCAAGCTTGAAAGATTAGATGGAATGGAGCCAAGAAGTGTCCGGTCATGAACATAGACATAGTGAATACAGAGAAAGAAGTGTTCGGGCTGATCCCAAGATGTGGGATGCTGGGCTTGGATAAGACGTTCATCTCATCCCTTTCTCTGAGGGAATAAAAGCAATTATTCCAAGATACAACTAAAATATAATGTATAATATATAATGTATGTGAGGAAATGTTCCTGAAGCCTCAATCCTACATAAACAACCACAGTCAGCTAAGGAATGCTGAGAGTGGGAGAAAGCCATCTCCAGGGAAGAGCACAGTAACTGGCATCTTGTATGAAGCAATCAGCTCCGAAAACACAAATACACAGGTAACATTGTACATAATGAACAGAATATATGCGCACACACAAATATGTGAATGAACAAATGTACTAAAAATCTGTGAAAACAGGGTCATGAATTAGAAAAAGAACAAGACAGGATACATGGGAAGAAGGCAAAAGGAGAAGTAATAGGATTGTGATTATATGTTATGATTATAGTTATAATATCAAGAATAATATGGCTATGTATTTTTCACATAAGAATAATTTTGATGTTTTATTCCCTTGGTAACAGAGATATTAAATATATTTTCTGGTTTAATTTTTTCATGAGTAGAAAAATGGTCTAGAAATTCAGAAATAAACTCATAACTTATTCTAGTCAGGTGTTTTTGCCCAAGCATATAATCCTAGTTTTGTGGAGGCAGAAACAGAAAGTCAGAATTTCACCCTGTCTCCACTAATAAAGCATTCACACAAAACTAATACATTGTCTTAATTTACTATTTCTTGAAATATTTAACTATGAAATTATATATTTATACTATGATGAAATGACATAGTACAGTTATTTCATGTCTCTTGATTTATTATTTTTAATCATTCTGAAAAAGAAAAGGAATATAGAGATATACTAAAACTAAATTTAACCTGTAATAAAACTAATACTTAATGACAGAAATGAAACAAAGCAAAGTCTGTAACATACATGTACTAAAACATTCCTAGGTCATCTTAATAAGATAACCAAAAATTAGCACCAAATTTTGAAGAAAAAGTTAACATAATAAAATTTAGGAAATTTGAAAAAATATTAATTCAAAATACAAACTGTATAATTCCATTTGTACACAGATATAAAACAATTATTACTTAAGTGTACCATATTAAAATAAATAAACTAAACATGTTAAGAAAAAATGAATGATTAATTCAGTCAAAAACATAAAATTAATCGACATGATTTACATTGCATAATAAAATGGCTCATGACAATTTTACTAATAAATTAATTCTAAGTTGTCAAAGTATAAAGAAAAGGATTCTGAATAATAGAAAATGAATTTTTTAAGAAATTTATTTATGAATTAGGTACATAGTGTTTGTCCTCAACTCCAGAAGAGAGCAACAGATCTTTTTATAAATGACTGTGAGACACCATGCGGGTGGTCGGAATTGAACTCAGAACCTCTGGAAGAGCAGCCAGTGCTCTCGATTTTCGAGCCATCTCTCCAGCCCTAAAAGGAATTTCTTCTACTCAAATAATTTGCCACTGACATTGACTACATCTGAGAGTATTGATTTGGATTTTTGCCTTTATAAATAAAATTTCATGTGTAAATAATTCAATGAATTATCCAATACATTTAACACGTGATTCAATTCAGACATTTAAAAATTTTGACAGATTCTATCAAATTAAAATATTAATTTAAATAAAAATCACATGCATTTGTCAAAGATATTTTCAAACACTTTTGCTCACAGAGCTGTTATGTTAACCAAATACATAGTTAATATAAAAAAGTAATATAAAAATCGTTATCAATGTAACCTTAGGAATAAAACTAAAACACCGCTATCATAATGGATGATTAAACATACACTACACTGGAACTTACCTTTACTTTCACCGTCATCCCAGAAGAGCTCTCCTTTTGCTGCCTGATTTTCATCTAATGCAACAATAAGGCCAAGGGGATTCTTTCGGCTACAAAGTAACATGTGGATTGTATAGAATTAAAAAATTCTTTCCTAATCAATTTATAACGTATAACAAATACATTCAACCTAATTTTTTAGTTCTGTACTAACATATTTTTGTATTCATAATTTTCAATATAAGTACACTTCCATAAGTAACGACAAATTTTATACACTTTAAAACATAATATAAATATATGATGTTATTTAGTTGTTGAAGAATATGGCATCTGCAAAATTTAAATTATATAATATTCTCATTAAAACTAAAGAGTTAAATGTGTCTGAAATGCTCAGCCTGGGTGCTGTATATATTGATTAGTATTAAAAAAAACTGCAATTTGTGAGGATCCATTTTTGATTACCAGTACTGATATCTCATGAATCAAATCTGTACCGTAATAACCGGAACTATACAACGCCTGCTCTCTGTGGGCACTGCATACACAGTGTGTACATACAGACAAACAGGAATGGATACACACAAATAAAATTTAAAACTAACTAATTTAATAAATACGAGTGTTCTTTTTAACCATTATAGCCGTAAACTGAAACATATTAATCTCCAAGAGATAGGAAAATACAGATGTGCTGGCTAAGTTTATGTCAACTCGGCAGAGGTTAGGGTCGGGAGAAGAGGACCACTTTTGAGAAACTTCCGCCGTAGGATCTGCCTGTAGGCAAGGTTGTAGAGCATTTTATTAATTAGTGATTGATGGGGAAGGGCCCAGCCCTTTGTGGGTTCGTTCTATAAGAACCTGGGTTCTATAAGAAACCAGGCTGAGGAAGCCATGAGGAGCCAGCGAGGAAGCAGCACCACTCCGTTGTCTCTTTCATCAGCTCCTACCTCCTGGTTGGTACCCTGCTTTAATTCTTGCTCTGACTATCTTCAGGGATGCACTACCATGTGGATGTTTCTCTCTAACTTGCTTTTTCATGGTGTTTCATCATGGAAATAGAAACTATAACTAAAACAATGCTACTTTTAGATGTTAAGAGAAAGGTAAAAATAATTTAAAAATTTAGAGTTATTATAAAAACGATTCACAAGGTTAATTACACACTTTCATGCTGTATCAACCTAAGATAACAGGGTTCTATCAACTATTCTATGCAAAATACAGTACTTGCAAAACAATAAACCAAGTTTATTCCATTGTTCAGAGGGATTCTCAGAAAATAGAGCCAGGCGCTGTTACCTTGGGTTGTAAGTTTATAAAACTCTAAGTCCGTACATCCATGGAGATTTTACTCCAAGCATCAGGGATAGTTCATAGAAGACAGACTATTGTGAATGTGTACGAATAGCCATGATCTTTCATTTTACCTGGCTGTTGTTGTCACAGCAGGCTCTTGAGTCGGGATGATATAACCTCCTCTAAGATGCAATCCTATTTTATCTTTTGGAAGGTACATGTCAATCCTTTCTTTCCTCCATGGCCTTTTTTCACCCTATTAGTTAAAGAATAAATACGATTTTTATTGTTAACATATATTTTAAGTCTACTATATCATTACTGTAATTTCTATATTTTATACACTTGTTATGCATTAATTTGTTTATATTGGAAGAAAACAATTTTATTCAGTTTTCTACACATAGGAGAATAAGTTTATTTTCCTCTAAATTATAAAATACGATATAGATAAGTATTTTCTTCCTACAATAATTAGCAATTATAGCCATGTTGTATACTCTCTTTTATAATGCTTCTAATAATCTTGTTTCTTTATTAATTATGATATCTACATTTTAGAAAGGATGTGTAGTATTCATCTTCAGTGTGGCTCTTGTTCAATAGAATGTGCTCTACTCCAACCCACTGTACTACAGAAGACAGGACTTCACTATTGTAGTATGTTAGTAATGATGCATTGTATATAAACCAAATTTTTTTTTATATTCTTCAACTGCTGTGCATTCATCTATTTAATATATTACTGTAAAGATAGTACAGCTGGAAACATAAGAATATATAATTTTGAAACATTCCCACCACTGTCATGTGTGTATTCCAAAGTAACTTAATTGAGTCATAAGCCAAGTGTATCAATAAATATTGGCAAAATTTCTGTCTTATTTTACAAAAATTAAAATTAGGAGTGCTTCTGTAGGAGATACCAAAGCACAATTTGATGAACAAAGTAATAATTTGTACTATATTTTTATACCAGAGTAGTGTAACTATTGTTCTTAATTTAGGATCAAAATTATGAATTTCCCATTTTATAGCAAGAATTATTATTAATAGGGAAAACACAAAGGACATTTTAAATTTAAAAACATGTATACCTTTCTGACAAATGTTAAATATGAGAAATGTTAAATATGAGAAAAGAATTAAATGTTTCTATTTTATCTAAGATATTCCATTAATTTCATTTAAATACAATAACATGTTTGTATGTTAAAATATAACTTCATATTATAAATTTGGCTCATGTGTAACAAAGACTAATTGTACACCAGTTTTTAGAACGCTCTCTCACTGTGCAATATTTCTTACAATAATTTCAGAAGTTTCCAGCATCCATGCATTCTACGTACAGAAACACTTAGATTTAGATATGGATATTCGTTTTTTACTTACAGTTTCATAATCATACCAGGTGGCATCAGGTATATATGCACTGACAGATTCTGTTTCCTGGATTAAAGGAAATCAATGTGAATCTACAGAGCATATATGACAATAAGCACATTTTTTAAAATCCCAATTCTTATGAAGTTTGTCATGTATTGTTTTAGATTTTCCATTTTTTTCAGAAGAAAAATAACCCTTCTACTATATAACCTATATAGTAAGGTTATACCATATAACCTTGCTATAAACCACCAACCTATCGTGAAGCAAGATGTTTACTTCTAAACAGATGCACGGACACCGGAGTTTAGAAACCAGAAACATATCTCACCTCTCTTTTCTGGCTTGGCCATTGTACATGGCTGTGTTACTACCATGTCCGCAAATTTGTAGTCTTTGTGTCTTCTTAAGTGTGAGGTAATTAATATTATTAAAAACTGTTCAGTACAAAATTGATCATACATAGTCTCCTATCTATGGTCTTTCTTATATATTTAATAATATATATGTATCAAAGAACTTTGATAGTATCAAAATCCTTTGCCATTTTAAGTTTCATTGGGAGATTGTGGACCTGAGGTAGTTCATTGAGCAATATGTGTTATCTGGTTCCTCAAAACTCTGTAGAGATTTGACTACCCAAAGTTGTCTGTAAGCAGTAAGCATAATGCTTCGGTAAAGCCTACCGGTTTCAAAACAGGAGTGATAAGAAGTGCAGGGCCCCATAGGAACTGCAGGTCCTCAATCCAGCTGTTCGGGTCTTCATAAAACCTTTGAAACAATCATAATATTTAATATAGAACATTAATCCATTCATCTACTGAAGGACATCTGGGTTCTTTCCAGCTTCTGGCTATTATTAGTAAGGTTGCTATGAGTGAGGTAACCTAGTCACAAAAGAACAGACATAATATGCAGTCACTGATAATTGGATACTAACCCCAGAAAGCTCTGAACACCCCAGAAACAACTCACAGGCCATATGAAGCTCCGAAAGAAAAAAAAAAAAAAAAGGCCAAAAGGTGGAAGCCTCAATCCTTCTAACAAACAAACAAACAGGCAAAAAAAAAAATAAAATAAAATAAAATAAAATAAAATAAAATAAAATAAAATTAAGTGTATTGCACCCTCTCGGAGTGGGGTACACCTAGACCTGAAATCATTAATAACTCAAGAGCTAAGAAGATATCCTTGTGGAAATTTTGGGTAGTTAAAAATCATTATGTTTAATCTTTACACACCAAGAAACCTTTGACTATTTCCATGTTACGTTTTGTTTTACATGTACTTTATGATCTTTGTAAATAGTAAGACTTCAATACATACTATCAAACCTTCAAAAAAATTAAGTACTGACAAAAATATATTTGTATATATTTATGCTAAAATGCTTTTAATAATCTGTACATGTATTGATGTTTTTTAAGTAAAGTTGTAAGAAAAAATAATAAGAATAAATCTTTAAAAGAAAAAATATACACATATAAAACATTAAAAATAAGTTGAAGTAACTTGTTCATTTTCTCTATCTTATCTGTTCTTTCCTGAAATCTTTATTTTAAATTTATTTTTAACATTTCAGCCTGCAGCAATTGTTCTAATGTAGTTCATATGACATACATGAAAACAGACATACATAGGGGAAGGAGGGGAGTAAAAAAGAGCAGGGCTTAGCAGGCATGAGGTATTGCCATACTTAAACCAGAAACATACCATAGACATATATGTATAATGAGCAACTTGCTGTTTATTCATTTCTTGTAAGCAAGTTTCATAAGTTCCCAGAATTTAATTCACTAACCACTTTCAATATTTTCACCAAAAATCTAGTATGTATTTAAAAGGAGTATTAGGTCCTTTGCTAAGAAATATCCTGTTGGTTCATAACAAAAACCAAGTAGACAATGTACAATTTTATATCTATACTACACTACTTATGGGTTATAACAGTATATGATTGTTACATTTTCAATTTTTCTTACTAATATAATCTCCCTAACATAGTTTATCTGTACTTTCTGATAAATCCTGTCTCTCATAGCTTAATCTTGTGTACCAGCGAATTAATTTCATTTATTACAACCATTACACATATTCTAAAACTTTATTCAATTAGAAAAATAATAATCTTAGATAAACTTTGGATCTTGAATCATTAATATTAGTGTTTTATTATATGTCTAAATATGCTTTTTATCATTATATCTCTGTGTGTGTTTGTGATGAGTATCTCTCTTCATACATATAGATATAGGTAGATATATATGTGTATGTTATGATATGTATGAGGGATGTATAATTGTGTGTATGTGATATAGCTATGTAATATGTATGATATATCTTGGGATACTATTTATATCTGGAGTGTATGTGTGTGCATACACGTGTATAATGTATTATGTGATTTATGCATTGCACATAAGTGAGCAAGTTGAGATACCCATGTGGAGACCAGAGAAAGTTGTTCTACTCTCTTTTCTCTTTGCTTCATTGCATGGATAAAGGAATCTCACTGAACTCACCATTTAGACTACGGTAACCTGACAGATTAGTTAGTTCTGGGGACTCAGGCCTCTCTGATCACCTTAATATTGCATTTACTCAAAAGTAACCATGACTGGCTTTTTGCATGGGTTCTTGATATTAGAACACAAATGCTGTTGTTTGTAGAGAGATAGAAAGAGATAGGGTGGGAGGGAGGGAGGGAGGGATGGGAGGAAGGGAAAGAGGGAGAGAAGAAGTGAGGGAGAGAGAGAGAGAGAGAGAGAGAGAGAGAGAGAGAGAGAGAGAGAGAGAGAGAGAGAGATTTCTAATCTCTTATAAATACTACTCATAATTCTCAATACTCACTCATGAAGAAATGACCTTGCCACTGTCTCACCAAACATGTGGGCTCTGTAGAACAGCGTGTAAAGGAAAGGAAGTAAGGTGTAGCGGATGTTTAGGTAGTGCTTCGATGTCTTTACCAAAAGAGAGTCTAGTCCAAAAACAGCAGGATCCTGTTCCTATGAGATATCAAAAAAATAAAAAATAAAAACAAGTAAAGAATAAGCAAATAAATATTAAAAAGTGAACCATTTAATCATGTTTGAAGCAATTTGTTTGAATGTGAACTCTTCTATGAAAAATTTTTAAATTGCCCCTATAATAACTGCTTTATATGCGAATGTTTTAGGCATTGTAGCCTCGGTTATATTAAAGGATACACTTCTCACTTAATATACAGTCTAAAACGATGGAAAAAAATCAGATAAGCTTTCAAACTCTTAGTTATCATTAAAATGGCTCCAAGTTTCATGTTCCTAAAAATGTTTCCCAAGTAATCTGTGGTCACTTCCCGTTACAACAGTATGCCCACATCTGAATCTGCGCTCAGCTACACGGCATCATGTGACCAATGACCTAGACGTAAAGCATTCATTCCCTCTTATGCAGAGCCAATTACTACAGAAGGAACAGAAATAATCAAAAGGTCCAGAAAACCAAAGGACAAAGTTGTCTGGCCAGTTAGCAAAACGCAGCTTTAAATTCCAACATTTCTAAGAACAGAAGATCTACCTAGGAGATAACTTCCTCCCAGTGGCAAGCAATGTCCACAGTTTCCCAAAGGGTTGAAGAATCACCGAGCCTCCTCCTTAAATTTACTTAAACCAAACTTTCTATTTACTAATCCCAGCCACGGAATATACACTGGGGCTGCCATGGCTCCCTCTTTTCTGGAGATTCAAGGCTTTTCTAATGGTGCTGTTCCACCTCAACATCTTTCCCAATGACCCAGCAGAGTCGGCTGGAAGCCAGCTGTGGGATGGCACGCCCTCCCAGGCCACCACGCACCTCCTGGGGTCCCAGACTTGTACAGTGGGATGACACGTCGTACTATTCTCTTGTCTCAAAGTCACTCTGGTATCTTCTACATACCTTCTGCTAACGAAGCATTACTAAATTTATCTTAGCATACCATTTACTTTTTAGAGCACTCAAACAAGGGCCGGATATTTGAGTAGGTATCTCCTATGAAATTGGATTCCTCAGAATCTCCTTTGTTTCCCTTTGGCTGTGTTCTCTGAATTTCCTCGCAGCTTGGGCTCTGCATCTGTCATGTCTCAATGGAACTGAGGTTTTGTACGAGAGTAACTTAATCACTGAACACTGTCTTGATAAGCATGTTCTTAACTGACTTTCAGGTTTAAAAGGATATTACTATACTCTTCTAAAAGCATGTCTATGATAATTCACAGCACGCTTATTTCCGGTGAGAAGAGCTGAATTGCTCACAAATTCTGTTCCTTACAAGTTCAGACGAATGCTTGAAAAGTTAGTTTTGAGTTGACCAGCCTGTTCATTGAACTCAAATTAATCATAGCAAAATGTCTTTGGACTCAAATTCTACTATCTCGAATTAGTTTTGTTTTCCTTTTATTAAAAACAACTAGGAGTCCTGCTTAGAAAATGACATTTTGTTATAAAGTGAACGGAAACTTGTTTAGTGTCCAAGATGAAAATATTGTATGGATACTTTATGCTTTGTGATTTCCTCATGTGTCTATTTCTCATATAAAATATAATCTTAGATCTTCCGTTACCGCACGGAAGGGGCGAGTGTCACTTACCATATAGCCTTCAGCGTTGTGGTTACGAGAGAACGGGTAAAAGGCTCCCAGCTGCATCCATCTTCGGCAGAGATCTTCCGTGGTGTCAGCCAAAAATCCACAGATGTCTGCCCCGACCTACACGACAGGGTTGTGCTCACTCAGTGTGAATATTGTTTCACCTCGGACATCCCCTGTTTTGCACCAAACAATCAGCATTGCCCACAGTCTACCTGGGTTTTTGCCTTTATTCAAGTCCCTTTAAATGACTTACTCTCCATTTTTCCTTCTTTTTGCCTACCCACATTATTATTCTTCTGTGCGCCTGCTTTTCTGTTCCTTCCTACCCAGAATGTCCCTACTGTCTGTTTTCACCATTCTTTTGGATGACCAGTCTTACTTTTTTAGCAAAGGTTTGCATAAAGTGTTTCTCACCAATATTTAGCTTCAATTTCTCTGGTTTCTATTTAGATTGAGATGGTCTGAAGTTCTTGAATATATGGGGGTTTCTCTTTTAGTACTGCCTGACAGACACATTTTTGCAAGAGTTTCTATTCTTGTTTCCTGTAGATTTACACTAGGCATTGTAAATTCAACAGTAATTATTTGATATTATATAAACTGAAACTATCATTTCCCAGGATGTTGGTTGTTTACTACTTTTAATATTTAAGATATCATTTAATTAGCAAAACGATTAATTTCATTTCAACTCAATTTATATACCACTGCTCTGTAAATTGTGGTCATTACACAATTGTTTGAAACAATGTTTTTCTAACATGTCATGAATTATCTTCTTACATTTTCTCATAAAATGGTTAAACATTACTTTAATCACAAGGTTTTTATCTACCTGGTACTATTTGTTTTTTATAGAATATGTAAGAAATAGCTATGTGTTATTTTGTTTTTTAACGTATAATTAAATAGCCATCTAAATGGTTGCATATCACTTTATTTCATTGAAATAACTTCTTTATACATTGTTTTACTTTTCTTTTCCCATTTTTAATTTGCACTATTGGTGTCTTTCACTTTGCCTAAATTGATTTAATTTTAATTGTGTATTTTTACTTTTTAGTACAACAGTCTTGGTGTGTATTCCATTCTGTCCTGCTGTGTAATACTCAGAAATCTTGTCTGATCACGACTACAGCTTTTGTAATGCTGAGACTGCAGACACGCCCACCACGCACACTCACGTGCTTCTTGGTAAGGTTTACCATTTATGGCTATAACGTTTCCATATGGTTGAAACCGCACAAACTTTGACTGAGAAATATAAAATTACTGGCCTTCAGTCATAAATTAATTTTCCTTCCCTCTCTGCAATTTCGCCTGCTTTTGACTAGATTTATTTATATGTATTATGCTAACATATTTTTTTTTACCTTCCAAGTTCACTATTGTACGTGCAAGCAATTTTGTTTCATTTGATTTTGGTGGTTCACTTTATAATTTGTATGAAAGAAACCTAAATAATCATTATAAACTCACCTCAAATATTTTGTGATGACATTCTGTACTTTTGATTTTGGGTTTATGATAATTGTTTTTAATTCTTCTCAGGATTTTTAATATTTCATATTTAAAATTTAGTATATATTTTTTCTATATTAAAATCTCTAAACGTTGCTCTGCCCTTATCTTTTGGCTAATAGTAAAGCATCTTACCAAAGGCATGCCAAACAGGCCAAACTCCAGCATCCCAGTGATGGACCATTCCATCTGCTGCCATGAGGCTGTGTTGTCTCCCAGCCAATGAGCAGCATGTCTTCCTGAGCCAGCAAAAGTTGACCGGGTGAGGATGAAGCTCCTTTTATTAGGAAAAACTTTTTCCACTGCTCTGAAAATATAACCAAGTTAAATGATAAGTAATTCCCAAAAGTAAAATTGAACACAGAATTCCACCTAGTCATTACTAAACTGAAATCATAATGTGTATACTGGTAATTCGCATAGCCTTGAAGCATTTGAACATGCTCTAATAGTTTCTAATAGTCTGTTATTTTTGTATTCTCTTTCCATTATAATGTGCCTATCCATTAATGTTATTTTTTATCAAAGGGAATTCATCAGAAAAACACACACACATACAAAAGACCCAGATGTACTTCAAAATATGAAACCAACTTGGCTCTCCCTGTAAAAATATGGCACAAGCTGTTTTATATTAAGCAATAAGATAGTGTGGCTTTTTTTTCCAAAAATTTACCTAATTAAAAATGTAATGTACCACACTGCATTCATTTTTTTATCTATATTTAAATGTTATCAATTAGTATAGAATTGTAATATATTTTCTCCTTTTTTTCTCCCTGCTGCCTGTAACAAGAATACTCCCTCCTTTGTTTTTCACTTTTAAATTTATAGCTTATTTTCTATTATTATTGATATTATTATTATTTATTATTATTACATGTATATTTGTTCAATTCAAAGTGACAACATTATAAAGACAATGTACTACAGTTTTGGTAAATTGTATAATTTAGCACCAACCTATCATTAACACTTGAATATATACTTAAATAGAAAGTCATAAGTACTGAGAAGATCTTTTTGTTATCAGTCACCGCTCTGTAGAAACACAGAACACTAACCAAAGAAAGGAAAATCGGTGTGTGCTGCATACCTCTTTCTTTTTTGCACCATGTTCCTTATGCTATTATGCTCTACTAATTAGAAAATAAATTTTAGTTGAAGTACTATTTTTGGAGGCTAAAGGGCAGTTGCTGAAACACCATTTTCATAAGCCAGCTGAGAATTTCATGACTGATAAAAGCAACTATGTTCCTCATTTCCATGGAAAACAGAAAAAACATTTTAGAAGAATAACCTCTATGAAATGAGCAAACCATTGCTCAATATTCATGTCATATAAATCCTGAGACATATTAATGTTGGTAGTGCCAATATTAATAACAGAGAACGCTGTTTCGATAGAAGGAGATTTTTAACTGGAGAATATTTTTCTTTCTGACTCTTGCAGCATCCTGTCTAAATTGCTAAACGTCCGGAAGCACCTGTCCGCAAACATGAAATGCTGAGTTTCAGCATGACCCGCACTCACTTCTCCGTGGCAATAGCCATACTGTATCCATACAGGCTGTGAACATCGTACTGTTTCCCCCAGTGCTGCACAGAGTCCATGCACAGTGTTTTCGAGTACATGATTTTGTCAAGAATACCTTAGAGAGAGTAATAAAACAATATTCTTGTGAGATGTTTCATGGTAACATTTGCATGTGTTACTATAGTGTGGTCTACATACTTAGTCAAAAAGATCACAATAAAATCTATATGTAGTTAAACCGTGTCCGATAAGGTTCTTGCATTTCATTTCTCTGGAGACTAGACGATGATTTTAGCTACAATAAGTATAGACCCAGTACATGTCAATTACATTACATGTAAGGTGTTGTATTTAATTAAATGATACTTCATCATTTTAAGAATACATAAATCTATAGGGAATAGTCATTGATGATCACATTGCAATTTATACATTGATATTGTGCAATGTTCGTCTAAATACTTTCTTATCATTTGTAGCACACTAGCTGATTTAAATGTGATCATATTTGGTGAGGTGGCCCAGAAAGGAAAGTGCTCAGAACACAAGCAAGAAGACTTGACTTCAGATCTCCAGAACCCACATGAAAGCCACACATGTTGGTGACCATTTGCCATTCTAGCACTGGGAGGTAGGGACATGTGAAACCCCTGAACTCTATGTCAGTATCTCTGACTATATCCCCGACCCCCTCTCTCTCATTTAGTCAATCAACACACTCTAGCTTTAAGGAATAAACCTTGTCTTGAAAAATGAGTAATGTTGCTTGTTTCAATAATTAGTAATAATTGCTGTGAGAATTTGTGTACCATAATTTTGATTCCAGCACTGATATACCATGATGGACGTACAGTACAGTTCTTTAAGTGTGTGCCTCAGAACAAGAATCTATAACGTTTGCTGAAAAAATATGAATGTTAATTTGGGGGAGAGGACCTAACTTAGTGAAATAAACAGATGGTGATAGAAAGATAAAACCAAAGATTTTCTGAGTTCTTTGAATTGGGATAAGTGTATGTGTCCATGATCATGATCATACACTCATAGAGACATGGATATAACATAAAAATAAAGCATACAAAATGATACAACGAGGAAAAATTAACATCTAGTTTTACACATGAGTTCATGTACACACATACAATTATATACATGCACAAACACACACAAAAAGTTAATAAATATTCCAGAGATAGCTCATATATGAACAAGAAAAGATGTGTACACACATAGAACTTATACCTAACCAAGTGGTACATTAATTTCACTATAATGGTATTATATTTGGCAAAGAAGAAAGAAAAATCATTAAATGTAGGATTAAAATTATAACAAAATTTGTTACTTAGAAATATGCTTTAGAATTCACTAGTCAACAAAAATTTTGCCTCAACATTGGGTATTTAGGTAAGCAAATGAAGTTTACCAGGAGTAAAAGGAGGGTAATTCAGTAGATTGTGCGCACACCCTTTCAGAGAACCTTGAATAAAGCTGGAAACTTCATTCATGTCCTAAGTAGAAAAGAATACAAAGCATCAGACATAAAGTTTAAAAAGTAATATGCAGAGGAAACATTAACATCTTATGCATATATATATATATATATATATATATATATATATATATATATATATATATCCTACATCCAGTGAAGATGCTATGACAGGGACCTTAGACTGCAGTGAAGGATTTTAAGGGTTGCACACACTTCTTGCTTTACAGAATTAAAAATACGCAAAGCAATCTATACATTTAACAAACATATTTCAGATAGTTATGTCTGCCATCTCACTGTAATTTACATGTGCCCATTTCCAGCCTATTAATTATACATGCATCTTTGATGCTGACAAGCAGTTCTCTAGTTTCTATCATGTTCTCAGAATGAGGCTTGTCCCAATATTCCCAATATTCGCTTAACCTACATAATTGTTTGTCATTTTTTCCACATGTATGGTGTGTATATGCATTATTAAGTGGTAGGAAATATGTATATTTCATCTACAATACATTACATAGTGTGTGTGTTTGTGTGTGTGTGTGTGTGTGTGTGTGTGTGTCGGTGTGCATGTCCTCATGGGTGTGT
Organism: Micromys minutus; assembly: GCF_963924665.1. Classification (NCBI taxonomy): domain Eukaryota; kingdom Metazoa; phylum Chordata; class Mammalia; order Rodentia; family Muridae; genus Micromys; species Micromys minutus. The sequence continues at coordinate 10,718,945 of NC_137973.1, forward strand.
GCTTATGGGCCTACAATTTTCTGCCCACTAGATAAAATCATTTGTTTACAATGGTTACTTACAATCCACAATCCATCATATTCCACTTGCTGATGGAAAAGATCACATTCATTTGCCCACCATTCCATGGTCTGGGGATTAGTAAAATCTGGGTAGACTGTTAATCCTGGCCACACCTAGATGAATAGATCATTCACATGTACAAAGGAATGAAAGAATTTCAATTCAGCAGTATTTCAGACACATGTAGTTAACAATATTAACACTATTGAATCCCCAATATTGGGCTTCGGTGATTATGTGTGACTCATGTGCATCATGCATTCTAAATTATCTCAACATGAAGTTACACATATGGAAACAGTTAAGGTAAATACGAAGAAATATCACTGAGTATTTAGAAAAGAAAAAAGAGGGAAATAAAATTTCCAAATGAAGCAAAAGTAAATGTTTTCCTGAGTATCCTTGTACATTAGATTAACAATCGAAAGTAATATATCTCAGATTCATTAATTAAACAAGTAGGATTACATTTACAAACACATCTGCATTCAAAACTCCAAGCAAAGAAAGCTTTACTATTATGACAATACATGCTAAACATTGTCTAAGTGTTCTAAACATTTTTATAATTGGCAATGTATAATTTACTAGAACTTTAGGAGACAAATATGATTGTTTTCATTTTATAGATATTATCGATTAATTAAACCCATCCTATCAAATGATATAAATGATACACAGATAGGTTAAAGGGATGTTCAATGTCATACTCCCAGAAGCTGGTCAGCGGAAATTTCAACTCAAGGTGTCAAAGACCTGACCTTATTATATCAAAGATAAGGCTTTTATATATATTGCCTCTTTATTATGCATGCCTTTTCAAACTGTGATTTGTTATGTGTTCCTCAGATAACAGCATCCGAGTGCAGAATTAATTTGTCATTAATATGACACGTTCATATAGTTTTAAAGCCAGATAAACACTTTATTATCTTTTGATCAGGCCAGGATCGCAGTATCAATTGTGTCACGGACTTGCATTGAGCTTATTATCACAGGAGAGAATGTTGCCTTGGGAAATTTAGGTTTGTAAATTGCAGTGAAAATTGATATAATATTTACCTTTGTTATCAGTGATGCTTTGATGAATACATATTTACATTTTTTATTTCCTCAATTTTTTTAACACAGCAATGATTTACTAACTCTATGTGTCTAGTCATTATTTGCTATTGTCACGAGGTATGGCTCTTCTAGAAATATTTGTTCTGTACGAACATATATGACAAGGCCTAGGAAGGTGCTTCTACCAGTTAAGACTTTGCCCCTGAAGATTTGCTTTCAATTTCCCAGGACAGTAGCCATTCTGAAATCCCAGCACTGCTAGAGCATGACACAAGCAGACAGGAGATTCTTCTGAAGCTCCTGGAACAGCTTGAGTGATAAACACACCAGGAAATATTGGACCACGTGTCAAACAAGGTAAAAGGCAAGAACTGTTATTCTCTGACCCTACATACATGCCATAGGGTACGTATGCCTGTACTTGCATGTGTACACACACCGACTGACTGACAGGTATATGTAAAAATGTATATATGCAGAAGCTAGACACGTTTTGACTTCTGTTCATATTTAACTCTGATCTTTGAAATTTTAATCCAATTTTGAATATTTCAAGTTTTCATCCTTGCAACAATTTCACTAAGTACATATTATTTTGGGTTTTAAATGTAAGTCAGAGCCACATGAATTTAATGGATGTGAGAACTTACCTCTCCAATAAGTGGTGTGATTCCATCCGACTCATTCACCCAAACGTTTTTCTGATTCCCTCTCACGTATGTTTGATATTCAGCGCCATTGGCACGGCTCTTTATAGAGATTGCAGGGTCCTAATAAAGAAATGATACTCGGTGGGCAATACATTAAAATACAAATGCATAATAATAAAATGTTTTAGTACACAAATTATCTTTACCAAGATGATAATATATTTTTGTCCGTGATTATGTAAATCTTGAGCAAATTCAGGAAGTCCTTTAAATGCCACTTCATCATAAGTAAAGTCCTTTTTATCTTCCATGTAGTCAATATCAGTGACTTGTGCATCCTGAAAACAGGCAGAGTCAGTTTTAGTGAGCAGAAAGAGGTTTCTAGTAATCCCGGTCTTTAAACACAGGCATTTATGTTATGCAGAGAGTGACCAAATTAGCAGTAAACTCCTAGGAAAGCATGCTAGTACAATGTAATCTTACTATCGAGAGGGGAAGTATGGTGGTTTCAAAATACAAATCAGCCTGAGCTACAGAGAAAGAAATCGTTTCAAGAGAAAGGGATAAGTTAACTTCTCTTTTATGAAAAGAAAAAGTAGGATTGCTCTTCAAAAGGTTTACTTTCACCCATTTGTTTTATTTATTTATTTAGTTTTATATTCAGTGCTAGTTAGGAAAGCTGGGATCAAAGGATTACTCTATACAGAACTACTAGTACTACTAGAGTATCCCATTTTTAAATGCAAAATTCTTAAAGGAAAATCTGTTAACATGTCTTATTGGTAATGTGTATTCAAGTAGTGTGTGTGTGTGTGTGTGTCTGTGTCTGTGTGTGTGAGTGTACTACTTAAAAACAGAATGCTGTTTTATTCACACACATTTTTGTTCACTAGTACTGATATTTTCCAAATATGTCTAATTTCCTATTGCATTCATTATACCCACAGATAAGTACAGTTCTCACTCCTAATCAGGCTATAGAGCCCTGAACAGCCAGGAATGCACAACTGGTGTAAAAGGCATCTATGCATAGAAAAACTGACTCTGGTGTCCTCATCCTGGATGGAAGCATCTAAAATGCAACCCCTACAGACTCAGGAAATGTTGCACAAGGATGAGCAGGAAGATGGTGAGAGCCACAGGACCAGGACACTGGCTTTGAGATGCTGTCACTCACTCTGTGTGAAAGGAGGTGGCAACATGAATTCTTAACATGTTTGCCTAAATGTGAGCCACTCAATGACAACATTGGCTGATAAATCAGCAGAGATGGAGGACATCTCACAAATTCTCAATCCTGGAAGCACTTTTCTGGTAATGTATGTCTGTTATGAGATGGAATATTTGTTTACTCTAGGGACATGCCCTGGTATGAGTTACTCAGTGCTAAATGGTAAGCCCTAAACAAATACAGGCAGTGCTAAATGTGCTAGGTAAGTAGTGTGTGTGTGTGTGTGTGTGTGTGTGTGTGTGTGTGTGTGTTACATGTGTGTGTGCGTTTGTGTAACAATAATTAAATAAGTGGTTATGAATTTGAGAAGTTGTGATGTGAACACACAGAAGTTGGAGGACAGAGAAGAGAGAGTGAAAATTATTAAATATAGCACTCATGCATGAACCTCAAAATTTGAATAGGAATTTAATAACAAACCATGTGTATTGGTATAACTTTTGATAAGTTTTTCAAAAGTATATTTTTGACTGACTAATAAAAAAGAAGTCATCCTTTCCAAAAGTAAGGGAGTATATATGTGAGGATGTGGAATATGGAAAGAAAAGTGAAAAGTGATGTAGCAGAGTCTAAAAATAAAAAGAGAAGAGAAGTACACAAACTACCAACTTAGAGACATCAAACACGGACACAGAATAAATTTACCATTAAATCAGTTTTAAGTATACATATTCTAGACTATCGACTTAACATACTTATATATATATCCATGTATCATGGCACTTAGAATCAGTTCCTGGTGTGACCATGCTTGTCCTAAGATCCCCCATCCCTAGCCCCTCCGTTCTCCTAGATCCCCCATCCCTAGCCCCTCCAATCTCCTTACATATGGGATGCCAGCTTCCCGGTTTCTTCTCACTACTTCTTTGACTGTATCTAATGTCTTGTAATTCCAGCGACTCAGTTGAAAGCCAAGGTTCCAATATGCTGGCATTGCCGGTCGTCCAATGAGCTGGAGATGAATGGACAGTTAGTTTCAACAAAGAGAAATGTTTTTAGAATAATTAACATTAATGTGCTTTTAGTTCTACCATGCTTCTAACATGCATTTAACTGCACAGTGTAAGAACAGAATCATATCTAAGTTATATTTATTTCTGAAAAGTCTGCTAGAATATTTTTATACTTAACAAAACACTTAGGAAGTTTATGTTCTGCACCACACTTTTGTGTGTTTTCTAATAAGAAACACTCAAGAAAATGACATTTGCAAAGATATACTTGTCTCTCATGAAAATTTAAGGACAAGAATCAAAGTAAAGGAAAGAAACTTATAACGCAAAAGAAATACTTTTGTCATACCACATTTTGGTTAAATTTGTAGATTACCATATTTTCATTAGATATTTCTACTTTCTCAAATTGTATACTTCCTTTTGCTTTATTCTATCCAAAATGATCATAACTAAGTAAAGGTTTAATATGTAGTATCTCAGATAAGTGAATTCTGAGCTCAGTGATCTAGTCATAATACTAATCTAAATAAAAATAGACATTTACATATATGTAAAATTAATTATATAAAGGAATAATAAAAATTATCAACTCATGTTGTTAAATTTTGACAAGTAAAATACATGCAGATTGAAAGTCCCATATGTGAAACAAATTATTTAACAACTTCTTAAAGCAATTACTGTGGAAAATAATGTACAACTTCAGCCTGAAACAAACCTCTTGGTATTGTTGAACTACTTGTTCTGGTGTGTCTCCAAGAAATATATAAAAGTCTAGAATGCCACCAATAACTCTGTAGGTAATTATTGGAGTTGGCTGGATGAAAATCTCTACAAAATAAAAATAGAAAACAAATATTCATAATTTGTAAAATGTTCTCAATGATAAAAACAACTATGCCATATGTTTAAGGAGCATTTTGTTATCCATATGAGTGCATATAATACTCAATTATTAAAGAGAAGTTAGCTACTGGCAAAGGGAATAACTGGGTAGAAAAAGAAAGAGCTGCCAGTTGTAATATCCGTGAAGGATTGTCAAGATATTCATTTTCAAAATTGGCACATTTCACAATACGTCATTGTTTACAAATAGTTTTTTTTGTGGGAAGCCAAATATCTATGATTGAAATCAAAAGAGTGCTAATATACCAATTTTATACAACATACGTGTACATCAAATTTCACACAAGCATCAAATTAATTGTACTTGCCCATTGCATTGCTGTTCATAAGGAAAACACCATATGACTTCCCAGAGTTATCTTCAATGCCCATGAAGAATGTTTGGTGCCCATAGAGATTATGGTTATTCTGGAAAGTAATTTTCAAATTTTAAATATTTAACTGAATTTGAAGTAAAGAAATTCTGAATCAAAGTGAAGGTATTTGCCAAAATAAATTTTAAAAGTGCATTTGCTTTTGTAATTTACCTTTCTACTGCTCTAAACTGTTCCTCCTTATTTTGTGTCACATAAAAGATACCAAAAATAATATAATGTATTATGGTTAATAACTTTATATTTACAAAAATGACATTGACATGTGTAAACATCTCTCTTCTCTTTTCTTTATTAAACTTAAATTTATTTGAACAAGCTATCCTGATGTTAACACACACACACACACACACACACACACACACACAAACACATACTTATTTTTTTCCCATAGGACACAGAATGATATCTATCCTAGATTTTACAGTGATTTCTTTTTCGGAAACAGATGAGAACATTAGATAATCCAGGAAAATCCTAAACATCTCTGACAAGTAGAAACGTAAGACTTTCTAATTGGTTTTAGACAGGAGCTTTAAAAAATGTACGGATAGACAGAATGAAGAAGCTTTGAACCTTGTGTTTATTTCAGAAGGTAATGCTGTCAAGATTGAAAGAGGGCTAGAATTTATCAGTCATTTTGTACTAAGTTCCTACAAACTAACTATCCATTTTCTTGTTTGTGGAAATAATAGTACTAGCATTTGGTTTGAAAATATAAAGATAACTAAATAATGAGTAAAAATGACTTTAGTGGTTGATCTTTTAGTCTTACGAATTTCACATTAACACAAGAAGAAAATCTAAATAAAAGTAAAACATTGTGGGTGTTATCTGTTCATGAAGTGTTGTGAAAGGTAAGATTTTGTAACATATAATTTTATATGACTAATTACATGATGTACAAAATATGAAGTTATAGTAATTACAAAAACCCAAAAAATACAAAAAATCAAAACCCTTCCTTTCAAAAATTGAATGTCTTAGGGATTATGCTTTGGTTTATCAAAAAAAAAAAAAAAAAAAGGCAAACCTGCAACCGATTGTGACTAAATAAGCCAGAGAAGTTAAGCTTTTTATATCAATTCTCATTAAGATAAATTAGATCCACATAGCCTCTTCTGCACAAAAGTCATATAAATCGAGGTACTAATTCTTAAACTTTGAAATGCTAAAATTAGTAGAGAAAAGCATCAAAAAATAGTCCAAGACTTGGGCACAGAGAATAGCATTCTGAAAAAAATTTTAATAGCATAGAAGTGGCAAATTAAATTGAAATTAATATCTTTATTACAAACAAAAATACTATCAACAAAGCAATAGTTTTAGAAACTGCAGAAAATACTTCCCAGATATATTTCAGACAGGATAGTTAGTAACTAGAATCAATAAAGAGCCCATCATGGAAATCAATATAGGGGTTCCTCCAAAAAAGATGAAAAAGGAGTTATCGTATTAGTGATGTACACCACTTCTGGGCATATACCCAAGGGGTTCCAAATCCATCCAGAAATACCTTCCCTTCCAGATTCACTGCTACTCTATTCACAATAGCAAAAAAAAAAAAAAAAAAAAAAAAAAATCTGACTAGATACTCAACAACTGACCAATGAATGAAGGAAATGTGATAAATATACACAATTTTATTCAGGTTTTAAAAAAAAAGTGAGGTTTTCAAGAAAATAATTGGGACTGGAAAATACTGAAGTAAGTTAGATAATCTAGAGTCTGAAAGACAAATGTCACGTATCCTTGCATTCCCTCATAGATCTGAGTCAGGGCTTTAAACCTACATCTTTTTTTTTCTTTTTCCTTTCCTTCCATCATGTTACAGGCCATGCAATCCAAAAAATGAACATGACAGGAAGAGGAATAGTGTTGGAAAGGAAAGAACAGTACAGCACACACAACAGAAAAAGCAGAGAGGCTGTGGAAGAGCAGAAGGCACAAGTTGGAGTACTGGAAAATAAGAGGGTCTGAGAAGGTTGAGGAGGATCAAATCCAAACAAATTATATTTGAAAAAATGCTATAATACACTCGAGACTTACCTAGTCAATTGTAATTTTTAAAGCAGCTAGAAACAAGTCTAGGGTAGGTATTTTTATTGTGTAAATAATTTAACTAGCATTGTCACAAACATCAAAATGTTAAATAGAACTGACAAATCCTGTCAAATACTGTCAAATCAACTTCTCCAGTGTGATCATTCATAAAGCCAAGATAACATCTTACATCACCAGGAATTTCATCCCGAGTAAAGATTGGCCATGACTTCCAGTCTAAGGAATGACGAAATCTCTTGTGAGTGTGTTCCCCAATGCCATAGATATATTCGCTTGGAAGTCTCGTTGAAATCTGCAAATATTGGTTTGAGTACACTAGAGGACCAACACTGGTATCGAACCTGAACCAAAAAAAAAAAAAAAAAAAAAGAAAAAAGAAAGAAAGAATAAGAGGTATGTTAATTATTAAGTGAAACAGTCCCTAGTTTTACTTAATTGATGACATTATCCAGAATATTTGACACCTAAGGTGCTGTGATTACGATTGGGGGGAGGTATTAATTAGTACATGGACAGAACTTATTTATGTTCTCAATAGAACTTTGTTTTCATCAATAATGGTTTTCATAGAAATCTTATCCCCTGGTCCTTTCAGTCTAAGAATACAGCTCTCACTATCCCTTGTGTTACACAGATTGAACATAGTGAATATATATATTTATATATATATATATATATATATATATATATATATATATATATATATATATATATATATATATAAAGTTGTGCTTCCAAAGATTATAAATCACACTCTGCAGACCCAGGTTGAATCTATGCTCATTGGGCTTGGTACAATGTTTGTATGCATCACTAAACTGGTGTCCACGAATTCGAAAATTAATTTTAAAAAATCAGTGTTTCCAAACACAATAAAAGTATCATGCAAAACTATTAAAAACAGCATTATTCGTGTGTAACCCATTAGCAAAAGTCTCTTATCCTCCACCGCCCAGAGTCAAGAAAAACAGCCTTTTTTACTAATTTTATGTTTAGACTTGCCGAGACTTTACATGTAAGTGATTCAGTGAAATATTTCTTTTCCTGTGCTGGACTATTCTTTGTAGAAGTTAATACATTTTATGGCATAAAGAAAACAAATTAGAAAATTGTCCAAATATATTCAGTAAAAGTAAATTTATGAGATTTGATTTTCAACATTGTTTAATTAACATTAACTGATAACAAGCCTATATGTTGACTTTTTTCTTTTTAAAGAAATTATTTTTTAATTTCAAAAGAAGTTTCTTCTGGTTTTTGAGATTGTAATACATAATGTCCTTCCCATATCTACCAAAAACCTTCCCATATAGCCCTGCTCAACCTTTTTAAAATCCATAGCTTTATTAATTTTTAGTATATTCATAGATATTTGTATGTGTGTATAGTGCTACCTGTATGAATTCTGATTTCTGTAGAAAATTACTAAATTTTACTAAATTCTTTGTAACAATTACTCCTTGCCAGGCCTTTGGGTGACATCAACTAATATTTTCAAATTGTATCTTAGTTTCTTTCTTTTATGGGAATCAAAATAATTACTCTATCAACTTATTATTCATTTATCTACACTCTCATTTTGGGGGAATATTTGTCTATTCTTTATGAACTGGCACTGTCATTATGATGCCCTTATTGAGAAGCCTATATTGATCCAGTAACATAAGTATCTGAAGATAGCAGTGTCTGGCATCAATGTGAGAAGAGGCCTTTGGTCCAGGGAGGGCACATTTCCCCAATGTAGGGTAACGCCAAGGCAATGGGGTGGAGAGGGTGATTACGAGGCAGTGCATGAAGACAAGTGGAGGGGGAGGGGGGATGGGTGGGAGTGGGGGAGGGTAACCGAATAACACCTCAAATGTAAATACAGAGTATCTAAAAAAAATGCCCTTATTCACTGACAAGATTATAACAAGCTATTCGGACTGATACAAATGCAAGCTACAAGCAACACTTACAAGACTTTGTTGTTGCTTTTCCTGATCACTTTGATGCTGAACGGGCTTTCTGAGACCTGGACATTGTACAGCGCGTCTGCTGCTGGGATTCCAGTTCCATCTTTTACGAACTGATGCGGCACTTCGTATCTCTTGTTGTTTGGATCTGTGATCTGCACAGATTTAATACACAAACAGAAAGTGATTGTGCTATACCCTCCTCTGAATCACTGCATACGAGCTGTGGAATTATCTATGTCTGCAGTGTTATATTACGTGTATAGCATAGATAAGTCATACAAGTTGCTAAGAAATAATTATACTTAATGGGTTAAGAGTCTGAGTAAATATATTTATTGACAAAAGAGGTACTGACAGTAATTATTGAAAACTGGGCTTTTATATTTAATATTTTAACTGCTTCATATCTACTTTGTATTTTTCCCCAAAGGGCAGGTGGTCATTTAATTTTAATTTTTAAAAACACTTCATTTAAAAATTTACAAATAAAAAAAATAACAATCTGAAATTAACCAGATCCCAAATCTATACATCTCGATGAAACTTTAAACTATAAGCAACTACACATAAAATGATAACTAGTATTTTAGTTATATTTTTTGGGATAAATATTTCTCAAAGTGGACAATGTATGGGAAGGAGAAAGAATATTTTCTTCAAGTACACCTAAGACAAAATCTTTCTTAGAAGTAAGGCAGGGGCTGGAAAGATGGCTTATAATAAATATCTCTTCCTTGTTTGCAGAGGCCTGGGTGGATTCAGGTCTCAGGGTACTCATGGTTCCATAACTGATGTTCCAGGAGATCTACTGCCCTCTTCTGGACGTCATGAGTACTGCTCTCCTGTGGCGCTTTTCCTCTCCACCCATGACACACAGACAAAATTTGCACCCAAAAACATAAATACAACCAAATTTTTACAAATCATAAAATTCAAACCTTGAACCGGAAACGATTAGGGGTCTGACTCTGAGTTGTGAGCAGGACGCTTTTAATGTCTTCTCCAAAGAGAGTGGGAGAATTGATCCTGTTCAGTGTGACTTTCATTCCTTATACAAAGAGGAAAAATAGCGCATACACTTAAGATTATAGACGAACACTTGTTTAAAATGTATTTCATGTTAATAACAGTTACAAATGTCTGTTTTTTTATTTTATATGAAGCAACGCTGAAAAAAATAAATCCTCAATACATTATTTAATAGTTTTGATGTGTGAAGTGAACGTGAGAGGAAGCACCTTCGTGGAAGCAAGGGGAAGACGTGGGTGGATGAGAAGGAGGAAAAGAGATAACAATTGAAATGTCAATACAGAGAATATCCACTAAAAAACAAATGAATAAAAAGAGTTTTGATGTGTGCTTATGGGAGTGTATTGAAGAGACTATGTTCGAAAAACAGGTTAAAATACACTCTTTAACTTGGAGCATGTTTGAGACTATCATGACGGGGACTCTCCTTACCAGTGTTTTCATTCGTGGTTGCCACAGCAGTATAGCCATGGTTGTCTGCAAAGAAGCACCAGGGAATGACAGTGTTGTTCTGTGGACGCCAGCAACAGCCTCGTTCTTCACATATTCTCTGGAAAAAAAAATATTCTTAATAAAAATACAGAATTGGCAATGCAATCAGAAGTACTAGGCCTGTTTTCTTACTGTTAATGCTCTAAACACACACAGTCTAAGAGCTCTTCACCTTTCGATAATTATGTTTCTTTCTTTCATCATGATAGCAAAGAAGATTTTGAGTACGTATATTCTATTAGCTATCAAATTCAGGTAAGGTTGTGTAACTCAAAGTCTAGTTTAATTTGATCAAATACAACTTTTGTAACAATGACTAGGACTTTTTAAAAGTAAGAGCTTGTCAGTCCGAGATATCTGCTTGACCACTGACCCACAGCCTCAGCCCGAAGTTTTATAACAGGTTTTCAAAAAAAAAAAAAAAAAATGTTAGCTAAGCATTTTAGTAATTGAGTTATTTTAAATTGTCACAACAAATTACCATACTTTAATAAGTATTACAAAATACTGACAACACAGTAATTTTACTAACTGCATGAAAAAAATCTCACAAATTAGAAGAAGTCATAAATGCCTACTTAACATGTTGAATAGCATGCTGATATGCATTACAAACAGTGTAATTAAATATCTGTATAATAAAGGTTTCAATTATGACACACATTCATAATTTGAATATCAATATAATGCTCTTATTCTTATCTTTTGTGAAAATAATTTTTAAATTGCATCTGTTAATCAACCAAATATATACATTAAGCCTACAGATAAACACATTACCGACAAAAATGCTAAAGTGTCAGGTATGTGCAAGCTTTATTTGGACAGTTTTTCTCTAGTTATGCAACCTATCAAAAAGTCCCCAATAGCACAAAATCACACTGTGAGATAAAGGGCACTCTAAGAGTCTTTCTAAGAAGCCATGCTTTAGCTTAGTTCAAACACAAAGGTAGAACCAGACATAGGTTTATCAACCCAAGCACGTCTATGAGTTTGTGTAAAAAACAAAAACCATCCACAATGTAATCATATTTTGACAAACTACAAAGTTTGCTAAGTAGAGTTATAATAATGTACTCTATTGGTACTTTCCTGGGGCTGCCATTAAAAACATGAAATAAAAGAGAGCTTTAAGCAACAGAACACAATTTTTGCAGAGCACCGGGTGAACACACTGCTCAATTTGTCCAGGGAGCCACGCCGCTTCTCTGGCTCTATGGAAAAAATCCTCATTCGTTTCCATGACTTCTAGTTCTCCTTGGCAGATTTGGCATCCCTTCGTTCTAATCGTCATTTAATTTTATTCTGTCTGCCATTCGGCGTAGTGTCTCCTTATAAAGACACTCAAAACAGAGCTGCAAAAGCTCTTTACCAAATAAGATCCTATTTCAGGACTCCAAGTTAACGTAAATACTTGGCAGGCAAACTTGACTCCCTACAAACATACATTACAAAATTAGTCTAAAAATATTACCGTTAAAGGTAATCAAAATTAATTTTAGTTTTATCTTCTGGGTTTTAATGTTTCTTTGGTTTATTTAGCTGCTCTTCCTATTATTTTAAATTTTTAGAGCTTTTCAATTTCTATTTACTTCTCTAATTTCATGTTTCTTTCTGATTTTTTAAATGACAGAACATTAAGGCATACTCAATCCATTGATGGACATAAATTCAGTAAACTTCCATAAGAAAAATTGCAAAAAAATAATATCCTCACTATTTACTTTATTATGTGGCACACGAACACATGTAAATTATGATTGCAATTCTAAAGTATACTTATATGCATATTAAGTTAAATCAGCAGTGTAACTTTTTCTTTTCAAAATCAAATAATGAAGGAAGGCCTTCAAACAATCATCCTCTTCCCACAGCACTTTATTTGGTAATAAGAACCTTAAGGAAGAATAGGGGCTACAATAGTCATAGCTAAGACAGACCCTTATTGAATTCATTCAAGACTGCTGATGTCATTATAAAAGCAACTTCTTCCTTCTTGTCTACACACTGAAAGAAAATTATGTGAGTGTAGCAAGAAGTGTCATCTATACAACAGTAGAAACATTCTTGTTAGATAAAGGCCGGAAGAGGCGGAGCTCTCATTCCTGCTCAATGAAATATCATCTAGTACCACACAGAGACCATTACAGAAAGCTACAGTGTGCCAAAATGTAGAGAGCAATAAAAGTGTGGTGCCTAGCTTCATTTGATGCATCTGCATCCCAAACCCTACACCTCAGGTTCATAATGAACAAGATTTCTCTAGAATGGCACAGTGAGTTCCAAATATGACAGGGAAGAAACACCTGTGGAATCTGAACAATATGGTTACCCACACCAAAGCTAAACAATGATGTCAGCACTGGATATGAATGGAGAAATTTCAGAAGGTCCTACTTCTAGATGAAGAGTTACAGCAATTGAGTGAGTCCTGGGAGACGGACAATGAGTCTTCATCAACGATAAGCTTCCTAGTTGGTTATCCAATACCAATGGTTAGCTCTATAAATATACACAGACAATCAACAACCAATGGACTTTGGAAGTTATATTTATTCATTTATATAAGTATATGTAACAATAATAATTAAAGAAAAAGAGGCTATGGTTGTGAAGGGGGTGGGGTAATGGGAGTTGTTGGAAAATAGAAAGGGGGGAGGGTTGAAAATAATGTAAATAATCATAAATCCTTAAAAAAATTCATAGTCCTCAGTAAAAATTGGTGAAGATGCTTGTTTTTGTCTTAGACAGCTAGCCTCCAGAGCTATGGGAAATAAATGCAGAAGCCACCAAATCTAAGATATTTGTTACGGCAGCCTATGCTGACTAAAACACTTTGCAGGAGAATATGGCCATTTATTACATTGCCATTATGATTCTTCCTTATCTTGTTATTACTAAACTTTTATGTATGCATGCCTTCTATATACAATATGTAGCATATTTCAAGTTTAAATTTTTTGTCAATCATGATGAGTCTTAATTTATAAAATGCAAGAGACTTTTATAATTAAGGAAATATATAGAAATTAACAGAAAATAAATATTTTGACTAATTTATTCTTAAATGCCTTGTTTGGGCAAAATAGTATTTATTCAAAAGCTGATTTTAAATTTAGTGTTCTATGTACATTGTTAATACAATTGCTTTAGGTTATCACTGAAGATAAAGAAAGCTATTAGTTTAAGTATATTAAAATTTTTATAAGTTATTACTGAAAAATTTTATGGAGATTATATAATTAGAAACATTATAAAAGTCTGTGTAAAATAATTTGAGTAAACATTTAATTTAAAATATATATGTAGATCATTGTCCTAATTTCTGGGACATTTTAGTTTTCTTTCATTCAGCATTTATCAGTTTTCTGTAATAAAAATTACATTTGAATATTATCTAATTAAAAATTTTAAGGCACTGGTTAATGACTAAAACCTATTGAGTTTATGGAACATGAGCTAATATTAAACTTTGCACCCACTTGCAGAAATCTTCTGACCTATTCATTTTGCCTTGATAAGCTCTTTGACTTTCCAGTTAAGTCTAAAGTTCAGTGAGTGAGAGTTCATTTAATAACAGAAGCTCATTTAAGCCACTTTGACTAATGTTTTTTTTTTTTTTTTTTTTTTTTTTTTTTTTTTTTTTTTTTGTCTGAATGCCAAGAAACTTCTTTTTTGCTTCTGTCTTCTTCCAAGTTGACTCTCTGTCTTGTCCTTTGAATAAACCCAGAGTGCAACACTATCTATGCACTCTACCACGAAGATGCCTTGCAGATATGTGTATACATAGTTGAATCATTTAAAAAGGCCACCCTAAGACCTTTTCTCATCTTGCTTCAGCCTCTCTGGTAGCAAGAATTACAGGCATGCCACACAATGTTGGGCTCACTGTATCTTCTTGATTGACAAATGTAAATTTATTTACTGAATTAAAATGTGTTCACTTTATGAGCTTGGTTTATTGCTGTGCTCATGAATATTGAAAAAGAAAATATTTTCATCAACTTAATGGATTGAATTAACAATAAAGGCCTCAAGATGACAAAGCCAAATCGTTACCTGTTTATATATTGAATTCCTAGAAGAGTCATGTTATTTTTAAGGATTCAGTATTAATTTTCCATCATTTCTTGTAAAAAAAATCAGAATATCTACTTTTCTCAGTATATAGCAGTTGAGTTTTGTGGCTGCTTCATCAATAGATAAGAGACATTATCACTAAAAGCTTACCGAGTTTACTATAAGTTTATGAGTTCATTGAGTTGTATAGTTTCTGATAAATTAGTAAGAATGTTTGGTGTCATTTATGATGCATAAAAGAACTGACAAACAGGTCATTATGCCTCGATAGAAAGGGTGGAGTTGAGATTCACACACAAGTATTATAGAACTTGTCAAATATGAACATAAAACACACACAGTGACTTTTATTTTTACAAAGTTTATGAATTAAAAAGTCTAAGTCAATGTATGGTTACATGAATCCAACAGGCTTCTCCACCAATTTTCAGATAATAAAATATAAATATGTTTAGAAAAGTGAGTCATATACTTTTCTAGAAATTCCTAGAGCTCCCCAATACAGATAGTTAAATTTAAAATGTGCAAGGGGTACTTAAGGTCGTGGACATTAGGGAGTAAGAAAGAGCAGTAACATTTTCAGGAAGGCATCATAAGCTGAGTGTGTGGATTGTTGAGTACAGATGGATAAACTTTTAATGTGAAACAACCAAAGGAATTAAAAGGCGGCTCATTAACATCAATCCTGTCACACATTTGTACAGAAAAGTAATGGGAACATAAGTGAATGTTATGTTCAGATCTTTAATAATATGGAATTTTTCTAGATTGAGTACATATCTTCATATAATGCTGTTTATATTTCTAAAATCATCCCGAGCATTTTTGGCAGACCTTTGATGGATGTTGCTCTGGAATGCAGTTGATTCTCTCATTGACAGGATCACTTGGTTCAGGCGGACACTTCCCAGGACTAGGGGCTGAAGTTGGACCTTTTATTTCTGGGAAAAGAAAATATAAAAACCATTTTCACTAAGTAATGGATACTTTGCTTAACAAATGGATTCATTTCCTTTATAATTACTGCAAAATCAATGAGTGATTCGAGAAGACCCCCAAAATGCAGGCCTTGGTCAGTATAATAAAAAGGCTAAATAACAATCTAAAATAAGATGTGTACAGTGCGACTTCTAGAAGAGAATGCTGACTTATAAAGCTGCCAACAGTTGAGAAAAGGCATGTAATAACACCGATAGTATCAGCACATGGTGTTTAACCTGAGTGCAGCAGGTAACACTCCTTAGTTAGAAAGAGGAAGAGGAAGAAAGAGTTTGGAGGTCCACAGCAATATGCAGAGACTCCGATTAGGAAAGAGAACAACCACTAGGAAGCTGAAACCTTAACTTGCCTTCCTTCTACTTAACTTTTTGATGCACTCTGTATCTCTTCAGTCATTTTAAAGACAAAAAAGAATATTGTCTACACTCCATGGACTGTTTGTATTTCTGAAAACTAAACAAAAACTTTGGCATCCTCAACTGTGTCAGAGAGAGAGGAGAGGGAAGAGAGAGGGAGAAAGGGAGAGAGAAAGAGGGAAAGAGAGAGGGGGAGGGAGGGAAAGAGAGAGAGAGAAAGAGGGATAGAGGGAGGGAAGGAGGGAGAGAAGGAGAGAGAGAGAGAGAGAGAGAGAGAGAGAGAGAGAGAATTGAAAATTTATTTAAATAATTTTAACACTTCATCTCTCATATCCCTTTATTTAAAATAACATAACACTGGAAAGTCCACCAATATCAATGTGCCCAGAACCTTTAATGAAAGAAGTTTCTATTGAGAATGTGAGACGTCTCTGGACAGAGAAATATAGTAATTTTGGAACTTACACTGAATTCTTCACATTTCAAGTCATTTTGCTCATTATCTAATAAATAATTGTAATCTATTTACTCATTAGCCAGACTAAGGAACAGTTTGCTTTGGTGCTGTAGAGCAGTTGTTTAAGAGAACAACTTCAGCTTGTGAGAGTTATTACTTTCTCTCAGACACCAACACAGTTTTAGACCCACAGCTACTGAGGAAAGATTTTACCCTTACGTTACTGCACTACTTAAAGCAGCCAGTGTTACTCACCTTCCACAGCTGGTGTCTTTGTCGCCAAAACCACAACGAGAGCAATGGCGATTATCGTCACTATGATGAAGAGGACAATCAGAGAGATTTCTAATCCACTGAATTTCTTCTTTGCCATCTGAGGAAAGAAAGGAAAATGTATTTAAATGGACTTTTTTTGTAACTGAGCCACAACGAACTGTGAATTTCTATGTACTAATTTCTAAGCTGATGATACTGAGGGCATTTATATGTGCCATAGCAATTGAAGACAAAGAAGGCAAGGATTTGACAGAAACATGGACAGAGTGTTGGAGGGAAACGTGGAGGGGAATGTAATACAAATCTCAAAAGAACTTTAAGAACATCTTTTAAAAATCAAACTAATGTAACTGAGAAACTTGAAAATGCATATTGTATGATATCAACCGTCAACAATCCTTTATTTATTAAAATAAGAATAAAAGTTTTGTGCAGAACAAGGATAAAAGTTGTATATAAGAGACAAATTAGATAAACATATTCATAGTCAATAAAGGCTAGAATTAACCATTTTCTGTGGCTAAAAATTACAGCAATTATTTTGCAGATCATACTGATTTTAAGCAAAGCTTCAGGAAATTTACAATTGATAAACAATTTTGCATAAATAATATTTTATTGGATGGTATGATTGATGACATTTTAATGTTCTGCTAGCAACAATTAAATATTTAATAAATCTAAAGTTTTTTCTGCTGATGCAAATATTCTCAAATAAATACCTTCACAGTATCTAGAGTATCCCAGTATTTATCAACAAAAATTTAATTATACTCTCTGCTATTAAAATATTTAAATTAAACAAATATTAGACTTATATTTGAACAAAAAAAATTTGGAGCAAGCTAGAAAAAGAAGCTCATATTTGAGAAACTTACTATTTGACTACATTTTTAAAATAGGCAGATCTACATAACATAATTAAAGTAACACATTTTGCGTAAATATGATCATGATGCTGTGCTGGGACCTGGAGACTTACCTTAGCACATAGCCTGTCCTGTTTGCTGTGTTGTGCTGGAAATGGACCAGGCTGTTAAAGTAATGGTCAGAGAAAATTGCTAGGGTATATATTGACTACTCATAAAGTTTTATTGCACTTTCACAAGCCTATTAATGTTTAATATTCTCTGTTCAGCATTCAATCGCTGAAGCCTCAGCCTTGAAAGTAGTTTATTTAAATATACCTCTCTGACATGCCACGTTAATTAATAACCATGTTTTTAGATAGCCTTTCAGTTCTAGGTGGCAGGAAATATTCAAAGAGCCCATAATCAGTTTTCGAAATTGAGTTTCTTGCTTGAAAAATCTGTACATCCTTCAATATATATATATTTTTAAATTATCTCATTTCATGAAATTTTAGTTTATTTGGGAAAGTAGAAACATTTGAACAATATAAAATATAAAATGTTTGAAAGGATAAATACCTAACTGGAAAATTTTCACTGTTATAAATTGGAGTCTGAATCTTGTATCTTACACCTCACCTCTTGAAATGGCCCCACAGAATGCACAGAATCACCGTATATGGCACAAGACTCTCACAATTACTTCTACGGTTCCTGCATATCTGGCCACATAGGATATTTGGGCTGTTTCTTTTCTGACTACTGTGCAAAGAAATAATTAAAATCAAATTTATCTAGATAATACAATAAAAATAATAATTTATGAAAATAAGAATTACATAAGAATTAATGATGTAGATAATTATCACCAAGGCTGCAGAACTGAGAAAATTCGTTGAAAAAAATATAGGGTCCAAATAACATATATATTTCTTTTTACATATGACATTGATTTACTTTACAAAATCAATGTAAATGTTTCTCAGTTCATACTGCAAAATTTAGAGAATTGATTATGCTGCTAGTTGAAGATATTATGAATCTTTTTTTTTACACTAAAAAGATATATGTTGCCTACAAACTCCACGGGCAAATTTGTTGAAGAATATATGCCTTTATCCTAAAACAGATATATGAACTGCCTAATATATGCTCAATGAGAGACTAAAATAATTTTCCATGGGCTCTTATAATAGTTTCACCTTTACTGCTAAAGGAGAATCTATTTTTCCTCTTACCTAGTACTTGGATTTGATACAGTCTCTCACTTTGTTTTCAACAGAGTAATACTAAAATGATGTGATCACAAAGAATAGAGCCACTCCCTCTTGGGGCAATCTGAATATCAACATGAACAAGAAAAATAAAAGGCCAGCATGACTGAGTCATTACAAGATTCTAGGGAGAGATGAAAAACATTTAGTAAGAGGAAAATAGGATAAGAATTACCCTAAATTGGCCTCCATGAGCAGAAAAATAAAGTCCATATAACTGAAAATTTGAGACCATACTCCTTTCATACAGACCTTGTGAATTTACAGAAAATCCCATCAATTTTCCTCAAGTCCTCTGGAAATAATGTGTGAATGTAACCAAAGTATAGGAGGCTGGTGCACCATAGTACATTATATTCCAAGGAAACAGTAACCATTGTAACCTGAAACTAAAACAAATACGAACATAAATAAAAAAGACATTTGATCACTTTATGGGAAAAAACACATATATGAGTGGAAATATTTTCAAACTCTGAGAAGATAATCTATTCTGAAGACATCAAACTGTTGATGAAAGAAGAAACAAATAGAGGAGTGGGTAGCATTCTCATTTGTTGTCAAGCTTCTGCTTCTACAAAATAAGATATTAATTTTCAAGAATACTGAAATAAACTTTCAATTCAATTAATTGTGTAGATGTTGTATCGTAGATGAATTACTTGGGAATGTGTGCCCCATAGTAACTGATGGTCTATATTTTGACCAGCTGGGGATCTCTGTAATTGACTCCATTTGTTGTTGAGGAAAACATGAATAGGAAGTGAAATTTTCACTCATATGTTTGTATAAACATGCACCTTAGAATATAGTTAGAAACTCTATTGCTTTAGCAAAAGGGAAGTAGTAGATTATTTTCTGGACCTATGCACTCTTCAGCTATGAGTAGTTGGTGACATTTTTAGTCAAAGGTATATGTTTTCCTGTTGAATGGACCTAATGTCCCATTGGAGAGTTACTGAATACACCTTACCTGAAAGTGCCACTCTTTAACCATTGGGTGTATATTACTGGGAGAGACGTTGTCATGGTTCCTAGAATTTTCCTCTATTTTTCTGAAAATTGGCAACCTGAACAGTACCTTTCAATAACTTTACAGCTCAGAGAGGAGGCTAACAAGGCATCTCACATGTCCTTCAAACACTATTTACAAAAGGATTGCTGCTTAAGGGAGTCTTAAACTCAAATTCTCCTAGTCAACCAAAGACTACAGAAATATCCTCCATTATTTCAGAAATCGCCCAGACTATTCTAAGAATTTAAAAGTAACTTTTCATGATAGGCAGACACTAATGATTTGTTACAGAGAATATGGTTCTTGTGGGGAAAATTATTCCCTCTGAATGTTTTAAGTTCACTCAACTATGTGTGTGTGTGTGTGTGTGTGTGTGTGTGTGTGTGTGTGTGTATGTGTGTGTGTGTGTGTGTGTGTAAAATCAGTATCTTTCCTATTCCTACCTATATACTTACAGATTTAACTATTTTAATTTTGTTTACAGCTAAATAGACTTCTACTGTAAATATGACCATGTTGTCATTATCAGTTCTTTAGTTAGAAGACAGTTAGGTTATTCACATTTTCTATTATAAATAGTGTGTCAAAGAACAAAGGTGAATAAGTATTTTTGTACTAGATCGAATCTTTTGGGTTCTTGATAGTAGTATAGCTGGGTCATATAGCAAAAAGATTAGTTAGCATCAAATTTAATTCTCTGGGGATATCAAGAAAACAAGTTCATTTTCAGTTCATTGTTACATTTTTCTTATTATCCCTATATTATGATCAGTCTTTTTTACAAGTATTCAATATCCTTGAATGAAACTGTCAATTTCTGTTTATTTTTCTTTCATGTTTTCCTTTGTGTATTTAATATATCGTAACTAGTAGCATTTTTAAAAATTTTTATGGAGTTGACACAGATTTACAAACATAAAAACTGTATCCTCTTCTTCAAAAGTGGATCCTGATTTGAGTGTTTATGTGAGCTTAAATAAGGTCCTACAAGACTGAATATAAACTCTGATAATAAATACGATATCACTAAGTGGAACAGACTGCAGATATTGAGGAAGAGGGAGATCAGACAGACACAAGTGAAGTGTAGGAAACTCTTAGGTGTGTGGTGACAGAAGATGGGAAAGGCTATAAGGGAAGATGAGGAGAAAGCAGAGATTTGTTTCAGAAGTGTCATTATGTTATCTCATATTTGCATTCTAATGAAAATCTTTATAGAATGTATATGACATTACGAGGTGGCTTCAGCACGTTGTATTTTTCTTTGTCTTGATTTTTTTTCTCTTCATTTTTGTTTGTCTGTCTTCTCACTCTCCTAAAAGTGGTCTTAAATAATCGGTGTAGAAATATCTGAGATCTGTTCAGATAAAATATAATAAATATTCAATTACAAACATACAGAAATTATATGAAGCAGTGAAAAAACCATCTAATACAAAATAAATTTTTACTTAAAGCAAATGTGATTTTTTAATTTTATATTCAGATTATGCGTTGTAGGGAGCTTAGGTATGTGTAGGTTGTACCCAGAGACCTGAGGCAGCAGATCCCCTTTAGCTGGAGGCATTTTGCACTGTATAATTTTCATGCTGAGAGCTGAATTCAGTTCTTTTACAGTTTGCTCTGTGTATTTGTGATCAAAAACACTGGCCAAAAACAAACTTATAAGAAAGGGGGTTATCATGTTTAAACTTTATAGTCTATTATTGAGAAAAGCCAAGGCAGACACCTGGAAGCCAAAATTCAAGCAGAGACCCTG
This sequence comes from Micromys minutus, assembly GCF_963924665.1. Classification (NCBI taxonomy): domain Eukaryota; kingdom Metazoa; phylum Chordata; class Mammalia; order Rodentia; family Muridae; genus Micromys; species Micromys minutus. The sequence continues at coordinate 10,740,800 of NC_137973.1, forward strand.
AGGGAATAGTCCTTAATCATTTGTTTCCCTGACTTGTTAAGTTATTTTTCTTATATAGGAGAAGGTCATCTTAACCAAGACATAGAATTGCCCACAGTGTTTTAAACACTACTGAATCAGTTGTTAAACAAGAAAATGCCCCACAAGCATGAAGAATAAATGATCAAAATGTAATATCCACTGCAACAATGGAGGGGTATTTAAACACCAAATTATTAAAAAGATAGTATGTTTCAAAGACTCATACATAAATGTATCTAGAAATCAAATGAAAATAATCAGCTTGGGACTTGATTGACAGAGTTGACCAAAAGTCATAGAAGTTGAAGAACTTGACTTTATCTACAGAATCCTTAAGAGTAGGTTGATGTATCAAAGTAAAAAGCAAGAAACACTGAACTTGTGTGACTACATGTCAGAAACATCACAAATAAAAAAGATGAAGGCAATCAAGAGTGGTAGAAAGAAAAGGGGGTAGAAGTAAAAGGGAGAGGAAGAATGTATAAAGGAGAGGAGAAGAGCAAGAAAAGAGAAAGGGTGGGGTGGGAGAAGAAGGGCAGGATGAGGAGAGAAGGAAGAAGTTAAGGTGAATCCTCCAAACAAAGGACAGAAGTATAGGTCAGGGGGAGATCAGAAAAGCAAGGCAGAGGAACACACTGACAGAATATGGACATAGAGTACGGTAGGAGGATACAGGGCAGATGAAGAGGAAAGCTGGAGGGAGAGGGATGAAGACAAGGAGAAGGAAGAAGGCCAGTGAGAAGTATTAGAAAGTGAGAACCTGGAGAAGGGGGAATACTGGAGGAAGACAACTTAGATAATAAGGAACCCAGGGTTTATCAGAGGAGTATGATAACTTGCACACAATAGAGCATTTAAAGGAGCTGGAATGTTTTTAGATTAGTATGCAGTAATACATAGAATAGATGTATTCTCCTAAGCCTCATACACATGTTTCTAGGTAACTCATTTTCAGTTGATATAACATAGAACTCTGCCAAGTTTACTTCTCTACCTCAATATGTTTTCTTCTCAAGGCTATGCAGATTCAAATTTCCGAGTTTCTATGTTGAACACTGTATGTTGATACTTCTACACACATTCTCTCTCACTCTCTAATTTGTAACCCTTTCTATTCATTTTCATAGTGCTGCTATATTTGTAAGTTAAACATGAAGGGTAATCATTAGTTAGTAATTTGAATTACTTCTCTTCCCCTAAAGTAATTCCAATTGCTTCTTGCTAAGCTAGTTGTAACAATATGATTGTATTTCATTTTTTATATTTCTTCTTTTTATTTAAATTGGGCTTTCCAGCTTATTAACCTTGTATTTCAATGTCACTGTTTATAAGCAATACAGAAACAGATGTTTTATTCCTCTTTTTAATAATTTTAATATTATTAAAAATATTTTGATACAATGCATTTTGATCATGTCTTCCTCTGCCCTAGAGCCTCCCAGATCCTTAACAAAAAATCAATACTATCCCCCCTCTGTCTGATTAGAAAACAGAGGCAATTTAAAGAGCATAATGAACCAAGTACCTTGTACAGACACAGAGTAAAACACACACACATAGAAATCCCTGAAAAACACAAAATTCAAAAACATCATATATAAGCAAAACATTCTCATACAAAGCCTCCAAAAGTACAATTTAAAAAAATCCTATACAATTGGATCATCATTCTGTAACAAATCTCATTGTCAATACAGTCTGCCACTGCTGCTCAACATACATAATCTCTCAAGTAGGTTTATTTGGTTCCATGTATTATGCATATGTATATAAAACTTTAAGACCTCATCACAGCCCAGATTTTCACAATCCCATTCTTACAAAACTCTCCCTCATTGCCCCATTCCTCATAGAAGGGAGATATCTCCTTGGATACCACCCTCCTTTCGACATCTATTCCTAGTAAAACAAGTTGCATCCTCTCCCCGTGAGGCCTAACCAGGCAGTCCAGATAATGGGAAGAAAACCAGTGGTAGAGAACAGAGAATAAAACAAATCCTGTTTCACTTTCTATGGGACCCATATGAAAACCAATTATGCATTTGCTATAAATATGTAGGGGACCAAAGTCCAGCCCGTGCATGCTTCCTGGTGGATGGCCCAGTCTTTATGAGTTCCCATGGGTCCTGGTTTGTTGACTTTGTAGTCTTCATGCAGTGACCTCAACCTCCCCAGCTTGTTCAGTTGTATCCCACACTCTTCCACAAGCCTTTCTGAAATATGTCTGATGTTTGGTTGTGGATTTCTGCATCTGCCTCTATCCTCTGCTGCATAATTCTTCTCAGGAACCAGTTTTGCTAGGTTCCTGTCTGCAAGAATAGCACAGTGTTATTAATACTGTAGGGTGTTGGCTCTTTTTCATGAGAAGGCTCTCAAGTTGGGGCAGTCACTGTTTGACTGTTTCCTTAGTCTCTAATCCATGTTTATCCCTGCACATCTTGTAGGCAAATTTGGGGTTTAAGCTTTTGTGAGTACTTCGATGTCCCCCTCAATATTCATAACAACTTTAGTCTCAATTTCCAGGAACTAAAAACAACATAGTTGTCCCTAAACTGAAGAATGAATAAAGGAAGTTTAGTATAGTACATCTAAACAGTGAAATACTATCCAGCTATTTAAAACAAACACATCATAAATTTTGCAGACAAATGGGGAGAACATGAGAAATACCATCCCGAGTGAGGTAAACCAGAGTCAGAAAGACATGTATGATATATTCTCCCTTAAAAGTGCACTCTGGTTCAGCTCATGGGACTGAACATGGGGACTCCAATGAAGGTGCTAGGAAAGAACTGAAGCAGCTGAAAGGGTGTGCAACCTCTTGGCAAGAACAACATTATCAACCAACCAAACCCTCCACAACTCCCATGGACTAAAATACCAACCATTGAACACATATGGAGAGACCCATGGCTTCAGCGGCATATGTAGCAGAAGATAGCAGTGTCTGGCATCAATGAGAGAAGAGGGCTTTGGTCCAGTGAAGGCGCACTTTCCCAATGTAGGGGAATTCCAAGGCAGTGGGGTGGAGAGGGTGATTGGGAGATGGTGCGCCTTCATGGAGACAAGTGGAGAAGAGGAGGGGGAGGGAAGATGGGACAGGGAGGGGTGGGGCAAGGGGATGACTTTTGAAAGGTGAATGCAGAGATTATCCAATTTAAAAAAATCAATTGAGCTTTTACTGTTAGCCTAAGAAGAGAAATAGGCTTGGGACAAATGTGTGATCAAGAATAAAAACATTCAGAATTTGTCAGGTCTGAAGATGAAGCCACAGGTTTGCACTAAGATGAAGGGTAGGCATGGGAAGCAGTTGCTTTGACCTTATAATAAGCTTATAGAATGAAACCCTACTTTCAATTCACTGTAGAAATTCTTCAGTAACCCTCCTTTTGTGTCACATTTTATTTATGAGGTACTTTCCCAAGTTTTGTCAAGTAAAGTATATGAAGGTCAGAGAGAAGAAATAGTGTGTAGAATTTTGGGCTCAGCCCATCCACCAAATGTATATATTTGCTATACATACATGTGTAGTTATGTGGATATATATGTAAGTATTCAGAAACAGTTGTGAAGCTGGTGAGACAGGTGGTTTGGCCCAACCAGAGTTTCTGTGTGTGTGTGGGGGGGGTCTTTAATCATTGTCTGTATAGGTTTGTTTTTCTTTCTTTTCTGTCTGATTCACAATGAGTTAACTAGTTCTCCACATTTTGCCTGGACAGTGAGAAGTCCTTGATCTGGAAAGAAAAGAAACCGGCATTTATTAGCACAGAACAGTAAGAGAGAGTTAAGTTTTCAGAGGCCATTGACTTCTGGCCCAAAGAACAGTAAGAGATTTACAAGGACATAGATCATAAGTCTTTGGCCTTCCTCCAAAGCTGTGTCCCACCTCCTACCATTCATTCTAAAGACCGGGGCAGGCTCCTGGTATCTTTGCAACAAGGAAGTATTACATCTGGGCAGAAGATCCTGAGGTTATGGGTTGTATAATAAATCAGTTTAACAAGCCCTGGGGAGCAATTTGTTAAGCTACATCCTTTCCATGTTCTATGCTTCTGTTCCTGCTACAAGGTTCATTCATTTATGAGTTTCTGCCTTGATTTCCTTTCATATAGAACTATAAGCTGAAAAATAAAATAAACCTTTCCCTCCTCTAACTTTTTTGGTCATGTTTTATCCCAGCAATAGAAAACAAAGTAAGACAAAGCCTAACTTATAAAATGTTTATGTATTAGCTCTCGGTGACCACAAAGAATTTTTCAATGATTTTCAAACTAAAATTTCAACAGTCAGAAGTAAACCTTTATAAATGACCATGTCTATAATATTTTTTAATGTTATATGTACCAACTCTCAAAAAATAGACTTTTGTATGATTAAATAATCAGTCATTTTCAAGAATAAGATACCAGAAAGAATAGATACAAAGGGTCATTTAACCCATATATTTTTTAAACCAAAGAACAACTAGTGGACCAGGAAATCTTCTCAAATATTAATAGGTGCTACATTTTGAGTTTTTTTTTTCTGACAATGGCTACATGTTATGAATAAAAGCCATTTCTGTATGAGTGCAGAGCGAGGAAAATAATACTCTCATTGCAGGCTTGTTAACTAGAGCGCATTTTGTATTTGGAACAAATACAATTCTTATTGTATTTGTTATAAAATTTTTAGAAAATAAGGAAAACTACTACTAATAATGAAGACAAAAACTGTAGAAGGCATTTTAAGATGCCAGTATTTCCCCAGAGTTTGATCAGGAATATAAAAAGTAAACCTTCTAATATTAACTTTTGTAATTATTTTTCAGAGAATATTTGAGAGTTAGCTGCAATACAAAGTCAGAATGATATTTGAGATTAAATTTAGGTTGAAACTACATTATGTATAATAAATAAGTCTTACAAATATTTAAATACATAATTTTGGTGATTGAATTTCAATATGATTTTCCAAATAGACTGTTTAAATCTAAAATTTCAAAATCTAACTTCTGTTTAAAATACAGAAAATGGGAAAAATCAAAATGTTATCTTTTTAAACAAAAATTATTGAAAATAAATAATTCTCTCATACAATACATTCTAGCCACATGCCACTTCCTCAAATCCTCTGAGGTATGTTTCACCTCCCATTTTCCCAGACGTACTCTCTTCATTTCCTCTTTAGAAAATAATAAGCCTCCATCAAAGAAGACAAAACAAGATTCAATAATCCAAGGCAAAAATTCCTTTACAACAAGGTTGCACAAAACAACCCAATAGAAGGAGTAAAGTTGAAAGAGTAGGCATGAGAAGTAGAGATATATACACTCTCACTGTGAGGAGTTCCATGATGATAGACATATCCAGAAGACCTGGAGCAGGACCGTACAAGCCCGGTGCTTGCTGCTTCAGTCTCTGTGAGCATCTTTGTGCCCTGCTGGTTTAAATGGTGGTCCATGTTCTCTTGGTGTCTTCCATCCTCTCTGAATTTTACAACATTTTTCTCTGTCTTCCACAGGATTACTTAATCTCCAGGAAGAAGGACCTGGTAGAGACCACCAATATAGACATTCTTTCTACATAATGTCTAGCTGTGGTGTCTGCACATCCCCCACCCCGCTGCTAGAGGAAGCCCCTTTTATGGGGACTGGACAAGGCATTGATCTATGAGTATAGCAGAAGGTCATATGAATCATTTCATTTATTTATTATTCCACTTGTTTTTTGTTCTACTCTAGGTCTCTGGGCTATCTGGTCTCCTCCAGGCTGTATAGTTCATGGGATCTCTCTCTTGGTGTGGGTTTAATGTAAACCTAGCATTGGCTGCTATCAAAAGCTTTCTACAGCACTGTTGCCTCAGCACATCATGCATGTGGACCTGACAAAGTATAGGTCTGAGTTTTTGTGGCTTTAACCTTAGAGTATCTTCTGACATGCCTAAAAGACTAAAACACATGGATGGAGGCTCTTTGTAGGCTCCAGCTTGACCTCTTAACATTTAATGAGCTATGTAGAAGTTGTCCTTTGGAATGTGGCTTCACTGTCAGTATTCAGGTAGTGACCATCTGTCCTAACATCAATCTGGGTGGTTTGGGGATTTTCATGGAACGCATACATACAACAACTCGACAGAATGCAATCCAGTCACACCATTTGAAGCTTTGCCTGACTACAAAAGATAGCCAGTTTAGACACAATATCCTTCATTACTAGAAACCCTCACTAGGGTTAGACTGAAAGATTCCAGGAAGTGTCTACTACGTTTCCACATTACTTCTAAATGTTCCCCAATTGCAGCTATATCTTCTTTACTCTTTTGCTGTATCCCTCCCTTGCCTGATCCCTATCACTGGGAGAAATCCACACATATTACCTAAAACCCTCATCTTTATAAAACCTCTGTAGGACTGTGGATTGAAGTTTAATTATCATTTAATAGCTAATATCTACTTATAACTTAATGCACATCATATTGGCTTTTTGAGCCTGGGAGTTCTCAATCAGTGTATTATGTTTTGTTCTCTTTTCAACTTCTATTCATTTACCTACAAATTTCACAATGTCATCACTTTAACAGGTGAGTAACACTGTTGTAACTGTACCACATTTTCTTTAGCTTCATGAATATATAGTATCCATAATTTCCACTTTCTGAATATTATAAATAAAGTATTTGCAATGAACATAGTTGAGAAAGTGTTACCTCTTAAGAAAACAATTTGGATACTCTTCCAGATTATACCATAATAGATAATTCCTTTAATCTTTTTATGCTAAAACTATATATATATATGTGTGTGTGTGTGTGTGTGTGTGTGTGTGTGTGTGTGTGTGTGTGTATGTGTGTATGTAAATATTTAATACAAGTGACTGTGAAATTAACAAAATTAGTCAAGTTTTAAATATTTTATACCATAATCAAATTTTTATAGATATGTGATGTTAATGAATATTCTAAGTTCTTCTCAGTCTATTTCTAAGTTACATGACATCCAAAATGTTATTTTTATGGATTTTGTGTGTGCTTATGGTTCTATTGCTTATTCAGTAATTACCTGGAAATTCCCAAATATCAGGTTCTATTCTAGGTATTAGAATAAAATATTATCTGTAAATGATAATAATTTGTCTAACACAGTGTATCAGGAGAGAAATACAATTAGCAATTAAATAGTAATTAGCATGAATCAATCTGAAAATTTTGTTATTACTATTCTTAAATGAAGTTCCTTTTATCCCTTTGTCTAGCTTATCTAACACATAAGTAATATTTTTGAAATAGATTTGGATATCGTAGTTCATATATAATTTGAATTTTATTTATTGTCACTACTATTCTTATCACTTGATAAATAATATAATTCAACCAATATATCACTACTGTATGTATACTTATAATTCATCAGCCAATAAATAATTATGACAAGTAACTAGTATAGTTTATCACATTCCAATGTTTTTAAATTCATCCAAATTAAGTGAATTTTCTCACATATTTTTATAAATGTTAATTTTTAACATATTACTATACTCATCAACAAGACAGACTTTTATGGGTCATGAGAGATAGAAGCAAACATGAGTGATCTATTTTGTCTAACAACATGTTAACAGTTATTTTGAGTAAGCTTACTCTACTCATTAACACAGGGAAAAACATTAATATTTGCAATATGAATATTATGTGTGACAAAACTGTCATGAAGAAACTGTAGAGGAAATTTTTAAATAAGGATCATTTATGCTTCAAATAACTTCTAGTGAAATATTAAATATTTCTGTGTGAGTATGTATGTGTCATATAGACATATGTCTAGAGGGTGCGTATACACATGTGTGAGAGAATATGGAGTTTAAAAGTTTCCACTGAGTATCATGGGCCATTGACATTATTCAGTATCTTATATAATAATCATTGTCTTTCACTTGATGCACAACTTTAAGATTGGTCTAGTCTGGCTAGACAACTTGCTTTAGGTATACTCTACCTCATTCTCCTTGGACTGAGATTGCACATAAGCTGTCAGTTCTTCCTGGCATCTGTCTGTATTCTGTCTACTGAACTCTGATCTTCATGCTTGTATATAAAAGCATTTATACACTGAGCTGTTTTACCAGCCATATCCAGTAATTATTTGGTTCTGGAAAAAATGGTAATTATGGAATTATCTAATATTTCATTTTACCATCTATGATATGAAAGTCTGAAAACTTCAATGCACATATATATCTTATCCGAAAGCTCAAATAATGGCTATAAATACGATTCTCCCTTATAATACTAGAATAAATATTAAGAACAAAGAAAACTGGACCTGAGAACTACTACAGCTGAAAAACAACTTCAGCAAAGTGGCTGGATATAAAATTAAATCAAACAAATCAGCAACCTTCCTCTACTCAAAGGACAAACATGCTGAGAAAGAAATTGGAGAATCAACACACTTCACAATAGTCACAAAGATCATAAAATACATTTGTGTGACCCTAACCAAGCAGGTAAAGGATCTATATGACAAAACCTATAAGTCTCTGTAGAAGGAAATTGAAAAAGACCTCAGAAGGGAGGAAAGGTTTCCCATGCTCATGGATTGGAAGAATCAGCATAGAAAAAATGGCCATTTTGCCAAAAGCAATCTACATATTGAATTAAATTTCCAACTCAATTCTTCATAGAGTTAGAAAGAACAATTTGCAAATTCATTTTGAATAATAAAAAACCCAGAATAGCAAAAACTATCCTCAGCAATGAAAAAAAAAATCACAAAAGAATCACCATCCTTGAACTCAAGCTGTATTACAGAAAATTGTGATTAAAAACTACATGGTATTACTACGGAGACAGGAAGGTAGATCAATGGAATAGAATTGAAGACCCAGAAATGAACCCACATACCTGTAGTAACTTGATCTTTGACTAAGGAGCTAAAAACATTCAATGGAAAAAGGACAGCCTCTTCAACAAATAGTTCTCGTTCAATTGGCAGTCAGAATGCAGAAGAATCCGAATCGACCCTTTCTTATCTCCTTGTACAAGGCTCAAGTGCAAGTGGATCAAAGACCTTCACATTAGACCAGGTACATTGAAACTAATAGAACAGATAGTGGGGAAGAGCTTAGAACACATAGGCAAAGAGGAAACTTTTCTGAACAGAACACCAGTGACTTATACTCTAAGATCAAGAATTAACAAATGTCACCTCATGAAATTACAAAGCTTCTGTAAGGCCAAGAACACTGTAAAAAGGACAAAACAACAACTAGTAGATTGGGAAAGAATCTTTAGCAATCTTACATCTTATAGAGGGCTAATATCCAAAGTATACAAAGAACTCAAAAAAAAAGAATCTAGAGAATGAAATAATCCTATTAAAATGGAGTACAGTGCTAAAAAAAATTCTAAACTGAGGAATGGCTAATGGCTGAGAAGCACCTAAATAAATGCTCAACATACCTATTCATCAGGGAAATGCAAATCAAAACATCCCTGAGATTTCACCTCACACCAGTTAGAAGGGCTGAGTTAAAAATCACCCTTCATAATCTTCACAAAAACTATGAAATACCTTGGTGTGACTAACTAAGCAAGTGAAGGACCTCTACGACAAGAACTTCAAACCTCTAAAGAAGGAAATTGAGGTGGATCTCAGAAAATGGAAAGATCTCCCATGCTCATGGATTGGAAAGATCAACATTGTAAAAATGGCCATCCTACCAAAAGCAATCTACAGATTCAATGCAATCCCCATCAAAATTCCAACCCAGTTCTTCATGGAATTTGAAAGATCAATGTGCAATTTCATATGGAACAAAAAAAGACCTAGAATAACGAAATCCATCCTCAACAACAAGAAAACATCTGCGGGAATCACTATCCCTGACCTCAAGCTATATTACAAGGTAATTGTGCTGAAAACTGCATGGTCCTGGTACAGAAATAGGCATGTGGATCTATGGAATACAATAGAAGATCCAGAAATGAGCCCTCATGTATATGGTCACCTGATTTTTGACAAAGGAGCTGTAAACAATCAATAGAAAAAGGACAGCCTATTCAACAAATGGTGCTGGTCCAACTGACACTCAGCATGCAAAAGATTGAAAATAGACCCTTTCTTATATCCTTGTACAAAGCTCAAGTGTAAGTGGATCAAAGATCTCCATATTGAACCAGATACACTGAAACTATTAGATGAGAAAGTAGGGAAAACCTTAGAACACACAGGCACAGGAGAAAATTTTCTGAACAAAACACCAATGGCTTAAGCTCTAAGGTCAAAGATTAACAAATGGGACTTAATGAGATTGCAAAGTTTCTGTAAGGTTAAGGACATTGTCAAGAAAACAAAACGGCAGCCAACAGAATGGGAAAAGATCTTTACCAACTCCACATCAGATAGAGGCCTAATATCTAAGGTATACAAAGAACTCAAAAAGCTAGACACCAGAGAATCAAATAACCCTATTAAAAATGGAGTACAGAGCTAAACAAAACGTTCTCAGTTGAGGAATATCGAATGGCTGAGAAATATCTGAGAAAGTGCTCAACATCCTTAGCCCTCAGGGAAATGGAAATCAAAACAACCCTGAGATTTCACCTCACACCAGTCAGATTGGCCAAGATCCAAAACTCAGATGACAACCGATGCTGGCGAGATTGCGGAGAAAGAGGAACACTTCTCCACTCTTGGTGGGGTTGCAAACTAATACAACCACTCTGGAAATCAGTCTGGCGATACCTCAGAAAATTGGACATAATACTACCTGAAGACCCAGCTATTCCACTTCTGGGCATATACCCCAGAGACACCTTAGTACACAACAAAGATATATGCACCACAATGTTCATAGCAGCTCTATTTATAATAGCCAGAAGCTGGAATGAACCCAGATTTCCTTCACATTTACACAATGGAATACTACTCAGCCACCAGAAACAATGACTTGACCAAATTCTTAAGAAAATGGCTGCATCTAGAGAATATCATCCTGAGTGAAATAACCCAGTTACATAAGAACAGACATAATATGCAGTTACTGATAGTGGGATGCTAACCCCAGAGGCTCGCACTGCCCCAGAAACAACTCACAGACTGTATGAAGTCCAAGAAATAAAGAAAACAAAACAAAACAAAAAAATCTTTACAGAACAAGAAAACTTTGACTATTTCCATGTTATATTTTGTTTTATATGTACTTTATGCTCATTGTAACTATTAAGTTTTCAATGCATGCTATCAAACCTTTAAAAAAATCAAGTACTGACTAAAACAATATATTCATATAGTTTTATGTAAAAATTATTTTAAAATCTGAAAAAAGTACTGACAAAAATGTATTGTATAATTTTATTCAAAAAATGCTTAAAATCTGTACATTTATCTTTGTTTTTTAAAATAAAGTTTTTTAAAAAAATCTCAGATGACAGCTGATGGTCGGGAGGATGTGGAGAAAGAGAACCCTCCTCCACTGTTGGTGGTATTGTAAGCTGGTACAAGCACTCTGAAAATCAGTCTAGCAGTTCCTCAGAAAATTGGACACAGTACTACCTGAGGACCCAGTTATACCACTCCTGGGCATATATCCAAAAGAAGCTCAACATCTAACATGAACACATATTCCACCATGTTCATTAGCAGCATTATCTATAATGGCCAGAACCATGAAAGAACACAGATGTCCATTGACAGAGGAATAGGTACAGATATTGTGGTAAATTTACACATTTATACTACTCAGCTATTAAAAACAATGACTTTATGAAATTTCTAGACAAATAGATGGAAATTGGAACTAACATCTTGAGTAAGGTAACCTAGTCACAAAAGAACATTTCTGGTATATACTCACTGATAAGCAGATTCTAGCCCAGAAAAGCTCGGAATACCCAAGAAACAATTTACAGAAATTGTAAAGCTCAAAAAGAAGGAAGGCCAGAGGTGGATGCCTCAGTCCTTCTTAGAAGGGAGAACAAATCACTCATGGTACGAAATAATGGGACAAATAAAGGAGGAAGGATTGGATAAAAGATCATCTAGAAACTGCCTCACCTAGGGATCCATCCCATATGCAGCCACTAAACCCAAGCACTATTGCTGAAGCAAAGTAGTGCTTGCTGGCAGGAATCTGATATGAATGCCTCTTCAGATGCTTTACCAGTGCTACACAAAGGAGAATGCTTGTAGCCTACATCAGAATGTACATGGGAACAATAATGAAGGAGCTAGAGAAAGGACTGAAGGAGCTGCAAAGATTTGCAGCACCATGGAAAGAACAACATTATCAACTAACCACACCCAGGACATCTCTCCAGGACTAAAATACCAACCAATGAGTTTGCATGGATAGGCCTATGGCTTCAAGTGCATGTGCATCAGAGGATAGCATTGTCTAGCATCAGTGGGAAGAGACTCCTTTGGTCTTGTGAAGGCTTGTTTTCCCAGTGTAAGGAAATGCCAAGGTGCTGAGTTCAGACACGGTGTTTGCGAGATGGAACACCTTCATTGAGGCAATGGGGGGGGGGTAGATGGGTTTGGGAGAAAGGGATAACCTCTGAAATGTAAATGCAAAGAATATGTAATAAGATATAAGGAAACCTGGATCTGGAAGATAGCTTAGTTATTGAGAGTTCACACTACTCTTGTAAAGGTCCTGAACTTGAATTAAAGCATCCGGTCTTGTAACTCAAAACCGGATTTAACTCCATTTGCAGTGCTACACCAATTCTTGTGAGAACTTCACTGATGTACATACATCACATATCTATATCTGTAATCTAATCTATATCTATCTCTAGATCTATATCTGTACTTGTAATCCATATCTATATCTATATCTATATCTATATCTATATCTATATCTATATCTATATCTATTTCTATGTCTATGTCTATGTCTATGTCTATATCTATATCTATCTATATATGTATGTATATATGTATACTCAATATAATAAAATAAATTAAACCAATTTTAAAATAACCTTTGAGAAGACAGAATTACCTAAAAATATACCTTTAAATAAGAATTGTAATAAAGAATTTGAGATTCATGATTACATCCAATATGGATCTTGAATAAAAATGTTCTCAGTATAAATTTTACCTATCCACCAATGAAAAAATAAACAGGATTTCTTTTGCTATCTCAGAGGAATAAACTGTTTGGATGATGTAAATTTTTTCATCAGAAAAGATGTGGCTTTTTTTTTATGTATAGATGTGGCTTTTGCTATATATAGATGACTATTTTTTAAAAATAGTTGGTTTAAAAGGAATTTGATATAAGCATTTGTTTTTATGAAAGGTGTTTGAGGAAGCAGTTTTTCTTTTCTGAACACGGACTCTTCATATTTTTCATGATTGTCAAAAGATTATTGAGCTAGATATCAAAAAATAGATCAACAAAAATTTTTATTGGCTTTTAAAATTACTTCAGACCCATGTTTTTTTTTTCTTACAGTCCTATTCCTCAGAGAGAAAAACACTTCAACTGTCATGTTTTGTTGAAAACAACTAAACTTGTTTTTCTACTTTTCTTTGTCATCTAAATTATAGTATGCTGAACTCTCTCCTCTGCATTATTTCTACTTTCATCTTCTCACCACAAACACAAATATATAACATTCTGCTGTATATTTTCTCTTGAATGTGTTTCCATTCCTCAAGGTCAATAGTTCTGAAATCAAATTCTCCATCATATCTCTTGGTTTTCTCCTAAAACATTCCAAGAAAATTTTGTGCTACCATTTCTAGAGAGAGTATTAATGATCTGACACTTTCAAGTTTGTGTTATTTTATTGAGATTTAATCATCCAGGCTAGGAGGATGAAAAGGACATGATGTCAAGTCTGCAATTAGTCCTTGAAGACAGGTATCAGAAAGAAGTATATAAGTCACATATGCAAGTTTGCCTCTGACAGCCATATTTATGTTATAGTACATTGTACAACCTAATGAAACAAATACAAAATTTTCAGTTCTCAAGAATTTTCTCTTCTCAAAATGTTCATTGTATCACTGTATACATCTGTGTGCACATGTGTGGGTGTTTGCAGATGTGTGTGTTTGTGTGTGTGTGTGTGTGTGTGTGTGTATGTGTGTGATTAGGTTAATGTATTACATAAAATATATTAACATTTAAAATACTATAAAACTCATTTAAAATGAGATAGATTTATTTTGTTGCCTAGTGATAGAAGTGTGTGGAATATAGCTGTAAATATTATGCATTGTCCTCCTTATACAGCCTTCAGGTCATATCAAATACTCCTCAGTATAAATTGTAATTTCTGCTATACATATTGTTAAATTGTTTATAAAGAGACTAATACACTTGTCTCAAAATCAAAGCATCAAAATTTACTTTAATTCTACTGTGATTTACACAATAAAATTTAAATATATTTGGAACAAATGCTATTAAATTGTACTTCTGGAAATAATACAGATATTAAATAAATAACTATTATTATTGATGAATGTGAGGTTTAGAAAATCAAAATTATTATACTGGACAATGAAGGACATATGAGCCTGCTTAGATAATAAAATCATTCTGTGTTCATGAGTATATTCTAGGTTATTTACAGCCACAATTAAGAATTGCTGAATCAGAAATAATATGCAGGAAGTAATAAAATCTGAAATAACCAGATAGGTTGCTAAATAACCACCTGTTAAAAATCTATAAAACATATTGAAGAGGATGCTATACATATATATTTACATGGGTTATAAGGATACTAGTATATCTGTCTCAAAAATCACAAATAAATAAACAACAATAAACAAATAAATAAGGAAAGAAAGAAAGAAAAGAAAAGAAAAAAGAAAAGAAAAGAAAACAAAAGAAAACTTTTCTGTTTCAGTCACTTCTGGATAAGCCTTATATTCACGAGTAGTTGCCCAGAATAGAATGGACTCCACAGTTTATTTCTGTGCTTTCATTTGGTTAAAGTTGAATGCATTGTTTGTTTGTTTGTTTCAATTGTTTGTTTGTTTGAGCACAATAAATTTTTTCTTTTGTATGCAAATTTTAATAATTTTAATAATTAGCCAAGTGTATACACAAGCTTGTTTGTTCAGGTCATAAGAGCTGGATGAAAGTTCAAGAAACTGAAATATTCCTTGTGTTACATAAACAACATCATTTGTAACAAATAACCCCATGCAAAGCAAAAAATTAAAAGACAGTATTAGGTTTATTTTCTTTCTTTATGTCTCTGGCTATTCAAGATGATATTTAATGAAAGTATGTGTATGTAGCACTGTGAGAGAAATAGCATAAGAAATGTCATTGTGTTTGACAATATTGTTACAAGGTAGTAAAGATAAATTAGTGTTGGAGAATTACATCAGATGAAGCTATACCCTGAATTCATAGGGACAGTTGAAAAGCAGAAGATTTGATTTAACAGTTAATACAATGAAATTTGTAAATAAATCAGGATCTTATTTTAACCTCCAGAAACTATAATACCCATGAATTTATACAAAGCGATGATTATTGAGGAGAGAGAATTATTCATTGATTTCTAGTCTCTACATGTTCACACGTGAGTAAAACTATCTGTATTCATGTGCATAAACACACACATATACCTGACACATGAAAAACAGAGAAGACTCAAATGAATTTTGATAGTGATTCTTGAGGATTATATGATGTTTAGATAGTAGGCACTCAACAAATATCAGTCAAATGAGGATTAGTGATTAATTCAGCAGTAGGACGTCTAATGATGCTGTATTCATGTTATAGCATTTAAGGAAGAGAGTTGTCATTACTGTGTTAAATTTTCTGTATTTTTTTTATTAATGATTTTATTTATTTACATTTCAAATGATACCTCTTTTTCTGGTCTCTCCTCCACAAACCCCATCCCATCCATCCTATCCATTGCCTCTATGTCGGTGTTCTTCCACCCACTTACCCACTCCTGTCTCACCCCTCACACATCTCTCTAGAGTAGTGCCTCCAAAGGAGTAAAGGCCTCCCCTCACATAGATGCCAGATAAGTCCATCCTCTGCTAGATATGCAACTGAAGCCACGGATCCCTCCATGTGTACTCTTTGGTTGGTTGTTTGGTGCCTGCAAGTCTCTGGGTGGTCCAGTTAATTGATACTGTTTTACCTATGATGTTTTAATCCCCTTCATCTCCTTCAGTCCTTTCTATAGCTCTTCCTTTTTGGTCCCCAGGCTCAGGCTGATGGTTGGCTGGCAAAACCTCTCAGGTAACACCCATTCTAGGCTCCTGTCAGCAAGAGCTTCTTGACATCAACAATAGTGTCTAAGTTTGTGTATTTATTTCTAAAGCCACAGTGAATGTGGGATTGATTTATCTGTTTTTAAATTTATGGGAATTGGCTATTTTTATCAATTAACTGAACTGGGGGCAGGTGATACTGTTCCATAACTGAACGTTTACATTTGAGACCGAGTAACTCATTTTACATAAATCTCTGTTTTTGAATTGATATGCTAAGTTCTAGTTTAAATAAAGATCGTTCAGCTTTATGCATGGGAGAGAAATACAAAACAAAACTGCTATATTATTCTCACCTTTTACTCTATCTATACCCAAGGAGGGGGATGGACAGAGATATAGGATGTGAAAAGAAGAGAAAAATAGAAGAAATCAATAACTAAAATGTGTATTAATTGAGCACTTGTTGAGCACCTCTGCAGGTCAATGTCCATAGGCAGTGGAAATGTCACAGAAATATCTCCAAAGGCAATGTTCTTTCCTTCAATTATGAGCAGTGTTGGAGTTTAACCTGTCATATATTTTAAATAATAATTGTAGATTCATGTTCACTGTTGATATTAGAAAGTTCTTGGCACTATTTGAATAACCTGGGTAAGGTTCCAAAGTTCCTTAAGTCACATTAACTGAGAAAAATTCTTTATCTTTACAAGATAACTCACATGTAGGAAGCACGTGCTAGGATTGAGTGGTTTCCAACCAAGCTGTCTTCCAGGATAAGTATGTTTCATTTCTCTTTTGTCATGGTGATTAAAATATTGAAAAGGGTGATAGTTTAGTCTTAAGTAAATATTATTTAAAAGGCATTCAAATCACTACTATGTTGGAGCAGTGATATGTTTTAGTTGGTAAAGTACTTACCTAGTATACCATTAAAACAAGGCATGGCGGTATAGTGCAATTATATTAGCACTTGGGGTAGAAGCAGGTATAGAAGAACCTCAAGGCCACTAGCAGGTACTTAGCTAGTTGGTGGTCAGACTGCGAAATAAGAATATTGCCTGGCACAAAGTTAAATTAAAGAATTTAACTTATTATATACTCAGGAGTGTCATATAGCCCAAGTTCATCTAAAGGCAGATACTTGTTATATTTGAGAAGCCTAGAATATTTCTTTTAAGCCAAGACTGCTTAACTAATTTAATTTCTTTCATTTTATTTTACTTGAGGTTTTGAGACTATGGCTCAGCTTTGGTGTTGTTGATTTGTTTTGTTCTTGTTTTTGTTTTTATGGTAGCCTGTCACTTTCTGTATGGTCCAGACTGGCTTCAAAGCCAAAATATCTTTTTTTTTTCATTGCTTTCCAGGGTAGGAAATATAAGTACACACCAATGCATTGCCTAATTTAAATGTTTGTATTTTGTAAGGAGGTGGTAACCATGAATTTTCTTTATGTTTTCCTTTAAGGCTTTTAATTATTTTGTGTTCAGAATGAAATCATTTACCATTTTAATATCTAGTAACACGCAAAATATGGAGTTTAGACTTAAATGAACTCTTACCTAACAAATTGAATTTAATGAATTAAATCCATGAATAACTTACAAAAATAATTTCCAAGGAATAGTAAAATGGTTCAGTAGATAAATGCGCTTATTGCCAAGTCTAGAGACCTGAGTTTCATTCACAGGACTCAAAAAACAAAAGAATTGACCTCTGAAAGCTGCCCTCTGACCTCTGTGGATGTACAGTGGTATGTATGACCTGAACAAAACTTAAAATAATAAATATAATATATTTTTAAAACAATCTCCCAGGTAGAAAAGGATCAAGCTTATTAAACTATAACTGGGATAGAAACGTATTGAGACACATACTTGCCCTTTTCTTTATTAAAACAAACACTTGATCAAGAATGTATCTAAATGTGCTTCAGAACTTGGATCTTACAAAGACATAGATAGATTAAAAACAGAATTATTATCATTATTTAAAATACTATAAGTGCATAAACAAATAAATAAGCTGAAAAATTCTCAGATGACAGGTTTTTTTCCCTTTAGTATTTATTACTCTCTGTATCTACATTTGAACAATGCTCTCCTATCCTTCTGCTCACATTCCCCTCCCCCTTCACTAGTCCTCAGGAAGGTGCACTCACCTGCTCCTAATCGCCCTCTCCACCTCATTGCCTTGGCATTCCCCTATATTGGGAAAACTTGCCCTCCCTGGACCAAAGGCCTCTTCTCACATTGATACCAGACACTGTAATCTTCAGCTACATATGCAACTGGAGCCATAGATCTCTCAATGGGTACTCAGTGGTTGTCGTTTTAGTCTATGGGACTTGAGGAAGGTTTGGTTTGTTGATAATGTTGTTTTTCCCATGAGGTTGAGACCCCTTTCAGCTCCTTCAGTCCTTTCTCTAGCACCTTCATTGGGGTCCCCATGTTCAGTCCAATGGTTAGCTGCAAGCATGCTCAGCTGTATCTATATGACACTGGCAGAGCCCCTGAGGAGGCATCTCTGTCTGGTTTCACCCAGTAAGTACTTCTTGGCATCAGCAATAGTGTTTGGGTTTGGCGACTGCATATGGGGTGGATCCCCAGGTGAGGTAGCCTCTGAATGATCTTTTCTTCAATCCCTGCTCCTCTATTTGATCTTGTATTTTCCCCTCCTTCTAAAAAGAACTGAGGCATGTACATTTTGACCTTCCTTCTTTTTGAGCTTCATAAGGTCTGTGAATTGTTTCTTGTGTATTCAGAGCTTTCTGCGGCTAGTATCCACTTATCAGTGTGTGCATACCATATGTGTTCTTCTGTGACTGGATTACCTCATTCAGGATGGTAGTCTTTTCCTGGTTACTTAAGCTGTTCCTCCTAAGAATTTTAAATTTCTTATGACATTAAGATACAATAGTATCAATTGCAAAGCACTTCTAAGAAAAACACAAAGATTCATAAGGTCTAAATACTGTCACAGTCAGCAAAATCTCAATCTAATTTTAATGATGTATCTGTAACATCAGAGCATACACATTCAAACACAGTATATATTCTGGTACTACAAAAATACATGCACACATGCAATTGGTTATATTACGTTTGACATAATTCATATAGTTATTACGCAATGGTTCTAAAGACTATAATGTTATTAGTATATTTACATTAGGGTTTTTTTTTATTACCAATTGATTGTGTAAAAGGGTAGAGTGAAACATCTTATTCATGTTTTTAATTAAACATTTTTCCTTAAGATAAATTTGAGTAAAGTTTGGTCTTGAGTATGCTCTGGAAAGTGGAAGGAATGAAATTTGAAGCTAAGTTATAGGACAATTGCAGTACCTCATGAGTTTAAAATTAATAGCTTGAACATTTTTATAAATGTTGGTTGAGTTTATGCTTCTCTTGTAATTTATTTAGTTGTGTCTTGAATGCATACAGTTTGGAATACTTTATGTTAATTTTCTTCAAATTAATCTGAATTACACTAGTGAGATCAATTTAGCAAGACTGATAAAATACGTGTGATAGACTAATAGAAATATTCTTTCAGAAAAACCCTAGCTGGACATCATGGACAATTTATTTAGTAGGCTAAAAACATATGCATTATACACACACATAGTTTTCTAATGAATTTATATCTGTAACTGTGTAACATGACTGGGGTCCTGTCCAAACTTATGTCTACCAAATAAATGTGTCTTTAATTTTTTTCTCTTAAAACTGGCTGTTTTGCCAATTTTCTAATTTTCCTCAAAGAATCAACTATTCATTTAAATGATTCTTTGTATAATTTGTTTCTATTTCTATATTATTGTTTTCCACGCAAAAATTGGTTGTTCCTCTCAACTCATTTTTAGTATAATCTCATTCTAATTTTTCTAGAACTCTCTACTGTTTTATAAAGTTATTAACATATTTCTCTAGTATTACCTCATAAGCACTTAGTGTTGTAAAATTGCCACAAAAACATCTTCATCGTGACCCAAATGACTGGGTATGTGGCGTTTTCATTTCATGTAAGTATAACAAGGTTTTTTTTTCTTTTACTACTTTAAATTTTTTACAATCTAATACTTACCTCATACTGGTCTACCCTGCTCTCCCACAGTTCCACATCTCAATCCTCCTCCCTCTGTCTTCAAGACGATGCTCCACCATACCCTCAACCCCACCCAAGCCCACTCTCCACTTTTCTAATGGATTAGGCACATCTTCTCTAGCTGAGACCAGACCAGGTAGTCTTCTGCCAAATATGTGTCACAGGCCCTCATACCAGCTCATGCATGTTGCCTGTTTGGTGGCTCAGTGTCTGAGAGATTATACAGGTCTGAGTTTGTTGAGACTGCTGGTCCTTCTATGAGAACTCCCTCCTCCTTAGCTTCTTTCAATCTTTCCACAGTTAAACCACAGAAGTCCCCATCTCCAGTTCATTGTTTGAGTGTAAGTATCTTTTCTGCTTCTTAGTCAACTTCTTGCTTAGCCTCTCAGAGCACAGCCATGCTAGGCTTCTGTCTCCAAATGAACCATAACATCTGTAGTAATGTCAGGCCTTGGAGCCCATCCCTCCTTGACATGGATCCCATGTTGGGTCCGTCACTGGACCTCAGACTTTTCTCTACTTTTGTTCCTGCAGTTATTTTAGACAGGAACAATTCTGGGTCAGTGTTTTTGACTGTGGGATGGCAACCACATCGTTCCACTTGATGCCCTGCCTTTCTACTGGAAGTAGACACTACAAGTTCCTTCTCTCCACTGCTGAACATTGTATCTAAGTCCCCCCTTTGAGTCCTGAGAGTCTCTCAACTCTTAAGTCTCTGGTACATTGTAGAGGGTCCCCCACATCTCACTTTCCAAGTTTGCATTATTCCATTGTTACCTCCGGATTTCTTTTCTACTTTGCCTCAATACCTGATCATATTTCCCCTAACCTCTGCCCTCCCACTTTTTTTTCCCACTCAGGTTTCTTCCTCTCTCTGCCTCATATGATGGCTTTTTTTTCCTTCCCAAATGGGATTGAAGCATCTTCATTTGGGCCCTTCTGCGTGTTAACCTTGAATTCTGTGGATTGTATCCTGGGTATTCTGTATGTAGTTGGCTAATATTCATTTATTAGTGAGCACATACCAACAATGTTCTTTCAGGTCTGAGTTACATCCCTCAGGAAGATCTCTTCTAGTTCCATCCATTTGCCTGCATAACTCATGATGTCCTCATTTGTAATAGCTAAGCAGTATCCCACTGTGTAAATGAACCACAACTACTACAATTTACATCTTGTTTTTATTACCTGGAATAACTTTTCCATCCTTTTACCTGAAGGTGATATTTATTTGATGGTAACATATGTTTCTTGGAGACCACAAAAAGATATATTCAGTTGTCTAATCCAATCTGTTATTCTCTGTTATTAGGGAACTGAGACCATTAATTTTGAGTTATTAATGGTTTGTTTTTACTAGTTCCTATTTTTTGTTGTGGTTGTGTGGGTTTTCTCTTCTAGTTATCTGTTCTTTGATTATTTGCTCTTTGTGTTCTCTCAGGTGTGTTATAACAACTGTATTTTCCATCATCATCAATTAGTATGTCTTTCGCTCAGAGTCACTAATTTTTAAAAGAATATGTAGTTTTTAAGGCCTAACTAATATTTAAAAGAATATCTACATTTCTGTGAAGATAAATATTAATAAAACATCAAAGTTAGGTTATAAAATATTATCCAATTAGAAATAAATAAAGGAACTATATATATATATATATATATATATATATATATATATATATATATATATATATCAATATCTGAAGCATATTTTTAAAAATATTTTCCAGCTTCTCTAAGAAACAATTAAGTGTAGTTTAATAACATTATTTGAGATTAGGATGGAGTTAGAGCAAAGTCTTCAAAAGAATATGTCAGGACGTATAAATAGTATTCTTTCCATTCCTATAAAAGTTGATGGAGTCTGGTAATGATGGTTCATACCATTTAGTTCTCTGGAGGCAGAGGCAAATATAATTTGTTAGTGCAAAGAAAAATCAGCTTTATACACATAGTGAGCTCCAATCCACCTAGAGCTATATAGATAACATTGGCCCTAGGAGAAAACTTATCACAATAATTCTCTTAAAGGAAGAAAGGAAGAAAATGACTTCCAATGGTATATTTCTCTTCTTGTGGATCAGAAAAGCATTTTATTTGTTCTACCTCTCATGATATCTGTGTAACTTATCAGGTAGTTGAATTATTCCCTCAAGCTTACATCAAGAAAGAATTACGTGATGTGAACAATATGTAACTACCATATTCAGAACCTGCTACCAAACTCCAGCATATGACATCTTTCAATATATATTTTTATACCCATATATTGGAATGCCTTTATCAGAAAACCATCTTCTTGCAACAGATGATAGTTAACACTTAGACCTACAACTGGACAATATGCATGAGTAAGAAACTCTGGAGCACTCAGACCTAAATGGGATTTTTTTAAATCAAATCCCTTCATTAAGTCTTTGAGGTCTAGGTTGAAGAGGAGGCAGAAAGATTGTAAGATGAAGAGTGATGGGTGACTCTAGAGAAACAGTGTCTTTCAGACATAAAAGAACTCATGCACATGTGAACTCAAAGAGGCTGCGACAACACGTGCAAAACTTTCACTGGTTCAAACTGGACAAAATTCAAGAACTGAGAAGGGGAAGTACACAAAAAATATTCATCATTTACTAAAGAGCTAGGTGCAATTGATAACAACTTGAAAGGCGATAATTGATTTTCTATAACATGCTATTGTAGATATACAGGTATTTCTACTGTTGTAGAAATGTAGCTATAACAATCATGTCCTAAAATAGGACCCATGCCTAGGAGTAGTTGACCAAAATAAAACAGATGCCATTTCATGGTAGTGGTGGTGGTAACAGTAGTGGTGATGGTGATAGTGGTAGTAGTTCTGTTTCTGTGTGTGTATGTATGTGTGCACACACGCACACTTTATACTTTCCTCTTACTATTTTTTTTAGTTTAGTTTGTGTTAAGCTTTGCATTTTTTGGTTCTTTGTTTTGGTTTTACATTTTCTAAAGGAAAATGATAGAGAAGAAGGACAGAACATGAAGCTATTTGCATAAGGAGCTTTAAGGGCTTGAAGAAACTGGAAGATGGAAAGAAATATAATAGATCAAATTGCATGAAAAATTAAAATAAAATTGTTTATAACAAAGTTAATGTTGGATAAAAGAAGGACAAGAAAGCAGAGTGACCAGGATGGATATGGTATGAAAGCCTTTTTAATCATCAGTTATTCAGTGCAGGTTTCTAAATAAAATCATCTTGCTCAAGTTTCCATTACCTTTCAAATTAGCCATCATTACAAAGACATGTCTTCTCAATTGTGCAAATAGTCTTATACATAGACCCATTGTAATCAGGAATTCAAGAAATGAATAAGGGGAGAATAAACACGAAGAAAAACTGAGGATCTCCTTGCTTTTGGTTCATTACGTTAGGTAATGAAGTGAGAGAAGAGAAAAATATGACACCAGCACTTCCAATGTCACCTTGGAAAGCTTAACAGAGCAGTCACCGTGGCCTTCCTACCTCCCAACTTAGAATTTATTTTGCCAAAAAGCAGTTAAGAAAAGACGTAAAACACTTTGAAGGTGAATTACTACTTGTACAGGAAAGTGAGAAGAATAAGCGCGGCAAGATGATGCTTTCCACTGGTCATTAGGAAATGCACAGTGAACAGGGATGGGGATCTGGCTCATTGGTAGCATGCACAAGGCACTGGGTTGGTTCTTTAGCACTACAAGTCAAAAGTGAATATTTCCAGATTCAAAAATGTAATTCAGTGGTGCCACATTGTTAACTTGTGCCTCAATTTTAGAAAATTTATGGTGGTTATAAATGATTATTGCAGTTATATATGCAAGAATATGACTATCATAAATAATGTGGCCATACAATTTTCATCAATATTTATCACTTGACAGATTCCAAATAGTTGGGAAAATTTGATGATAGGTAAGAAATATTTCTGGTCTCATTATAAAGGGTAAGAAACATTTGAAGTTTCTGGTACCTGAATCATTTGTAGACAAGCAACGTTCATGTTTATAAGCAGGAAGTTCCTTAATATTTTCTTAAACCACATATACTATATCAGAACTGCCTATAACTCTATCAAAAACAGCCTTCTGTGCTCCAAATGTAATGTCTCAAAAGCATGAAATCAGCATGTACAAAATCTGCATCTTCTGAACTATATTGCAAAATGCAAAGGGGTCTCTCTTTCTACTTAGAAAATTGTAGTGCTTTTCCAGGTCAGAGTCTGCTACTGCCACTTATTTCACAGTGACAGTGCCAGTGACTGTCATTAACAGTGAAAACTATGGAACAAAGTAGTGCATGCTGTCCTGAAAAATATCTCTCTCGGATAATAACTAACTTGTTATGAAAATTTGCCTGAGAGTTTATCTAACATTGATTTTTATATGACCTTTTTCAGGACTCACTGAAGAAACTGACAGGAGAAATGATTCCTTCCTTAAGTGTCACAATAGTATATGTTTTCTATTTGACACCTATCAAAATCTCCTTTCCTCACTGCTTCCTACTCTGAAGTTTTTACTGTTTGCTATACAAGTTTCTCAACTTTGTATTTCCTACATAGTTGCAAAATGATCAATCCAATTTCAAGTGATACAAACTTTCTGACATACCTTTCATACCTGTTTTGTAGAGTAAGATTGGAGCTAAGCCTGTTGTGTTTTTATCACAATCTACACTATAACATTTTTCCTGAGCTGGTTTTAAATTGATCTTTGACCAGCTGGCAAATTGCATGATAATCACCACCATAAAACTCTCTAGATAGTACAGATGACTATCGGGCAGGTTTTGTCCACGTGAGGCAAAACCTGCTTTCAGGTAACATAAGTGCTAAATCAAACCAAAGAATCAGAACAAAATACATAATCACATGATAAGTACAGTACCCACTACTAGGTCTACTAAGAGAAAATCAATTTAGTTCCTTATTCTATTTGTTCTTTCTGATCTTTGATAGCAAAGAAAAGCACTGAACACTGTTGTGCGCAGTGAAATTGATACCACAAGATGATACCATTTACTGAAAAACACATTAATGCCCCAAGACAACCAGTGCATTTCAGATGGAGAGTGTTCCAGGAATCAGCAAAGGGTCAGCAGGATATTTATGTGGTGCCATTTTAAAATGAACTAAATTATTGATATGACCTAATTTCTTTCAAAACATCTTGGAAACAAAATGCTTTCAAAACAGTAGAATAGCTTCAGGAAGCTGGGTCTGAGCTCTATAAGTTTAGGTTTTAATAGGTTGTGCTTTTCTTTACTAATGTCTGTTTTAAAGAGAAAGCTCCATGACTAGAAGTGAGGACTACACCTATCTATGTATATAAAGACAAATATTAATTATGGATTATGGTGATTAAAGTGGCAGATGGTTTTTGTTTATTTAGCATAGCTAATTTTCTTTTGAGCCATTATCTCATACAGCCCAGTATGATGTCCAATTCACTCTGTAGATAAGAAAAGCTCTGAGCTCCTATCCTCCAATCAAGTGCTTTGAATCAAGGATGTCCCCAACACACCTGAATTTAAACTACAAAGACATTTCCTATGTCTAGTCATTCTGAGTATTCCTTTTAATCACATGCTTTCCATTGTATACTAAACTGACTATATATCTTTTAATTCACCAAGGAATCTTTAGTCAAATTAGGTTCCTGCATTCAAATTTAGTTTACTCTGCTTCTGCTGTAATAGCCAAAGGTAACTGAAAAAAGTATATTCACTTCTCAATCTTGAAGACAATAAAAAATTTTCATGTTTTTTGGTTTTATTAGCTACAGGAACAGGAATTCTCAGTCAATGATTCAAGCCCTCAGAAAATCTGGAGACCTAAATGGTGGAAAGTAAAAAATTACAGGAACTGACTAGTTCAATTTAAGTGGTTATTCTTTTCGTACTGATGTGTCATTAGGTACAGTGAAATCAGTCTAGAAAGTGCACAGTCGAAACATGCACATAATTTAGTAATCATTGATTTTGAACAGTGGGTCATACTGAATTATTTTGTGATAATTATTGTAATCAAAACTAATATGGGTATTGCCATTGACCTGAGTTGCCTCCCAGAAATCAAAAGTTAAATTCCTCTTGCTGAAGACGCCATATATTTCAGAAACAGAATTTGTAAAAATCAAATTGAATCAGATTTGGAAGCATCTACCCTAAGAGATAACTATCATAGAATCTGAAGATGTTATGCAATATGCCAGAGAAAAAAAAGTAATCAATATATCTTGCCCAGATATAATGTTTCAAAACCACAAAACTGACCATCACAGCAAGATATTCTCAAAGATAAAAAATCATTCACAGCATTGGAATAACCTATAGACATCTAATTATTTACAGTCTGATATACTCAACAAAAGGGAATTCTTGCCTGGTACTGTGAACCTAGCCATCTCCTTATTCCAATGAATCCACTCTTCAATTTTTTTTAAACCATTGTGAATTCTAACTGTATTTTTACCCCCCAGATAAATGTAGCTCTCACATTTATGAAAAACACTTTTTTGAAGCATAACAATTGTTCAAAATATAGTCATCATGGGTGCCAAGCCCCAAATGACACTTCTAGATACAATCCTTACAACTAAGGCTCAAGTAATATCTTAGAAGACCTTGCAGAAAGATTGTAAAAGCCAGAGGAACAGGGCGTTTGCTGAAAGATGATGTCTTCTAGATGTGACAGGGAAGCTGCACCCATGATCTCCACTAAATACTTTCCTAAAGCAGAACTGGACAAACATTACTCAATAAACCAATATGAAATGGGGAGATCTCACAGAAAGCCATATCCAGATTAAGAACTTCAGGGATTAGTGGCTTATGAGAAATAAAGAGATAGTCTCTGTAACAAGAGCTCTTAATTGATCATCAAACCCCAAGTAATCATCCCTGTTTTATATATATATATATATGGACTCAGCAGTATCTAGAAATTCACACACACACACACACACACACACACACACACACACACATGCACAAAACACACACACATAAAGAATATGTAGTCAATTTGAGAAGAAATTGTTTAGAACATGGAAGAAGTTTATAAAGAAAAAAATGACATAAATGTAGCATATATTTAATTAAAATTGTATATAACAATTGTAAAAATAAACATACAAAATTTTAAAGTGGTTATACTTTTTTCAAGATCAATAAAAACTGTCAGAAAAACATTCCTATTCATTTTATTTTCCTAGTTTTACTGTTTAATTTCATGTAAAGAATAACTGAGTAGTGATAAAACATGAATTGTCTTTAAAAACAATTAGCATGTACACATTATTAAATTTATAAATTTATTACCAACAAATATAGAATGGTGAACATAATGTTAGCTGTGAGGGTTTGCATATTTCTGCATCATCATCTTTGCCAGATGAAATGTTCCACTAGATTATAAGATGTTTTTATCCTTATATTGTCTGTTTCATATCATGGGTTTCAATAATTGTTCTCCAAATATTATCATCCTTGAGTTTTTGAAAAATGTCAGTTTCCACCCTGCAACTTTGGGGCACAGAACAGGGCTCAGGCCATCTGCCACCTGGACCAGCAGTTCCTAAAGTTTTAGACTGGTGAGTAAGAGATCTGGGCAGCCAGGGAGCAGAGAGATCTCTGCCGAGTGCACATGGAAGGTGCAGCCATGCCCTGCCTGATCCAGGGACCAGGAATACAGCAATGGAACCTCTGCTTCCAACCAGTGACTTTGGGGTGCAGAACAGGGCTCAGCCCATCTGACACCTGGACCAGTGGAGATCCAAGGACACAGAGCAGATACAAGAGAAAGGCAAGAACATATCAGGACAACAAGATGGCAAGAGGAAAGCGAAAGAGTATATCACAAGGAGACCAAGACAACCTGGAAAAATTAGTACTAAACTCTCCGATAACAGCAAACATTGGAATGCCAAACACTCCAGAAAAAAAAAAGATGCAGACCTGAAATCATACCTCAGACACTGATAGAGATACTTAAACAAGAACAGGAGGAAAAGCAAAAAGAACCAGAATCTTTTAAAGAGGAAACAAGAAAAACACTCAAATTACTCAAAGAACTAGAGAAAAACAGAACCAAAGAGATGCGGGAATGGAAAAGTGAATTTAAAATGGAAATTGACACAATAAAGAAAACACTAAATGAGATAACCCTACAAATATAACATCTAAAAAAGAAATCAGGAGTCACAGAAGCAAGCATTTGCAATAGACTACAAGAGATGGAAGAAAGAATCTCGGGGAAAAAAGACAACATTGTAAACATAGAAAAAAACAGCCAGAGAAGGTGCAAAAAACAAAAAGCTCCTAACCCAAAATGTCCAGGATATCCAAGACACATTGAGAAGACCGAAACTAAGGATAATAGGAATAGAAGAGGGAGAAGAGTATCAACTAAGAGGTACAGTAAATATCTTCGACAAAATCGTAGAAGAAAACTTCCCTACCCTCAAGAATGAGATGACCACAAGCATAAAAGAAGCCTTCAGAACTCCTGGTTGGACCAGAAAAAAAATACCTCCAGACACATAATAGTAAAAACATCAAGTGCCCAAAGTAAAGAAAGAATACTAAAAGCAGTAAGGGGAAAAGGTCAGGTAACATATAAAGACAGACCAATCAGACTCACACCCGATTTCTCAAGAGAGACTATGAAAGCTAGAAGATCCTGGACAGACATCATGCACACCCTAAGAGAGCACAAGTGCCAGCCCAAGCTGCTATACCCAGCAAAACTATCAATCACCATAGATGGAGAGATGAAGATATTCAAGAAAAATCTAAATTTACACAATATCTAACAACAAACCCAGCACTACAACAAATTGTAGGTGGAAAACCCAGTACAATGAGGGGAACTACATCCTAGTAAAAACAAGAAAACTCCTAAGCAAGAAAACCAAAAGAAGAAAAAAGACACAGACACAACTCAACCTACAAAACAATAATAGCAGGAAACAGAAACCACTATTCCTTGATATCTATTAACATAAATGGACTCAACTCCCCAATAAAGAGACATAGGCTATCAGACTGGATACATAAACAAAATCCAGCATTTTGCTGCATAAAGGAAAATCATCTAAGAGCAGAGACAGATACTATCTCAGAGTAAAAGGGTGGGAAAAAAACTTCTAAGCAAACAGCTCCAAGAAGCAAGCTGGAGTGGCTATTCTAATATCGAATAAAGTAAATTTCCAACCAAAAGTTATCAAAAAAGATAAGAAAGGACACTTTTTACTCATTACCGGGGAAATTTTTCAGGAGGAACTCTCAATCCTTAACATATATGCTCCAAATAATAAAGCACCCACATTCATAAAAGAAACCCTACTAAAGCTCAAAAAATACATTTCACCCCAAACAATAATAGTGGGAGACTTTAATACCCCACTCTCACCAATGGGTAGATCATGGAAACATAAACTGAACAAGGACACTGTAAAACTAGCAGTGACTATGAATGAACTGGAATTAATAAATATCTACAGAACATATCATCCAAAAGTAAAAGAATAAACATTCTTCTCAGCACCCCATGGCACCTTCTCAAAAACTGACCACATAATTGGAAACAGAACGAGTCTCAATCGATATAAGAAGATTAAAATACTCCCATGCATCCTCTCAGATCATCATGGTCTATGGCTAGTCTTTAACAACGTCAAAGACAACAAAAAGCCCACATACACATGGAAACTCAACACGCTCTGTTAAACGATACCAGGGTCAAAGAAGTAATAAAGAAAGTAATTAAGGATTTTCAAGAATTCAATGAAAATGAAAACACAACATATCCAAACATATGGGATGCAATGAAAGCAGTAGTGAGAGGAAAACTCATAGCCCTAAGCTCTTCCAAAAAGAAACTAGAGAGAGCATACATCAGCAACTTGACAGCATAGCTAAAAGCTCTAGAACAAAAAGAAGCAGATATACCCAAGGAGAGTAGGCGGCAAGAAATAATTAAAATTAGGGCAGAAACAGACCAAATAAAAACAAAAAGAACCATTGAAAGAATGAACAAAACAAAAGCTGGCTCTTTGAGAAAATCAACAAGATCAATAAACCCCTAGCCAGACTAACTAGAGGGCAAAGAGAGATTGTACAAATTAACAAAATTAGGAAAGTGCAGACATAACAACTGAAACTGAGGAAATTCAAGAAATCATCAGATCCTACTACAAAAACCTATACTCCTCAAAGTTGGAAAATCTGGAGGAAATGGTTGAATTCCTAGACAGATACAATATCCTAAAGTTAAACTAGGACAAAGTAAACCATCTAAATAATCCCATAACACCCAAAGCAATAGAAGAAGTCATCAAAAGCCTCCGAACCAAAAAAAAGCCCAGGTCCAGACGGGTTTCGTGCATAATTTTATCAGGCATTTAATGCGGACATAACACCAATACTCTCCAAACTATTCCAAAAGATAGAATCAGATGGAATACTACCTAACTCATTTTTTGAGGCTACAGTAACCCTAGTTCCTAAATCACACAAAGACCCTACAAAAAAAAAGAACTTCAGACCAATCTCACTTATGAACATTGATGCAAAAATACTCAACAAAAACCTTTCAAACCGAATCTAAGAACACATCAAAACGATCATTCACCATGACCAAGTAGGCTTCATCCCTGGGATGCAGGGATGGATTAATGTAAGGAAACCCATCAATGTAATCCACCATATAAACAAACTCAAAAAACAAAATCACATGGTAATCTCACTGGATGCTAAGAAAGCATTTGACAAAATTCAGC
Organism: Micromys minutus; assembly: GCF_963924665.1. NCBI lineage: Eukaryota > Metazoa > Chordata > Mammalia > Rodentia > Muridae > Micromys > Micromys minutus. Next base: position 10,771,917 of record NC_137973.1, read on the forward strand.
ACCCCTTTATGTTAAAAGTACTGGAAAGAACAGGAATCCAAGGTCCATACCTAAACATAATAAAAGCTATATACAGCAAACCAATAGCCAACATCAAACTTAAGGGTGGGAAACTTGAAGCAATCTCAATAAAATCAGGGACTCCACTAGGCTGCTGACTTTCCGCCTACCTATTCAACATACTTCTGCAAGTACTAGTTTGAGCAATTAGACAGCAAAAGGAGATCAAGGGGATACTACTCTGAAAGAAAGAGGTAAAAACATCACTCTTTGCAGATGACATGATAGTGTACTTAAGTGACCCCAAAAATTCCACCAGAGAACTCATACAGCTGCCAAACAAGTTGAGCAAAGTGGCTGGATACAAAATTAACTCAAACAAATCAGTAGCCTTTTTATACTCAAAGGACAAACAAGTGGAGAAAGAAATTAGGGAAAAGATACCCTTCACAATAGTCACAAAGACTATGAAATACCTTGGTGTAACTCTAACTAAGCAAGTGAAGGACCTGTATGACAAGAACTTCAAACCTCTATAGAAGGAAATCGAGAAAGATCTCAGAAAATGGAAAGATTTCCCATGCTCATGGATTGGAAGGACAAACATTTGCCATCCTACCAAAAGCAATCTACAGATTCAATGCAATCCCCATCAAAATTACAACCCAATTCTTCCTTGAGTTGGAAAGATCAATGTGCAATTTCATATGGAATAACAGAAGACCTAGAATAGCTAAATCCATCCTCAATAACAAGAAAACATCAGCAGGAATCACTATTCCTGACCTCAAGCTATATTACAAAGCAATTGTGCTGAAAACTGCATGGTACTGGTACAGAAATAGGCATGTGGATCAACGGAATAGAATAGAAGCTCCAGAAAAGAGCCCTCAAATATAAGGTCAACTGATTTTTGAAAAAGGAGCCGTAAACATTCAATGAAAAAAGGACAGCCTATTTAACAAATGGTGCTGGTCCAACTGGCACTCAGCATGCAAAAGAATTAAAATAGACCCTTTATCTCCTTGTACAAAGCTCAAGTGTAAGTGGATCAAAGATCTCCACATTAAACCAGATACACTGAAACTATAAGATGAGAAAGTAGGGAAAACCTTGGAACACATAGGCACAGGAGAAAATTTCTGAACAAAACAACAATGGCTCAAGTTCTAAAGTCAAAGATTAACAAATGGGACTTAATGAGATTGCAAAGTTTCTGTAAGGCTAAGGACATTTTCAAGAAAATGAAATGGCAGCCAACAGAATGTGAAAAGATCTTTACCAACTCCACATCAGATAGAGGCCTAATATCCAAGGTATACAAAGAACTCAAAAAGCTAGACACCAGAGAATCAAACAACCCTATTAAAAATGGGGTACAGAGCTAAACAAAACGTTCTCAATTGAGGAATATCGAATGGGTGAGAAACATCTGAGGAAGTGCTCAACATCCTTACCCATCAGGGAAATGCAAATCAAAACAACCCTGAGATTCCACCTCACACCAGTTAGATTGGCCAAGATCCAAAACTCAGATGACAGCAGATGCTGGCTAGGTTGCAGAGATAGAGGAACACTTCTCCACTGTTGGTGGGGTTGTAAACTGATACAACCACTCTGGAAATCAGTCTTGGAATACCTCAGAAAATTGGACATAGTACTACCTGAAGACCCAGCTATTCCACTTCTGGGCATATACCCCAGAGACACTTTAAGATACAACAAAGATACATGTACCACAATGTTCATAGCAGTCCTATTTATAATAGCCAGAAGCTGGAAAGAACCCAGAAGTCCTTCAGTAGAGGAATGGATACAAACATTGTGATACATTTACACAATGGAATACTACTTAGCCACCAGAAACAATGACTTAACCAAATTCTTAAGAAAATTGATGCATCTGGAGAATATCATCCTGAGTGAGATAACCCAGTCACAAAAGAACAGACATAATATGCAGTCACTGATAGTGGGATGCTAACCCCAGAGGCTTGGACTGCCCCAGAAACAACTCATAGACTGTTTGAAGTTCAAGAAAAATAAAGAAAAGTAAAGAAACAAAATAAAAGTTAATCCTTACACACCAAGAACACATTGACAAATTCTAGGTTACACACTGTATTACATGTACTTATTGTTCATTGTAAAAAAAAAAAAAAAAAAAAAAAAAAAAAAAAAAAAAAAAAAAAAAAAAAACAAAAAAACAAAAAATAAATAAATCAAGTTGAACATTAAAAAAAGAAAAAGAAAAATGTCACATTGTATTATGGCATTTTGTTTTATGAATTCTGCATTTTAAAGCATATTTGTATGTTAACTCAGAAGATGTGTAATTATATAAATTTTAAATTGTGCATGTTGGGCTTGGGAGTTGGCTTAATAATTAAGAGTGTTTAATCCTATTCTAGAGAACACAGGTTTGATTCCCAGCATTAACTTGTGGCTCACATTGCTATAATGACCCAATTCCCAAGATATCCAATGTCCCTTTTTTTTCTGAGTTCAGTGGGTACCAAGTATGTACTTGGTACACATTTATGTATTCATATATAACAATGAAACAAATCTATCAGAAGTTTCAAAAAATTTTATTGCCTTTAATTTTATATCTAAATTATTTTATTATTTATTACTATCTCAATAAAATTATTAAGAACTATTTTGAGGGTTTAGGAGGTGAAGTAGAAAAAACACTATTATTTATTTCCCAAAATTTAGTAAAATTCACAGGTTTAAATATGCAAGACTGAATATTTGGAAGGATTTTTGAGGCAATCTATTTCTGTCTCTGTGTCTCAGGTGTATGTGTTTGTGTGTGTGTGTGTGTGTGTGTGTGTGTGTGTGTGTATGTGTGTGTGTGTGTGTGTGTGTGTGTGTGTATGTGTGTGTGTGTGTGTGTGTGTGTGTGTAATTTGCTTAATATTATTGTTGTCACAAAATTACCTATTTTATATTTTATACCTGATGGTTAAAATTTTTTGAATAGTAGGGTTGCTTTTTTTATTTATACATATAATTTTCTCTTTTAAAATGTAATTGGCTATTTTATTTATTTATATTTCAAATGTTGTTCCCCTTGTCAGTCTCTGCTCCTCAAACTCCCATTCAAAATGTCACTATGTTATATGGACTATTTCAATATTAAGTGTCTTTTACTGATACTGTTTGATTCCTTGGAGAAGAATGGAAACTTATCCATTGGTATAATCATAGCCTAGATTGAACTTAAATTCATGGCCACTCTTCTTAACCTCCTAAGTTTATCTCAGAACTATGATACAATACACACAAAAAATGCAATTCTCCAATATAGTTTTGTCATTCTATAGAAAAGATTAAATTGGAATCATATCCCACTGAATTAATGGAACTAATTCAACAAAGAACAGTAAAATTTACCAAGAATTTGATATTAACTAAATAATGATTTGGAATACATTTTCCCTGTACATTTTCATTAAATAACCAATTCAAAATAGTGATACATTTTTTGAATTACTAAAAATATATAATACATATCATTATAATTTTATCTGCTGGAATTATTATTATCAACAAGTAAGCCATTACAAGTACATTGAGTACTGGAGAACAAAGAATTAAAAAACTCAACACAATTGAAAGGACAAAGTCCAAAGATAACTTTCACATGTCAGAAATCATCCCTTAAACATCAGTAAGATATGATTTACTCTATCACTTGAAGCCAAATACAAAGTTACTTTTGTAAATTTAGCTTTGTTACTTATGTACAATTTGACTTTAGATAACCTAAGTTGTTTCCTACTTCCGAGTTGTAAAATAATGTACTATTAACAACTCTATCTCAACTATCAACTTTGCTTTTAAAACTTTATGATTTTATGATCCAGGTCTACTTATTATAACCTACCTCTTTGTGTTAAATTCCAAGGGTCAAAAATCTACCACTCACAGAACATGTTACACTGCTTTATAACAGTCATACCTAGTTCTGTCTCCACTTGACTACTTCACCCGAATGACACTTGCAGCACATTCACTTTACAGCTCCTGAAGTACCAAACACTCACAATTCACATGCACAGTTGCCTCTTTGACCTGAAAGGGTTTTACTTCCTTAAAACCAAGCCCATAGTCCTCATCAATCTCATCCTCTCAGCATTCTCTTGGCAAACAACTACAAACTATGTAATCTCTTCTTTATTTACTTTAGTGACTAGCACGCTAAAAGTCAAAATCAACAATTCTTTAACTGGTATGTATGTGTGTGAGTGAGTGTGTGTGTGAGTGTGTGTGTGTGTGTGTGTGTGTGTGTGTGTATGTGTAGTGTGTTTCTTGTACCGCCAAATTTGTTGACCATATTAAGTCAATCGATTGCTGAACCTAATACATTCTTATGAATTTCTGTTAAGTCATTAAGTTGGAATTTTCCTGCTATCCCTATCCTAAGACAACATTTCCAGTGTGAGAAACTCAATGTTTAATAAACTAGTGAAATTAAAACAAATGTATGCATATCAAATTGGGCAAAGACCAACAAGTTTTGTCAATAATTTAATACTAACTGTGGGACAAGAATTAGGACACACTGTTATTTTTTGTCAATTGTAAGTTAACAAGTACTTCCCATAATTTGAGCTTATCAGAGATATCTACTATTCATTTGTTTTCTCTTGGGCTCTTCTCCTTCTGTTTGTTTGACTTTTCTAACTTTGAATTGGTGTTGTTTATTTTATTTTATCTTATTTTGTTTTGTTTAGTTGTTATCTCTTAGAATGTTAGAAGCCTGGTTTGATTTTTGTTTTTATGTTTTGTTTTTGCTTTGTTTTGTTCAACAGAAAGAAAGTCAACACAAATGGAAGGAGTGATGGGGGAAAACTGGTAAACATAGAAAACTGTAATCAGGATTTATTATAGGAGAAAATATTCTTTTTCCATCAAAAATTTTAAAAAAATATTTTATGCCAAGTGGAAATTTTATTATATTTGTCTTTAAAGCCATTGCCAGACAACAGAATCTTCTAGACGTACAACTTCCACTCAGTCACATAAATATACATCCTCAGAGTTCTTTTCATCTAAGGTTTATTGGTTTGAATCTTTCAGAATTTGTCATTTCAAAGGAGACATAACAAATGCTCCTTCTTCTTTACCGTGAAAACCTTGGACCATATTCTCATAATTATATACCTCAACACTTGACCTACTTCCCATCTAAATAGACAAATGATTCTTGAAATATAATGTTCCCAAATTTCTTAAATTAGATTATTTGCCACAATCCCTTATGACCATAATTTTCATGAAACTAATTCATTTATTTCCTGTTATTTAACACAAAATATTTTCTCCAATGATGCAAAGTAGATATACCTTCCTGTATGTCTACTGCTATTCAACAAAGAACAAAACAATCATAAAAGAAAGGCAAACATTAATTAAAAACTCAAGGGGAAGTGGATTTGGAGTACAGTCACAAGAGTGTAATTAGAGGAGCACACCCTGAGAAATAAGATGGAAGGAACTAAACTAAATGTGTTTTATACCTATTTTGAGAGAGAGAGAGTTTGGAGCATACGGTGACAGAGTCAGACATAAATATAATGACTGTTGACTTTCTCTGCTTAGGACACATGCATTATGTTGATAGAACTGAGCAGACAGGGAGAAAAATATGAAACTTCAGAGTACATATTTTATAATCAGTGTCAAAAAATATATCATATATCTATATAAAAAGTAGAAAACAAAAGACCTTAAAACACTGACACTAAATAATGACAGTTAGAGGCAATATTAACATAAAATTAGTTTTTACTAAGAATGATTCCTAAATGTACACTTAGAGACTTGGCATAAAAGGAAGTATACCATAAATAATATGCTTCTCAGAATATTTTGAGGATACTATAAAAATTATTGTTGACTTTTTTCTTCAGGACCAGAAGAAAGACAACAGAAAGAAGAAACTTGTTACAAAATTTAGATAACATTTTTAACTCACAAATTAATTATCAGAATTTAAAAGACAGAATTATGTCAAATTCTACCTATATTTCAGGCAAAGTTTATTTACTCTGTATCTCCAATGTACAAAATTTATTATTCTACTTTTGAATTATTATAGAAGCTAATTGATATAATATTGAAAAGCGTTGGCAAAGGTCACACTATTAGACCCATTAAAGCAATATATTATTCTTTTTTTTAAACGACTTTATTTTACAAAACAAAGATAAATGTACAGATTTTAAACATTTTTTGCATAAAATTATACATTTTTGTCAGTACTGTTTTTTTAGACATTAAAATAATTTTTACATAAAACCATGTGAATATATTTTTTAGTAAGTACTTGATTTTTTTCAAGGGCTTGACAGTATGCATTGAAAACCTAATAGTTACAATAAGCTTAAAGTACATGAAAAAGAAAACGCAAAATGGAAATAGTCAAAGTCTTCTTGTTTTGTAAATATATGTATATTATTTTTTGTTTTATTTATATCTTGGACTTCATACAGTCTGTGAGTTGTTTCTGGGGGAGTGCAAGCCTCTGGGGTTAGCATCCCAGTATCAGTGACTGCATATTATGTCTGTTCTTTTGTGACTGGGTTATCTCACTCAGGATGATATTCTCTAGATGCAGCCATTTTCTTAAGAATTTGGTTAAGTCATTGTTTCTGGTGGCTGAGTAGTATTCCATTGTGTATATGTACCACAATTTTTGTATCCATTCATCTTCTGAAGGGCATCTGGATTCCTTCCAGCTTCTTGCTATTATAAATAGAGCTGCTATGAACATTGTGGTGCAAATATCTTTGTTGTGTATTAAAGTGTCTCTGGGGTATATGCCCAGAAGTGAAATAGCTGGGAATTCAGGTAGTACTATATCCAATTTTCTGAGGTATCGCCAGACAGATTTCCAGAGTGGTTGTATTAGCTTGCAACTCCACCAAGAGTGGAGAAGTGTTCCACTTTCTCCGCAGCCTTGCCAGCATCTGCTGTCATCTGAGTTTTGGATCTTGGCCAATCTGACTGGTGTGAGGTGGAAACTCAGGGTTGTTTTGATTTGAATTTCCCTGATGGCTAAGGATGTGGAGCACTTCCTCAGATATTTCTCGGCCATTCAGTGTTCCTCAACTGAAAACTTTTGTGTAGCTCTATACCCCATTTTTAATAGGGTTATTTGATTCTCTGGTTTCTAGCTTTTTGAGTTTCTTGTACAACTTGGATATTAGGCATCTATCTGATGTGGTGTTAGTAAAGATCTTTTCCCATTCTGTTGGTGCTCATTTTGTTTTCTTGACTATGTCTTTAGCCTTACAGAAACTTTGCAATCTCATTAAGTCCCATTTGTTAATCTTTGACCTTAGAGCTTGAGCCATTGGTGTTTTGTTTAGGAAATTTTCTCCTGTACCTATGTGTTCTATGGTTTTCCCTACTTTATCATCTAATAGTTTCAGTGTATCTGGTTTAATGTGGATATCTTTGATCCACTTACACTTGAGCTTTGTACAAGGAGATAAGAAAGGGTCTATTTTCATTCTTTTGCATGCTGAGTGCCAGTTGGACTAGCACCATTTGTTGAATAGGCTGTTCTTTTTCCATTGAATGTTTACTGCTCCTTTGTCAAAAATCAGGTGACCATATACATGAGGGCTCATTTCTGGATCTTCTATTCTATTCCATTGATCCACATGCCTATTTCTGTACCAGTACCATGAAGTTTTCAGCACAATTGCCTTGTAATATAGCTTGAGGTCAGGGATAGTGATTCCCGCAGATGTTTTCTTGTTGTTGAGGATGGATTTCGCTATTCTAGGTCTTTTGTTATTCCATATGAAATTGCACATTGATCTTTCCAATTCCATGAAGAACTGGGTTGGAATTTTGATGGGGATTGCATTGAATCTGTAGATTGCTTTTGGTAGGATGGCCATTTTAAGATTTTTATTTTTCCAATCCATGAGCATGGGAGATCTTTCCATTTTCTGAGATCCTCCTCAATTTCTTTCTTTAGAGGTTTGAAGTTCTTGTCATACAGGTCCTTCACTTGCTTAGTTAGAGTCACACCAAGGTATTTCATAGTTTTTGTAACAATTGTGAAGGGTACGTTTTCCCTAATTTCTTTCTCCACATGTTTGTCCTTTGAGTACAGGAAGGCTACTGATTTGTTTGAGTTAATTTTGTATCCAGCCACTTTGCTGAACTTGTTTATCAGCTGTAGGAGTGCTCTGGTGAAATTTTTGGGGTCACTCAAGTACACTATCATAGCATCGGCAAAGAGTAATGTTTTTATCTCTTCTTTTCTGACTTGTATCCCCTTGATCTCCTTTCGCTGTCTAATTGCTCCAGCCAGGACTTCCAGTACTATGTTGAATAGGTAGGGGGAGAGTTGGCAGCCTTGTCGAGTCCCTGATGTTAGTGGGATTGCTTCAAGTTTCTCACCATTAAGTTTGATATTGGCTGTTGGTTTGCTGTATATTGCTTTTATTGTGTTTAAGTATGGGCTTTGGATTCCTTTTTTTTCCAGGACTTTTAACATGAAGGGGTGTTGGATTTTGTCAAATGCTTTCTCAGCGTCTAGTGAGATGACCATGTGATTTTGGTCTTTGAGTTTGTTTATATTGTGGATTACATTGATGGATTTACTTATGTTAAACCATCCCTGCATCCCAGGGATGAAGCCTACTTGGTCATAATGAATGATCGTTTTGATGTGTTCTTGGATTCGGTTTGCAAGGATTTTGTTGAGTATTTTTGCATCAATTTTCATAAGTGAGATTGGTCTGAAGTTCTCTTTCCTTGTAGGGTCTTTGTGTGGTTTAGGTACTAGGGTTATTGTAGCCTCAAAAAATGAGTTGGGTAATATTCCATCTGATTCTATCTTTTGGAATAGTTTGGCGAGTATTGATGTTATATCCTCAATAAATGTCTGATAAAATTCTGCACTGAACCCGTCTGGACCTGGGCTTTTTTTGGTTGGGAGGCTTTTGATGACTACTTCTAATTCTTTAGGTGTTATAGGGTTATTTAGATGGTTTACTTGGTCCTGGTTTAACTTTGAGACCTTGTATCTGTCTAGGAGTTCATCCATTTCCTCTAGATTTTCCAATTTTGTGGAGTATAAGTTTTTGTAGTACGATCTGATGATTTCTTGAATTTCCTCAGTTTCATTTGTTATATCGCCACTTTCCTTTCTGATTTTGTTAATTTGGATACTCTCTCTTTGCCCTTTAGTTAATCTGGCTAGGGGTTTATCAATCTTGTTGATTTTCTCAAAGAACCATCTCTTTGTTTTGTTTGTTTTTTCAATGGTTCTTTTTGTTTCTATTTGGTCTATTTCTGCCCTAATTTTGATTATTTCTTGCCATCTACTCTTTTTGGGTATATCTGCTTCTTTTTGTTCTAGGGCTTTTAGCTGTGCTGTCAAGTTGCTGCTGTGAGCTCTCTCCAGTTTCTTTTTGGAAGGACTTAGGGCTATGAGTTTTCCTCTCAATACTACTTTCCTTGCATCCCATAGGTTCGTGTATGTTGTGTTTTCGTTTTTGTTGAATTCTAGAAAATCCTTAATTTCTTTCTTTATTTCTTCTTTGACCTTGCTATCCTTTAACAGAGCGTTGTTTAGTTTCCATGTGTATGTGGGTTTTTGTTTTCTTTGTTGTTGTTAAAGACCAGCCTTAGACCAGCATGGGAGTATTTCAATCTTTTTGTATTGATGGAGGCTCTTTCTGTGTCCAATTATGTGGTCAATTTTCGAGAAGTTGCCATGGGGTGGTGAGAAGAAGGTATATTCTTTTACTTTGGGATAGTATGTTCTGTATATATCTATTAATTCTAGTTGGTTCAAAGTCTCTGCTAGTTTTGCAGTGTCCTTGTTTAGTTTCTGTCTCCCTGATCTGTCCATTGGTGAGAGTGGAGTATTAAAGTTTCCCACTATTATTGTGTGGTGTAAAATGTATTTTTTTGAGCTTTAGTAGGGTTTCTTTTATGAATGTGGGTGATTTTTTATTTGGAGCATATATGTTAAGGATTGCGAGTTCCTCCAGACAGATTTCCCCGGTAATGAGTAAAAAGTGTCCTTCCTTATTTTTTTTGATAACTTTTGGTTGGAAATTTACTTTATTCGATATTAGAATAGCCACTCCAGCTTGCTTCTTGGAGTTGTTTGCTTGGAAGTTTTTTCCCTTCTTTTTACTCTGAGATAGTGTCTGTATTTGTCTCTGAGATGAGTTTGCTGTATGCAGCAAAAGGCTGGGTTTTGTTTATGTATCCAGTCTGATAGTCTATGTCTCTTTATTGGGGAGTTGAGAACATTTATTTTAATTGATATCAAGGAATAGTTGTTTCTGTTTCCTGTCATTATTGCTTTTGTGGGTTGAGTTGTGTCTGTGTTTTTTTCTCCTTTTAGTTTTCTTTTTTAGGAGTTTTCTTGTTCTTACTAGGCTGTATTTTCCCTCATTGTATTGGGTTTTCCACCTTAATTCATTTTAGTGCTGGGTTTGTGGTAAGATATTGTGTGAATTTTGATTTGTCTTGAAATATCTTCATCTCTCCATCGATGGTGATTGATAGTTTTTCTGGGTATAGCAGCTTGGGCTGGCACTTGTGCTCTCTTAAGGAGTGCATGATGTCTGTCCAGACTCTTCTAGCTTTCATAGTCTCTGTTTAGAAATCGGGTGTGAGTCTGATTGGTCTGCCTTTGTCTGTTACCTGACCTTTTTCCCTTACTGCTTTTAGTATTCTTTCTTTACTTTGGGCGCTTGATGTTTTTACTATTATGTGTCGGGAGGTATTTCTTTTCTGGTCCAACCTATTTGGAGTTCTGAAGGCTTCTTTTATGCACGTGGTCATCTCATTCTTGAGGGTAGGGAAGTTTTCTTCTATGATTTTGTTGAAGATATTTACTGTGCCTCTTAGTTGATACTCTTCTCCCTTTTCTATTCCTATTATCCTTAGGTTTGGTCTTCTCATTGTGTCTTGGATTTCCTGGACATTTTGGATTAGGAGCTTTTTGTTTTTTGCATCTTCTCTGGCTGTTTTGTCTATATTTGCAATTTTGTCTTCTCCCCCCAAGATTCTCTCTTCAATCTCTTGTAATCTATTAGAAATGCTTGCTTCTTTGACTCCTGATTTTTTTTTTTTTTTTTTTTTTTTTTTTTTGGTGTTCTGACTCTAGGGTTATCTCTTTTAGTGTTTTCTTTATTGTGTCAATCTCTGTTTTAATCTCCCTCTTCCATTCCTTTATTTCTTTGGTTCTGTTTCCCTCTAGTTCTTTGAGTTCTTTGAGTGTTTTTCTTGTTTATTCTTTAAAAGCTTCTGAATCTTTTTGCTTTTCCTCCCTTTCTTGTTTAAGTAACTCTATCAGCGTCTTGAGGCATGATTTCAGGTCTGTGTCTTCTTTTTCTGGAGTGTTTGGAATTCCGATCTTTGCTGTTATGGGAGAGCTGGGCTCTGGAGTTGCTAGATTATCTTGGTTTCCTTGGGATATACTCTTTCTCTTTCCTCTTGCCATTTTGTTGTCAGTGATATGTTCTTGCCTTTCCCTTGTATCTGGTTTGTGTTACTGGTTCTCTACTGGTTGAGGTGTCAGATGGGTTGAGCCCTGTTTTATGCCTCAGAGTTGTAGGGTGTGAGCAGATGTTCCAACGTTCTGTTTCTGTTTGCTGGATCAGGCACGGCAGGGCAGGGCAAGGCAGGGGGCTCACTTTCTGTGTGTACTCCACAGAGATCTTTCTGCTCCCCTGTAGCCCAGGTCTCCCACCCACCAGTTGCTCAGCCTCTACGAGCCTCTGTTTCGGGTGGCAGATGGGCCAGGCTCTGCTCTGCGTCCTGAAGTCGCCTCCGGGCAGAAACAGAAGTTCTAATCTTCTGTTCCCAATCGCAGTTGCTCAGCCCCTATGAGCCGCCGATCCGGGTGGCAGGTAGGCCAGGCTCCGCTCTGCATCCAGAAGTCACCTCCAGGTGGAAACAGAAGTTCTAATTTTCTGTTCCCAATCGCAGTTGCTCAGCCTTCATGAGCTGCCGATCCGGGTGGCAGGTAGGACAGGCTCTGCTCTGCGTCCGGAAGTCGCCTCCGGGTGGAAACAGAAGTTCTAATTTTCTGTTCCCAATCGCAGTTGCTCAGCCTCTATGAGCCTCCGTTCTGCGTGGCAGGTAGGCCAGGCTCTGCTCTGCCACAATATATTATTCTTAAATAACATATAATAAAAATCAACAATAATAATAATATAATAATCCAGTATGTTATTATGGCGAATATGCATTGGAATGTTTTTTTTTACTTGTGAAGAATATCTTATTAATGTTTAAATAGTATCACACAATATATTTTGAACATATTCACTCCAAATTTCTCTTATCTTCTTCCAGATCTACCCCAACCTCCTGAGCAACCAACTAAATGTTATTTTTTTATTTTTAATTAACTCCACTTTGTTCCTCAGTTAGGGGTCTGGCTGTTTCACTTCCTTCTATTCTACATTAGAAAGCAGACTTAGATGATCATGGCTATGTTTTCACAGGTAGCCACAACTGTGATGAGTTCATGAATCTAATAAATGTCTCCTTGGTTGCCGAGTACTTCATGACCTCTTTAGTTTTTTACATTGATCAACTGGGAGTTTCTGTGAAAACCACTATCTGCTGCAAAAAGAGTTCTTTCCATTGAAGTCTGAAAACTTCATTAATCTGGAGATAAATACACAGTTATGGGGAAATCTCAATCTATGACAAAAATCATAGTAACAAGTTTACACCTGAGAACTGTGAGCTTGCTAACCATGAGTTCTTTGCCAGCTTTGCAGTACTATACATATTACTTCTCCTGTGAAGAAACAGAAAGTTTTCAGTTATTCCTATGACACCTGTGCCATTATTGCTATACCAATCATTATTAGAGTCCACAGATTGACAACTGAGTAATACAGTTGGTGACATACCCTGTCAACATTTTCTAATAGTATGATAGCTAACCAGCGAGAAGAGAGCTTTGTAGTCAATACCAACTTGATTTCTAAACTTTTTGTGATCAGTGTGTAAGGCCTCATCAGAAATAGATTCCAATCATGAGATTCTGATGAACAACTAAGAGGAAAATAAATAGCCTGTGTTTGGGGTGTCTTCAAACCTGTATCCTTTGCAAGAGCACCCAGTGATCTGAACTATGAAACTATCACTCCAGAGTCACCATTTTTTTTCTTTTTTCTTATTTTTATTAGATATTCTACGTATTTACATTTCATAAGTTATTCCCTTTCTGCCCCTATCCCTTTCCCCTTCCCCCCTCCCCTTGCTTCCATGGAGATTCTTCCACTCCCACCTCAGCACCTTGGCATTCTCCTACATGGGGGGTGGGGGGTGGGGGGAACAAGCCTTCACTGGACCAAAGGCCTCTCTTCCCATTATTATCAGACAATGCCATCCTCTGCTGCATAAGCAGCTGGAGCCATGGGTCTCCCATGTGTACTCAATGGTTTGTGTTTTAGTCCCTGGGTGTTCAGGGGAAAAGGGGTGTTGTTTGGTTGTTGTTCTTTTTTTTTTCTCCCATGGACTTGCAAACCCTTTCATCTCCTTCAGTCCTTTCTCTAGTTCAAATTTTAGCCATTCATAGTGGTCTAAGATGAAATTTCAAAATACTCTATACCTCCTGCCCCTGGTGACTGAAGATGGTAAAAATAGATTTTTTGATGTTTTAACTGTTAGTTAAACATTTAAATTCCTAAATATTCTTGACAGATGTCCACTATTAGATGTATAGCTGACAATTTCTTTCTCATTCTTAAAGATTCCTCTTACTATGATCAACAGCTTTCTTTGCAGTGAGAAGCTTTTTGATTTCACAAAGTTTCACTTTTTGGTTGTTGGGCTTATTGCATGAACAACCAGATGTCTATTCAGAAAATATTTACCTAACCAATCTTAAATGTGTTTCCTACTCCTTACAGAAATATCCAGGCTAACCATCTAACACTGTGTAAAATCTCTGGTCTGTTTGGACTTATTTTGCATGCAGCCTAAAAAAAAATGTTCAAGATTCACTCTTTTGCAAACAGCCAGTTTTCCCATCACTGTTAAAAATGTTGCCATTTCTCTGATGACATATATATAGTTTTTGTTAACATCACTTGACTCTAGGCATGTGGTCTTATATCTGAGATTCGGGTATTGATTTAGGTAAGTTATGGCCTCCTACCTGAATCTGAATCCATTCCTGTGTGTTGTGGTGGTCTCTATATGTTTCGCCTAGGATCAGATTTGGTACCAACATTGGTTCCTACACTAGTATAAATATGTCAAAAAGTGTGGAACTTCTAGTACTTCCATGGATATATTCTATTAAATCTAGTTCTGATTCTTAGTTCACAGCTTGTCTGAAGCAGGTGCAACATGTAAAACTCCCTAAGGTATAATAGACTGTGCCTTGGTTCAGGTATGCTCCTCCCGATAGGTTCCAAGTAAATTTCTGAAGCTGCTAGGTGATTCGAAACTTGTCTGTATCTTATTTTCATAAAGATAGATAGAAAAGTAGATAGATAGATAGATAGATAGAAGATAAAAGATATAGATTCTTTATCTATATATGTATGTACATGTGCATATGTATGCAATCTATGCACAAGTACACGCTACATGTGTTAGGTGCCAGTAAAGATAAAAAAACAAAACAAACAAAAATACCTAACCAAGCAAACAAACAAAAAAAACCCAATATATTATCAACTGAAGCTGGATATCTAGATGTTTATCAACCAACAGTCATAGGTGCTGGTAATGTCATTTCTGTCCTTTTGAAACGAAGAAGGTAGTCTTAATGACTAAACCATCTTTTCAGCCTCTTAATAAGTGATTTTAATTATCATTAAAATAATCATTTAGCTGTATTAATCAAAATAATTATGGTCTAAACAGAATTTAATTCAAGCTACATAAATACAAATCTATATGAAGATGAATAAAAATTTATTCATACCCACCTCCCTTCTTATCTGAATTGACTTCTGATCAGTCTCCCATTAGATAAGAACAGATTTTTAAGAGCTAATGACCAAACATAACACAATAAGATATAATGAGATAAAATAAAAAGTAACACAGCAAAGTTGGACAAGATAGTAAAACAAAACACATGAGAAGGCAAATTATCAGAGACTTACTACTTTACACACTCAAGGATCCCATAAAAATACTACATATGTATCTGGAGACACGATCCCTCCATACTGTTTAGTTGGTGGTTTTAGTCCCTGGGAGCTCTGGGTGGTCTGATTAGTTGATATTGTTCTTCCTATGGCTTTGCAATCCCTTCAGCTCCATGAGTCCTTCTAGCTCTTCCATTGGGGACTTGATGCCCCAGGGAAGGGAGATGCTAGAGCAGCAAGGTGGGAGTGGGTGGTGGGTAGAGGAGCATGGAGGAAAAGGGGAGGTGGCAAGGGGAGATGGGATTGGAGGGGAGTGGTGGAGAGAAATCCAGGAAGGTGGATGTCATTTGAAATATAAACCAATAAAATAATTTTAAAAAACTAATAAAAACAAAACCAAACCAACCAAACAAACAAACAAACAAAAGGCAACACTAAACTGGTAGTTGTATAATGTATGATGAGGCACTACATGCGGGCTCATTCTCCTTCTTGTACTCTGTCTTGGCAGTTTCCCCTTCCTCCTCTCCTCCCAGTTCCTCCAGATGTCCCACCTACTACTTCCCCCAGGTCTTTCCTTTTTGTTCTTTTCAGAAAAGAGCAAGCCTCCTAGGAATATTGAACTCTGCATAACAATA
Source organism: Micromys minutus (assembly GCF_963924665.1). Taxonomy (NCBI): domain Eukaryota; kingdom Metazoa; phylum Chordata; class Mammalia; order Rodentia; family Muridae; genus Micromys; species Micromys minutus. Next base: position 10,787,680 of record NC_137973.1, read on the forward strand.
GCCAGGCCCTAACACTCAGTCAGCCACCTCTTTTGTGAGTGTGAATGTGTGCTGGGGGGAGGGTCCTTAGCCCTGAGAGGAGGAAGGATTTGATAAAGACAGCCCATTTAGGGCTAAACATTACAAAGTTCATAACTCTGCATATTGTAGGTTTGTGGGTCTCTGTATTTAACTTGCATTAATAAATTCACCAGTTAATGCAATATTTCTTTGTATGATTTTTCCAACTTTTGAAATAATCTTTAAGATGAAATCATTTTAACCATACATGTTTACTGAATGGTAACTATTTTCCAAATATATGTTATATGAAAATCAAAGTCAAATAACATACTTTCCGTGGGCTTCAGAACTCACTATCTAACAAAAGAAAACAATCAGATCACTTTACCTCTTCTATAGCAATATTCCTAAAATTAATTGTATGAAGTCCATTGGATTTTAAGCTGTAATACATAAATATTATCCATGCAAAAGCAAGATTATTCACTCATCCCATACCAAGATGAACAATGGTGTGTGAAAACCTGCTGAGTTATATAAAACCAAAGGTATATATTTTCCTCCTTTCTCTTATAAACTACTTTCTTCTCTTTTATTGAAATTTGTGTTTAAAATATAAATATAGCACTACCCTTCTTTGTTCTCCCTCCAGCTCCTCTCATATCTTCCCCTCTCTCCCAAACTGATGCTCTCTTTTGATTATTATTATGACATATGTGTGTATGTACATATATGCATAAATATAAAAACACAACATGCTGAGTCTGTTTAGTGTTGCTCTGTGTATATGATTTTAGGGCTGTCAGCTTGGTTTCGAGTAATCAATTAAGGGGCTCATTCATTGAAGAAGCTAATTCTCCTGCCCTCAATAGGTATTGTTTGCCAGTAGTTCTTTATCTGGACAAGCAATCCCATGAGATTTCCCCCTTCTGCATTAGGATACCTATTGACATTATCATTTTCAGGCCTAGTTTAGGCACAATGTCTAGCATGGCATGATATCTCTAAGGTTGGAGTAGTGGCACTCATGACCTGGCAGTAACAATCAGCCGTTTAGTTCAACTTATTGGAGGGAAGGACTGGTAGACAGATGGCATTAGTAACCAAGCAACTACCTTTGAGTCATGCATCTTAGAAGAGAATCTACTACCATCACTTTACTAGACCAGCATAATGAACTTTAAAACATACTCTTTTTTTTTAACTTTAGTTATCTTATTTACATTTGAAAGGTTATCCTTCTTCCTGGTTTCTCCTCCACAAAACCCTTAGCCCATCATCCCTCCACCTACTTTTATGAAGGTGTTTCCATCCCCACATACCAACTCCAGTCTCACCATCTAAGAATTCCCCTAATCTGGAGAATCTTGCCTTCACAGGTCCAAGATTATCCCCTCCCATTGATGCCACATAAGGCAATCCACTGCTTCATATGAAGCTGGAGCCATATGTCCCTTCATGTGTACTCTTTGGTTGGTGGTTTGTCCCTGGGAACTCTGGGAGTGCCGGTTGTTTGATATTATTGTTCTTCTTATGGGGTTGCAAACCCCTTCAGCTCCTTCAGTCCTTTTCCTAACTCCTCCATTGGAGTCCTGGTACTCAGTCCATGCTTGGCTGAGAGCATCCACATCTGTATTGGTCAGGTTCTGGCAGAGCCTCTCAGGAGACAGCTATATCAGGATCCTGTCAGCCAGCATTTCTTGGAATCAGCAATAGGGTCTGCCCCACCTGAAGATCCATCCCATATGCAGGCACCAAACCATTATACCCACAAAGAAGTAGAACTCATGCCCCTCTTCAAAGAATATTTTGTTTACAGTAAACTGCAACCATTACAAAAAAATCACAAGTCATAATCCACATCATTGATTGTACAGAGCCATCTCCAATTAATACCTCCTCAATACAACTCTTGTGTGCTATTTTGTAGTGGGATCAAGTGGAAGAATTTGCCTGTAAGAAGTCATATATGGTAACTTACATTCTCCTGTATTTTAATAAATTATTTCACAAAAAGGAGAGTAAAACAATGAAACTTTAGTTAATAATAATAAAACCTATCCACTAGAAATATAGTCTAAGTTTTTTATTTATATGCAGGTTTTAAGGGATGCTATTAATACTTCATAGTGTTCTATTGAGCAAAGACCTTGTTTTATATGAACATCATATTTTTTAGGCTTTCCACATCATATATTTAATTAATACTTAATTAGGTGATAAACTTAAATATAAGGGTATGTACCTGATGATGCAGAAAAATTATTTTAATTGGCCTATGGAAATTGGCTAAGAAATATGGTAGATACTTAAAATCTTCCAGAAATTATTTTCTATAGACACACAAAAATGAATTTACTTACCATATCACCACCAAAAGAGTGGAGGAAAACAGATGAGAAATACAATGATGATTTTAGGAAAATATTCCTTAGAAAGATGTTGAGGGATAGAGTATACTACATTAAACCAATCATCCATAAAAAAGAGAACTTCCATTTTGGGTAAAAGGAGTCTAACAAATTTTCAAGTTGAAATCTAGTTTGGGACATATCACTGTACAACACATTAATCTGTAATAGTCCCACAATTTCCATTTCCACGTTAATATCTACAGATTGGATCAATAGAACATGGGTAGACCAATCTGCAGAGAAAAGACTTTTGAATCCTCCCCACTGAGACACCACAATACAATATGAGACAGTGCTCTCTTGTGAATTGGCCCACAACATTGTTCTAGAGCCCAAGGTCAAGCCCTGCAATGAAGAGATGAAATATCTAAAGAAACTGATGAACCTTTAAGTGAACCAAACCTCATTGATGGGGCCTGTAAGTTTATTCTAGCATCATTCTGAGACCTGTGCCTACAGATCAGGCTGAGTTTGGCTGACACTGTTTATGGCTATTGAATGGAAATTGGAGAATATCTGCCTGAAACTTCACCCTATATAGTACAGCACAAATGGCAGAGTCAAGTAAAACCTTAAAACAAATCTTGTTGGTCAAGAACATGTTTATTCAACAATCTCTTGACCTCAGTAAAGTTCTTGAAGTAATCTAGAATAGCCCAAGAAATAGATAGAACCTACACTAGAATGGGTAAGAATCATGTTTCAACCTAGCTTGTTGCTCCCTATGGTTTGTATCATGTGGCACCACTGAGAAAACACAGGGACTTGTACAGACAAGACTCAGATAGTGCCCAGTCGAGACCCGATATCTGTGGGGACCAAAGTTAGTTCTTCTGCAAGAGCAGTCGGCATTCTTAACCAATGGACAATCTCTCCAGCCCAGCGAGATATGAAAAAATACAGTTGCACATCAGATTAGGCAGTTAGAATTTTAGAGACAGTCTCTTTCAGAACATTTATTGTTATCTAAATAAGTTGGAACAATAACATTTTATTACAAACTGCCTATACTTTTTATTTCCATGACCTTAATGCTCCCTTAATCCTGTTTACATTCAATTCTTCTTTTGAAGGTTTTTCAGAAAAACAACTATCACTGGTAATATTCTAAGACTTGTCAAACAGGTATTCTTTAACCCACACAGATTCTTCAGAATTTAATTCTAACTTTCTTCTCCCTTGACTTGCATCTGCAAGAGAAAATATTCTGCATACATTGTTGAGAGCTTGGCAGAAGTAAAATTCTTCATTATGCTACAGAGCCACCAAATTCTGACATATGTTACAATGGAAATTTCCCTTAAATGCTGCTCTTATATACAAGAAAAGGAATCTTATGATTCAACCTGCAGGATATGCATCGAAACCTGGGAAGAACAAAGATTTGCAGAGCTTGAGATAGAGGTAAGGAGTGGGAAGATAATGGGTAAAGGATTCATAGTTTGTTTAGAGGATAAGAAAGTTCTGGAAATTCATGATGGTGATCATGCAACTTAATACTTAATGTCACTCAGATGATTTTTTTTGTCACTGGAAAAAATGAAAAAAAAAAATCTTTCATTGTATATAAAAGATGTTTTAGGTTAGAAAGATGGCTCAGTGTTTAAGAGCACTGACTGCCCTTCCAGAGGTCCTCAGGTCCTGAGTTCAATTCCCAGCAATCACATAGTGGTTCACAACCATCTGTAATTGGATGTGATGCCCTCTTCTGGTGTGTCTGAAGACAAGTAGCTTCAGTGTACTCACATACATAAAATGAATAAATAGATCTTTTTTAAAAAACCGGATTGGCCTATTATTGCCTTTTTCACTCTTCTGCTTCATATTTTCTTAAGAAATGCTGATTCCACTTTATATATTCCCAGCTAACTCTGCTTCTTTAAATTTCATTGAAATGAGACAACAAACTCAGAATCATAGTCTCAGTCTGTCATTTGGCGACATTTAAATATGCCATATTTTAGGACAGCTGAGTCTAGAAAAAAAAAAAAAAAAAAAAAACTCATCCTTCTAAAACTTCCAACAACAACCTGATTAAGAAGTATGTACAGCACACGCTTCAAATATCATTACACGGTACCCCAATGAAACATTTATTTTTTTTTCTGTAAAATTAAAATGTAATTAAAATTAAAAATAAAATTAAAACTAAAAAGTCAAAGATGTCAATGTAGTAACAGATTTTCTCACTTTCTAAAAAGTTTCTAATTGATTCATTCTGTCTTTAGTCACGATGATCAATATATTTAATTAAGTTTATTAGCCATTATTTCTATAAGCTATGTTAATATTTCACTTGTATTTTAGTGCTGAAAGTTACAGTGATAAATACAATCTATTATTTCACTTTCTTGGTCAAAAGTAAGTGAGGAAGATCCTTTGGTCTCTTAAGTTTCTAAATATGTATGTATGTGATGCCTATATTAATGCCTTTCAATCATCATTATGCTCTGCCCCTTAGTAAAATTCTTCATCTGTAGTAATCCTCAGACATCTAATTACTTTCATTGTTACTTCATAACTGTAATTTTGGTACTTTTGTAAATAATGACTTGAACCCCCATATGTAAACAAATAAAATACTTAAATTATACAAAACATTTTTCTCATGTTACTTCTCTTTCTCCCTCCTTCCTCCTCCTCTCCCTTCCTTTCTTGTTCATGATTATCTAGAGTTAATACTTCGACAGGTATATTTTTGGACTAAAAAAACAGTAGAAAACAAACTCAAATGACTGCTTAGAAGTTTATTTTCTCATAATATTAAGTTAGAACTTTTTACCCCATATAGGTCTTTTAAGTATGTATCATAACTCCTGGTTTTCAGTTTGTGTGAGATTCCTGTGTGTAGGAACATGTGTATCTCTGTGTCTGTATCCATATATTGAGCATTTTCTTTGCTTCTCTTTCTCCTTTGTTTTAACATATTTTGATGTATCTTATTTTATTATTTTCAGATTTTTTTTTCTAACAAGAGACAGAAAAGGTTTGTTTCTAGATGGAAAGGGAGGTGGAGAGGAACATGGGGGAAAAGGGAGAGGAAAACTGTAATCAGAATATATTGTATAAAAATACTATTTTCAATAAATAATAATTAAAAATCAAAAGAAAGAAGAGTTGCCTTGGTTATGGTGGAACTTTTATTCTTTATATTTAATTGTCTACTCAGAAACTTATTGGTGAATAAGGTCACAGCTTCTAGTTCTCTCTGAACCCTGGCTGGCTAGTTCAACTCAGTTATTTTGGCTTGGCTTCTCTAGCTTGACTGATTCAGCTGGTTTCTCACTGTTTTGCTCTACTTGGCCTTACACTAACTGGCAATTTGTTTAAACCTTCTGGTTCCTTTTTATTATTTGTCTTCAATTGACTTTGCTGGTCTTCACTGAACTTCATGAACTCAAAATTAAACTCTAGTTGGGATTATCCTATCTCTGACTTATTCCATCATTTTTTTTCACTGTTTCCTCACTTTGTCTGCTTTTCATATAGACATCACTTCCCCACAATGGCTGTTTCATGCTACAAACTAATTTCACCTTCATTGTTTAGAATTAAAGATATGTACTAAAGAGTGTGTCTGTATTCCATCCAGAACAACTAATAGTGTTTGGCATGTCTACATTCCATCTAGACCACACAGCTCATAGTCTTTTTATGTGACCTTTGTCAAAGCAGCCATGTTGCTGGATTAAAATTTCCCTACATGGTATAATAGCTAATACAAATGATGAGAAAATATATTTAGATGAGGCATCTCTGTGACATGAGATGTGATCATGACACTTACTGATCTTTCAGTGTTTCATCTTATATTGCAAATGTAAGCAAATTCTTTGTATGTCTATAAGTAGCTAGATTAGTAACACCAATGATTATAACAGGAGCAAAAGGAAATGGCTGCTCTCTGCACTCTGTTATAAACCCCATACCTTTATACTTATGGCAATAAGTTGGCTCATATAATCTCACAAAATCCTGTGAAGAAAGGTTTTCTTGTAAGTTTTCTTATGAGCTGTTGACTAATATTGCACAGAAGTTGTTAATGCTTTGAAACCAGCCATCGTGCTTTGGAGTCTGTATGCATAAAAACACTAGTAACTTGCATCTCATGCTGGTTGTCTTTATAACACATCAATAAATATTAATAATATCAGCTATATATCTATGTATGTATGCTTATAAATGAAGAACTCGTGATTATAGATAGATGAGACATACAGCCTGGAACTGAGATCAGTGTGGTTTTGTGATCAGTTTTAGAAGAAACTCAGCACAATTTCTAAAGAATAGCATTGGAATGTGTCCCACTTCTGTATTTTGTAGAACTGACTTCAAAATTACCCTCAGCACACAGTTTCCACATGGTTGTGTTAGACTCTTAGTGACTGTAAATGCAAAAAAACTTATACTTCAGAGCCTAGTTATTTTTATAATATACATGTTTATCTTTTACTTAGGACACTCTTAATTCTATTTTGAGATACAAAAATAGCTCAAATACCTATCACAATTTCAAAATGAGATTTCTTTTCTGTTTTAACTCTTATTGAAGCAGATATAAAATAAGACACCACTACAATCATAGTAGTAAGTTTAAATGCCATTTTTGCAAGTTTTAAATGAATCGTCCATATTAAATCTAAGAAAAGAAACAAGTATTCTCAATTCAAGTAACTTAATTTCAAGAAATCTTTGCTTCTATTACTCCGACCCGTGTAGGTATGTGGAAAAAGCATAAGGAACATCAGCAAGGCATTAACGTTTAAATAAAACTACAACTAAACACATCTTTTTTGCATTTTTAGTTGGATAGTTTATTTTCATTTCTAATGTTATTGCCTTTCCTAGTTTCCCCTCCAATCCTCTTCCCCTGCTTCTATGAGGATATTCCCACTCCCATCCAATCACTCCTCTCTTGGCACCCTGGCATTCCCATACACTGGGAAATGAGCCTCCACAGGAGGGTTTCTCCTGTTATTATTGCCAGACAATGCCTCCTCTGTTACCCATGTGGCTGGAGCCATGGGTCCCTCCACCTGTAATCTTTGGTTGCTGCTTTAGTCCCTGGGAGCTGTAGGGGGTGCTATTTGGTTGATATTTCCATTCTTCCTATGGGGTTGCAAACTCTGTGCTCAGTGCTCAGTCTGCTGGCTAGCTGCAAGCATTTTTGCTTTTATTTTATTTTTTATTGAATTTTTTATTTTACATTTCAAATGTTATTCGCTTTCCAGGTTTTGTCTTCATACCTCCTATCCTAACCCCCCTTCCTCTGCTTCTAAGAGAGTGTTCATCTAAGCACCCACCCTTCCTGCCCCCCTGCCCTGACATTCCTCTGCACTCAGGCATCTAACCTTGGCAGGACCGAGGACTTCTCCTCCCATTGATGCCCAACAAGGCCATCCTTTGCTACATATGTAGCTGGTGCTATGTGTGTGTCTATGTGTACTCTTTGAATGGTGGTTTAGTCCCTGTAAGCTCTGGTTGTTTGGAATTGTTGCTCTTATAGAGTTGCAAACCCTTTCAAATCCTGCTATTCTTTCTCTAACTCCCCTATTGGGAACCCTGTTCCCAGTTCAGTGATTGACTGCAAGCATTTGCCTCTGTATTTGTCATGCTCTGGCAAAGCCTCTCCGGAGACAGTTATATCAGGCTCCTGTCAGCATGTACTTCTTGGCACCAGCAATATTGTCTGGGTTTGGTGACTGTGTATGGACTGGATCTCCAGGTGACACAGTCTCTGGAATATTTTCCCTTTCTAAGAAGGACTGAAGTGTCCCCACATTGGTTGTTATTCTTCTTGAGTTTCATGTGGTCTGGGAATTGTATCTTGGGTATTCTGAGCTTTGGAGCTTATATTCACTTATCAGTGAGTATATACCATGTGTACTTTTGTGATTTGGTAACCTCACTCAGGATGATATTTTCTAGTTCCATCCATCTGCCTAAGAATTTTATGAAGTTATTGTTTTTAATAACTATGTGGTAATCCATCATATAATTGTATCATAATTTTGTATCCATTTCTCTGTTGAAGGACATCTGGGTTTGTTACAGATTTTGGCTGTTATAAATAAGGCTGCTATGAATATAGTGGAGCATCTGTCCTTCTTAGATGTTAGAAAAGGTTTTGTGTAAATGCCCCGCCCCCCAAATTGGTATAACTAAACACAGACCTACCCTACTTCACTCCAGGCCTAGTTGTCCTCTGTTCACCCTGGAGTTTTTGTTTGTTCATTTTCTTTGGTTTTGCAGGTTTATTTTGTTATATTTAACATGTGTAAGCAGATATGTTTGGAAATAAATGAAAAAATATTTCTAATTCTAGAAACCTGACTTATCTCATGTGCCATCCTGGAAACTCTTAGTTGTATAATTTTACTCACACCAAGTTTAAAACAACTTCTTTTATCTTATTTTATGTCCTTGTAATTCATTAATAACATGCACATTTTCTTCTCCCTGACTCAATAAATCTTGTCCAATTTATCTAAAACTTGCATCAGTTTGCCAAAATTCATTTATTCATTCTCTCGGAATAACAGGTGTACTTTTCTCAACTAATCTAAGAAAATATTGCTTTCTTAGTCTTCTTAGATTTGTTCTTTCTTCTTGACAAGAATCTGTTTTTAATTGTTTTCTATTTGTTAACATTCCTTGCAAAGTTTTCCCCTGGCAGAAATATAGAACCTCAATATAAGTGATAAGTACATATGGATAAGTTCATTTATTTCAAAATCAGTAAAGACTGAAAGAATAAACCAAAGCTTTCAAGATTCTTTTTTCTTCTGGAGAAACACTAAGTCATTACAAACAGGAAGCTGTGCATGGGAGACACCTCTCCAAATATGTTGTACCCAGAAAAGCCAATACACCAAATACTATACAATAAACAAGTCGTTTATGATGTGTGTGAATCCATTTATAACTCCTCAGGAATACTTGTCACAGCATTTTTTAAGATTCCTTTAAAAAGGAAAGATTTAGATTTCTGTAAGTCTCCATCCTCAATATACAACTTCAAAGGAAGTTTGTGAAGAATTTCACCAGTCTCACACTTCATGTGACCCTTACCTCAACACCAAGAAAAGTTGATTCTATGATCATACAGCTTCATAGTTTTTTTTTTTTATTTTATTATAGTAGACCAAATCAAAATGAAGGTAAAATATATACAGGAATTTTGCTCAATTATTTAATTCTTTACATTATTGCAACATGGCTAATCTCTAAGAGCTCTAGACGGGGTTGACCAATAAATAAAAAAAATAAAGAAAGAAAGAAAGAAAGAAAGAGAGAGAAAGAAAGAAAGGAAGAAAGAGAGAAAGAAAGAAAGGAAGAAAGAAAGAAAGAAAGATGGAAGAGGAATAGGGACAGACAATGATAAGAAGAGTTTTCCTTTTGGAGAAACTAAGCTCTGTTAAAGTTGGAACATACAATTCTTTGTTACCCATCAAACTGCCTAACCTTATCTCCTGGACTTTCTTCTCAATTCTGAGCCCCTGGATTAGACATAATGCACTGAGCATCGTTGAATCAAGTGATATAAAATCCTACTCCATAGTCTTTTCGAAATGGACTCTGCTTATACGTTTAGAGCCTAATGCAGCTTCCATCAAAAAGAACTGTCTTCGCATTTCTACTGTGTGAAGAAAGCACTATGACTGCAAATAACATTGGCAGGGAAGAGTGTATTCCATCTTACCTTTTCATGTCGCAGTCTACTACTGAGGAAGTCAGAGTAAGGACCCAATCAGGGCAGGAATCTGGAGGCAGAAACAGGAAGACACACCACGGAAGAGTACCACCTATCAGGTGTCTCCTCCTGTTTGCTCAGCCACTACATTATATCATCTAGAGCCACCTGCCCAAGGGTGGCACCACCCCATGTGGGATATCCTTACCTACATCAATTTTCAATCAAGAAAATATACCACAGACCTGCCCACAGGTCTATCTGGGTAGAGCATTTCTCCCCAGATATTGCTACTGTCTCTCACCAGCAGAAAAGGAGTGACTACACAGCGTTCTTCTCAAAGCAGTTTATTCAGGAACCTTACAGCATGCAAGTGAAAATCTTTCTCTCTCCTTTCTGTCTCTCTTTCTGTTTCTTTTTCTCCTCTCTGCCCCCAAGTGCAGTCCCTTTTCTCCTCTCTCAACTCCTCAGTCCATGTTGCGTGGCTGCAGTTCATAGGTCCATGTCATCTGGCCTGATCTCCAGTCATGGGTGCGCCTGCGCAGCTCGCATGGTGGGAGTGGCTAATCTGGGGAAGGAGGGGGAGTCAGGTGCTAGTCACAAGCACCATCTTTGGGACTGCCCCCACACTCACTCTCCACACCCAGATGTTTCCTCTTTCAAAATGATGTAGTGTCAACAGAGAACTAAAATCTAGTGTTTGGCTTTTTGCTGTAAACAGTAGCAAGTTATTACTCTTGTTGCAGCAGCCAAATTACAGATTACTTTTATACATTACTGGTATCTGCGGTTTTAAAATGCTCAAGATCACTTCCAATTACCAAATAAACATTTTGTGTATCACTACAAGACTATAAACATGATCTTCTAGTTTTCGTTTTCAATAAGTAGTGTTACAATTTACTGTGAATGTAACTTGTCCAGAATTTTTATGCAAGGACAAGATGTAATTTCAGCTGTCTTTATTTTGATCATGTTTCTTTGCTTTACTTTGAAAAATTATCTATTTTTGAAATCTTTATCTTTCTCCATTGCAAAAAACGTGTCATGATTACTGCTCAGAATATTTTAAAGGTGAAAATGGTTTTATTATTACTGTTCAATTTTACCCATTAGTAATCTAAAAAGTGTTTGCCAATTCTTTTAAATTGGACCATTTACAGGGACACTATTTTGACAGGAAATACTAACCTTGCTAAAACAATCATCTTAACTTTCATGTTTGTAAATCATTGGACCAATTATCGTCCAGCAAGTTTTATTAACTGAATTTCACAAAACAATTAAAGTTTCAGATAGTAGTATCCAAATTCTAACATGCGAATATCTGTATTTTTACCTTTCTTTTTTCTTGCATCACTATTTTTCTGTTGATATCTGTTTTAGATGAACAGTAACCTTATTGGCACATACATTTTTTGATCTGTAAAAGTCCCTTACTAAATCTCAGAGGATTATATGAATAGGCTTGTTTTCTCTTTTTCTCTCTCATCTCGAAAAATTTTCTTTTGTCAACAGTAGAATGCTATGACTGAGGGCTATCTATTCAAATTCCATAGTTCATCCTTTGTCAAACTATACTATACATTTAACATTCAGTGGCTACACTGGGGAGTTCAATAGTTGCTTGGCTCACTGTCTTGCCTAGATTTCCGAGTAGTCCAGTAGTACAAATACTAAATGTCCCATGAAAAGACTGATGTGTCAAAAAATTGGTCTATAATGGATGATTATAGACTCTTTCAATATGTGGAAACTAATGGAGATGTTAGTCGTAAGTTTTCCTTGTTGGTGCGTTTAAGTGCAGATCCTCATTGCTTACCTGTACACTGTCTGGAAATGATGTTTCTCTAGTCACATTGTCTATTGTTGTTGGTTTCAACATCATAATTGACAGCTATGTTACAATTTTCTCAAAGCTGTTTTCTCGTTGTACTACAATGCCTCCAATTTTCAGTGACTGAGATGTTCATTTCTTAGATGTACATCATGCCTCTAACACAAAATTCTGTGGTTACTGTGTAAAGTCCCTGTGCTTACTCTAAATTACTTCTTTTGTTTTTGATGCAATAATTGCATCATTCCCCTCTCTTTTTTCTCTTTACTTCAAACCCTCCCATATATGCCTACTTACTCTCTTCTGCACAGTCTGTGTAATGCTACTTCTATATTTCTATATTTTTTCCAGAGATGAACATTAAGTACTGAATAATTGATGAGTGTGCTCCTCCCAGGTGAAGGCTATTTCTCCTGCTCTTAGCATTCCTCAGTTCCCTGCACTGCTGTTGCCCCCCCCCCACTCAGTGTGTGTGTGTGTGTGTGTGTGTGTGTGTGTTTGGGGAGAGGAGGGTTGAGCAGTCATGGTTTTTATCTATGCACTTTGCCATGTAGATTGTTCTTGTTCAGTTCATGGTTAGGTGGCCATGTTGGTAAGAGTATCAGGCCACAGTTTTAAATACCTCTTTTAAGTGCCTTCACTAGAATCTAGATTGCCACTTACATCAGTATGGTTATGCATTTAAGGTTGGTTGCAGTCTTTTTTATTATTATTGGATTTATACCTATCTTATTTTCTATCTTTTTTATTGGATAGTTAATATATTAATATTTCAAATGTTATCCCTTTTCTTGCTTCCTCACTTTCCATCCCTCCTTCTCCTGCTTCTCTGAGGATGGTCCCTCTCCCACCCACCCATCCAATCCCAGCTCAACACCCCAGAATTCCCCTACAGTGGGGAAATGAGCCTTCAGAAGACCAAGGGTTTCTCTTCCTATTGATGCCAGACAATGATGCCTCTGCTACATATTCAGCTGGAGCCATAGCTCCTCCAACTCTTTGGTTGGTGGCTTAGTCTTTGAGAAGTCTGGGGGGTTTAGTTGGTTGATATTTTTGTTCTTCCTATGGGATTGAAAACCACTTCAGCTCCTTCAGTTCTTTCTCTAAATCTTCCATTGGGGCCCAATTCTCAGTGTGATGATTAGCTTCAAGCATCTTTATCTGCATTGGTAAGGCTCAGACAGAGCATCTCGGGAGACATTCATATCAGGTTCCTGACAGCAAGCACTTCTTGGCATCAGCAAGAGTGACTGAGTTTGGTGGCTGCACATAGGATGGGTCCCCAGGTGGGTTACACGCCAGATGATTTTTCTTCAGTCTCTGCTCCACTGGTTTTCTCTTTAATTCCTCCTGCGAATATTTTGATCCCCCTTCTAGGAAGGACTGAAGCATCTATGCCTTGGTCTTCCTTCATATTTTAACTTCGTTTAGTATGTATCAATTGTATCTTGTGTGTCCCGAGATTTTGGGCTCTATGCACTTATCAGTGAGTGCATAGCATGTGTGTCCTTTTGTGACTGGGTTACTTCACTCAGGATGATACTTTCTAGTTGTACCCATGTGCCTAGAAACTTTCTAAAGTCATTGTTTTTTATTGCTGAGTAGTACTCCATTGTGTAACTGAGCCACATTGTCTGTTTCCATTTCTGCTGAAGGACATCTGGGTTCTTTCCAGCTTCTGGCTATTATAAGTAAGGCTGCTATAACATGGAGCATGTTTCCTTGTCATATGTTGCTGCAACTTTGCAGTCTTGAATAGTTTGTGTTCTTCAACCAGGGTTCCAGCCAATCCTTTTGTATTATCAACACAGAAAACTCGTATAGAAACCTGGGGACGTAATGACAATCAGTTACAATGAGAAAGGAAAGATCTATAAACCAAGATATTAGTGTTTGTATTTACAGCCAGAGCTAAGAGATTGATGTACAGTGAGGGATAAGAAGTTACACTAACAGGATAATAGCTTTTTAATGTCCAATACAAAAGTTATAAAGAGACTGTAGCTTACTGAAAAGAAAAGGAAACCTCGGGTATGTACAGGAAACTTTAAGCAGCAGTGTATGCTTATTTGTACCAAGTACCAGACCTCAATGTCTCATCAAGAAATGTAAGCCTCCTTAAGGTGTCTGTAAAATGTTCTTCCTCCGGGGCTACTAAATCAGTCTCGGAGTTTAACAGGAAAGTCTTAAACTTATCACAGTGCATTTACTTGGGCCTTAAAGCTCATATAATCATTAATTGATAAATTCAAATTATTTATTAGACAGAGATATTGTGCTAAGCACTGAGCAAATCAATCAAGACATCACATTAATATTTAAAAGGTTCTTGTATAAGCGATTTCAAGTATAGAACCACTCAGATCCTAGTGACATAGTTATCCTTTAGAGAGGGGATCATACGAACAATGCCTTACAACTGTCTTCATTACTCTAAAGAGATAGTAAGTGGTCTTAAGTGATTACCACACAAAAGACCCATACTTCCATGAGAAGTTAGAGAAGATGTTCCTGTGGAAGTGGCTTTCAAGTTGAAACTTGAAAAATAAATAGCTGAATGAAGAGCTGGTGAAAAGAGCTTTGGCAATGTGGAGCAGGCTCTCTGAGGTAGTCACTTTCATGCCTTTAAAATGATAGAGAGACAACAAGCTATGTCAGACAGCACCCACAGTCCTGCTCTCCACACATTAAGTCCAAAGTCTCGCATGAAGCCAGAACTTGGAGAGAAAACCAAAGTAAAGGAGAAGAATACTATGTGAGTTAGCAAATATCCTGAAACACAAGTGGCTGGGAAAGTTATCAATGAAATGAGAGAGGGACTTATTAGATGGGCTTTTGTTGCTTACTTACAGATTTTAGAAATGCTAAGAAAATAAATGAATGGGTATGCAGGTTTTTTTGATATTTTTATTGGGCATTTTATGTATTTACATTTCAAATTTTATCCCCTTTCCTTCCTCTCTTATCCCCCCTTCCCTCACCTTCCCACCTCATCTCCCTGGTATTCCTCTACACTGGGAAACCAGCCCTCAAAGGACCAAGGGCCTCTCCTCCTACTGATGTCAGACAATGCTGTCCTCTGCTACATATGTAACTGGACCCATGGGTCTATTCATGTGAACTCATTGGTTAGTGTTTTAGTCCCTGGGAGTTCTGGGGAGTAGATTGGTTGGTATTGGTGCTTCCCATGAGGTTGCAAAGCCTTTCATCATCTTCACTTCTTTCCCTTACTCCTCCATTGATGGAAATAGGAAACAGCACTTTGAAATGATTCATTTGCCTGCTGTGGTAAAACAAAACAATAGTATGGGGTCAAGACTGAGCAGAAATAGCTCTTACAACTTTTCAAAAAGAAAATACTGTGGCTTGTACTAGATAGAGAAAAATAATTGCATAAATATATCTAGGATAAAGACACTGTAGAAAACTGTTCCAGTTATAGACTTCAGACACATTTAAAGATGGCTATTTAAAAAAAAAAAAAGAAAGAAAGAAAGAAAGAAAAGAAAACTAACTTTACAGTCTCAGCTCTGTGCCATAAATTTCCATGACTGCAACACCTGATACGTCTTCACCTGATATGGTTGGATAAATTCTTTCTCTCCACCAGTCTTTCCCCTCAACTTAGTTCTCTTGATTCTAGTAAGACATCTCAACCCATGCCTGAGCTAGAAGCTTCTAAAACCAAATATGATGCACATACTCCTGCTGAAGTTCCTCTTTACAAGACATATTGATCCAAACTCCCTCAACTAAAATCAACTATTATTCATATACAGCAACAGAAAATTCTAGATATTATTTAGAGGAAAATTTTGACGAAAATTCTACACTTAAAAGCCTCTAACAGGAGAATCACTTAGTGACTTAGTTGTAATTATCCAGACTTCTGTAGATTTTAAAACGGGTTCCCAATTTAGAAAGTTGCTTATTGAAATAACTTCTAAAATTATTAAGCACTCCTTCTACTAAGAACAAAAGCATCACATGCAATTACACTTTAAAATGACACTGCCTATTTTATAGTGAGAAGCTCTGATAAACTGAACTGGATGGTACTTCCTTGAACTCAGTTTTATTGCCATCTTTATATATGTATCTGAATGTGATTAAATTATATTTTCTACGATAAAAGGACAAGTGGTGCTGTGATAGATTATAGGAGATTATGACTATTCTGCAGCAGGGGGTAGGACTTTCTTAAGTTCTCTAGTGTGCTGTGCCTGTTTTCATCCTACATATATCCCAATAAAAACTAACATATTTTGTTAATTTTTGAAAGTTATACAATTATTTGATAATAAACTTAACTTACTCCTTCACTGCTCTCATAGTTACCTAACTCCCTATAAACTCAACCTCGTTCTAAATAGTCCACCAACTCTAAATTGTGTTGCCCACATACTTCTCGATGTGTAGCCAACTATTTGAGCATGGACAAACTACAGGAGCTAAAAAAAAAGTATAGAAAACTTACGTTCTCTTTTCCAGAAACCATCAGTTTCCCATAGTATCTACATCTTCTTGGTTAGGTATGAAGTTTATCCGCACAGTTCTAGAATTACAACTATCTCAGCTCTTAAGTTATGTGATTGAAGCTTCTTATTCATGAATACATCAATTCAGTGATATTAAGAAGATTCTGGGTATTTTTTTTTCTCGTCCTCCCAAATGTCTAGCTCTTACAATCTTCCCACTTCTTCTTCTGGAGTTGTCCTGAACACTTGGAGAGGGGTCTGTGATTTGATGCCCCATTCTTAGCTGAGTACTTCATAGACAATTATTCTTTGAATATTCTCTTTTTGTGATTTTTCTTCATTAACCATCATCCACTGTGAAGATAAAGTTCTTTGCTGGGGTCTGAAGAACTCTATTAATCCATGGACATAGAGATATGAAATTCGAGGTGAGTGTGGTACTATGTCCAGTCAGCACGAAGGTAGTAATGATTTTCATTTTGGGCCTGGGAATTACCTCACCACGGTTTCTTTGTCATGTTTTTAGTGCCCTGGCTAAGTCTGTTTTCTTCTGTGGAGTGAACCGTGAGTCCAGTCACAGCACAGTTGGGAAACAGGATAACAGTCTGTCAGTATTGCACTCTTGGGCATATTTTACCATCCTAGTCGTATGTAGTTCATACGGTTCATAGGTAGATAAGGCTGCAGATACAATAAAATTTTTCACTTCTAACATAATTCTGTGGGAGTTGGTTGTATTCAGATTTCTAGAAATGTAGAAGATAAAACATCATCATTTTAAAGGAAAAAAAGCAGACACATTAAGTAGGTATTTGATAGTGGTGATTTGTAGGCATTTTAGAGTATCATGTGCAGCAACTGCTATCTGAAGTCTGTAACTGGGACAGTTTTCTACAGTGTCTTTATCCTAGATCTATTTATGAAATTATTTCTATCTACTCCAAACCGCAGGTCTTTCTTTCTGAACTGTTTTAAGAACTATTTCTTTTCAGCCTTGATCCCATATTACTGGCTTTTTTTTTCATTTTTATTGGTTATTTTATTTATTGGCATTGCAAATATTATTCCCCTTCAAAGGTTCCCCTCCACTAGGTCCATATCCCCTAGGACCCCTGCCCCTCGACTTTATGAGGGTGCTTTTCAACCTCCCCACCGACTCCTGCCTCAGCACCCTCGAGTTCCGCTATCTTGGGTCATCAAGCCTCCACAGGACCGAGGGACTCCCCTCCCAGTGATGCCAGATAATGCAATCCTCTGCTACATATCCAGCATGAGTATGCCCTGCGTACTCTTTGTTTGGTGGTTTAGTTCCTGGCAGAATGGGGCGTTTGGTTGGTTGATATTGTTGTTCTTCCTATGAGGTTGCAAATCCCTTCAGCTCCTACAGTCCTTATCCTAACTTCTCCGTTGGGTTCCTGCATTTAGTATGATGTCTGGCTGTGTGTACATCGGCTTCTGTGTTTGTCAGTCTCTGGCAGAGCCTCTCAGGGGACAGCTGTACTGGGCTCCATTCAGTAAGTACTTCTTGGCATCAGCAATAGTGTCTGGGTTTGGTGGCTGCATATGGGATAGATCTCTAGATGTGGCAGTCTCTGGATGACTTTTCCTTCAGTATTTACTCCACTCTTTGTCCCTGCACTTCCTTTTAACAGGAGAAATTCTAGATTAATATTTTCAGATGGGTGGCTGGCCCCATCCCTCAACCCAGGGCTGTACCTATTGACTGAATATAATCTCTACAGGTTCTATCTCCCCTTTGTTGGGTATTAAGGCTATTGTCCTCCCTGTTGGGTCCTGAGAACTTCTTGGGTGCCTGGCAAGTAGGACATTCTAGTGAGTGCCCCCAATTACCCCTCCCCCACTGTTATATACCTACTTTCAAATTAAGAAAGAAACCTCTGAACAAGGTGTGTGAACATACATATATTATTGAGGACTTCTTTCTATCTGCACAGTATTGAAATTATAAAAACTTTAGAAATACCAAACTTTTTGTAATGCTTGATTTAGTATAAAGAAAGCAAAGCAGTATTAGCCACTATTTAAAAGAACACTATAAAAATTAAACACCCTCTTTAAAAGGAAAGAATGGGGAGGTTTATATCACCAACATGCTTCTCTGACATTCATTTATCCACATGAGGTCACTCTTCATTGCCATTTTGACTATCCCCTGGGGCTGCAGTTAAAGAACAAAATCTTCTAATGGGATTCATGTCTGGTTCTGCCATGCTAGTTGTAAATGAAAACATTCATTTTCTTAATAGCATTCTCTTGTTTGTGAATGTTTTAAGGATCGTTTGTTATGCCTACTGCTTAGCATGTGAAGTTTTACAGAAAAATAACATATAAACAGATCGAATAAATCAAAGATGTATGTGGGAGCCTACAGAGTATACCACACTTACTGTATTACCACAAACAGTAGTAAGTGTAATCAGTTCCAGTATCCTTTCTTACTCATTTGAAGCCCACTGAAAGGGATTGAGTCTACAGACCTGTGTCTTCACCAGGAAATTACTTGAATGCAAGGTATACCATGCACCAGGAGGATTATTATTCCATTTTAAGAATAATCATTTGTTTGAATTCCTTCCACCAATTGATATGCATCCATTTTCTTTCTTAGGAATAGAAGAGTGACATATTTTATAATGTATTAATATCTCTGCAGTGGGCTTTCCATTTTCAAATCGAATATGATACACTTACTGCCTTATTGACCTTTCTTGATAGACAGAGAATATATAAATTTAATGTATTCCATTATACAACTCTCCTCAGAAAATCATATCATTGGCATAAAACCAGGTGCATGCTGACACTTGTAAAACTACATAATTGGCAATAGCTGGGTCATTTGATTATGTCCAATACTGAGGAGAATTCCACAGCAATGTGACAAGATTTTTCTCCTGTGCATTTCAATGGCTCCTCTTTTATTAGGTCAACATGAGTTCCCTCTTGTAAGCGTTTTTTCAGTAAATCACACATGATTTAAAGTTTCTACCATTGGTTCATAAAAAATAAAGAGATAACAATCTCTCATGTTTATTCACTAGTCTTTAAATCCTCTCTGAGTTAGAAATTGTTTAACATTAGCAAACATAGTAAGGCACATACAAGTCGAATATTAAAGTACATTAGTCCTTTTTTCAGAATAGAATTATATTAAGATAATCTAAATTAATAAAGATTGACTAATTTTGATAAGTTGTCATTACACTCAAGACACAAAATTTTACTTCTCTAAGGAGAACAAGGCTGAAAATGGACTAAACTTTGGGAAGCATGTAATTCAAGATTCTTCACGTTCAATTTCTATTATTTACCTTGAATAGCTTGTATACTGAGTGTACCTTGAGATTGTCAAATTGTAAGAACTTTTTCTCTACAACACTCAACCTTCCTAATGCTGCAACCCTTTGATAAAATATGATTGTGCTGACGCCAAACATAAAATTATTTTTTACTACTTCATAACTATAATTTTCACTGCTATGAATCATGATATAAGTCTTCATTTTCCTATGATCTTATGTAAACACTATGAAAAGGATCATTAGATCCTCAAAAAGATCATTACCCATGGATTGAGGATCAGTGCTTCATAGATACATTTTAAATTTCTTTACTTGCATGTAAGCCCTTCTCAGAATAGTACCAAATATGCCTTATGAATTTTATTTCAACTATCCCTTGGAAACAAATATCTGTTTTCTTTATTTTTCTAATATTCCTTGCCTTCCACACTTCTTTGCCTTGGTCTAACTTGTTTAGATGACTGCTCATTCTTGGCTCCTTACACTAATGTTTCTTGCATTCTGAGGTAAGATTAAATACAGGTTAGAGGAGCTTACCATACAACCACATAGAGGCCTGTTATATTCCAGAGAGATTCTTCACAGCCTGAAGCAACATTGTAACTTTCTTGATAATAATAACAAGGCTAATCATATCTTAATAGCTAGCATTGAGTGAGCACTTAACATGTAGCAGCCATTAACTTAAATATTTTACATTTATTATGTTTCTTCTATTCTTACCTTTAAAGAAGACCAAGGTGAAATTTGTAATGTTCCCATTCATTCCTGAAGTTATTAGATTTTGATAAAAACTGACCAGTATTTATTGAGTTCTTTGAGGTCTAAAACCTTTTGGAGTTTCTTTGCTTTGTTGTCATATGCATTCAATAGTTACAAATCTTCTTGTTTCTATCTTCAATATATGTTCCACAGCTATTTCCTTCTCTTCTTACATTAGGCCAGACAAAGGTAAAAATTCCAAAAAGATACACTATTCTCAATTGGATCCTAGAATGGACAGTATTAAGAAATGCTGCAGTCTAAATTTTCAGAGTATAGTTAGCAATATTGTCTAGTGGTTATTCCTCAGGTTTTAAAAACTTACCATATTACCATAAGTTATTAACTTATATAATAGAGGATAATGATGAATAATCATTTCAACCTTTATAATCATACTTCTGTAAACCTAGATTTGTTACAAAGAAAATTTCCTATAATCTACCTTATTCTTGAGGTAGATTTACCATCTTGGCCTTTTAAAAATTTACTCCAAAGTTTATAAACTGATTATTTAATTATATAAACATGGGAATGACAACTGAGAGATCATTTAGTAATAAAGTGTATCTATGGCTCTTTCAGAAGACCTGAGTTTAGTTCTCCTCACCTATACTTACTGGTTCACAACTGCCTGTTACTACAGCCCCAGGAGATATGGCAACTTCTGGATTTTATGTGCACCCACACTCAAATATGTATATACCCATACCCAGAATCATTGCACATGTACTCATGCAAACACAAACAAATATACACACAAATATATATATATATGTATATATATATATATATATATAGAGAGAGAGAGAGATACACAGATTGATAAAAATCTTTAAACTTAAACAATATGAGAAATTAATTTAAAAATTAAAACATATTAAAAAGTTAAAATGAACATAGAAAACATTTTGTGAGAGCTCCCCTAGGTGTGAATCAAGACAGTGCATAGAGCTGCTGCTGCTGCTGCTCTGTGTGTTGAATTCAGCAGTCAATCAGAAATAAGCCAATGTCTGCCAGCTTCACATATATCCCAACATGGGTTTAGCCCAACTTGATGCCTCAAATAATCCCTGAGGCAGACACATACCAAAAAATTTATTGCTATCATAGGACATATAGGAATTAGTTTTAATGAACAGTTTGGGAGACATGAATATACAGGAAAATTGAATTTATATGTATTCAGACATTACAGATTAGGGTGATTTCAAATTTATTAAAATGATTTCCTAATAAGCAGTTTTTGTGGTTGTGCCATGTGGACATACTAAATTACAAAGTACCCAGGTAATTTCAACACTAGAACTTCATATTTTAAAATTGTCTGTATGAAACTCTCCAAGAGTTTTTAAATATATTTATGAATGTACAAAGACGATATCCTAATTAATTTCTAAGACTTATGTCTTTGGCATAAAATTCCAGGTGAAAATATAAAATATTTCTCATTTAATACTTGAATACACTTCTACTTTCTAATTCCTCCAGTTTCCACTAATTCCATTAGTTTTACGGATTTTTTCATTGAAATACTCTGTCAACCTGGAGGTCCCTGGGGAACGCCCCCATAGGACATATTATTATTCTAAAACACATTAAAATAATTTCCAATTACTATTTGAATGAGAACGACTAATTTTAAAAAATTAAACAAATGATGTATTTCTGTTTTGTGGCACTTACGATTTATGTGAGGGGAATTAAAGGTTAGAAAGAAAAGAAAAAACAAGACATACACATCCAGATGAGTGACCAAACTTTCCCTTAAATTCCCCTCCTTCCCATTCTTTCAATATGAAAGATTAAACACTACCACCGTATGTGCTTGGCTCAGGGATGGCCGTGGAGAAATATATAATTTCTTAAACCAGTATTCACTTTTTATACACATTTCAATACTTAACTCCCTCAAACAATGGTCTTTAAATATCAACTAAACTAACAAATTATAGGTGTCACAAATGTGTTTATGCCTGTTATGACATTCTTCCAAGTGTGAGGAGATCTGAGATTTTTCCATGTTAGGGAAAAAGAGACTTTTCTATGAGGCCATTAAAACAGGTGTGTTGACACATTTACTATAATGCCTTCCAGGGCTGGGATTTGGGTGACAGCACCCAAATGTTCACTAGCAAATGCCATCTATTCAGAATGTGTATTTTCATCCTCTTCTTTTTTTGGAAGGATGCATTGAGTCATGAAATTTAGCCTTTTCTTACATGATGAGAATAGCTGAGAACTGGAACTGATAAGAACAAACTTAAGGAATTTTCAAGCCATATTTTGTTGACTCTACTCAGTTCAGTGACAGAGCTCTTGATACACAAGTTTGAGGCACAGAGTCCCACCCTCAACATTGGAAACAAATAAAAATAAAAGCCAAGAGCCCCAGTACTGAAGGAACTTTAGTCTCTTAAGTCCTGTTTTCATGGTGGTGTGCAC
This sequence comes from Micromys minutus, assembly GCF_963924665.1. Lineage (NCBI taxonomy): Eukaryota > Metazoa > Chordata > Mammalia > Rodentia > Muridae > Micromys > Micromys minutus. The sequence continues at coordinate 10,810,635 of NC_137973.1, forward strand.
TATGCTGAGACTCACTATCTGTGATTGGCTGTAGGTTCTTCTTTCAATGAAGACTTCTGTTTCTTTACTCAAGCCAAGAAGGACAGACAAAGGGAACACTGTGGATACTACTGCAGTGCTGATACCTGTTAATAGCCAGTAACAATAGCAATCCAGACCTTAAAATTATCACTCCAACAGTAACAGTTACTCAAAATTTATTTTATCTCTTTTCATTAGTCTTCTTTCACTCTCTCTTTTTTTTAAAGATTTATTTATTTATTATATATAATTACACTGTAGCTGTCTTATTACAGATGGTTGTGAGCAACCATGTGGTTGTTGGGATTTGAACCCAGGACCTCTGGAAGAACAGTCAGTGCTTTTAACCACTAAGCCATTTCTCCTCACTCTCTTTTTATGTTGAATATCAAAACATTATATTCAGATCACAGTTTCCCTTTCCCATCTCCTTTCAGATCCTCCCTACGTCCACACCCATTCAAATCCAGGTCTTCTCTCCCTCTCTCTCTGTCTCTCTCTCTCTCCTCTCTCTCTCTCTCTCTCTCTCTCTCTCTCTCTCTCTCTCTCTCTGTCTCTCTCTCTCTCAATAAATAAATGCAAAATAGAGTAAAATAAATGCCTTTGAAAAATGAAAATACAAGGAAGCACACACCATATGTGTACACCCACAATCACACAAACAAAGCCTGGAAACACACAATTGTCAATCATAACATTCAAGGGAAAGAGTTATGGGTTTATAAAGAAACCAAGATAAAGCAATGTGAGACAAAAATCTTATAAAATCACCATTGAGTTCATTTTGTGTTGGTATCTACTGCTGGTCATGAGGCCTGTCTTTAAGAGTGGTTTGTGTACTATTGGAGAAAACCAATTTTTTGAACTGTAGAGAGGGACTTAGCTACTAATAGGAAATCAACCAATGTCAGGCATTGGCCTTGGGGAGTTGGCCTTAAATTCAATCAGAGTGATTAGTTTCCTGTTTCATACACGTGCCCCTATAGCAGGAGAACATTTTGCAGAAAGTCATCTTTATAAACCACTGAATTTAGAGCTGGGTTGGTGTTTTACATCCTCTTCTCATAGGGTGCAGTACTTTCCAGTGCCATGAGCACTGGTCAGCAGGACTGAAGAATCTAGTTAGCACCAGCTAGACTTTAGGTTCAATGAGATATGGAACTGATCTTTTCAGTAATAGGACCTTTCTAGCATTTTGAAAAGAGCAACCAACAGATTTGGAAATAGTTGTTGTTTGGGCATTTGCATTAGATGCCCTTGGCCAACAACTCACTTAAATGTAACCCATTCTTGACACTGGAGGTTTCACTTGCTATAAAAAGATGTATAGTTGTCATGTGCTCTTCCCTGATATTCGGTGACTCTATATAGATTTCCTTCCTATATGTATATATGTTTCAAAGCTTCTATAGAAGTTTGTTTCCATATTACCCCTCAAATAGCCTTTAGTGCTAGTTTTAGTTACTATTTTATTACTGTGAAGAGGCATCATGACTAAAGTGATTCACCAAAAAAAGCATTTAGAGGCTTGCTTAGAGTTCTAGAGGGTTGGCCCATCTCCATCATCATGGAGACGTAGCTAAGAGTTTCACATTCTACTCTAGTTGAGGATCATTCTTCCTCAGAACAGCACAGTCTTATTTGTACTTATCCATATTCTCTCCCTTAACCCCTGCTAGCATTCTTGTCTCCATTTAATTCTCTCATTCAATTCTACCTCCTGTTTCACCATAACTATATATTGTATTTTTTATTCCTTGGAAGATGCACTCCACCACTTAGTCCTTTACACTAACTTATGTAGTTGTAAAGATTGTAGTATTCCTGACAAAGGCTTAAAAGCTAACATTTACATATAAGAAAATAAACAGCATATTTTTCTTTTTAGGTCTGGATTACCTCACTTAGGATAAATATGTGTCTTCCTCCATTTTTGAAGCTTCTTTTGTTCACAACTGAGTATCCTTCCTTCGTTTAAAAGTACCACATTAGAGCTCATCTGCTGATAAAAATCTACGTGCTTTTCTTTCTCTTGTTATTTCAAAAGGATTTATTTTGCTAATCTTATTTTTGTTACTGTTTCTTTTTGTAGATAACACAGTATTCTGCTTAACACAATGTCAACACATCAAAATAAGAATCATGCTGTGCTGAAAAAACATTCAACTACTGTATTCAAATCTAATATCCAAAACTATAAACAGTATTTGAACTAGAAATATCAAGAACATATACTTTAATACAACATATACTTTAATTTATCCTTAACATTCATAGGGATTAATACTTCATAACCTATGATTAAAATATTGTTAGTATCTTCAATGCATGGGAATGAAAAGTTTCCACAAAAGTTTCTTTCAACCTACATAAAATCATTTATAAATTTTCAAAATAAATTACCAAGTTTTGTAGTAGGTTAAAATATAAAATTTATAGATAGCTTTTGTAAGCTGTAAGTCAACATTTTCTATACTGTTGTAAAATTTTTATTAATCATAATATTAAAGACATCATCTCAAATATCGATGAATACATCTACATGTAGTTTATATTCAAATATTAATATATTTTCACATCATAAAAATTATATTATCGAGATTTTAATATTATTTATTTTAATTATATTCAAGTCTACTTAATAAGGGATGAATTTATTATCTACATATTCCTGATTCTATTTATGATGCTTTTGTATGACAGATTTGTGACTGTTTGGTTTAACACAAGTTTAAAATTCTTTAATGCATTTGAAACAAGTTCAAAAACAAATAAAGTACATGTTCACTGAACACTTTAGGACTATTAATAATGATATAGAACTATCAAACATTTGTATATTTCCGCTAAAAGTTTTGCTACTTTTGAAATCTATAGCTAAAGTATAGGAAAACGGTGCAATAGAATATTCTGAAGTAATGCATATCTAAACCCATGTAAATCCTTGCTGCAAAATAATGCCAGAAGGTTCCATTTTAACAAACAGGTATCTCTTTTATGTCTTCCTTAAACATTTGTTGTTTGCAAAATATCACTGTCCACTAAACAGTGTGCAATCATATCCTGTAGGTCAATAAGGAAGAGCAGAAATGCAGTCTTTCAGCATCCAGAGGCCGGTAAGAGTACACAGGACCTGCCTTCTTTTAAGGCCTCATGTGAGTTTAGAATAAAACTGTGATCAGGTAGTTGTTAATATTTACATCTTTCAATAATTTATTTCAGAAATTCACATCTATGACCATCGGTATCATACTTTTATCATAATCTAACTGCACCGAACCTATGCCCACAGCAGATGAGAAATTGAAATAAAGTAAGAGACATAACCTATCTTGTTATTCCAAGCATGGGACATAATATTTTTTGGCATATACTCACCAGATGGAAATATAATTGAATTGGTATTTACCTCAAGGCACATGGATTATGTAGTGTGTGTGTGTGTGTGTGTGTGTGTGTGTGTGTTTGTGCCTGTTTGTTTCACTGCAGTATTTGACTACATTGGTATTATGGTCTAATTTTCAATGAAATGAGACTGTGGAGATTGTAAGTCCACAGAGCCTACTAGATTATGGTTCTAGTAAGAATATAAACAATAGAAAAGAGATTTACAAATAACAAGATGGGTATTAGGTTGTGTAGTCTGAGATATTTTTAGTGCTTCTACTTCCTTTGTGGAGACAAGTGGAGGAGAAGGGGATTATATTTGAAATGTAAATACAGAGAATATCTAATAAAAATATAAAGTAAAGTAGTGCAATTTTTTTCTCTCTGCTTGCAAATCTGAGGTTCTGAATCTCTGTGCTCCTTTTGCAAATGTGACCACTTTGGATTTAGCTTATTTTCCTTACTCTCACTACCAAAATAAACCTCTTTAAGCATTGGTATTTGTTATCTGGAATAGTCATGTTCTTAAATAGACTGCATGATAAACTGCAGACATTTAAACAGTGGTGCCTCTAAACAGATAGTAGTAGTTAGGACTTGTTTCATTTCAAATGAACTTTGGGGTGGGGTTCATGAAAAAGTTGTGTTAAACTAACCCAAAAGTAAATTCAGTTGTTTCCAGAGAAATGGCTAAACCAGTGCTTTTACAGGCAGTGCTAACCGGACTTGGTGGTTAATTTCATAAAAATAGAAATACACGAAGTTGAGAGATCATATTGATCATGTAGACCAAGAAGAAAATACAGAGCAGCAATGGGGAACACATGTCATTAAATAGATTATAAACATATTTGAAATTACCAAAGAATAGACATGACAACTGTATAAAGAAATATAAAAAAATCATAGTTCATTTTAGATACTCAGGACACAAACTAAGCTAAATGATTTAATCTGCATTATTATGTTTTTCCAATGATATTTTTACTTTAGAAATTATTTTAATTACAGTTAGCTCAGATTCAAGTTGAATTGCATTCAATCAGTGAACATATTAACAGATGGTAAATGAAATGGCTTAGAACCAAGTGATAACACACAGTAACCTCCTGTGGATTTAACTCTCCAAGATTAGGTTCCTAACAGGTTAATAGAAAAATCTAGTTCAGACTTAGTGTACTAGACCTAGATTAAATACTTGTCAGAGAAACACATTTCCATTTCTCCATCTCGTGCCATTAGGCTTTTTGTTGAAATTCATATTGTAAAGACAAAAGGAGACATTCATGAGCTTGATTTTTTTTTTCCCGTGAACTAATGGCAGTTCACCAAAATTAACATCGTCTATATTTGCTTCAAAAGAGTTGTCTAGGGCATTAGAAATTGAGCCTCAAACTTCCATTTTGGATTCAAAGCCAGCAAAGAACACAAATGGGTTAAGAAAATGAAATCCTATATAAATTACTCTGTTTTAGTAGATCATATGGTAGTTTATCCAAACATCACTTCATTATAGACTATGGTTATTAATTTACACGTTTCACCGACTTTTATTTAAACCTCAAATCTCAAGAACATATTGAATCTTTTGTCAGAATTTTGTTAAAGGATCACCTAGAGAGCAACATTTTCAATAGTGAGGGGTATGGACTGCTTGTGACATAAATCAAACGTTATGAACTGAAGGTCAGTTAAGTGGATATTTTGGATGCTGTGACAAAGGCAAGTGGGTATTGCAGAGGATGTTCACCAAGAGCCAAGACTGTAGCACTTGGCTCTGTATTTTCAGCATTTTCAGATGCATGTGATATCCTTTGGTCACTAGTGACTTCACTATATTAAAGGTGTTGAATTTCCACACCGAATGCAAGTGACTTCATGGAGAGAACAGGCAGGATTATTTCCTTAGTTTAGAGAAAAGGGAAGGGAACCAAACATTCAGCCACTAAGCCCTGGTCTTTCATCAAACACTGGTTTCACCCCATCATGCTCTAAGCTCACAGAATAGGTCTTTAGTGCCAAGAAACTTGAGGACTTACAGAGAGCCTGGTAATGACAAAGAGCAAACAGGACTATCAGGAGAAGCTGGATGGAGAAAGAGCTTTCTTCCCACAGTTGGACAATACCTTCCTTTCAAATCTGCTTTTAGAAGCCAGGTTTGCTGTCCTTTGGTAAGGGAAGTTTAGTTCTGCTGAGAAAACTAGCTGCAGTCTTCATGAGCTATTCCTTCACTCGAATGTAATAAAACAAAAATCATGCCTTGACATATTATCCTTTTATGTTCTGATCATTAGCTCACACGTACAGTCCCAGCACTGCTGACTCAAGGCAGGAGAATTGTCTTGAGAGTAAGACCAGTCTGGACTACATGGTAGGTTTAAAATTAGCTTGGGCTTCTAAGTAACACCTTGTCTACAGGAACAAAAAAAAATAAAGAACATTACAAATTGATTGAAACAAAGTGTTCAAATTTGAATATGGTACTAAACACATCCTTTCTGGTGGAACTTACTTTGTTTTAATACCATGTATATTACAAACCTGATCAGTTAATTTTGTGGTAATAACTAAGTATAATATAGTAAAATATCAATTTATGCAGTATGGGCCTTAATGAAATTTAATGGGTTTAAGGAAGTCTTCTTTTTAAAAAATTTATTATTTAAAGATGTTTAAAGAGTTGGATCAAATCATAAATTTTGATAATGGGCCTGTGACAATATTTTTGTGAAGTTTACTATGAGTCTTGCTTTCTATTGAAGTTTTAAAGCCATTTGAATAAGAACATAAAATGGAAAAGACATACAGTTGCTCAGAAATATGCATATTATTTTCAGAAGCCAAAATGACCGGAAACAACAAATGGGTTAAAACAGTACCTTGGCTCCAGGACTGACTTCTATTGACACTAGTTTCTGAGGTGAAAACTTTCTCTTTGATGAGGAGGGAGGTCAGAATAAAAATGTTTGCCCTGCTTATGACTGTATTTGTTATTAAACATTTGTATAATGGTAGCAGTAATTGGTTTTAAACATGAAACTCTATATGTGTTGTTAACTGTTTTTTTTAAGTCTCTTGTATATAACTTCACAATTTCAATCTTTTTCTGTGTCTAAATGAATTTCTAACAGCTACTCCAGCTGTTAAAAGAGTTTTTAAAATTGTTTACAACTCTAAAATGTATCTGGGCAAGTATTTAGAAGAAGTAGCATGTAGCATGTGATTTACAGTTGACTTATGTCGTGTACAGATATGAAATAAGTCCCTTCATTGTGAATATTTAGTTCAAATGAACAGATATTTAACTGGGATTTACAATTGCGACTTAAATAACAAAATGAAACAAAATGAGAGATAACAAAGGGAGGAGGAAAAAAGAAGAAAGAAAGAAGAACTTTTACATTCAGAAATCTGTGCAGTTTCACTTTTTACACGTGAGGATACCAAGAGTGAAAGCTTCGTATGTCTTCCAGCTGAAATTGTGTGGTGACTGGAGGAAAGCAAGACAAATAAATGTATACAACTGGACAACACACATGCATGAAAGTAAGTACTTTTCATATTATTCTGTATATATAAACTAAATGCTTGTATATACGATATAATAGTTCTGTGTATATGTCTGTACACACAAATATATGTGTCATTGCTCTGATTTCTTTAAAGGCATATAAGTCAGTTAGACAGAACTTATATAAAATTAAATTAGTTTACGATTTGTTTTGTTCACATGAAATTTCATAATTGAGGAGTTTGAGCTGAGTATAAAGTTACAAATGTTTATGGTCAATCACTTGATTTGGATAGTTCTGAATAAACTTGATTTTTATAGTCATGTGAGCCAGTTCTTGGGGGGGGGGGTTCATGGGTATTCCCTTCATCAATGTCATTTAAAACAAACATCAGTTTATTGGTATGAATAAAGTAATTAAAAACAGACACATGTGTGCCAATACTGGATTATACTGGTTTATTCTGACACTGTGCTAAGATGGTTGGAGGAGCATCGGGCTTCAGCGTTAGGACTTTCAGATCTCTAAACACAAACAGGTTCATTTAAGATAATAAGGCTTTCAAACTAAAATTTCCAAGTTAAGAAAAAAAAATTCCAAATCAGTCATTAAACTTTCTTTGTTATATTCTCTCTGAACTTTTATTAAAAATATTGTAGTCACCATCCTATTTTAAATAATTTTGCAATTTGATGAGATAATATCTTTCTAGTCAAAATATAAAACCATCTACATAAATAATACCATATAATGATATAACATTTGAACACTATTCTGAATTAAACTGATTATCTGTAATAGTTTTACACTAATCATGTCAAAAGAGTTGAAGGGACACCACATCACAATGCATGTGCAATTTTCAAATACTATTATTGTAATTAATAATAAAAAGAGGAGTGAAGAAAAGCCAATATATGTGAGATCTTTGTCAATCTCAGCAGCAGGACATTGCTCTGAAGGGAAATAGCTATCTATTTTTTAAAAATAGAAAAAAAAACAAAACAAAAACAAAAAACAATGAGTCATTTCCTTCAATAAAAAGCATGAAGCAGATGCTAATTCACACTTATGGTAATATTCATGGAACGTAATGCAAACAATATCTGTTATTATAAACTAAAGTTTCTTAACTCAATTTTAATGCCAAATTAAAACAAGTAACTGAGTCAAGAGGTATAAAAAATCTATAAAAGCAAAATATTGTCCTCTTAAATACAAAATTTCATTCTCATATAAATTTGTTCTCACTATATAAATTGATTAATTAATTATTCAAGGGTGAATTTTAAGATAAGACAGTCTCAATTCAATATTTGATAAATAAATATAAATATCACAATTATCAAGTTATATTTTAATTGATACGTTTTATGAAGACTTATTTTCCAATGACAAAAGCACCAGGGTCCTTAGGGGTAACAGTTAACCTGATACATTTAATATACTGTGTTGAGTGGCTCCATGATTTTCTAGGAAGGCATTATTAGTATTTGAAAGATCTAGCTTTTGTTCTTATTTTTTTCTGTTCATCAGAATGATTTATCAGAAAGAATTGGAAGGTTAATAGTCACTGTAGTTCACAGTGACTCCACAGGTTGTAAAACCTCTAGGAACAGTAATGTCATTTTATTTTTAAAAATTAATAATAGGGAAAGATGATTAAAAGGGAACTGGAAGGTGAGATATCTTGTGACGGTGACCTATAAAAAGCTTACAGAACGGCATTTGTTTGGTAACGTGTTCTAAATCAGGCGAGCTTCATTTTGACATTTTACATAAAGAGACAGTACTGAGTTATAATGGCTTTCTAAATTAACTCCAAAATAGAATGAATAATCGAGGACAGAAATTACATATGCCTTATACTAAATGCAAAGAATCCCTGAAACGTGCATTTTATATTGATGTACTGGTGTGTTTTATCTGTGTACGTCCACATTTACAGTTGCATGTAGTTAATGCTCATATTAACATGTTCTAGACATCCACTTTTTCCCCATCTTTTAATTTCAATACCTGAATGTATATACCACACCGATTTAGAAACCGATGGCATTCTTCTTTCCTATGGGAAAACGATGAAATGTAAGGCCTCAGCGACTCATGGAGTATTACATTCAACATGTAATGATTATTTCCAAGTGCAGCTTTAAGGAACCCAAACCTCACTCCACACTTCAGTGGTGACTGTGTCTGGAGATCGCTAGAGCTCTGCTACCATCTACTGGCCAAACTGGGTAAGTGCCTCTTCCTCTCAGTTGCGTCCTAAATTTCAATTTTCTTTGGTTTTGCTCACATGGAATGGATCATATCTTAAAGTATCCTCAAGAAACTTTGAGACAGCTTTTAAAAGTCATACAGAAAAATAAAACTTAGTCGTAATCAAACTTCTTAACTCAATCATTTCTAGGTCCATTTACTGTGAGTGGTTGCAGAAAAGATATGTCCGAACATAAAAAAACACAACTTTAGCAGGTAACAAATATTCTACAATTTCATTGACTTGAAGTCCTAGGCTTTTCTGGAGCTGTGTTTGAGCACAAAGATTGCGGTTATACCTAAGCTCCACTTGGATCTAATTTTAGTGCTTGATTTTACTCAAAGGAGAGCTGCATCGTGTCTGTTCTTCATGTCATCTGTCTGAAACCCACAGACGCGCCATTATCTTGTCCTGATTGGTCCTATATTTCCTCTCCCAGCCACTTTGTCTTCTCCCAGTCACACCCCACCATGGAACAGTGCCTCACTGGGAAACTGAATTTAAAATGTGCAACCCACGAAAAACGGATCAGAATATCCAAGCCCCAATTTCATCCGAATATGGAATATGGGTAAGGTATCATACTATTTATCAATATCACAGTGCATCAAACTTGTTAATCATTTAGCTTTCTGTGTATCAAGTAAAATAAATATTTTTAATTGTTGGGGTACGAAAAGCATGGCATAGCTGAGGTTTAAATTCAAGCTTTGTATCTTCTATATATAGTGTATTATGTTTTTCAAAAACTTTTTATTAGGAAAGCTATACCAGACGCATAATCACTATACAATGATTAAACATTACCTTTACAATTTATAATCACTGAAATTACAGAATAAATATATGCACATTTCTTTTGAATCTTTGTGTGTGAGAGAGAAAACATTAAAAGTGCTTCCTACAAAGCTGTTAGTGATATATACCCAGTTGCTTTTTTATTTTTTAATATCATATATTTAATATTTATATTTATATTTATATATATATAAGAAAGTGCAGATGTTCTCAAAAATCTTGACATTGGGATGAAGGGTCACGAGGAGGGTGCTCAACCCTAGGTGTGTCTCCAGCTGATAAACCAACAAGCCTTGACTTCAGTAGGATCCGGCCTCGAATGTGACTTTTCCCAGGGTGGTAGGAGCGATGCTGTGGGCTGTACACTAGGAGTGAAGGGCACGTGGAGCTATGTAGAGGAAGAAATAGATCAAACCCGAACTAAGCATATTAACTTGCAGGGAAAGAGTGTGTGTGTGTTCGTGTGTGTGTGTGTGTGTGTGTGTGTGTGTGTTCGTGTGTGTGTGTGTGTGTGTGTGTGTCCGCGCTGCACCCAGTGCAGGCTGAGGGACCTAAGTGTATGTAGGGATTTGTTATGTGCACATGAATATGTGTGTGAAACGACAGTGTGAGAACATTCGAGCAAGACCCGCCCCTCCCTCCCCATCCTGCAGTTTTCACGCATGCAGCAAACTGCATTGTTAATACATGTACAGAGTCTGTGCCATGACGGGAGGAGGAGAGAAAGGCATAAATGTCAACCTCCCCCCTCCCTTTCCAACAAAACTGCAACTAAGGGAAGAAAAGTTACCGAAAATAAAAAGACACATTGGATTTTACTCATTTAGGATCAATACAACGATCCCCGATATACCTCACACATGGCACAGTCAAAGTCTCGAGTTTCAGTATAAAAAATAATGATAACATTTGCTGGCAAAAGTCTGCGAAGGCACTTCATTGATTAATGATCTGAGTATGGCCCTTCCTCAAAATCGCATCTGAGATGGGGAGCACACTTTTGTATTCTCTAGTTTTCATGCGTTTCAGTTCTGTCCTGGGCGGGGGAAACTGTAAGGATGTTGTTACTGGACAAGTAGAATGGGAGCCGGGGATATATTTCTTTTTATTTTCCTTTTCTTTTGGAAATCAAAACAAAGCCACTAATTTATTTCCTTCTTTCGTTTAGAACCTGTAGGCTGTTTTCTCCAGAACTTCGAGGTAATCCGGCTTAGTTTGAAGTTTGGCCCTTAAATCGAGGTAATCACTTTTGGGGGTTTGGTGGTCTGGGAAGCCCTTTCCAGCTGACAAGAGAAGGGTTTCTTTGAGCCTGGCATCCTGCTGTAAGTCTGGGTATTGCATGCCAGGGGGGTGGACATGTAGTTCCTTTAATTTGGGCACTGTGCCATAGAGACAGTCCACAAATCCCACTGTGCATGGAGCTGGCTGTGCCCTCTCACGTTCTAGTAGCAGATTACCACCACCACAACCTCCCCCGGGGGGAAACAGCACCACCCCACCGTTCTTCTCGTGGTGGCGGAACCCAGCCAAGTCTCCCCCAGTCCCTCCACCTACCCCTGAAACCCCACCAATTGCCGAGTGCTGAGGGTGAGCGTGGTGATGGTTCACCGTCACTATGGTGTTGAGTTGGGAGTTGGAAACAGCCAGAGCCCACTCCTTCTCTTTTTCCAGCAAGGTCCGGTAGTTACTGTGGTTCTCCTTGGGTGTTTCTGCAAACTGCTCACTTCCCAGGAGCACCTCACCCATTCCTGGTGGCTGTGTCCCAGGACCTCCACGCTCTGTAGCTCCTGTGTCCTGAGCTCCTGAGGCAGCAACTTCTTCCTCTTCTCGAGGCTTATAGATGGGGTTATTACACATTTGAGTAACTGGGTGGGGTATATACTCGTACACATGACCTACGGGAGGGGCTTTCTCTGGCGAGGACAGAGTTGGTCGCCCTCCACCTCCACCCCCACCACCACTGCCTCCACTGTCCTCAAAGAGACGGTGACATTGCATCTGGATCCCTGTAAGGTCCACACCTTCCTGCCTCTTGCTTCTAAAGGGCAGCTTCTTCCTACGCCGACGGAGCACATAGGCAAAGAGACCTGCAGCAACAAAGACAGCCGAGAAGAAGAGAACCAACAGGCTGAGAATCAACACAGAAAGTGGCACAGGGCCTCCGGGAGGAGAGAACTCATAAGGTGATGCACTTGTGGGTCCCCCGTTAGGGTGGTAATCTCCAGGCTGGGGTGGGGATGGTCCAGGTTGGGCAGTATGCAGCATCTCTGGGCATAAAACTTCCAGTTCAATAGTGCGCACATCACGGTGGGTGAGGTTCTCAGGGGTCCTACAGAGTACATCACCAACCACGCTGACTGAGCTGATGGTTTCGATCCACTGCTTAAAGGGCACTAGGTCACACGTGCAGTCCCAAGGATTCTCATTGAGATCTATCTGCACAATGGCATTCAGGTGTTCAAGAACGCCAGCCACAGGCAGGTAGAGAAAGTAGTTCTTCCTCAGGTTAAGTCGAGCCAGGGACGTGCCTGCAAAGGCATCAGTTGGCAGAGTCCTCAGCAAGTTGTTGTTGAGAAACAGCAGCTTCAAGTTGGGCATGAGACTGAAGGCTGCAGGTTGGATTTCCCGGATGACATTAAATTCGAAATACAAGTAATGCAAACTCTGTAGACCTCGGAACATACCTGGTGTCAGCTTCTCTATATCGTTGCCGTTGAGAAAGAGACTCTTCAGGTTGGGCAGGTTGATGAAAGCCCCATCCTGGACATAGGAAATGCGATTGTTCCCTAGGTGCAAGAGATCCAAAGAAGAAAAATTCCAAAAATCAGAGCGGTATATCTTCTGAATAAGATTGCTACTCAGGTACAGCTTCTTGGCATTCAAGGGCCTTGGAAGGAGTTCAGAGATGTTGTTAAATCCTCTTTCTTTGCAGTTGACAGTCAAGCCAAGGTCATTGATATGCAAATTACACGTACACCCAGTAGGACATATAATGGGGATGGGTGGTCTAGTCTGATACGGGGCAATAGGAGGTTGATTTGGACCAGGATATAAAGCCTGGGATGTCGAAGGTGGTCTGGGTGTTCGGGGCTGTTTGGTGGGTTTTGGTTGCTTATTAGAGGACTTATACTCAACAGATGAAGCAGTGAAATGCACAGAAGACAACATTGAGGAAGGTTTAGTTGGCCAGGCGTTCTCCTTGCTTGATGACAAGTGGGGAATCCCCAGACTGGCCTCCACCTCAGAGTCAGACAAGAGTGGGCAGAGTTCAGTCTTCTTGATTTCCCGGAGATCCTTCCCATGGAAATGGAAAGGTGTCTCACACGTGATGTCACCCACCAGGGCTGTATAAGGAATTCGCTCCAGCCAACTCTTCAGTTGTACGATCTCACAGGTACAGTTCCAAGGGTTCTCCTCCAGCTGCAGCTCCATCAGGCTTCTGCCAATGTGATCTAGCATCCCGCGGTAGAAAAGAACCTTTAACCTGTTTCCACGAAGGTCCAGATGGGTTAAGGAAACAGCTTTAAATAAATTGGTTGGAAGCACAGGGATGAGATTATCATTTAAGATTAGAACCCTCAATTTACTTAGGTTCCGGAATGCCCCACTCTCGATTCGTTTGATGACATTGTAATCTGCCTGCAGATATTCCAGACTTTCTAAGCCAAGGAAGGTGTCATTTCTGAAGACATCTAGTTTGTTCTCATGGAGATAGAGTCTCTTTAAAATCTTAAGGCCGTTAAAAGCTCCAGTTTGAATGTCCTGCAATGCATTGTTCCCAAGGTTAATGGAGACTGCATTATTCAAGTGAAGAAAACTATTTGTGTACAATTTTCTCATGGAATTCCTCTGGAGATACAGTTTAAAAGGTCTTGACCAGAATTCAGTAATCTGGCTAATGTTTGTAAATCCTTTGCTGTCACAATGTATGTGGAAGAGGCTCTCTTTAACTTCGCAGTAGCACGGATCAAAACAGGGCTCATCTATTTCCTCTGAGTCCTCAATCAGGGGGATCGGGGTAGTCCATCCTAGAGCAATTGTGCTTAGAAGAATTATCCACAGCATTCTCCCTCTGTGCAGCATCTCAGCGACGGCTGGCTTCATCCTTCTTGGTAGATAACAAAACTGCAACAGAAATGAAGATGCAGACATTTGAGCTTTTGTACTTCTTTGACTGATTCCTACATCCAGGGTATTTTTTTTTCCTACTTAAGAGTGGTATAAAAAGCTCAGCAGGTATGGAACTGATGCTCCAAATGAGGCAGCAAATGCTTAATGCTTAAAGTGTGCCCTACATTTTCAGTTTAAGAGACTGACACAGTGCAACATGCAATGACACTTTCCTGAACCAAACCTTGTTCAGTGAGTGTTATTTGAGAAGAACAAAAGCAGCCTGCACTGACATCCTCCTAGACGGAACAACAGAGTTGTAATCCTGACTCAGCCTTGTGGTCATAGACAAATTCAGCTATAAAGACAATACTTACTGGTTATACTTGCATGCCTCTTTAAACTAAGGTTTGCCGTTGTCGATTTTATTGGAAGTCATGGGGGAAACTGTATAGATTTAATATTTTTTAAAAACAGTACAACCAGAAGATATTAAAAAGTAGGAAGGAAAGTGAACATATTGCCCAAAATCAGATGTTGAGATGTGAAAAGTTGCTACAAAATAAACTTCTGCTTTTTTTTTTTTTTTAAGAAAACCGTGAAAAGCTCCTTAATTTCTGTGTGGACCCACTTCCACACCCAACCCCCTAGCCTTTCCTTTCCAAGCACAGAAAATGTATCCCTTAGTTAAATAAATAATGTCTACACATGTTCTCATTTGGATGTTTAGAGTGTTAGAGTGAAGAGATCTTCTGAAGAACAGGCCCAGGCAGTTGTCAGAGCTAAAGATAGTGACAGGAAAAGGTCGCTAAGCCTGAGAGTGTCTGAAGCAAAATAGTTGCAAGAGCTCAGTTTGGAGTGAGAATCTGTACCTTGGGGAGAAACTGAGGAAGCAGCAAAAATATAAGGGAAGGTAGTGCCCTAGAAAGAAGAATATGGTTAAAGGCAATACGAGGTGGAAACTCCAGCTCTTGCTCCAGATCATAAATTACCAAGGATGTGAAAACATTTTAGAGAAGATTTATTTTTCCAATGAGAAGAAATGGATTCAGTGCCCTATTCTGGAAGTATGCAGTGGTTTCATCAAAGGTTTTCCTGCTTAGTCTCATCAGCATATGAAGTAACATATATAAATACATCATAACATTCCAAGTTTATTATATTATTCTTCCCAAGTCAGTGGAATATCAATTGAACTTGAATGGCTGATTTTAATCAATAAAAATAAATCAGGGTCTCCAACCTATCCTTTTTTTCCCCTCACATCAGATACATATATCAAGGAAATATTCTTTAACTTGAAACACAGGGAGCCCAGGAGATAATTTATAAGGAAAGTGGGAAGAATTTATCTTTACATTCCATTGGCATATCGTGAACACAGCTGCAAGGAGAAACTCTTGAGAAAGCAAAGTGGAATCTGCCTCCGGCATGTAATAGTCAATTTTTAGAAACAATTAAATGAAAAAGAGACAGAGAAAGCAGATGAGGATACATTACAGTGCCACTTGGTCTTCCCTTAGCTTCCTTGTAAAATATTAGACACTACTTACATTACATTCCTCCTCACCATTTTTTTTAAAATGTTTTTCTTTGGTTTTCACACTTCTGAGCTTCAGGCAATCAAGCTAAACCGGATATCATTGACTTACCTATTTTGCAGGAGGTTTGGATTTTGGTTTTTATCTTTTGTTTCTCAGCACTGACTATGGAAAAGAATGAAAAGACAAGCGCAAGGAAAACAAAGCTTGAGTTTAAGGACCCTCTCTTGTCCAGTCTCCTCTTGCTGAAGCTGAAGCTAAGGGGGGCTGGAGGGGGGGGGGAAGGCCCTAAAAAATAAATTAAAAAGCTAGCTCGAGACGTGCAGAGAATGCAATGCGCTTTTCAATGGGCTTCTTTAGGATGCAGGACTGCCGCTTGGCACCCTCAATAAAAGAGGGAGGAGATGAGGCTGCTGCAGGCTTCCAGCTATGCTGATGCTGGGCGCGCCGCCTCAGTAGCAGCTCTCCCCGTTACCCTACACCGTTGGGCACCAGGGGGGGAAGGCAGGCTCGCATCACACTGCGGGGATTTGTATTTCTTTCACGTTGTGTATTTTGTTTGTTTTTTAACGTGTGCTGAAAACCCTCCAGCGTTTCCCGTCATGATGGGCTCCAAGAAGGGGAACACGCTTAGTCTTTGGTCAGGAGCGAACACTAAGAGGCCCTGACTATACAATTGTGTGTGTGTGTGTGTGTGTCTGTGTGTGTCTGTGTCTGTGTGTCTGTGCGCGCGCGCAAATAGCGTGTGCTCGTGGGAGCATGAAGGAGAGCTAAAAGAAGTAAAGCAGTCAAAAGAGTATAGCTATTCAAAAGAATAGAGCAAGACTGAAAAAGAGAAGAAACCCTGAGGAAACATTCCTTTGCCAGAAGGACATGGAGATGGGGCTAGTACCAGCCCCTTGGACCTTTGCTTTCTAGTTCTCCCTGCAGAAGCTTTGGAAAGCGAAACCATATTTGGAATGGTCCTTTCTCTTCACATACTTCCCTTCAAGGCCAAGATGAGCTAGTTACCCACATCCTGCAGGTGGAAGAGCTGAGTCTCTCTGCCTCTGACTGGGAGTCCCAAATAAGAGCTAAAGCATCCTTAGCTACTTGGACTGACTTTCTCTTACATTTTCCTTCAACCACTTTGCCCCAAAACCTTTCCTTTAATTTAGATTTACTTCTAACTCAACAACTCTGCTGTTCCTTTCAACTTTTCGCTGTCCCTCCCTCCCTTTCTTCCTTCCTTCCTACCCAGCAACTCCCACCTTGCTTTCTATATCTTCCTCCTTCCTTCCCTTTCTCACCCCCTCTTTTTCTCTGTCTCCACTGCTAGGGGATGGAGAGGCTTGCAAAGCAATGGGGCAATTCCCACTCTTTGGAGACCTTAAGGGAGGGAGATTCCTGGCATTGGTTTTCTTTTCCTTTAGTTACCCCTGCTGCTTTCTTTTCTGCCCCTCTTCCCTTCCACCCTGTTTCCTCCTTTTCCTCTCTCTTTCTCTTTCTTCTCTATCATCCCCAAAAGATCATAATAATGAAGGTCCAGATGAGAGGCAACTGGAAGAAGATTTAAAACGGTGGATTCAACCAGCTCTCTCAGGGACTTGCTCTAAAAGGGCCTACCAAGGCCTCAAATGCTAGGAGAAAGCACAACTCTTTGGTGGAATTGGGGAGTGTCCAACAAGCATCAGGGGGTTCTGCTAAGTTGGAACTGTGCAGTGTGTCAAGGATGCAGGACTCCTTCCCCCTCTTATCACCAGTTCATACAGGGGTTTTCTGTTTCCTGATTACTAAATAATTGAACTCCGTTGCTAGGGCCTCAAAGTTAGCAATGGTAGGAGAGGATTTCCCTTAAGGTATTTTATGGAACAAAAATTGAAAAAGGAGGAGAAAGAGGAAAACAAGAAGAAGACACGAAGGTGGAAGAAGAAGAGGAAGAAGAGCATAGGTATGGATTTCTTACCACTTTAAAATCTATTTCATCGAATTGAGCAAAGCATTGCTTAAAAGTCAGTCTGAGATCAAGATGCTAAACTGCATTAAAAATGCCCATGCATCTGGCTTTTGCCCCACAGTAACTAAGATTGGGAACAGGGATCGAACTCAATTAGCAGGCTGGAAGATTCTCTAACATCCTGTACCCCTCACATCCTGGACCCACCCTTTTCTCAGACAGGTCTCCACCAAGAAACAAGCCCACACTCAACAACCTAGTGTCCACTGAAAACTGCTCGGAACAGAGCAGTTCCACCTCCTTCCCCAGCACCCTCAGTCCATCTCCTTGGTCACCCGGTCTGCAAAGGCAGCAGCTGTTTCAGGGACCCTGTGGGAATCCAGGCTCTAATGGAATGAATGGGTAATCAGGAGGCTGTCCTGAGCTCCCAGTCACAGTAAATGGCCTCTGCATCCATATCCCACTGGTCTCTGGAACTACATTCCTCAGTGATGGACTTTGGCCATGTCCTAAAGGCCCTTTCACAAGCTCCCTTGCCTTATTTTAGCATGTCTAAAGGGTGGGAAGGGCTCTGAAAGTTAGGGGATGCTGGGCCGTTGGGCTTGTTTCTTCTGCGTCCTGCTGGGAGCGCCGGCACCATTTATTTGTCCAGAGAAGGACAAGAAGCTCTTTCTACCCAGCGAGGCCCTTTCCCAACCCCCTCCCACTTCAGTGTTCCCCTTCATTCCAGATCTAAGATTAAATATTCCAATATGGAAGCGAAACGATCTCCCTGGAACAAATAATTAAAATGCTGCATCATTCATTTTCTGAAGAGCTAGGAGCCTTCTATAGAACCTCTTTATATTCTGCTGCTGATAGACAAGGCACACAAGGAGTCTCTTTCGAAAAAAAATTATATATATATATATATATATATATATATATATATATATCCCCGTTTTCCTTCTGTCTCTTAAAATACAACCCAGCGCTCTACGGGGGGAGGGGTTCTCCTCTTGGCCACCTGGCCTATATGTTAGAGTTAAGATTTCTTTCCCCTGAAGAACAGGTTTGAGATTACATTAGTCGCCAGAGGCCCGTCTTCCACCAACGTCCTTACATCTATTGAATCCAATTTTTTAAAAATAAATAAATAAATAAATAAAAATAAAAAATTTTAACAATCCTAGCACCTGTGAGTATATGGAAGATCCAGCGGCCAAAGTCTATGCGTTCTACAGCACACATCCTGCATAAGACACACACTGATTTCAATCAGGCAAAGTAGGAACGGGTGTCGAAGAGTACCTATGGTGCAGAGCGCTCAAGATCTCCAAGGTTCGCTCCAAGGGGCTTCTCAGCGGGAGGGGCAAACTCTCCGCGAGGCTGCATTGTATCCGTCATTCCTTCGCCCAGGATCTTCCCCTCTTCCAGCCACCAACTTTCAGAAAGGCTACCAAATCACGCTTGTAATCCTTTAAGAGTGGTCCACCTTTCAGACTTAGAGGGAAATGGTCGCTGCATAGCGTTGGGAGAGCCGGGCGCGCACCTAGCTCGGTGAAGCTGGAGACGGTGGGCTCAGGACCAATGCTTTCTGTGCTTGCCCGGGATGGCAGGCAGGCTGTGCGTGTGTCCCAGGACCTGGATCGCCCGATCAAAGATCTTGATGCTCTCCCGTCAGTGGCAAGCTCCCCAGTTCCCGAGAGCCCGGGTCCCT
Organism: Micromys minutus; assembly: GCF_963924665.1. Taxonomy (NCBI): domain Eukaryota; kingdom Metazoa; phylum Chordata; class Mammalia; order Rodentia; family Muridae; genus Micromys; species Micromys minutus. Next base: position 10,829,902 of record NC_137973.1, read on the forward strand.
TTCTGCTTTTCTGTTTCTCTGTATCTCGCTGAAAGATTGTCTCTCACACAGCGCAATCCCTGCCTGCGGCCTCGGTCGACTCGAGGAGATAGAGCTAGCCCCTGCCTTTCCCGAGTGTCTTTGCTCTTTGCCCTTTGGATGGGTGGGAGTGGGGGTGGGTGGCATAGATATGAGAGAAGACAGGGTGGGGAGAGACGGAAAGGAGGCAGGAAGGGGGCGACTAGATCTCAGATCCCAGCATTGGTCAGGTGGCGGGGTGGGGGCTGGGGGTGAGAACACACATACAACAGTATGGCTGTACACACCACATTGCACTTGGCGTGGGGGAATCTCAGGCAGAACGCGAAGGCGATGTGATCCCGTTGGCGGGTTGTGAATCCCCTGACAGCCCACCATTCGAGCGCCTTCACTTCTTCAGCCAGAGGACAGGGAGAGGTGGTCGGTGGAGGGGGGCGAGCGTTCCAGGCCAAGGAGACGCTCCCGGCGGCGGCGACAGTGGTGGCGACCGCATCTTTTTCAGACTGACCTGCTTTAAAAGTACCGCTTTGATGGCCTAGGAAATAACTAAAATCAGATTACACGTTACTTACCGAACGTCTGCCTCTAAACTGGGAGCGCCGGGTCAGGGACTAGAAGGCAATACAGAAAACGCAGGGCTGGAACCCGAATGCAAAGCCATCAGCCGCCCCCAAATCGCGCACCGAGGGAGCGGCGCTCCGGAGCCCCCAGATCAGCCCATCGCTGGAGCCTCCGCCAGCTTGTCCCCCCGCACCCCCGGCCCCTCCTCCGCGCCAACTGTGTAAATCAGCCGCCGCAGTCCTCTCTCCGCGCATCGCAGGCAAATCCCTGCTTAGGAAGCAAGTGATTCTCTCTCTCTCTCTCTCTCTCTCTCTCTCTCTCTCTCTCTCTCTCTCTCTCTCTCTCTCTCTCTCTCTCTCTCTCTCTCTCTCTCTCTCCCACACTCTCTTCTTCTCTTCTCCCTTTCTATTTATTGGTCACAATTTGCCAGCTCTACTAAGAGAGATCCTGTCAGGAAGTCAGCATTCTGTATCTGTGGATTGATTTTTAACTTTTGCAAATGAGAGATGGCTGTTTGGAAAATTACAGCTCAAACTGAAGGGGGTGGGGTGGGGGAGATGATCAAATTAAGAGCATCTGAACTGTTCGGAGGCAACATCACTGAATGCTTACAGGAGCCATTCCAAGTGGTTTGTAGAAACCACCAACGGTCAGGCAACATAGGTGACAAACTGAAAGTACACGCATTTCCTCGGCTCCTTATACTTACTGACGTGGGGGTTTGAGAGGCGGGCGGTGATGAAATTGTACCATGGTTGGAAGAAGGTAGGGATTTGAGCGAGAGGAGCCAGATACCAATTGGTGACAAATGAGATGAGGACATTAGGAAGATGCTTGCACACATGTGAAAGTGTTCCATGATCCAGGGGACCACGGCCCCCACTGCAGTCTTGTTAATGCAGTTGCTCAATGCTCCTCCATCCAATCTGCAGTGTAAACCAACGCAGTTCTTTTTAATAGATCACGCTCACCAGCCAAATGTCTGGGAGAAAGCCTTCCCACTAACTCCCAAACAAGATAGGGGGAGTTCTGTGGGAGACATCTCCGTGACGCTCACCATTCCTCTCAGATGTGAAAACACCGAAATGCCCAAGACATATGACATTATGGGCACATGATCATTGTAAGCATAAAACCAACCTGACCCTGTTTTCAGAAGTTTTCAAAGGTACTGCAGCTCATCTCTTGACAAGAAGCAGAACTCTCCTTTGAGTTGTTCAGGACAAGCTTTTTGAGGCAGGCCCCTTATTTTATGAGGTTTTGCTCATACGCCTGTATAGGCGTATTTAATCACAGTATAGAGTATATACTACTATCATGATACAGGAGAGAATAAAATTGGTCATGCCCAGAAAGAAGGTCCTATTCAGCTTTATGTAACACATAGGCACACAAACATAGGTTGTTCCATTTGATACTCTGTACAGTGAGGGTTTAGAATGTCACACTTAAAGTGTTTCAGTTTGTTCTTCAAAATGTTCGATGTGCTTTAAGATTATTAATAAAGTATCTTCAGTGACCCAGAACATGACCAAAGCACGATGACATCAAGCTTGTTCTTTTTAAATATATAAATATAGCGTTTCAGTTTTATGGGGCAAAACTCAAACTTTTGTGGGTGTTTTCTAGGTTAATAAGGCCTTGGTTGTGAGTCTTCAGTGTGCGAAGACTTGGGTGTGGAAGAAATATTGGTCATAGCCGTTTCTCTAATGAGGTTTCCAAATTTGGTTTCAAAGAGCTTTATCCAGGGAATAATGCCAAGAAACTGTATCCAGTTTTTATTTTCTTTTCTTTCAAGAGTCAGGTGTAAGAGAAACCAAACCACAAAAGTGGGCTGAGGAGTTAAGAGGTACTTCAGGTCTTGTTGAGTGTTGCACAACTCGGGTTGCCATATTCTACATTAGGCAAGTGTGAAATCACACACATGCCTGTTTGCCGCAGGGCTGGGGAATATAAACCCGAAGAAACCTCACATCATCCTCTCTAAATTAGCTGACTCTCTTAACTTTTAGATCTATTTTTATTTCATTTTATTTTCATGCTTACTTTTGATGCAAAAATTTCAAATACACTCAAAATTATTGGCTCTAAGGAGCATTGTAATGGTGAATTGATAGAGAAAGCTGATAATATTAAAGGTGAGTATCACCAGCACAAACATTTCAGGCCAGACTTTGTTTTCTTTAAAGAAATGTGCAGAATCAAAAACCTTCCATGTGTCTTTGTACTGTGTTATGAATTTTAGTGTTGACTACAAAGGTATTTGTTGCTTTACCCATAACTCTACTTATTGAAACTTATTTTCCACATTCTGTGGAAAGAAGAAACCTCCACTTAAAAAAAGGATACTTTTTAAAAATAATGTAAAAGTGAATATAAAAACAATATATAGACCTAATTTCCAGACCTAACAAAATGATATATAATGCTAGCTATAGTACATTTTTAAGACAGAAGGACAATGTATCTTCCAGAGGGAAACAGTGGAATGAAGATTCATAGCCGTGACGAAGTTTTTTTTTGGCTGCCTCATATTTTAGTCAATCAGGTGGTTTAGAGTAAACAAATATTTTGATATGTATCATGGAGTAATCTCTGGATGCTTTATTGTGCAATGGAATACATATGCTTATAGTCTCAATCCATACATGCAGTCATATTTTAAAAATTATAGCATGCCCCGATTATATATTGTATGCTGTAAAAAAATGTGTTAACCTGTTCAAATTCTTATGCAAACAATGTTCAAGCTCGCCAGTTTTCAATGATTGTGTACACTAAGTGAACCAAACTCGAACTGCAACTTAATTTGAGCGACCACCACTGAAACTACAAATACAAACCATGTTTTGAAAAATTAAAGTTATATAAATGTGAGGAATAGAACTGGGGTGATACCAGCATTTGATGAAGGAATTGGGGAAATCAGACAGTTCAGGCTGAGGGCTAGATAGTTTCAGAAGTGTAGATTAACTCAGCTCTCCCATCTTCAGAGATGAGCCCTTCAAAATATCATTTAGGGTTCAAAAAGAAATCATGTGCCCTCCTCTTCGCAAGTATCTTATGAAAGCTTAATGAACATTTAACACATATTTATATTTGTAACTATGTTACCTATCTAGTGGAAGAACTTTAATGTGGGAAATGGTTATGTACTCAAGTATTCATTAACCCTTTACGTAGCTTCACGAAAGAAGCTCAACGTTTTGTAGACCTCCACTAAATAAAACCTGATTTTTTAAATGTAAATAGGTGTTTGATTCTGAAAGGCTATTTGAACTCGCCTCAGATAATCAAACCTTATCTGTTCAGCATAGCACATGCCACGGTACACTTGTGAATGTTAAATGTCAACTCGAAGGAGGTAGAGCTCTCTTAAACATGTGTGTATTCTTAGGATCGGATATAGATCATCGACCTTGCTAGCAAGTGACCTTGCCTACTGGTGAGCCATCTCACCAGCCCCTGATAATGGTTTTATAAAATCACAGAGTCATTTTAAAGAAACTGGGGAAAAAAATAACACCTATCACAGTTGTTCTCAACCAGGAGGTTCCAATCCCTTTCTGGGCAGCATCGTGCACATTATATATTTACATTATGATTCGTGAAAGCATTCCTAAAATTATAGCAACAGAATCACTTTGTGCTTAGGGTTCACCATAACATAAGGAACATGTAGTAATATCACACCATGGATTAAAAGGGTCACACCATGAGGAAGGCTGAAGACCACTGACCTCACATGGTCAATTATGTAACATTAGAATCTACACTTTAGTGTCTGAAGTTAAGCTATTATTAAGACAATTGCCTATATTTGTGGCCAATAGAGTACAGCTTGGCATATCCAAGAAGAGCTCACATTAGGACAAATTTAATTGACCGAAAATATTTCCTCCTGTATTGACAATGCATTATTTCTCATACAATGTACCCTGATTATAGTTTCTTCCCCCTCTTCTCCCCCTCCCCCAGTACTATTTCACCTCACCTCACCTCCCATCCAAACTCACTTCTTCTTTCATTCTAAAAGGGCAGGCAACAAGAGATGACAACCATAAATAGCAAAAATATAAGGTAAAATTAAAAATCCATCATAAAAGTTGGGCAAGGCCAGCAAAGAGACAGAAAAGAACACATCGGAGGCTGCTAGTTCACACACTCAGGAGTCACATAAATTATATGCCAAAGACCTGGAGCAGACCCATCAGGCGCTCTGACTTCCTGTGAGCTTTGCTTAGTTGCTTTAGAGGGTTTTGTTCTCTTGATGCCTGCCATCCTCTCTAGCTCTTATATTCTTTCCTCCATCCTTCCCATGGGGTTCTCTGAGCTCTGAGGGGAGGAATGTTTTTAAATGACCTCAATTTGGACTAATTTGGTTTTCCTTCATTACTTGGAGGTGTTTGTTTGTTTGCTTGCTTGCTTGCTTAAATGTCAGGTGATACGGTGCCTATTCTTTCATGTACTCACATATGAGACAGTCACTTGGGAAGTTGCATGCCAAATGAAACCAGATGTGGTAACACATGCCAGTGGTTACAGCACTGAGATAGGTAAGGCTGGTGCATCCTCGATTGGAGATCATGATGTGCTCTACTGAATTTTCTAGGCCAGCATGAGCTACACAGGATTTATACATAGTCTGGGATACATTTTAACTCTGAGAATGAGATAGAATAGAGAAATAAAGGAGATGAGTTAGGAACAGAAAAGCAACAGGAGCCATCAAACTATGGGTCTAGTGTAGTAAGTGTGACAGTAACAGGGTTAATAGTGTTGAAACTTATTTCTGAAATACATGTTTCACTTCCATGGAGCTTCTTTGGAAGCACACTTAAAGTACTGTATACACTCCTTCCTGTCTAGCTCTAAAATTGGCAGCAATCTGAGAGACAAGAGTAATGGTATTAACTGAAAATTAACTTGCATGATACAGATTGATGTTTACAAATAAAACAAATTTGTCCTCAAGGTTTTGAAGTTTTTAAAGCTTTTTTTCTCTTGAGAACAAAAATAGGACGTGAATATTTTGAAATGAGATTTATTTAAATATGAATTATCAAACATTTATTTCCCCAGTGACTGTGGGACAAAGTGCAAGACTTTCCTGGGGCATGTGTTGGAATTTGCAGGTGATTGTACTCTTTAAAGTGGCCTACTAATTTATGTGTGCAACAAGAATACTGTGGAACATCATTTTGTTTTGTTCTGTTTTTTCAATGTCATCAATTTCCAAAGTACAACCATAAAGCCTGTGAAAGATTTCATGATTTTGGCTGCCTCCACTTCATAGTTGGGATTTTCTTATACAATTTCTTCTAGTTTCCACAGGCTCATTTCTATTTCATTAAACAAGCAGTGTTTACTAGCTCTGATATCTATACTTCAGTCTCTTGAGCACTGAAATTTATTCTTTTTCACATATGAATATCCAATAGAAATTACACAATTCCAAATGGGGGCAATTTCCCATCATATCTGATGAAACACAGCTATTTTGCTGGAAACTGCTAAGGATAGTATTTCCTCATATAGAAGTCTTTTCAAAATTTTGGTGAGCTGGGGAATGTGTTTATTACAAGTGCAGAAGTTAATAAACATTTTAAATAATAGTATGATAAAAATTAACATATGGGACTTAGTTAAGAAACTTCACTAGTTTTTAAGGAGATAATATGTAACTCTTACTATTATCTAAAAGAGTTCATTACAATACGTTATTAGAATGTAAAAGATTACTTCTGTACTTGTCATGTTTTTATTTTGCAAACTTAATATATTAAGGAAAACTTAAAAAATATTCAAAGGATAATCTGACCTAAACTACCTGCTTCTTAATTTAACATAACATTTTCAAATACCACTAGGAAAATGTCCATTAAGCAAGATCTACCCTACCATTCTGGAAAAAAAAAATGGCTTCAAGTTCATATGTAGTTAGGTTTCTATGTGTACCTTCCTGGCAAAAACTTTGTCATGCACACACTTGTGTGTGTGTGTGTGTGTGTGTGTGTGTGTGTGTGTGTGTGTGTGTGTTGGGAAAATACAAAATGCAAATTAAATTGACACCTATAAAATATGTGGTTGCATTTTGTCTTTTGATGTCTTAACAAGTTTGATGATGCTTGCCTGAAATTACAGCATTCAGGAAGGGGAGGCAGAAAGAAGTGACATTGATGACCCACAAGACCCCATAGCAAGATCCAGTAACAGCAACACAATGTAGCCCTCTAAAAAGAAGATATAGGTATGTAGTACATTTCTTAAATATATCTCCAATAGGTTTTTATTGATATCAAATAATAATCTTGAATTAGGAATTTGTGAAACAACTAAAAATATTCCCTTAGTTACTGATGAGTTTTCTGTTTTGGTTTTATGTTCTTAAGCAAATGATGTTGAAAAATGGCTGACTTCAACTATATAAACTCTCTAACTTGTGCATTATAAGGGTTTCCTAATATTCATTACAACTATGTAAAAATTCTAGTGTATTTTGCCACTTTAGTGAAAATACACAGGAAAATAAAGAATTTCCAGTTTTCACATCACTGTCAGTTTGCAAAAAGTATTGATTCAGTGTGGAGGATTGTAGTTCATTGTAGGATGAACTCAACAAGGCATCTCAGTACTAGTTAGTCATCAAGCTGGACGAGGTTCCCCCATTCACATGAAGAACATGTAAAAAGAGTGATTTTCTGTAGCAAAACTTGAACTGCACGATTGCCTGTCTTTTAATTGCTGTAGCCTCTATGCTAGAGATATGTTAAACACTTGCTGGTATTTAGAAGTCTCTTTTAATCTCTCACTACAAGAGCAAGTTTCTGAGAACAGAAAGTAGCTCATTGAGGTGCTCCTGAAACTTAAGAGTTGTGCACAATTTCTAACAATATTCTGAAGGATCAAAGGAATGAGTGCTGTCCTTAATCGCTACATCCTTTTGAGTTTGCATTATTTTTCTTTCTCCAAATCAATTTCCTTTGCATGGGTAAGCACAGAGTTCAGAGTTATTGCATGACCTTTTGGCTACAAAACTGGAAACCATCTGACTTTTCTTCCATATAAAACTCTAATTGGACATTTTTTTTTATCCGTTAAGGTCAAGCAAATCATAGATTCCTGGATAGTGAGAGGGAGTTTAATTTTTGTGGCCAGGTGTATATTCCAGGTTGAATTAAGTAGAGCGAACTGAAAGCTTGTTTCATTAGCTGTGAGATTTGTGCTGATTCTCACATGAATGTATCTAGCGCATCCCATCAGTGGGGCTACATCTGTACCAGGGCTGTTCACAGTATCAATTTAATGCCTACACCTTCTGCATCCCTTCCCTTTCCTGACCAAATAACTCCTCTGGACTCAGGTTACACTCAGTTCCATGATAGAGGATTCATCTATAACATCCCTCCAATAGGTGCACCCCCATTTTTGAGCCAACCTTAAGCAACATAATAGGTTGAAGTAAACTTCCCTCATGTAAGCCTTTTCTATTATATATTTAATAAAACATCTTAATTTTGGTAACTTTTGACTATTTTGCTCAAATTCAGACTAAGTGTTGTGAACTAATATTGATGCAGAGCTGTCAAAAAAGACAATTTAGCAAGCATTTTAAAAAGAAAATATCATTAACAGCAAATAGTTAAGACTAAACTCCACCTTTTCCCAGACCGTTCTACTTAGTTTTAAATAATAGCAAGAAACCATGTGAATCTTTATATAGAGACTGGCTTAGACATGTTCTAGGCTGATCCCAACAGGGTTATCTTCATTTGTTGGGCAGAATCTACTCAATAAACCATAACCAAGGTGAAAGGTTTCGTAATTTAATTAAAAGACCCTGGATGTTTTATTGTGAGTTATTTTTGTTTTTTTTTCTTTCAGATCTAGTTTAATGGGGCAACTATCCTCAGTTGATATTTGTCTTCTTCCTCAGGGGAAATATATTTTTGGTAGCCTTAAAGAACAAGCCATGGGGAGTTCTAGAGCTTCAGGGAAATGAATTTTCTGACATTCTGTTGGAACCTCCAAATTGCTTCTTCCTCAGCCAACCCTCTAGGTAAGAGCACAGTGTACCTGAAACCTGGATTACAACCTTGCAGGACTCTGAGAACAGGGAACATCTGAGACAAATCTGGAGCACTAGCTGGCTTTGGGAAATTGAGACATGATAGATATATTTTGTCTAATGCAGTAAGGTTTTTTTTTTTTTTGGTAGTTTTTTATGTAACTTTGTAAGTCTAATATGTATCCTTATTTATGTTCAGAAATATAGATGGGCATTTATTACTCAGTTTCTTAGGCCTTATTATTACTCCCTTTGTCCCTTATTCTTTCTCTAAATTTGACATGGTAAATTAAGGAAATAGAAATAATTTCCTCAAGAAGTACCACTCCTTTATGATGGACTATTTATGGTTAGTGACTGTTTATTGGATTTTTCAGGATTCAGTCTTTGAGAAGACACCCATGTACTTACACAAACTCAGAAAAGGCAGGCATAAGTTCGGGAGGGAAAAGCAGCTGGTGTAGGGAAGAGCTGAAGTAGAATCAATCCAAATACATAAAATTTATGTACGAATAACAGAATATTTTAAAGGAGGAAAAAATAACTTTGTCTTTTCTAAATATCTATTTCGAGGTTTATCTTTTCTCACCTTGTTTTTCTTGGTTTGAGTATAATTAAAGCATTCTTCTCCTCCTGAAGGACAAGAGGTATCCATAAGGACTACTTTTATTCTTCACTTTCATTATTTACTTTATTCATTTACATTTGAAATGTTATTTCACTTCCTGTTTTCTCCTCCACAAACCCTCTATCCCATCCTATCTCTCCCCTGCTTCTAAGTGGGTGTTACCCCACCCACTCACCCATTCCAGTATTAGCATTCCCCTAAGATGGAGCATTGAGCCTTTACAGGACCAAGGTACTTTCCTGTCATTGATGCCAGACAAGGCCAGGAGGGATTAGGAGAAGGACAGAAGGAGCAGAAGGGGATTGCAACCACACAGGAAGAACAACAATATCAACCAACCAGACCCCAGAGCTCCCAGGGACTAAACCACAAACCAAAGAGTGCATGGAGCTCCAGCTGCATGTTCATCAGAAAAGCTAACTTCTTTGCCCAGAGTCACCTCTTCTGCAAGAAACAACAGCTCACATTCTGTCTTTTCTGTCCCAGATAAAGACAAGCAAAATGCCTTTGGCTACATCATTCAGAAATTAGCCTTTTAAGGTTCCCTTTACACAAAGAATATGTAATTTATTATTTTAACAAAATTATTTTTCAAATTTATAGAAATGTTTGCATAAACATTGACAACAGAAAGAAAAACATTAAGGATTAAAAATGTTTTCCTGAATTTATCTACATACCTCTATTAAATGTTCATTAAGATGTTTTGATAAACATTAAATGTGTTTGTGTTTGTCTACTGTTTCTTTGCTAAATACATACTTCCAAAAGTTTCAGTCTTATGCTGAAACTATGAGTATCTTGGTTATCTAAGAGTTTCCACGCCTCACTAGACATAGTGCAGTATAGAAGTCATGTGATTTAGGATATAATTAGCTAAGACATTCTTGTTCTTAACGGTCTATAAGTTGAGGGTACAGATACATGAAGACCAAACAATGAATGTTTTGGTCCGACCACAAGTATTTTCTAAAGCCATTACAAGCTCACCAAAAGATATGCTTTTAAACATACTCCTATAAAAATTAAAAAAATATATTTTAATTAAATGTGTTAGAAAAAATCATTCACTCATATACTGAAATAAACAACTCAGTTGAAATACTAATTAAACAAATTCTGCTTTTATTCGAATGTACATTTTAAAATCCTGGCTTAAACTGTGGTAATTAAGAATTTCTATTTCCCAAAATGGCCTCGCAGAGTACATAAGAAAATAATGGTCCACAATTTTCAAGAAAAATATACTCCATAGACAAATTTCTTATTACATATCTTCAATGTAAAATTTTAAAGGGAAAATGTAGTCCTATTTTTTTATCTATGGTAGTATCTACCTGCTAGGACCCCCAAAGAATGCTTCATCCAGTCTGCAGGCAATAAGGAAATACTCAACAATCATATTTCTAAATTACAGTGGAAAAAATTACACATCTTTGACTTATATAACAGTGCTTAAAACTTGGTCTTCTTTACTGGAAGATCCTGTAAAGGAATACTGGGGATGACTGAAGACACCACTGCTGCAATTTGGAAATATTATAGCCCTGGTCACAGGAACTAAGAGAAACTGCTTTGTTTCTTGTTACCACTCTCTTCTGGTTACGATGTTACATTTTTACTGGGAAGGTCTGTAACTGTTTTTAAGTAGCAGCACATTTTTAACTCGCGTCTGTTCTCTGTGAAGGCACCAGATTTATGTTTTGCAAAGCTGTGTTTAAGTATCAAAGATGTGGAAATTTCTGGTGGAAGTCTGTGATAATTATTTTATTTTGAGATGAATCGCCAAGAATTAAATTGCACTCCTGTGGAATTTATGCATATATGAAATAACGGTATTTATATGTTATTGTAAAATACGAAAGTAATAAAATTTATAGAAATTCACAGGGAACAGAACAATGCTCCCTCTGAACGTTTCTGATGATCTCTTCCTCTCTTCTTTCTCTCTCTTCTCTCTCCCTCTCTCTCCATCCTCTTGCTCTTCTCTTTCTTTTTATCATCTCTTCCTTTTCTTTCTTTTCTAGCTCCCTGTCTTCCTTTTTCCCTCCCTCCTTGCTCAGTCCTTTGCTCCCTCCCTCCCTCCCTCCCTCCCTCCGCCCCCTCCCTCTCTCTCCTTTTCTTCCTCCCATTTTTCTTCTTCCCTTTTCATTTTTCTGGCTTTGCTTTTTCTTTTTCTTATCAGCGAAGTGTGTAAATAAAACAGTATGCTGCTTATTTAACAAAGAATTCGCTGACATTTCTTGTTCCACCCACAGTTGTTAAAAATTCGCTGCAGCTGCGCGGAGCTGCCTCCAGATGGCGAGCTAGAGTGCATACTCAGCCCAGAGAGTGGCCAGTTGCCCGCTGCTGAGAATGAAGCTCGGAGTGTCTGGGCTGGAACTCATTCAGCACAGAGGTGGGTTTCGGAAGTCTGAGGCAGACCACCGCAGCTAGTCATCACTCACCGTACAAGCCTTCCCCTCTCTCAGCGTGTAAAGAACTTAAGCAGGCGGCGCTCGGAGTGAAATTGCTTTGTAGTATTTCAAAGCAGCGCTGATCGTGGGCAGAGGAGCCGGTATGAGCAACAGAAACTACTCAATGGAACTATGCTGGGTATGAACTGGTCTGATCATCCTTTGTGTTTTAAATGTTCTGTGTCCTGAGTTGTGTGTATACGTAGATATCCATTTCATTTTCACTAAGATAATGGGAGCTGGGGAAGAGGGGGGCTCACAATATTTCTTCTCTTTCTTTATTTCCCCCAGGACTGATACAATGAAAGCTTTTTTAAAAAGTGTTTATTGAGGAAAATAAGACATAAATTATAGACTAAACTACACATAATAATGATGCTAAAATATTTTACTAAATTTTTCTCTTCAGAAAAAGAAATAAACCTGAATTGTATTGCTGTAGTGACTTTTTTTATGATATGACTTTTAAAAGACAATGAAAAGGAATATTTCATTATTACGGATTGGCCGTGACATACATCTATGTGCAGGTGTGGACTTAGCCGATGTTTTCGTAGCTGTGCACCAGAAAGGACATTGAAACACCTGTGAAAACAGCATGAAAAATGTATACACGTATGTGCATTCTGTATGGTCTAATGTTCTCTGAGAAGGTTGCTGTGTTTGTATGCAAACTAACATACATGTGTTCCAAATGCCAAGATGCCAGTGCACAGTCCCTTCCTGCACATGGCTGGACATTGGTAACTTCTCACTTTATTTGTGCTAGATAACTCAGAAAACAGGTCAGACACTAATTGCATATTAGCTTTAACGACAAGGCTATACGTGTTTCGCTGCTGTATTTTCAATTGCCCGTATTTCATTCAGCTATGCCTTTGGTATTCTGTGATTTCCCATTCTGTGAAGAGGTTAGTTTTATGGTGAAAGCATAAACTATTGTCTGACGTGTTTGTATTGGCACAAAGTGCATAGTCTTAAAAATAGGAATACTTTCCATCCAGAGTTGTATGTGAGCTTCCCGAGTTTTAAGGATGTGAGACTTCTGACTGTAAGTTTGTGACAAACAAACCAGAAAGCTGAAACACTCAGGGGTTCAGAAATACATGGAAACAAGTGAGGGTGAGAATTTCTTCTTATCGTTGCTCTAGCTTTGAGTCAGAACACACTCACCCTCCAACTGACGCACTGGGTAGCAACTGAATTTCATACTTTGCCATGAAAACCAATCAAACAAAAAATCCTTATCAGCATTTGGTCTTAGGGATATAAATAAAGAGCTACACAGGCAGGAATGTTTGTAAGACCTAAGACGGAGCCCAAGATGCTCTGACAAGTTAGAGACTTTTGATACCCTGCCCTCAAAGGGTTGCAGGTGAAGTCACTATGTTGGGCATGTTCAAGAATAGGAATACAAATTAAAATCCAAACAAAAAGCAAATCCTAACTGGAGGTGGACACACCTAAGGTGTATGGAATTGGTGTACAGTAAGATACCTGGGTTGGGAAAACTAGTTAGGCTTTCTGATAAGTAGTTCTCTTCTCACAAAATCTGTGGGAAGCACCCTTGCTTAGGTGTGAAGTGCTGGAACAACCTGCAGTCAGGTACCCCATGACGTGGCTTTCTTCTCTTTCAGGCCAGTGGGGAACTGGAACTAAGTTGGGCAGTAACTGTCTCTGGCTTTTTCAGGGTTTGGTCATTCATGTGCCCCCAGTCCAATAAACACCACAACTATTCAGCAGTCTCATGATTGCATAGCCGAAAGACACTGAGAACTGGAAGAAAGGCTGAGGAAATTACAGGTTCTTCTTTGTCATACGAAACATAGTTTCCAAGGTGTTTTATTGTCTCTCAGTGGATTCACTCATGGGTTGGAAATTGTCTGAAAAGGTGTATCTCTACCAATCATTGATGATAGAGAAGGAAAGAATGAGTGTTGAATTGGAGATACCATAAGAACTCTACCATGACTCTGTGTTTTTGATGCTCACACATAAATATGTCCTCCAACTTTCATGTGATCAGAATTCTTGTCTCATTAAAATCAACTCACAGCTTACGTGGTCCCAAGCAGGTTCATGGAATTTTATTCCATTTTAACTTTATTTGTTTTTAGTAGTTTAGCCCTCGAATTTTTTATTTTAAAGGAAATGTTGTGAAGATAATTGTATGCTATGTGATGATTCAGGGATAATTCACCAGTTCATCTTCGTAGATCTACTGAAGCCATCGTTTGATACCAGACAAGGCAGAAAAGCAGGTGGAGAACTGCGGGATGATTCTGTATTCAGAAATGTATTTTTCTGTGGGAACACTTCAGCATCTTGGGTTGTCAATAACTTAGGGTAGAACAAACTCTCTGACCTTCCTTATAATTCATGTGATATAAGGTGCTCAGTGGAGAGACCTTCAGCTAGCTGCTTCCGTGGTCTTCTGGGCTGTTAACCTGCATGATTAAGGTTACAGCTCCTGTTCTCAAGAGGCATTTTCTTTTCTTATGCTGCATATTAAAGATATCTGTGTTTCATAAGGACAGAGATATCAGTATGAGAAAAATAGGGATTAGTTTTTTTAATATAAATATAGGTTATGTTACTTGAAATGATGTTGCTAAATGAGAAAAATTAAATGCAGTAATTTAAGGGCGGGAATCCCTCAACAATGAGAAATGCATGCATAACATTATGTAGTAGTGCCTAATAACCATTAATGGTGAGACATCAACCACACACACACACACACACACACACACACACACACACACACACCTGGAGATAGCTCCATTGCACAAGAGAGAACTTTCCTCTACAAAGGTGATTTTTATGTCTTAATTTACTTTCCATGACTCATCTAATAATGCACAGAGGTGGAATTTCTAAGGTTAAGACCCAAGTGTCAGTGGATGTTTATAAATGCCAGTCAAATCTAGTAAAGAATTTCGGTCTCACTCTGAGGTAATCTGTGCACAGTCAGGCCTTTTCTCCCATCAGTGTCAACGTGACAAATTTGCACAATGACTCAGGTTTCCATCTTGTTGGACCTGCGAGCAAAGACCTTGCTTTTTTGGGCACTGCCTGATGTATACTGCCACAGAGGTTTGATCAGTTTTCAAAAACCAAATAAAGATCAAACTTTTATTATTTATATACAAATTAAAATATATGGGTGCAATCAAACACTGGGTTCTGGTGGACAAAATCGAAGTCACTCCAGTGATTCTGTTTGGGTTTTATCGCATCTGATAAGTCTCAGCAGAAGGAGATATTTTCTGGTCATTGGTTAATTATGTGAAATTAACATCTCTTTAACGTAATATGAAATGGATCTCAACTCCATATAACTCTTTTGATCTGGCATATATATTTCTATAATATTCTCTGAGATTTTGCATAAGATCAGGATATGAGGATTCCCAAGTCAGGACTTCTAATATTTAGGAAAAAGAAGAACCTGTAGTGTAATATTCAGCTCTAGTTGTGTGCAAACTGGCGAAAGCAGCAGACTGGGATACGAGTTCTAAAGTCAAGTCACACATGGCTAAGCTCAGTAGTTCTTGAGAGAGGCGGGGGTTGAAGATTTGAATGCTTAAAAGAAAATCACAGAGGAAAGAACTAATGGGACGGAGCTTAGAAAGGGTGGAGGATTACAGCAATCTGAGTGCTCTGTATATCTGTATGTCAAAGACTACAGCCAATTAAAAATGGAAGAATTAACTACAAGGAGACTTTGAAGCACTGATTTGCTTTTCAGCTGTTCCTGGAAAAATATCCAGTAATTTCTTATACCATGCATGTTTATAAGCATGTCCCAGGACATGGAACTCAGTTAGGAACAGCAATTACTCTTTTTAGAAAGTGAGGTAGATAAGGGGTCTTCATCTGTATTCCTAACTGGACGCAGATACTTCTCTGGTACCTGTGGACCAAAGACTAACAGGAGAGCTTTGGGTTTCCAAGATGCATTTTCCCAGGTCTCGGGCTTATTAACAAGAGAAGTAAGAGGGACAACATATAATTCCACAGCTGCGGCAATGGCCATTCAGATCATTTGTCCCCTGGCATGAAGTTAGTCTTGGCAGCTCCTGAGCTCCAGCACAGAGCAGCAGGGAGCAAATACTAGCTGATTGTTGTTCCTGCCTAGCTTGCTGGCTAGCTCCTCTACCTTCTTCAGATCTCTACTCAAGTGTTGTTTCCCTCTGCCCTACCTTTCTAGAAAGCTCTTAGCACCTTTCTTTACATTGCCCTTGATTCTAATTCTCCCCCTTAGGCTCACACTTACCACCCGAAGTTCTGCCTGCTCTTCTTCATAGACTAGAGGCAGGGCTGCATCGTGTCCAACATGGCTGAATGTGTGTGTCTTGGCTAAAGTTGACTTGAGCTATTTAGGAATGGCTTGTCACCCAGTGCTTTTATATCTGTTTGCATGTTTTGATCTCAGGAGAGGCAGTATTTGACATCATGTTCATTGACTTCAAATATACAAATTGTTGTGATGATACATTGAAGTTTTATTCATGGGATTTTTAAATCACTGCTGAGCTAATCTTTAAAATAATCAACACTTACCTCATCCCAAATATCAGCATCCTACTTTATATTAAAAATAAAAGCACCTGTAGGTTCAGATAATTCCCAAGGTCACAGAGAGATTAAAAATGACAGTGATAGAGTCATGCACGGGACAGAGTAAAGAGTTGCTAAAGTTGGGTGGGCTACTCTTATTTTATTTAGGGAACACTGTTTCTCATGTAAATGGAGAGTTAACCCTCAGACAATAGGAAACAGTTTGGTTCCTGATTTCAGAACCAGCTTTTGCAGATACTTTTATTTGAAGAATGTCCATGCAAGCCTTTTATGGTCAGGTGAAATAACTTGAAAAGATTTTTTTTATATTCTTTGTATTTATATTTCAAATATTATCCCCTTTCCTCCAATCCCACCCCCTTCTGACTCCCATTATCTCTATGAAGGTGCTCCCTCTTTCAACCACCCACTCCCCCTCAGTGCCTTGGCATTACCCTATACTGGGAACAGGAGCCTTCCCTGGACCAAAGGCATTTGAGAGGATCTTTATCTGTCATTGAAAACCCTAAGAATTTTGTTAGAAACCAAACAAACCCTTTGTGAGGAATTTGTGCTCTCCTTGGTATTCAAGCTGAGAGGAAAAAAAAAAGATATTGTGGTTCATTTTATTAGTTTATAGTAGTTTTATTTTTTAATTTTATTGACATTGTGCAAAATTTATTCTTTCTCAAAGCTGCATTTTGTGGAAAATACGTCACATACCTTAGATCTGCAAAGAAGGAATATCATCTCTCATAAACCTTCCACAACTGGTACTACTGTGATATTTTCTCTTCATCGCTTCTGACACAATTATTTACAAACACACATGTATTTGTACATAATTACACACACACAGACTTCAAGTAAATTTCATAACATTCTCTGTTTATGTTGCCATACTCTTGAGAAAGTATTATTCACTTACCAGAAAAAGTAATTTACTGAATAACTATATCATTTTTGTTTAAGAACTTTGTTTTTGTCTAACATGCTTCTAATTTAAAATTCCATTGTTTCTAATTTTAGCCTATTTGAACAAGCTTGCTGTGGTGATTTATGTAATAGATATGCCTCTTAAATAATCATCTTAAAGGACTAATTTGCATCCATTAATAAGATTAAGGTGGAGATAAATTTCTAGTAAAAGATAAACAGGCCCTCAGAACGATTTTTAGTATGAGCTAAGAATATAATATATCAAAAGTAATATCGGAGACAGGAATGGACAAACACATCTTGAGTGATCATAGTTTGCTATGACCTACAAATATCAGCATAATACTCACCATTTCTCTGTGATTAACTGGTATTCAAAGTAGCTCAGCGACAAAACCAAGCCATTTTAGTGATACCTACTGGATTCAAACATAAGTCTCCCTCCTGAGTACTTTGATCTTTTTTGTTCTGCCATTCAGCCTTCACAGCATGGGGGCATAGCTCTGCACAGCATTGCATTATCCTCAGTGTCCTTGTGCATAAAGTCAAGAGCAGTAACTACGGCATCTGCCTTTTTCCACAGCAATTTATTAATTTATTTATTTGCATATCCCTGATGCAGCCACCCCCTCCCCAAATCTCTTCCCCACATTACCCCCTCTCCTTCTTAGAGAAAGAGCCCTTGTTGGGTTTTACCCTACCTTGGCCTTGGTACACATAGTCACAGCAGGACTAAGCACAACCTTTTCCACTGAGGCCTAATCAGGCAGCCCAGTTAAGGGAAGGGGATCAAGTGGCAGATCACAGAGTCAGAGTCAGCCCTTGCTCCAGTTGTCAGGGGACCCACATGAGGAACAAAGCTGCTTAAAATTGTAGGAAACCTAGGTCTAGCCCCTGCATGCTCTTTGATGGGTGCTTCAGCCTCTCTTAGCCCCCATAGGCTCATGGCCGTTGACTCTGTAGGTCTTTTCCTGGTGTCTTGACCCCTTCAATTTGCTCACTTCTCTCCCTAGTACTACCACAAAACTCTCTGAGCTCCACTTAATTCTTGGCTGGGAGTCTCTGCATCTGTTTCCATCCACTGCTGGATAAAGCCTCTCAGGAGACAGCTATGCTAGGTTCTTGTCTGCTAGCATAGCATAATATCTTTATTGGTGTGAAATGTTGCCACTATCACATAGGATAGGGTTCGAGTTGGGACAGTTTTTGATTAGAAGTTTCCTCGATATCTGCTCCATTTTATCTCTGTGCATGTTGTGGGCAGGACAAATTTGGGTTGAAGGTTTTGTGGTAGGCTGATTTCTTCCCTTCCTCCACCGGAAGTTCCACCTGGCTACAGGATGTGGCCATCAGAACCCATATCGCCACTGCGCTACCAATGTGTCATCACCATGGACACTAGGTAGCCTCCCTCTGGTCTTCCTCAATTCCTAGCGACACTAACCATCCCATGTCAGTCATTCCACTGATTTCCCTGACCTCTCTCTTCCTGTCTAATTCCCATGCATAGGCATTTTGTGATGATTAATTTCAATAATCTATACAGAGAAATCCAAAGAATCTTTACTATTACTCAGTGCCAGCATGGAGGTTGAAAGCATCCCAGAAATTACTTTACAGAACCTGTCGATTTCTAGACATCCAAGTAATTCACAGAATGTTTGCTACAATCTGCTTTTCGAGAGAGAAATCCAAAAAATTTATACTCAGAATCTGAAGTGGCTCGCTGTCTTTGTTTCTAACGAGAACCATTCATGATTCTGACAAAGTTCTGCAGTAGTTATGACAAAGACAGATGACTAGGAAATGAGGCCAAAGGGAGAATGAAATTTTAAGAGACATGACAATCTGCCAGTTACCATGTATTTATTGAAAGTAGAGAGATTAAGACAGATGTGGTAGTACACTTCTGCAATTCCAAAACAGAAGGCAGAGGCAGGGGGATCGATCGACGTGAGTTTGAATCAAGCCTAGGCTATATCTACAGTAAGTGCCCGGTAACAGAACAAGAGCTTATCTCCAAACTGCAGATGAATAGAGCCATCCTGGAAAATTGTCTGGATGATTTTGAAATAAAACAAAACACTCAAGACGTGAGAGCTTCATTTTCTCAGGTCATTTGAAGTATAAAATTGCAATAGGTAAAAATTATAGTAAGACAACTGGGCAGAAATGGCAGACAGTGAAGGGTTATGAATGCAGCAAGTACTTGGTAGTTGTAAGTCTATGAAAATAAATGCAGGATCTCTTCCTCATGTGTTTACCAGAACCAATATGCATTTTCTTACTATCTAAACTAACACATAAGCATCAATTTGAAATTAGAAACTAACACTTTTTTTATGTGCTGGAAAAACACCCTACCATTGAGATAATCCTTAGCAGTTTTCAAAGCCGGATGGTATAGGATTAGCTCCTTCCTCCTCTGCATTTCCAAATAATCCTCTAGGATTTCCCACTGAAGAGCAACTGATGAGCCTGCGCTTGTCTGTTACATTAGTAGCTCTCTCAGGACAAGGAGGATAGGACAGGGTGTATCATTTAAGGATGATGTCTTTTAGATAATTTTGTAATGCTTTGCTTTTTATACCATTACGTTTAGTCCATTTCTATACTTATCTCAAACTTTCAAAAAAGTTTTCTTCTTTAGAAGACAAAACTTACTTTAAAAATAGAATGATGCTAAAACTTTGAGATTAACTGTTTTGTATTATGTTTTTTTTAATGTATACGTTTGACCTTACTCTAAATAATATACAAGAAGATTTGCCCAACATAATGTATCACTATTAAAAAAAAGCTGTCTTTTTTAAATAGTAGTGGAAGAGCATTCTGCTAAGTCACTCTGGTCTATAAAGCATGTTCCAGGCCAGTCAGAGCTGTATAGCAAGGAACAATGTATTGATGAAAAACGTTTATTATTGAAGATCAATATTATCCAAAATGTTATTTTAAGACTTACAAACTGCTTGACATTAATATATTTAGTGTTATTTGTAAAGATATTAAATTATGTGGCATAATTTTTCTGAAAATATATCAAGTAAGGCCTACCAATATTTGTGGCTTTGTCATTGAATAATAAAGACAGGAGAAAGGTTAACATATTTCCTAATAAGAAAGTGGTATTGTTAGTTTATTGCAAAAGGCATATTATAATTTAATATGAACTATATATTCCTATTGTACTAGCATTAAAATTGATCTTAACATACAATTTTAAAATATAATGGGTTGAAAAATATCTTAAATGTATTATTTAAAATAAGATTTAAACAATCTCTACAATTTCAAAAATATGTTGCTGTGTGTGTGTGTGTGTGTGTGTGTGTGTGTGTGTGTTTATGCTGTATGTGAATGTAGGCATATACCTGATCAGATGTGTGAGGAGAATACAGTTTGGAAGTTGGTTCTCTCCTCTTACTGTGGGATTGAGCTCAGATTATCCAACTTAATAGCATGTTGGACCTTCCTCTCAAGTCTTAAAATGTTTTCAATAGATCTATGTCTAACTTCTCTATTAATCTACCTTTACCCAAACTTTGCATTGAAACTCTTGTTTAAACACTTTGCTAAACTACTCCTACGTCTGTGTAGATTTAGAGAAGCTGGCCATTTGAGTATTAGAAGATTTAATGGAAACCTACCTCCAAAAATATTATAGACTAACTTTTTATGTGTCAGTGCAATCATGCATTTCAACTCTGGGCAGGGCCTTTAATTTTGTACTTTTAGACACCTGAAGAAAGTACTTCCTAAACTGCAATGATACCTTAATGCAATTTTAAAATAATTTTTCTTGGTTTTGTAATTTACCCAAATTGACTATTTCTTAATTTAATGTTTGTTAACCTTTCATCTTTAACCAGACTTTAGAACATTAAACTTCAGAAACAACTAACCAAACAACAGTTAAGTCCCTAAGATACAAGTTCACAGTATGATTTGGTATAGACTCATGGAATGTTTCAGAGATTTTTTTACAGAGTTTAGTACCAAACATAGAGGATCTTTGACCTTGAAAGTTGCCTAGCCTCAAGTAACAGCAGCAACATCATATACTGCCTGTGAATTTTGATGAGGAAAACAACACTAGTTTAATATGATGAATACTATCATTTCAAAAAGGATAGTTTCTGAAAACAGGAAGATGGTTTTGTCAGTAAAATTCTTGTCAGGCACCCATGTGAGCCTGCCTTCCTACCTCCAGCAGCCACACTAATGACTGACTGGGGTACCCTGTACCTGCATTCCCAGCCTTAGAGAGGTGGAGATTCCGTGTGCCTGATGGGCAGGCAGTACGATAGTTCCTGGTTCATGAGGAGACTCTCTTAAGAATTCTAAGTGGTGGAATATGCCGAAGGCCCCATGAGCTAGGAAAGGGAAAAAAGAGAGTACAAGGACAAATTAGAGATGCCAGGCCAGAGGGAGAGATGTGAGAGAAGGAGACTCTACTAAAACACTTTGCTCAGAAACAGCCTAATGGGGTCTAATGCTATACATGTTAATTAAATATAATGCAGTGGGAAGTGGATCTGCGAAGATGGCTCAGTAGATAAAATGCTTGTCACTGGAGTGGGAGGAGCAGTGTTTGCATCCTCAGGATCTAAAGAAAGAACACTCTAATTCTGGTCTTCTTTAGGGGCAGGAGAGGAAGGAGTACATGGAGGCTCATAGCAAGCATACTAGATACAGTATGAATCCATGAGATCTCCGTCATGGAGAGACTCTGCCTTAATAAACAAATTGGAGAGAAAGAATGGGGAAGGCACCTGTCAATAACCTTTGACCTCCTGTACACGTACATATGGTATATTTACATAGGCAAACACATATTCACACTTGCATGCATGTCACACAATCACACATAGAGTTAAATTGATAGGTAAGGCCTAAAACAATCAAGGACAATGCCTGACACCAGCATAGGTGTCCACACACTCATACACAGGTGCACACACAAACACGCCCTGATCTTCAGGTCGATGGTGTCAACTGATTTCTAATTGATCACTTTCTCTTCACAAAAACAACCTCTTCAGTTCCATAGTTCAGAAATTTTGCTCTGTCTCTGCTCTTGGAATTGACATCTCCTGTGCTGATTGTACTGTATGTTATTTTATGTGGTTCCCATGAGCAAGAATTCCATGTTTCCTTCCTGCTTCCTCACAGTTTCTAAGTTACCTTCGATTCTGACACAATTACAGATTTTTGTTTTAGTTTTAAGTTTTATGGAATATAATTGATTATTACTTTCTACAGAGAATCTTTTGAACAATGTCAAAGGGAGCTAGTTACATGGTGCTTTCAAATAAGCAAACACTATATTGACTATAAAATAGTTACAATGAATTCATATAGTAAAATTAGATTAAATTGGACCCAGTATACATCTTTACAAATACTTTTTACATGTACACCAGTTTATGAAAGTTGACAATAATTCATTGTGATACATTGGTTTGGAATGGTTTTATGATTTTTAATATATTAATCACAAAATGTTTTATATTACTTATTTTTAGAAGTATTTATTCATTTTTTGTATTGAATGATTGTACTTATGAGCCACAAATGTCTTTAGTAACCCATAAAGATAAGAAGAGATTGGTTGATTACCTGAACCTAAAGTTACAGGCCATAGTGGGCTACCATGTAGGGACTGAGATGCAAACTGAAGTCATTCTCCAAAGGAGTAGCAAAAGCTCTTATCCCACTGAGACATCTCTTCATCCCTCTACTATTACATGTCAAGATATTCGTTTTCTGCTTTGTACATGTATTTTAGATGGTTCCCCACAGCATACTTAAATGTGCCTAAGAATTTAGAATGGAGTTCAGACCTTGTTTTGTTTTTATGTTTAAAACTGGTCAAATCACCAATTTACAAAGAGATGGTGCCTTGAGCTTTTATGTGAGACTGAAAGAAGATGTCTCAAGTTGCAGATGATGATGAACAATACTGGCAAGAATGAAGTGTCTAGCTTTATATATAAAAAGAATGCAATATGTGAAAGCCAATGCTATGAAATGAGTCTGCTAGCTTTAGAAATTCACTGTGTGCTGATAAGCATGCTTCAGAGCTGACAAATTGCTCTGTTTAATTTGGCCTAAAACTCTACTTAAACAGATCAATTACTGATCTGGTTTTTATTATAAAGAGATTGTAAAGGAGGAAATTTCCTGTCCGATGGGGAGAGAATGAAACATTCCAGAACTATTTTGTGCGAAGATTTCTTAATGTTTAATAAGGTATTAGTTTATATCAGATCTGATTAATTATAGAGATAAATATAAAATGCTCGAAGTTGAAAGCAATGAAAGAATTTTAGGCAGTAAAAGTTTAGGATATTTTTAGAGCTGTAGTAAAAACACAGATCAAGAAACTGATATCTGGGCTTCATTTCTGAAATTTATTTACCCCAGCAAATATTAGTAACATGCGTAATGACAACTAATTTTCAGTTATTAATTTCCAAATAAAAGAAAACTAATCATTGTGGCAATCCCAAGAATAAAGCTCATTTTAAGCAGGAAAATCTTTAACCCCTTCTTTCTCTCAATTTTAATGATATCATTATTTTATTTCCCTTTTAATGATATCATCCAGACTCTCATTCTTTACTTTATATTACACCTGCACCAGTTTGAAGTAAAGACACCCCAGAGTACAGAACTTTAGTAAGTTGAGAGAGAACTCAGTGTGAACTGAGCTGGAGACTTGCTTTGTACACCAACATACATGATTCTGCACGTGCAAGAAGTCTTTTGCCCCCCAGTAAATTTCATTATATACACAACTCTCCACTTTGTGGACATTTAGCTGTAGCCCTATATCCACATTCCCGGAACAACTGACTCTGCTCTTGACAGAATACTCTTGGTAGAAAGAGTTCAGTTTGTACATGGAAGAGACTGAATGTGTGTGTGTGTGTGTGTGAGAGAGAGAGAGAGAGAGAGAGAGAGAGAGAGAGAGAGAGAGAGAGAGAGAGAGAGAGAGAGAGAGAGAGAGAGAGAGAGAGAGAGAGAGAGAGAGAGAGAGAGAGAGAGAGAGAGAGAGAGAGAGAGAGAGAGAGAGAGAGAGAGAGAGAGAGAGAGAGAGAGGGCTAAATTAGCTTGTACACCCGCTTCTTCTATCTTATTAAAAGCCATTCTGTGGTCTGTGTACTTTCAATATGCTTCATTGTTGTGCATGAGGAAACCCATTTGATGTGGTGTTTCTTAAATTCATATTTCATTCTTAAACATGTTTGTGCCTAATCATAGCATTGCAATTTAGCATCCATAAAATATAAACAGTGCCACAGTATGAAATCACCTTGAGAACTGGGTTGAGAATACCTAGAATGCAAGTCAATGGGTGGTTCTAAACACTTTTTGTTCCTATTTTAGCTTTTTATTGGTTTGATCAGACAGGGTCAACCTCTATTCTTTTATTTGACTTTGAATTTGAGACCATTCTGCCACCATCTCCAACATTGGAATTCTGGGATTCCAGGCACATATCAGAAGACATTTCACTCAATGGACAATAGAGCTAAAGAGGAAGGTGCTTTATGGTGTAGAAGAATATTACTTTCAACAATGATATGGATTGGAAAAAATTTTTGCTGTGAATATGTATTTAAGTCCTGTTAGTGGAGATGTTCATAGAAAGAGGAGAAGGTATTCAGAAAGACAAGTTAGCAGTAGGTCAAATAAAAAAACAAACATACTTGGAAAGAATTAGTTACTACAATTTGAAATTATAAGAAAGTTATAGGTAGGTTTAGCTCATATGGCTGATCAGTTAATGATATGGTTGCTCTAAAATATAAATAGTAACTAAACTTATCCTTGGCAGGATGCTTGGGATTTTTAAATTTTTAATTAATTTAAGTTATTTGAAATGTGAGACCAAGGCTAGTTTGGGATTTATGACGTAGGTGAGAATGATCTGGAATTTCTTATTGCCCTGCTCCCACCTTCAGAGTGTTAGAATTCATGTACCTTCACCCAGGTTTATGTAGTGCTGCGGGGGTGGGATGGGGGAACCCAGAGCTTTGTGTGTTCCAGGCTGGCATTCTATCTGTGACTGCCTTTAGTCAGAATGCCCGAGATTTTAAGAAGGAAGCAGGGTAGAGAAGAGGCTGTTCTGAGCTTCGAGTTGATTGGCTTGGTTAAGAACTGCTCAGTAGATAAGTAGGGCTTGTCTTTACAGTCATGAATTTCTCTGTGCTGATGATAGCCTGAGGTTTTGTGGAATATGTGTCTTTTATTTTGCACCATTTCTAGGCTCTATCCATTAGAGGTCAGTAGCACATCCCCTACTTGTACCACAGGACAATATTTCAAGACTTCTCCAATTGTCCTACCACACACAGACACAGACATACACACACGGACACACACACAGACACAGGCACACACACACATACACACACGTGGACATACAGACACACACACAGACATACACACACATGGAAACACACACACAGACATAGACACAGACATACACAGACACATACAGACACATACACACACACAAACACATACACACAGACACACACACACAGACATAGACACAGATATACACAGACACACACAGACACATACACACACACGCACAGACACACACACAGACACATACACACACACACACACACACACACAAACGAACAGACACACAGAAGTGACAATACATCTCTATAAATGTGGAGACTGATACATCTTTAAATCAAAGTACAGAAACAGCAATTATAAGAATATTAAGATCTGAGATTGTGCTAGGAAAAATGCACATTGCCATGTGGACACATGACTGTTAGTTCATTTCTTTGTTTTGGCAGCTCCAGGGGCAGGAGATTCTTCAGCATTTAAAAATATTTCTCTTTAAATTTATGACACATTTTACAAACACTATTATGCATATGATAGTAATAATTCATGAAAAGGAGGCCATGAATTTGAAAATGAGCATGAAGATGTATGTAGGGAAATTCCTTATTCACTTTCCTCCCTCCAAGTACTGGTATAAATTTCTCTTTGCTCATTTTCAAATTTATAACCTCTTTACCACTAATCACTGTTAAATTGTTTGGTTCCCACATGTTTATTTCCTTATATCTTTATATCTTCCTTTGATGCTAGATTTTCTCTCATAGGACATAAAGCAGAAGCGTGAATACAACTCAAATCATTCTTTACATATCTGTTTATTACTGTCAAAGGTTCAGTTTTCTTGTGACCTACCTAAATTATTTTAATGCCATTTACATTCTTGTAAGTTTTATCTTGAGAGTCTGATGTCATGAGCACTTTCAATTTAATTGCAGTCATTTGCAATATTTTTTCTCCAAGTTATAGAGCAGAG
This sequence comes from Micromys minutus, assembly GCF_963924665.1. Taxonomy (NCBI): domain Eukaryota; kingdom Metazoa; phylum Chordata; class Mammalia; order Rodentia; family Muridae; genus Micromys; species Micromys minutus. The sequence goes on from NC_137973.1 coordinate 10,856,487, forward strand.
AACTGAACAAACTCCATGGTTGACCGCTTCAACTGAGATTAAATGACCTGTCATAGTTTTATTATAGTATGTACACTAAAAGTCTTCAGTATTACATCAGTGCCCTTACAGTCCCATTATACACTTTCCTTCTGCTTATTAGTTTTTACCTTGCATGAATTTTCTGTCAAATCATATTTTGTATCAAATATTAAGAATATTAAAATTAAGAGTGGAAATGTGTATACATTCCTTTACAAATTTAATTTTCTTTACATATTCACTTTACATAACATAGCTCACTGTCATCTTCCTGGACATCCCTGAGTGGGTTTGTCCCCCCCCACCCCGTAACCTCTCACCTCGGCAGTTCAAGTCTCAGTGAGGCTAGGAACACCCCCCACACCAACTGGAAGCAGACAAGGCAGCCCGGCTAGAAGAACTTATTCCATGAAGAGGCAGCAGCTTTTGTGATAGTCCTCGTTCGAGTTGTTGGAACCCAACATGAAGAACAAGTTGTGCACCTGCTACACATGTTTAGGTCATGTGCAGGGGGTGGGGGAGGTGGGCGGGGCAATGTCCAGCCCGGTGTATCTTCTTTAGTTGGTGGTTGACTCTAAGAGCCCAAAGCATGCAGGTTAGTTGATTCCGTTGGTTTTCCTGTGGAGTTCCTATCACCTTCGCAACCAAAATCTTTCCACTCATTCTTCCCCAAGAGTTGCAAAGCATCTTCCACTGTTCCGCTGTGGGTGTTTGTATCTGTCTGAGTCCGCTGCTGGGTGGAGCCTCTCAGAAGACATGTACGTGTCTGCAAGCATAACAGAGTATCATGAACAGTGTCAGGATTTGGTGCTTGGCAATGGGATGGGTCTCAAGCTGGGTATTCATTCCTTTTAGACTGTATTGTTTTCAGCTTACTGAGTGTACCTAATACATCCTGCTGGGTTATGATTTCACCACTCACCTTATTCACTGGTGTGACCACTTTCTTGTCATCTGCACAGATGAGCAGCAATGCAACCACACAAAACCATCCAACTCATTCCTAACAAGGCCAAGAGTAACTTTTATTTTAGAGATAATGCTACCTCACTGTGATACACTTTTTCATTGCTTTTCTGTATTTTTATTTGATTTTATTAAATAGTTCTTTTATTTCATATATAGGTATATATGTAGTATATATAGGTATAGTATAGTAACAGTACACAGTATATGTAGTTTGCCTAACTATAGATAGTGAAAAAAAGTGATAGTTGCGTCTTCAAAGTAATTATGATTGAATTTACCATACAATATAACTTATATTACAGATACACACGCTGCACACACACACACACACACACACACACACACACACACACATACACACACTCAATGGAGCAAGAATCAAGAACCTGTATGCAAGGCAAGTGCTGTACTACTGAACTCTACTCATAACTCCTATTGCATCCTATCATATAATTTTGGAACCACAAGATTAAAAACATAATTTGGTAAAAAACAAACAAACAAACAAACAGAAAACAACCACAAATGGTTCAGGATTTGAGGAAAAGCCATGTTCTGTATCCATAATTGAACAACCATAATGAAGATACAATTTCCATGTTTCCAAAGAAGAATAGATAGAACTTCATCAAATGTTCCCAGCACTGACACACAGCTCTGCTGAGAAGCATAAGGTATGGCAAGATACATTTACCATCATAGAAGGTCAGAGCTTTCCATCAGATTGGGATACCTCTTAACCTCTCTTTCCTAATGAGGCATTTGTGGATATGAAGGAAGATAATAAAAGCAAAGTCTGTATGTAGAAAGGTTAAAAAGATTTATTATGTAGTAAATTATTCTTATTTTATCACATATATATAGAATGTATATATATATATATACATATGTGTATATGTACACATGCATATGTGTGTGCGTGTGCGATATATGTACATGTGTGAAGGGAACCAGAGGTTGTTTATTGTTTTTCTATGTGATTAAAAACCCTATTTTACGTGAATTATTATTATTAGACCCAATTATTAGACCCAATTATTCTACTTCTGAGCATATTCTCCAGAGAAGCTCCAACATAGAACAAAGACACATGCACCACAATGTTCATAGCAGCCCTATTTATAATAGCCAGAAACTTGAAAGAACCCAGATGTCCTTCAGTAGATGAATGGATACAAAAATTGTGGTATATTTACACAATGGAGTACTACTCAGCTATCAGAAATAATGACTTTATGAAATTCTTAAGAAAATGAATGCATCTAGAGAATTTCATCCTGATGAGATAACCCAGTCACAAAAAAACAGACATAATATCCAGTCACTGATAATGGGATGCTCTGAACACCCCAGAAACAACTCACAGACTATATGAAGTTCAAGAAAAGAAAAGAAAAGAGAATGAAAAACCATTATGCTTAATCTTTACACACCAAGAAAACTTTGACCAATTCCAAGTTACATCCTGTTTTACATGTACTTTATGCTCATTGTAACTAGTAAGATCTTAATGTACACTATCAAACCTTTAAAAAAAGCAAGTACTGACAAAAATGTATTCATATACTTTTATGCAAAAAATGCTTAAAATCTGTATATTTATCTTTGTTTTTTAAAATAAAGATTTTTTAAAAAAATTTAAAAAATCCTATTTTCTCTTTTGAGCACCTGGTCTGAGCAAGGAGACCTTGTTTCCTGCTCCTAGGATCCTTTGGTCTAGATCTTCCCAGAGCTAGGCCTACAGATATTTAGCTACAGGTCTGGTAAACAAACAAACACCTGATAGTTTTTAGAGATTTAAACTGAGACATTTCTCCTAGTGTAGCAGGCACTTTACCAGCTGAACTATTTCCCATTCCCTCTGGGAATTAAACTATAGTATTTTTTGAAAGATTACTGATCTTTATATCTATATGCCACAGTAAAAATTCTGAGCACTCTGTCAAAGACGTCTTATGAAGGCAAAAGTGATGTCTTATTAATCTGTGTGCCTTTGAAGACTTAACAAATAATCAGAAGTTTTTGAGTAAATGTCTTATGTGCATATTGAAAATGAAACACACAGCTATTAATATCTTCAAAATAATTGTTTTATTAAGATGAGATAAATGGTCTAATAAGTGGTTGCTATAAATTAGCAAGTATTAATGTTGCTGTACCGCTGTCTTGTTATAGCAGAGGGTTCACTCACGTGATTGCTGAAAAGTAGATGCCCCAATACCCCCTCTTTCTTTTATTCTGAACATAGATGCTGAGATTTCTGTGACTGACTCTACTTTGCCTTTGTGTTTTCATGGTTTTGATTGAATCTGTTGTGTGATCTCAAACCCCTTCTTTGTGTTGAAAATTTAAAACTATCATAACTTGATCACAAATTTGATGGATCTGAGTCAATTTATGCAGATATATTCTGAATATCTGTATTTTTTGCTGAAACTTTGATGACATAAAGATGGCTCCATAATTTCCAACCAAGGTTTTTGTCCCCTTGAAAATGTACATGTAACCAACTCCATAAGTTTAGTTGTCATTTTATTAATGATATTGTGTTTTTCTACCAACATTGCTGGAATATTTCTGTTTGAGATTCATCTCTTTTTTTAACTATTGTCTTCATTGTGATAAATAATTTTCTTAATTAATATTTATAAGGCCATCCTTAAAATCTGTCTTCTTTGTATTAAATCTTGATGTCATGGTTAACTCCATCACAATTATTCATTTGAACATTGACTCATTTTAGCTGTCAGATCAAAATAAATTGTTTTATTATTTCTCACTTTAAAGACTTTTTATGATAGTGCATTTACCTTCTAATTTAAGTTTCTTTTTTAATTCCTTGATTATTGTGTGTAGGAACTGGAATTGGGAGGTATGCTGACAGTTCTCTAAAACATTTCCAACATTATCCCGCGTAGTAAGATATCATACTCCAGTGTTCTGCAAAAAACAGAACTTTGACATTTTGCCTGTATTATACTGCTCAAATATAAATACACTTAGAGGAGAAAGCAGCTGCCTTTTAGTCTTCAGAGGGAGTGAGAACATGTATTACACACCCTTGGCCATAACCAGTGTCCTCCTGCTACCACATAAAAGCCAAATCCATCTTTGTAAAATGAACGCTAATACATTTCTACCACTCAGAAAATATAAAATAAGATTTCAAGTTCTTTTAGCCAGCTGAAACTCTTGTCTTGGCTCCTTGGGTTTTTTGGGTGGATATTATTAACAGAAGCAATTCATGGAAGCCATCCTTCTGTCTCATGTATTCTATTTCCTTGTTGGTCATCAGGGACTTGAAAAGAAGTTTCAAAGGTAAGTAACCTCGGGAGGGCTGAGATAGGAATGTATCCTGAAATCAGGAATTGTGGTGACTTGAATGGACAAAGAAAATATTTATCTCAGAGAACTACAACATGAACCTTCTAATAAGAAAGAGCAGAGTGCTGAATGGCTCTCCATGGAGAAGTGCTGAGTCCCAGGCAAGATAATTAGAGAAGCATATGTTCACTGCTGTAAATTGGACCAAAGATGTAATATTAAATTACAAAGGTTACAAACCAGCAAGACAGCAGAATGGTGTCTTTGTAATTGATCAACAGTATCTTTGTTTCTCTTATACATGTCCTTTACCATGTCACATTTAAAGGGAAGAAAGATGTTTGAGGGCGTGCCAAACTTTTTAACATTGTTAACAACATCCAAAGAAAATGCTACCAAACAAACAAACAAATAAAAAACAAAAAATCATTTTATTTTGTTTCAGGATTTTTTTGTTTTGTTTTTGTTTTTCTGTAGACAGGGTTACGCTGCGTAGCGCTGGCTGTCCTGGAACTTGCTCTATACAACAGGATCTCACAGATCCGCATGCCTCTATTTCATAAGTGGTTTGTTTTCTTTTGCAGTCAAGCAGAAGGACTTGCAAATAAAATTTAGAGATTAATGTTTGTAAGCAAATGACTAACTTTAGAGTCCTAGAGTTCTAAAGTTCAACAAACCATTTGTTGGTGTAGTTCTAATTAGTTTTTAAAACAACTAGGTCACATAATAAATATAGATGGAATAAATATAATTTATCCTTTAAAACAGTATCTTGACAATAGCTAAAGATGCTTCCTTTACTATTTTTGGAAGTAATAGGAGGAAGTAATTAATACCTGAGTCAGTACCTGGCCATGTGCTTGTAAGATTTTTCTAAATGAGGCTCTGGGTACCCCATTTGTGTATTATCTTTAGGATTTTTCTAAGATCACATTTCATTCAATATAAATGTCAGATTTGGAGAATCTGACATTTTAAACTTTATTATAACCTCACATTCCTGTTCGCTGGTCTCCCTCTTCCAGGTTTGGTAGGGATTAAAGCCTATACCAGTATAAGAAGGCTTTTACAATGATTGATGTTTCATTTCCCTACTCATTTGATCCCTCATCTCACTCTTGTGCTCCTTGAGAATTATTCTCTGACAAAACATGACCTGAAAGTGCTTTGGCTACAAGACCTTCAAGGTGCAATTTGCTCATTTAAGAGCACCGTGCAGGTTTAAAGCTATTCCAACTAATATTCCAGTCTTACTTAGAAAATGAGTTGTCAGTCTCTCTGCCCAGCTGTACAGAATGCATAAGAAGGGAGTGTCTGCTGTCCTCTGATGAAACCTTCACCCAGAATTCCCTGAGTTCTGTAAGGGATTAAAGGCAAGTGGGTGCAGTTTGTTGTTGTGGGTGGTGGTGCAGGTGTAAAATCCAAACACTCTAAAGACAAGGTTATGGGCAATTTAAGCTTAAGGGCCATCTGGTCAATGTAATGTCAAGCCAGGTAGGAAGACGTTTTGTGACTCTATATTGCTGTTCAGCTGCTGTAATTGTAGCAGAGTCCATTCAGCAAGCTTCACTAATCAGAAGAATCTTAAAGAAGAATAGTAACATTTCATAGCACTTATTAATTCTGACTTGTTTTAATATCTCAGGACTAAAAAGAGAAAAAGGACAATAGAAATTCAGGTTGATGTAGTAGCGGCCATTAGTTATCTTTGGCAAGTTTAGGATAGAGGATAAACTTCAAAGAATGGATAACATAATAATAAGGGAGCGTCACACAGACTGCAGAGGTAGATCCAATAGTCAGTCAACCAGCACACTGCAGAAATGACATTAAACCTGTTGCCTCTTTCTCTCTTTCCTTCTTCCTTATCTTCTTTCTTCTCTTTTTACTTCCTTCTCTTCCTCCTTTTCCTTATTAGCATGATTTTTGAATGGCTATGAACTAAACCTGGAATTTGGTGATGTATATGATTATATGAAGATATTTCTAGCAGAATAATCTAATTTTGTATATAAAGGCGTACTCCCACTCTACTTCAGTGACTGACAGTGGTGTTCCATTGATGAATGATTTCTATTTTTTCATGTTAAGTACTTCTCCTAAAGCCCTGTAATCAGTGAGTAACATTCCTTTTTAATGCTTGAACATACTGTAGCTTAATAAGTTACATTATAAGAAAATTCTGCCAAGTCCCCCTACTTTTTTGTGCTTGGTATTTCAAATTTAAAAATGAATCACAAATTCTCTTTCTTCCATCTCATAGGGTATTTTTTTTTATAAGTTTTACTTATAGAAATATGATGTATGTGCATGTGCATACATGAATGCCCACATGCATGTGTGCCTTCAGAAAAGAGGTGGGAAGTAAAAGAAGCACACACACACACACACACACACACACACACACACACACACACACACACACAGAGAGAGAGAGAGAGAGAGAGAGAGAGAGAGAGAGAGAGAGAGAGAATTATAATGCATAGGCTGATAATTTTTCCTGAAGAAGCATGAAAAATGTAACAAACACCACTCTGATACAAATATTATTTAAGTTGTTGATAAAGGAAGTTTATCAGACCTCAAACATAATATGTTATCATTTGCACTAGGGTGTCCACAAGAACTTGAAAGTTAGACCCTTTGGCTGAATATGCTACATATTTCTGACATTGAAACTGGAAGAAAAGAGGTGGATGTCATGGGTGGTATCCATACTGAGAGCTGGCGCTTATAGCAAAGTTCTAGCAAGCTACTATAGGAGCAAAAGCAAAGAATAATTCTACCTGCAAAGTCTGTAAAACAAAATGATGAGCAGCCTGGCTAACTATTCCCAGCTGAGAAATAGTAGCACTTACATCATAACAGTAACCAAGAGCTGTCTAATTTGACTTAAGGATCACTGGGAAATTGTTGAATAGTCCTGAACATGTAGTCAACTACCCATATCTAGAGAGGTCATGGATTCTACAAATGCACGCATGATTCCTCAACAATAAAATGGTAGCAAGTCTGGCATACGGAAGCGTCAGTTGACATGCTAATTGGATGAGGAACATTTCATAGGTCTCACTTTAGATGAAGTGTTACCAGCAATCAGTGGCTACTGGGTGTGGCTAATCTTCTGGGACTTACATATTTTTCCCCAATTAAATATTTTTGATTTGTACCTCAACTGTACTCCTATTCACGCCACTTCAAATTTTGGCTTCATTGATTTGTTGTCTTATTTGATTTTTTTTTATTAATATCACCTGGTGAGATTAGGCGATGTAATTTATATAAATTACATAATGACATCCTAGCACATAGCAATGTATGTGCCAGTATTTTTCTTTGTCTGTCATCTTCACAAAATATGGTAACGTATGGAAGTCATTGTAGTTTTTAACTTTAGGCAACACTGTTAATTTCAATGTTATTATTGTAAAATGCTATTTGTGATAATGTTAGTTGGGCTTTTCATGTAAATCATCCGATGATCTGACTTGTTGTAAATGCATTATTACACAGCACGTACCTGGTAGAGATCCGGCACCTACATAAAATGGCAAAGAATTAGATTTCAAAATTCCCTGTTCTTTTTCCACTTTCCCTTCTCTTTAGCACTGTCTCTCAGCTAGAGCCCATGTGTGTACATGTCCTCATTTTTAAACTGTTGCCTCCATTTTCCTCCCTTTGACTCATTCTCTAGTTTCCTTTCTTGTCCTGTACCTCAGTAATTACAGCATTTTTAGTTCTTCTAAAATGGGGACATGTGTCATTATGCTGGAAGTGCGGAGTAATGTAGAAAGATTGAGGACCCTGGGCTAGTTTGCCTTGAGAAAACATTCTTCTGATTGTAATATGGGTTTCTGGAGAAAAAAAGATAAAGTGCTAGAGCTAGGATTGAATGCCACCAGTAGTTTTCAGTTAACAATCTAAGGTCTGTCAATGGTATTAAAAGGTTGTTAATTAGATTTTGTGGTATGATAAAGCAAGAAAATAGATTCCCAAAACAGTGACTGCTGGAGATAAGGAAGAAAGCTCATTGATGTAATGACAGTCATTGGAGTAGATTGAAAAATTAACACATTATGAAAGTTACACATTTAATATAGGTGCATTGCTTTTAAGTACATGCATGTGTTCTTCACCTCATGGCTTACAGTTGGCCGTCAGTCTCATCTGGTTAGGTCTTCAGAAATCACAGTTTTATGTTCATTTTGATATATTCTTTCTGCATCCAGCTTTGTTTCTTTTTTTTTTTGATTTAATGTATTTTCATTTCTATCTTCTTTTTCCTCTCATGACCACTGCTCCTGAGAAAGATTAGCATTCAAGATAGGAGAACTGCCTCTTTGTTTTTTCTAATAATCCACTGAAATATAAACTATCAATGTCTGAAAGATAGAGAGGATATTTATTAAGTTTGAGGATTTATTTTCCAGGTGAGACACAACAAATCTGGAAATACAATGTGATTTTTTCAATGTACTTTTAATAAGCTGGTGGCATAGGAGGAGGCAAAATGACTCTCTTATGCACTGATTTCTACCTCAGCATGCACTAACTTTCATTGAGGTAGAAATGAATGGATTTTCTCTGATCTTGAATGAGTCTTTATTGAGATGATAGTTAAAATTTGAAATTTTTTATATGCCAAGTGTTTATTGAATACCAAGTACCTTGTGTGAATGCATTTATAGAACCATAGCAATAATCCTGTATGGTCAGGAACGTTGTATATCCACTTTACTGATGGAGGAAATCAAGCAAAGGATGAGTAACTTGCCGAACAACGAAAGCATAGACTTGTAACCAAGATGTGACAAGAGGAAACACTCTTAAGAAAAAGGCTGAGATTTGTACACAGGTGATTTTAGTGTCTAATCTGAGTTGTGATGGAAGGAGAGAAACCCAGCATTTAATTGGTTGAGCCTCATGGGAGTTTAGACGTTGGAGATGCCCATTGGCCTCATCCCTTTCTATTTTCTCACTTATTTTTCATTCTCTGACTGAGAGTGTCGTCACTGTGTCTCTGAGCTTGATGCCACATGCAGCTTTTGGTGTTGGCCATGAAGTTCATGTCTAGTGGGGGCTTTTCACTCTCTAGAGTCTATGAGCATTCGTCTTATGCCAGCTGTCCATTTGCATGTTTACTTTTGAAAACTGTCTCCATGCTCTCTGTCCATTCATTAATCAGCACTCTTGCTTTGTATTCTCACTACTTAGATACTTGAGCAGTGTGTATTTGTTGGACACTAATGTTTCATTGGATGTTTGGCTTTCAAGGCCCCTGATAATTTGTAGGTTGCCTTTGCACTAGCATTTTCCTGGCTACTGTGCAGAAGCCATGAGAGATTTTCATTGCTTTTGCCATCTGTTCTGTTAGAGGTTAATTCAAATATTTACTTCTCAGACCCATGTTGTGTACTATTCTTTTTCTTTCAGAAATTTTATAGTTTCTCATTGTAGATTGGAATTTTTAATTCATTTTTAATTTTCATTAGCATATAATCATTAGAAGAGGGTCAAATGTTGTTCTTCGTCACATGGATAGTCAGTTCTTCTGTCCTCAGCTAGTGAAGATTTTCTCCATAAATGAATACTATACAATTGCAACATAGAAACTCAGTACATGGAAACTTACAATGTTTAAGACAATAATAAATAACCCATAAAAGAAATCAGAAAAGCTTTGCTATTCCAAAAGTGATACAGTGATTACTTAAAGATATATGTAAGCGATGGTGTGAAAGACCTGCCACACCAGTACAAAAAATATATTTTAAAAAGAGACAAACAAAACAAATAGGCAAGCAAAGCAAGCAAGCAAACAAACACAGAAACCAAGAACAAATGGCCAGATAATTCATGTTCGCTGGTTGCAAATAAACCAATTAGTGTTGATCAAATGGCTTTACAGAAAGAGGAATTAAAAAGAGTCAGTACATTCATTACAAAAATATTAGTTTTCACTCTTTAAGAAAAGTAATGGTAAAACTCATAAGGAAACACACACACACACACACACACACACACACTCACACAAACAAACATATAGCCAGTAGTAACATAGAAAGCATCCAACAACTTGATTTCGAGCTATGCAACAAAACTATAGCAAACAGGGAAATGCAAATCAAAACAACCCTGAGATTCCATCTCACACCAGTCAGAATGGCTAAGATCCAAAACTCAGATAACAGCAGATGCTGGTGAGGATGTGGAGAAAGAGGACACTTCTCCACTGTTGGTGGGGTTATAAACTGGTACAACCACTCTGAAAATCAGTCTGGCGCTTCCTAAGAAAATTGGACATAGTACTACCTGAAGATCCAGCTATTCCATTTCTGGGCATATACCCCAGAGACGCTCCAACATACAACAAAGACACATGCACCACAATGTTCATAGCAGCTCTATTTATAATAGCCAGAAGCTGGAAAGAACCCAGATGTCCTTCAGTAGATGAATGGTTACAAAATTTGTGGTACATTTACACAGTGAAGTACTACTCAGCCATCAGAAACAATGACTTTAGGAAATTCTTAAGAAAATGGACGCATCTAGAGAATATCATCCTGAGTGAGGTAACCTAGTCAAAAAAGAACAGACATAATATGCAGTCACTGATAATTGGATACTAACCCCAGAAAGCTCTGAACACCCCAGAAACAACTCACAGGCTATATGAAGCTCAAAAAAAACAAAGGTCAAAAAAAAAAAAAAAAGCCTTAGTCCTTCTTAGGAAAAAAATAAATGTATAGCACCCTCTCAGAGTGTGGTACACCTGTACCTTAAATCATTAATAATCCAAGAGCTAAGATAAAGCCTTGTGGCAATTTTTGGTATTCACAGATCATTGTGCTTAATCTATACTCAACAAGAAATTTGTTTCCATGCTACGTTCTGTCCTACATGTGCTTTATGCTTATGGTAACTAGTGGTATTTCAATGCATGTTATCAAACCTCTAAAAGAATTAAGTACTGACAAAAATATTCATGTAATGCTATGCCAAAATGCCTTTAATATATATATATATAATATATATATATATATATGTATGTATGTATCCCTCTATCTTTTAAATGAAGTTGTAAGAAAAAAATTTGTACATGTATGCCTCTTTTTTTTACAAAAAGTTGTAAGAGAAGGAAAAAACTATAGTAAATACAAGAGCCTCTTCTCCTATTTATATTCAAAAAGGCTATCCTCTGCTACATATCTGGCTGGAGCCAAGATTCCCTCTTTTGTTGCTGGTTCAGAGCCTGGAAGCCATGGGGACTCTAGTTTGTGGATATTATTGTTCTTCCTATGGATTGCAAATACATTCATCTCTGTCAGTCCTTTTCCTAACTCTAACACCATTGAGGACCTGGTGTTCAGTCCAATGGTTGGCTGTGAGCATCAGCCTCTGTATTCATCGAAATTCAGCATAGCCTCTCAGGAGACAGCTACATCAGTCTCCTGTCAGCAAGTACTTCTTGACATCTTCAGTAGTGTCTGGGTTTGGTGTCTGCATATGGGATGGGTACCCAGGAAGGGCATTCTTTGGATAGCCTTTTCTTCAGTTTATACTCTACTTTGTCTCTGTATTCCCTCCCTTGAGTATTTTGTTCCCCTTGTAAGAAAGACTGAAGCATCCACACTCTAGTCTTCCTTCTTCTTGAGATTCATAACATCTGTGGATTGTCTTGGGTATTGTGAGCTTTTGGGCCAATATTCACTTATCAGTGAGAGCATACCATGTGTGTTCTTTTATGACTGGGCTACCTCACTCAGGATGTTGTTTTCTAATTCCATCTATTTGTCTGATAATTTCACAAAGTCATTGTTTTTAATAGCTGAGTAGTGCTCCATTATGTAAATACATCACAGTTTCTGTATCCATTCCTCTGTTGAAGGACATCTGGGTTCTTTTAAGCTTTAGACTATTATAAATAAGGCTTCTATGAACATAGGGGCACATATGTTCCAGTTATATGTTGGAACATCTTTTGGGTATATGACCAAGTGTGGTATAGCTGAATCCTCAGATAGTACTATGTCCAATTTTCTAAGGAACTGCCACACTGGTTTCTAGAGTAGTTGTACCAGTTTGCAATCCCACCAGCAATGGAGGAGTGTTTCTCTTTCTCCACATCCTGACCAGCATCTGCTGTTACCTGGTTTTTTGATCTTAGCTATTCTGACTGTTGTGAGGTGGAATCTCAGGGTTGTTTTGATTTGCATTTCCCTGATGAATAGGTATTGAACATTTTTTAGGTGCTTCTCAGTCATTAGATATTTCTCAGTTGGGAATTCTTTGTTTAGCTGTGCACCCCATTTTGAAACAGGGTTGTTTATTTTTATGGACTGTAACTTCTTGAGTTCTTTTTGCATATATTGGATATTAGCCTTCTATCATATGTAGGATTGGAAAAGATCTTTTCCCTGCTGGTTGCTGTTTTGTCCTATTGACAGTATCCTTTGCCTTACAAAAGTTTTCCAGTTTTATGGGATCCAATTTATTGATTCTTAATCTTAGAACATAAGCCATTGGTGTTCTGTTGAGGAAATTTTTCCCTGTGCCCATGTGTTTGATGCTTTCCCCCACTTTATCTTATATTATTTTTAGTGTATCTGGTTTTATGTGGAGTTCTTTGAACCACTTGGACTTGAGCTTTGTACAAGGCGATAAGAATGGATTGATTTACATTCTTATACATGCTGAGCTCCACTTAAACCACCACCCATTTTTGTAAGTATTATTTAGAAGATCAAATGCAAATATAACTTATTTGTCAAAGTGACTCATGGTGGAACTTAAAAATCTAGAGATGTTCTATTTTTCTCATTAATGCCAACATTAGAATAATGAGATTTATTAAATGAATGACTAGTCTAAGATACAAAATTGTTATATTAATATATACTACAGAAGAAATGCTACCACTACTAACATGGAAATTCTAGTATGATTTCTGAGGCTGATTGTTCACTTCTTTCAAATGTTCTGCGAGGCCAACAATTGACAAGCCATCCTATCATTTCTTGGAGACATTGACCTGGGTCATGATGTCATTTCTGTATGTAAAACATATTCTGTAAGTCTATAAGGATCAGTTGCAAATCAGTCACCATTAGTCTTAGAAGAGACTTAATGATTTGCTTTCCTGCTGTGTGTCAGAAAAGCCATCTGTGCAGGAAAAAGTCGGTAATAATTTTGTTATTTATCTCACTGATTATATTTATCTCACTGATTATATTACATATACATTCAACTTGAGTTTCAACTTTGTTATTATTTCTTAGCATATCACATAAGACTTAATTGTATAAATAATTTTTGAAATAGCCCAAAACTGTTTTTTAAGTTAGCACAGATTCTTCTAAGTGCAATTACCTCTGATGGGTTGTGATATTTTTGTTGAGCTTGTATTGTTCTGATATTATAAGACCATGGGAGTCTCCGACATTTTCTAAGTTGACTTGATCTTTAATCAGACTCTTCCTTTCTTGTTTACTTTATTTTGAAATATAAAGAATAAAAATGATATGTTATAAAATGGTTTGAAATTGTCATGATCATTTCTATGCCCATAAGAAGGATAAGGAAGAGACAATAAAGATCAGAAAAAATGTTTGTAACTTTATTTTTGAGTTTCCTCTTTCTCAATTTTGTACATACAGAGTGCAGTCTAATTATTGTATGTCTACTCTCTTTATTTCTATCTACTGTTACCCTCTTCTTTCTGAAGAGGATTTGAGTATGGAAAATTATGCTCTTATCTCATCTTTTTGTTGGGATAAGTTAGAAGAAATGTATTTGCAGGGTTTATATGAGAGCATGGTGTGAGTCTTTAATAATTGTAAGGTATGGGGGACTCATACTTGAAGCAAAACCAGGAGAAATGTAATATTGAATGAAAAAAAAACATTAGTTCCCCCCCCCCGGGGGGGAATCTCATGCTTCTGGCCAAAGATGAGGTGGTGGTCATGGTAGACGCTAAGTTGTTTTGGCACTTTTGGAATTAACGGCTCTGGAAACAAGGGTGGAAGGAGAAGTTACTACAAGAAGCTCAATGAATCTTCAGAATTTACCTGGTCTGTTTGGAATGTGGAACCTGTCTGTTATATTCTGTGTGCCCATCAAAAGGGGGAAATAATCCCAAGCATTACTCTTAGACTAATTGAGGAGGTAGGTCCTAAAGGGAAAGCAGCAGAGACCATACTCACTCTACATTCTCGTCATGAAAGGAAGACTTTTCAGTGTTGGGACAGAAAACATAAAGAAAATCATAAACAGTTGTAACATTGACTTTCTTGTCTACTGCTTCTATCAGAGATTTAGGTATTTTATGATTTTTATAAATGTAAATTAAGTAAATAATTAAAGTGTAAGGCATTTATATAGCAATGGCTTTGTAAAGCCAAAAAGAAGTCATACTTTGCTCCTGTTAGATGCATGTCCCCAAAGTACCACCGTTCTGGCTGAAGTTTTTTTCCTAATTATGATCTATGTTGCAATGTGCTGTTGCTTTTATAATACTGGAAGTAAGGGCTTGTTATTTTTAACTATGTTCTTTCACAAATGTGCAAGATAAACATAGAAAAATCTGTTAATCTCTATGTCTTCAATGTACTATTTTGAAATTCTTACCCAGAGAAACCCAGGCATATATAATATTTTTTAAAAAATCCCAAATAACCATAGCATCAAAGTATGTCAGTCATAAAAATATCTTTATTTTCATCATGATCTTTGAGATCTATATTCAAAAATTCAAAATACTAAAGTATAGAATTGGAGATAGTCCACCATCTTTAATTTAAAAATGTACATGTGACATAATATGAGAGCTAAAAGAGCAGATTGTGTATGTGTGTGCAAACAGATGTCCTCTGGACCTGACTAGCCCCTTGCAGTCATAAATTCACTAAAGCTGTGGATACTACTGGAAACCAACACAAGGTTATACCCTACAACATTATGAAAGAAGAGAGGGCTTCAGAGTCTGATTGCTGGTCTCTTCATAGGTATAATGGCATAGGTAAATTGTTCAGTTTTCAGCAATTCCCCAACATGCTCATGTAAGCAAATCTAATTAAACTCAGTTACACACGCACACACACACACACACACACACACACAGAGAGAGAGAAAGAGAGAGAGAGAGAGAGAGAGAGAGAGAGAGAGAGAGAGAGAGAGAGAGAGAGAGAATAGGAATTTATTGAGAAGAAAGTTATTTTGTGGGAATGAAGGGAAAAGGTAGATAAAAATGGTAATTGATGAAACCAACTAAAATTCATTGCAGTTATATAGTTATATAAAAAATTTAAAAAACTGCAAGAAAAGGCAAATATAAAATTGTATCAACATTAATTTTTCGACTGGACTTTCAGCTTTCCACCCCCACAACAATATGCCTGAGATGATTTGCATATAAGAGAGTAAGTTGAATTTGGCTCAAAGCTCTACTGCCTCTAGACCTAGTCAAGGTGATAATATTCTTTTGGACCTTTGACCTACTGTGGAGTTCCTTGTCAAGTTACTGATGATACCATGTCCAAATATCAAAACAGTATGAATTCTAGAATTCTCTAAGGGCCACCAACAGGTCCAACCTTTTAAAACTTCTATCACCTCCTCCTAAAACCACAAGGATCAAGAGTCTAATATATGGGCCTTTGAAGCAGAACTTAAAAAATCCAACCAATAGACCCACTGCCCAAACTTTAATACTGAGATAGTTGTTGGTAGGTTCAAATTAATTTATATTGATTGTCTGATATAATTATTAGTTTAGTTAAAGTATAATGCCGATCAGAAATCTGTTTCTTTCTGAAGTCTCTGTACTCCCCTCTTGCATCTCAAATATATAAGAAAATACATGGGAAGAAGTTACTAATGTTAAGTTCCTCTCAGTTGCACGCTAGAATATTTTGCAATCTCTATCATTTCTCTAATGAATAAGCCACTAATTAAAATTAAAAAAGCGACGCTAAACAATGATAAGCTCCACATAAATATGCGAGCATTGTCAACTGATTGTTTAGAATGTTCACCACGCACATGTAATACCTGGAATTACAAAACCTGGAGACAAGCAGCACTTCACTCTTGGCTTGATACCCTTCTCCTTTAGATCTCTGTGCCAAGGAAATGATTACTGCACATAACACTATTTTTCTGCACCAAGACTGTTAGTAATTGTACCTGCAGAATTCTCAAAAGTGTACAGATTTGTATTTTGTTTCTTAAATGTTCTCCAACTTTGACCTGTTCTCATCACATGGCATCATCCAAATCTCTAGTGCTCAAACTATATTTACTGAACTATTTGCAGTAGTGACACCTGATTCACCTTGAAAATGCTGCAGCAGGTGACATAATATAATACTGTGTGTGTGTGTGTATGTGTGTGTGTGTGTGTGTGTGTGTGTGTACACATGCATGTGGATACTGGAGAATAGTCTCATGTACCTTACTCAAGAACAGTCCACTTTGTTTGGTGAGATAGTCTCTCATTGGCCTCACAATCATTAATTAGGCTACAAAGGCAGCCACTTTGCTGCCGGGATGGAATTGTATAAAGCAATATGTCCAGTTTTGTTTTTTGCCTTTTAATGTATCCTCATGCTTTTGCAGCAAACATATTACTCTGAATGAGCTATCAACCAGTCATCCTTTAAAAAAAGAATTGTTAAAGCTGATGTAATGTCATTTGTGTATTTTTGCTTTTGTTGATTGTGCTTCTCACTTTTACCCAAAATTTATTCTCTCTACATATGCCTGGAAGTGTATCCCCTTTGTATTATTTTAAATGATTCAACATTTATAGTCTTATAATTAGTCATTTTTAGTTGGTTTCTGTATACAACAAGCAGAGGCATGACTCATCTTATTGTATGAAAGAAAAATATTAGAAGAAAATATTCAGGATACAGAGAGAAGAACACTTGTGTGCTTTTGGAACAGCTATACATTAATATCAAATATATGGACCTCGACAAAGTAGTAAAAATATAATTTTTGCATTATCAAACTAATTTGCTTCTGGATATATATCTAAAGCAGTAAAATTAGCATGCCATACAGATACTTGCTATCCCATATTTATTTCAGGACCAATTACAAAAGTCAATATATGTAACTAACCATAGTTGGATGAATGGGTAATGAAAATGTGGTTTAAATACATAATGGAATATTATAGAGCCACATAAGAGGGTGTGTGTTATTTTCAATCACACGTATAAAACTCTCTTATACTAAATTATACTAATGTGGAAGGGGAAATTTTGGTTCTATAATGTAAGAAAATATAATAATGGTCACTGAACATTCATAAGGGGAGTGCGAGAAAATGGAGGTGGATAAGGCTTTCCAAATAAAGTTAGATGACATTAAATTCTCACATCTTCTAGTGAGTTGACTTTAACTTGCTTTAGTTTTTATTCATTTTATAAATTACTAGAGGAGAAAAATCGCAGACCAAGGGAACAAATAAATGGTGGGCTTTTAAAGCAACGGGCTTGACATGAAGGCTGAGGTGGGGGAGCATTGCTTGAGGGTGGCATGAGACGTACAGTCAGATCTGTCTCAAATTAAACGATTTGAGTTGGAAACGCTAGTAAGCCCAAACTGATGATCACCTGTTGACTGCATTATGTTGCTATTCTCTGATAAAAAAAATAGGTAAAATGTAAACAAAACTAAATATAGAAAAATCAAATGTAGTACCTGAGGTTCCCCCTCTGAACCTAGAGTTTGAATGTGTACAGTGATGAAATAAAAGATGATTCTAACGTGTATTACAGTGTGAGGAGAAGCTACAAAATGAACTACAAGGATTCCCTTACATGGAAGGAAAGGTATTCTGTGACAACAGTAGAAGGCTGTTATTATCTTGCATATCTTCTTGTTAGTACTACTGTAGAGTATTTCTATCCCTGTTATTCTCCTCCTTCTCTTTCCTCCTTCCATTTCTTCCTTCTTCTTTCCCTCCCTTCTCCTTTCTGTCCTCCTTCTGAGTATCATTTCCTTCATTGAGTATTACTGGTTCAGGCAGAACTTTAAAAACAAGTTAGGATATAATCACTGACATTTCATCTGTTTTGTGCAAGTGTCTGCTCTTCTTGATACCCCTTTTATTCTTTTTCCAAGCAGCAGTGATCTTTTCAGTTGTAATCTGAGTCAAGCCTCCTGACACTTGCCTATAAT
This sequence comes from Micromys minutus, assembly GCF_963924665.1. Lineage (NCBI taxonomy): Eukaryota > Metazoa > Chordata > Mammalia > Rodentia > Muridae > Micromys > Micromys minutus. The sequence continues at coordinate 10,874,994 of NC_137973.1, forward strand.
CCTAGTACTCAGAAGGATGTGGCAGTGGGATTAGAAGTTCAAAGCTAGCCACTCTTATCTAGGAGACCCTGAATCTAATTAATTACTTAAACCCTCCTTCCAACATATCATTTATATCATGATTTCCATTGTTTACAAGATCCACCTACACTGGTTTCCTTTCTGTCCACTGAATGTATCAATGAGTTTCATGCCTGAGGCACTTGCCCTTTGTCTTTGTGTGTCTATAATATGCATTCTCTGTGTCAGTGGCTTGTCCTTGTGCACATATCACAACTCCTTTAATCTCAATGAAAGGCCATTCTCTGAGGAAGTCTTCTATATAAACACAAGGCATTTTAAATAGTCACTTCGGCAATTTTATATTTACCATTAGGAAAAATTATGTATTAGGATCTATAATCACTACTAACGGGCAAAGAATGTTGGATATATTCTTATATCTGTCTCACAGAGCACTGTTTGGGCCCTGGAAAAACACTTATGTTAAATTAATAAAAATAAATTCATCATTTTAGGTAACTGACAAATAGCATGCTGGGCACATACTATATTCAGTCATTTTCCCAGATGCTGGTGATAAGGTCTAAAACAGAAACAAGAAAACATAAAGCAGTTTCTTCTTTCGGGATGTCCATGACTAGAAGAGATAGACAGTCATAATGATAGATCATTGTAAGTGAGTGGGATTTTAATAGAAGAGGTCATTTTAGACTGAGGAATTAAATCAAAAGCTTTTATCAAAGGATTTGATTTATTAGTGCAATGATGACTCCTTGCGGTTATATGTTTTGACATTATTCTAATCATGGAAAGAATCCACAGCCTATCAGTTGAAATGAGAAAAGACAAATGGAAAATACCACAAGCCATACATTACCAGAAAGCAATGGTACAGATCAATTTGTATGTATGAATCATCATGCTGGGGGTTTGTTAAATAAGACGCTGCTGTTCATTGTGCAGACAGAATTGTTTAATGTTCGAGAAGTTCCAAATATTATGTGATTTATCTATACTTTCTGAGTGACAATAAACAAAAACAAACCACAAATGTGCAAAATCATAAAACATTAATTTTTGGAGTGCACATTTAACTCTAGGGTTATAGGTAAATAACAGAGTTCTTGTAGCAAGCATACACAGCCCCAGCTTCTACCACTGAACTATGAGAAGTTACCTCTGTTAAGGAAATGCTTTTAAACTACAAAATAAAAATGTCTTTTATTTTTAAATCATTAAAATATCATCTTAGACAAAAGACATTATTTATATAATTTTGTATATGTATTCAATGATATATAATAATATCTACCTTTCATTTCCTACTTGATGCCTCTGTATCTCTTCTAGTATATTCTCTCATACTTCCACTTCTTTTTTTTTCTTCTTTTTTCTTACTTCTTCTTCTCCTCATCTTTCTCTTCTATTTTTCTTTTGTTTAAAAAACTAGTCTCTTCCAGTGCTTTCTGGTTGAGTTGGCTTTCCAGAACTCCTCTGTGATTCTCTCAACCTCCTTTCCCATCTGAATTCACACACTTCCTGCCTGTCTTTGGTTGACAAACAGACATCTAAACAATAATAATAAAACAAGACAAGAAAATAAACAAACTGGAGTAGGACAAAAGAAACAAACAGAACAATAGTTAAAACAAAATCGTAAGATAGACAGATAGACACAGTGAAATACATGTTAACAGACAAAGACACAGAATTCCTGTAAAGAAACACAAAATGGAAAACATAATATATATAAAACGAACAGAATAGATGGATAAAAAATGAGCGAGGAAAAAAATCTATGAGATAAAGAACCTTTTGCTGTGTTAAGATGTCAAACAAATCTCAACTTTTTCTTCCTTTTTGTTGTTCCACACAATATTTCTTCCCACATCTGCCTCTTTCTTGCCACCTCCCTCACCTTGTTCCTCACATCATCCTTAACTATTCTATTTCCCTGTTCAAGGGAGATTCATCATGCAACCCTAGTCCCTTACTCTATACATGACCTCTATGGCTATATTTGAACTTACTTTTCTTTGATATAACAGCATGTGTGTGTGTGTGTGTGTGTGTGTGTGTGTGTGTGTGTGTGTGTGTGTATGCATGTGTGTGTGTGCAGATATATACTATATCTTTCTTGGTCTGGATTATGTCACGCATGATCATGTTTTCTAGCTCCATCCACTTCTCTGTGAATTTCACAATTTTATTCTTTTTTAGTGGCTGAGTAACATTCCATTATGTAAATTACTACAATTTCATTTTCCAGTTATCCATTGACAGACATGTAGGCTGCTTCCAATTTCTGGCAATTACGAATACAGTAGGAATAAAGATGGCTGAGCAAGTGTCTGGGTGTGAAGTGAACCAACTTCTGGATATATGCACAAGAATTGTATACCTAAATATTAAAGTAGATTGATTTCTAGTTTTCTAAAGAACCACAATTTGTTGAACTTATTGTTCTTTGTTTCAGTGTGGATTACTGGCTTGTTTTTTCAAATATCATGTGTTCAGAGTCATGTGAACTCTTTTTGTACCAATACCATATTCTTATTACTACAGCCATAGCTCTGTACTGTAGTTTGATATCATAGGCAGTGATACCTCTAGCAGTTCTTTCATTTTTCTGTATACTGTATTGCTTTAGATATTCTGTTGTGCGTGTGTGTGTGTGTGTGTGTGTGTGTGTGTGTGTGTGGTGCATACATGCACAGGCATGAGTGTTTTTTTTTTATGAAGCTAAACATTGTCTTTTCATGATATATAAAGAGTCAAATTGAATTTTTATGGGAATTGCATTGAATTTTTTGATTACTTCTGTAGTATGGCATTTTACTATATTATTTGTGCTACTAATCCATGAGCATAGGCAATGTTTTAATCTTATATATTTTTTCAAATTTATTTTTTCAATATCCTAAGGTTTAATCATCCAACGTTCCAGTTGCCTGGTTAGAATTACTACGAGATATTTCTCATGAAGCTATTATGAACAATGTTTTAGTCCCAGAATCTTTTCTTAGTCTATTTGTTATTTACTACTGAGTTTCATGAATTAATTTTGTGTCCTGCTAATGTGGTGACAATATTTTTCAGTTATAAAAGTTGCCTGGTGGAAAATTTAGGGTCCTCTGTGCATACTATCATATCATCATAAATAGGGATTTCTTGATTTTTTATTTTATTTTATTTTGCTTTATTTTTTGTTTGTTTTTGGTCCCTTTGATCTCCTCAGTTGTCTTATTGTTCTAACTAAATCTTTAAGTACTCTACTGAATAGAAGTGGGCAATCTTGTCTTGCTTTTATTTTAATAGAAATGCTTTACCTTTGTGGCTATTTGGGTTGATGTTGGTTGTCTACTTTATATAAGCCATCTCTTTTAATTTAAGATATGTGCTTTGTATTTCTAATTTTTTTAGGACTTTAAGCAAAAAGGGGATTATATTGGTCACAGGCCTCTTCTAAATCTAATGAGCACATCATGTGGTTTTGTCATTCAGTCTATTTATATGATGAATTATATTATTTTATTCATGTATATTGAACCATCCTTGCAGTCCTGAAGTGAAACCTACTTGATCACAGTGGTTGATTTTATTTAAATATGTTACATTCAGTTTGCAGGTATTATTATTAAAATTCTGTACATGAATGCTCATAAAGAAAATGCTCTATGATCTTCATTCTTGTTTATTTTTTGTGTGGTTTAGGTACTGGATAATTATACCTATTCTGCAGAATAATGTTGCAAGTACTGACATTAACTCTTCTTTAAATGTTTCATAGAATTTATCACTAAAGAAAGCTGGCCACAGACTTTGTTACTGTTGCTGTTGGTGACTTTTAATGAGTACTTCAATTTCACTAGGGCTATAGATATATATGAATTGCTTATGTGGTCTTGATTTGACTTTTCAGAGGTGACACATGTATGAGAAAAATTACTAATATTTTAGATATTATAATTAGTGGGGTGTAAGTTTTTAACATATTCCCTGTTCTGGATTTTCTTGGTATCTGTTGTTATGCGCTCCTGTTCAGCTCTAATTTTATTAACTGGGAACTTCTCTCTAGCTCTTTGTTTATACTAATTTGGATAAGTATTGATAATCATGTTGGTTTTTCTCAGTTAGCCAATTCCTTATGTCATTGAGACTCCATACTGCTTTTATTCTTTGTTTCTTTTTTATTTATTTCAGCCCTGAGCTTGAGTAGTTTTTGTCATCTGCTCATTTTGGTGTGATTACTTTCTTTCCTTTATCCTCTTTTTTAAGTAGCTAGGATAAGAGCTCACCAATTTCTTAGTGATGGCTCACTTCTCTTAGTACTTGGGAACTCTCTGGTTTGAACTTATATAAATGTGTGTGTGTGTGTGTGTGTGTGTGTGTGTATGTATGTTTGTGTATATATATCCTATGCATGCTGTTATTATTTCTATGATTTCCTTTATGTGTAAGTTTAATTGTGTCAAAGACATTGATTGCATAGTTTTTTTTGCCATTCTATATGACTCTTAAAATCTTTCAAATTCCTCTTCTTCAGAATTCTGTGATCACTGAGGGGAGGGTTTTGATGGAGGCATTCCATCTAGGACTGAGTTTTACAATGCCCATCACTCTCTGTGTATTGTTTTTTTATGAGTTTCTGTATTAATCCCCATTTCCTGGAAGAAAAAGTTTCTCTGATTCTACCTAAGCAAGACACTGATCTCTATGTTCAATGAGATATATGAGTTCTGTCTTCAGGGCTAAGGCGTTACCATCAGTACCATCAGTTTGCATAGAGAAACCAATAGCCTTGTAGTAATTATGAATTATTTTGCATAATTCTTTGGACCATTTTTAACAATATTGTAATTAGATATAACTCATTTTTAGCACTGGAGGTTTCACTTGATGACCAAAGATATATAGTTGGGAATTTGTCTTCTCCATTATTTGGTGACTATATTTTGATTCTGTTTCTACTTATTTATTTATTTGAAGAAAGTTAAACATATTTTTTAAATAAATCCTCATGTGGCCGTCAGAGTTAACTATCCTTCCTGCAATCTGTCTCTCTTTATGCTTCTAGTCTTCCCCTTACCTGGGAAGCTGATGCATCAGTATGAGGCATAAAGGGAGAAAAGAATGGAGAGGGAATAGTAAATAATTGGTTAAAGGAAAGTAAAAAGGCCCATGCCGAGGGTCCTCATTTGTGGAAAGGATTACTGAACACAATTTACTGTATTAAATAACCTTCAGATATTTATTTTTAAAAAAGAGTTATGTATTTATGTTATGTGAGCACACAGTTCTTGTCCTCAGACACACCAAAAGAGAGCATTAGATCTGATTATGGATTTGTTCTTTGCGAGCCATCATGTGGTTGATGAGAATTGAACACAAGACCTCTGGAAGAACAGCTCTTAATCCTGAAGCCATCTCTCCAACCCCGGATATCTATTTATACTTATAGACAAAGTCCATCAGCATTAACTGCAGGTTCTCTTTTCAGTAAGTAGTTCAGAAACTTATGGCCTTTAATGAGTAATACAAATAAGTACGTGAATTCCGAGGGATTAGCCTTCAAGGAGATATGTATATCAATCAACCCCTGTAAAGCTCAGAAAACAGTAAAAAAAAAAAAAAAAAAACACTGGAAATGGAGTAGACATGAGATGGTGTGAAAGGATCAGAATAACTACCCTTTAGACTCAACCCAGCAACTGCAGTCTTGAATCATAAACACAGAACCCAGCAACATTCAATCCTAAAAAAGGGAAGAACAGAAATGACCCTCCTGCTTCCTACTGCACAATTGGTGCTGTGAGAGAAACCGTTCTATTTAGTTCTGTGCTCATTGCTAAGCCTACCAGGCTTCAGCTGGTAATCCTAAGCTGCTGATTACACAGATGTCCCTGGTTAAATTCAGTGTGTCAGAAAACAAATAGACATGAATATGAGAAGGCGGTTTTAGTGAAAAGCGAATAGGCGAAGAGGTAAATAGATGTTGATGTGGGAGGTGAGGAGTACTCAGTATATACTGTCCACCTTTGTAAAAGAACAAATTTAAATGGAAAAAAATGTTCACACAGTTTGAAGACTATGTGAAAATGTTCCACTTATTGTGATCTTGTAAAATGGGCTCTGACTTACACAATGCAAAATTATATGTGACATGAATTCAGAAAGTTTGAAAGTAAATTTACATCACAAATATAATTTCAATGCTCTGAAAAATCTTCATAACATTTAAACTTTAATATATCTATATATCTATATATCTGTATCTATCTCTCTACCTATATATATATGTATGTATGTATATATATATATATATATATATATATATATATATATATATGACATAGTCTTAATCCTGTACAAATTTAAACTCTTAAGTGTCTGCAATATTATTAATTTGCATTATCAAACTATTATAAATATTGAGGGAAGCTTCAAAATAATTCTCAAAAAGCTTTTATTCTATGATAGTGAGAGAAGAGAGTGAGGGTGAGGGGAGGAGAAAGGGAATGTTCTTTACTTTCAAAAGTTGAAGATTTACAAGCACCCAGGTACGTACATGAATAGAAGTGTACTCTAACTTAGACAGTGTGTGTAGAAGCATCCACTGGAGGAAGTGATCAAAGATCAGTTTAAGAAAATGTATTCACTGAAGCTGTAGGCATCCTAAAACAAAACATAAAGAGAATGCCTTGATTCTCTTGCTGACACATTTTGGATTGTAACAAGAATAAATATTTCAAAAATTGTAGTCACCCACATCAGAGCATTTATAAATACAAACTGATTTTTCTTACAAAAGAAAAACCACTTGAAATTGTCACTCAGCTGAAATTTACAGAACAAAGAGAATGTTGACAATGAGGGAGAATAATTGCTAGCATTTGTGCGCAAGTACATCCATCACCCCATTTCCTTAGCAATCTCTAAATTATAATTTGTAAGACATATTGACATTTGGATTTCATAGACAATTTTTAGATACATGATGATCTTTTAAAATTAAAACAGTCTTAGTTCATCCATTATTTCTAGTGTTTTTTTCCTTTTATCTTCTAGCTACATTACCTCAATTTCTTTTATTCTTGTTTTTAAATATTTTTTGGACTTGATGGAATTGGTTAAGTTTTTTTTTTTTTTTTTTTTTTTGCACTATGAAGAACTATAGTATTTTACAGTGGCTAAAATAGTTTTCTAGAAATTCATGTGTGTATCATATCCTACCAGAATTTCCTCTACTTTTCACTCACTGCCTCACACAGTGTTGACAGGCTCTTCAGGAATTGGAAAGACTAATGATACAAGAAAAAGGACTTTTCCATTCACTGCATATTAATTATTAATGAGAGAAAAGTAAACTGATTTACTTAATATGAACCTTATGTTACGAAAGAATCTTTTTAATAAATGAAGACCCAGTTGAATAGAAAAAACAATTCCTGTGTATGTGTGTGCCTGTGTGTTTGCATATGTGTAAAATATACATTATATATGAATATAAATTATATTTATAATTTGGGTTAAGGTGTGGCTAGTTCAGGGGAAACATGATAGAGCAATGAATGAAGGTATGATCCAACAGTGAGTATGAACTGAGGGAGTTTAACAATGCTCTTCTCTATGGTCCTGAATTCAGAGATAAGGATGCTTGTTTACTCAGTGCAGAAAGCAGTTTGACCAGGTCTTGGTCTGCAGGGTAGAAAACACTTTGCTTTATGACCCACTTCAGGAAAGGAGGGCTGGTCAAAAGCCAGTGACTTTTGTTTCTTTTTCTCTTTTCTCAAATTCCTTAAAATATTCAGCTTCTCATAGTTCTTATTTTTGGTGTATTATGCCCAGATTTTAGCAGTGACAAGAGACAATGATTTAATCATCAAGCAGCCAACAGCAAATTTAAAATTGTGAGTCATTCGAGAGGTATTGTCTGCAACTTTCTGGCTTTTTCTCACCCTTTACATGACATCCACCAGATTCCAAAGGTGCTTTTACATTACCTTTTTCTTCTTTTTTTATTTTCAAATATATTCTGTCATAGGTGCCTTAAAATAATGTGAAATTTCTTGCTCAAGTAACCAAAGTTAATATTTTTACAACCATGCATCATTAAGAATATATTAATATTCCATTATTAATCTACCCAAGTCTTTGGCATTGCTCTTTTATATTCCAGGAACAGAAATTTTGTTAAAGGATATAAACTATCAGTAACCTAGAATGGCTGTCCTCTGAGAGTCCCATCAACAGCTGACTGAAATGCAGATACTTACAGCCAAATCCTGAACTGAGGTTGGGTTTCCTTTTGGAAAGTTAGGGGAAGGGATGAAAGAGCTAAAGGGGATGGAAACTCCACAGTATGATCAACGGAATCAACTAAGGTGCAGCTCTGGGAACACACAGAGAATAAACTACCAACCATAGAGCATTCGTAAAGTGATCCTAGGACCCTGGCACATATGTAGCATAGGATTGTCTTGTCTGGCCTTAGTAGAAGAGGAGGTGCTTAATTCTGGAGAGACTAGACACTTCAGGAAAAAGGGATGTATGTGGGAGCACCCTCTCAAAGTTGAAGGGGAAGAGGATGCTGTGTCAAGAACTCTGGGAGAAGGGACTGGGAGGGGAGCAACATTTGAAATATAAAATAAAACAATTAAGTATAATTAAAATAAAAAGTACAGAATGCCAACCGCAAAACTGTCTTGATAAATGAATAAATCTCACACAGAATTCCAGAAACTACTGACAAAGTATAAATTTGCTATGTATCTATCTATGTATTGGGGAGCGAAATTACATGTCCACACTAGTGTGAAGGTCAGAGAAGAACTGAAGGAGTTGGTTCTCTCCTGCCACCATGTGGGTTATGAGAATAGAACTCGAATTCTCAGAATTGATGGCAAGTGCCCTGGTATTGTAAACCATCTCACTACCCCACAGCTATTTGTTTAAAAAAATGAATTTTAATATGTGAGCTTTGGACTCAAAAGTGTACTAAGGTAAACTATCAAAGTCAATGAACATATTCTTAGTAATATAAATATTTGCTTTTATTCACTGACTTTTCTTTTTTCCCCACCCTTTAGTAGAGACAACAATCTCAATAAACTAATGTGGTAGCTCTGAGAAAAACAGGCTTATGTTTCTACAGTTACAGAGGCAGTGGTAGGGGTTGACTCATAGTTTCATAGAATAGTTGATGCTGATTGGAAGTCATGCAAAATCAATTGCTTTCCTCTTTGACTTCATATTAGAATTGTCTGGAGAATTTAAAGACCTTTTAATGAACTCCTTCATCCCATTACAAATATACCAGAACCCTGACAGGTATAAAAAGAGTCCATATTCAATATTTCTTAAGCTCTAGTTGATTCCTTAATGTAGAAAATTATCATTTCAAGCACTTTCGCTAGACCACTCTCTTAAAGCTTGGATTTATAAGAATGTAAAAATCATAAACTATAGTATAAGTATGTTGCCAAGTGGTGTTGAGTGTGCTTAGTGCATGCAAAGTTTCAGTTCTCACCAATCCAAAAAAAAAAAAAAAAAAAAAAAAAAAAAAACCAGAAGGGCTGCATAGGTTCACTTGTATACTTATTTTATTAAGAAACAAATCTTATGTGTAATTTTATGCTGGATATCTATTTAAACATGCAAAGATTAAAATATGTATATACATTCATAAAATGTATACTTACATAACATAACATACATAACAACATAGTAAAATTTCTTTACTTTTTAAAAAATTAAACAATATTTTAAAAAACAGAGATAAATGTACAGATTTTAAAAGCATTCTTGAATAAAACAATAGGAATGTATTTTTTGTCACTACTTGATTTTATTTTAAAGGTTTGATAGTATGCATTAATAACTGACTAGTTGCAATGAGGATAAAATACATGTAAAACAAAACATAACATGGAAATAATTGAAGTTTTCATGGTATGTAAAGATTAAACAATGATTTTTAAATACCAAGGATTATCAAAAGAATGCATTCTTAGCTCTTGAATTATTAATGCTTTAAGGTCTAGGTGCACCACACTCTGAGAGTGTACTATACACTTTTTTCCCCCCTAAGGACTGAAGCTTCCACAATTTGGCCTTCCTTTTTTTTTTTATTTATTTATTTATTTTTTGAGTTTCATATGGTCTGTAAGTTGTTTCTTGGGTATTCAGAGCTTTGTGCGTCTAGTATCAGTGAGTGCATACCATGTGTGTTCTTTTGTGCATGGGTTACCTCACTCAGGATGATAATCTCTAGTTCCCTCCATTTGTTTAGGAATTCCGTAAGTCATTATTTCTATTAGCTGACTAGTACTCTATTGTGCAAATGTTCCACAATTTCTGTATCCATTCATCTACTGAAGTACATCTGGGTTCTTTTCAGCTTCTAGCTATTGCAAATAAGGTGGCCATAAACGTGGTGGTGCATGTGTCTTTGTTGTATGTTGGAGCATCTCTGGGGTACATGCCCAGAAGTGGAATAACTGGGTCTTCAGGTAGTACTACATCCAATTTTCTGAGAAAACACTAGACTAAATTCCAGAGTAGTTGTACCAGTTTACAGCCCCACCAACAGTGGAGGAATGTTCCTCTTTCTCCGCATCCATTCCAGCATCTGCTGTCATCTGAGTTTTTGATCTTAGCCATTCTGACTGGAGTGAGGTGGAATCTCAGGGTTGTTTTGATTTGCATTTCCCTGATGACTTTTGGGTATGTAGAGCATTTTCTTAGGTGATTCTCGGCCATTAAATATCCCTCCTCGACTGATTATTCTCTGTTTAGTTCTGTATCCCGTTTTTTAATAGGATTGCTTGTTTCTCTGGTGTCTAACTTTTAGAGTTTATTGTATATATTGGATACTAGACCTCTATCAGATGTAGGATTGGTAAAGATCCTTTCCCAGTGTACTGATTGTCTTTCTGTTTTCTCGACAATGTCCTTAACCTTTCAGAAACTTGGCAATATCATGAAGTTCAATTTATCGATTCTTGATCTAAGGAGCATAAGCCATTGGTGTTCTGTTCAGAAAATTTTCTCCTGTGTCTATGTGTTCTAAGATCTTCTCCACTTTATCTTCTAATAATTTAAGTATAGCGGGTTTTATGTGGAGATCTTCGATCCGCTTGCACTTGAGCTTTGCACAAAGTGATAAGAAAGATTCTATTTTCATTCTTCTGCATGCTGACTACCAGTTGAACCAACATCAGTTATTGAACAGGCTGTTCTTTTTCCATTGAATGTTTTTAGCTCCTTTGTGAAAGATCAAGTTACTATAAGTGTGTGGGTACATTTTTGGGTTTTCAATTCCCTTCCACTGACCTACGTGCTTATCTCTATACCAGTACCAAGCAGGTTTTCACACAATTGTTTTGTAATATAGCTTGAATTCAAGGATGGTGATTTCTGCAGAAGTTTTCTTGTTGTTGAGAATAAATTTCTCTATCCTAGGTTTTTGTTATTCCAGATAAATTTTCAAATTGTTCTTTTCAACTCTATGTAGAATTGAGTTGGAATATCGATGGGAATTGCATTGAATCTGTAGATTGCTTTTGGTAAGATGGCCATTTTTACAATGTTGATTCTTCCTATCCTTGAGCTTGGGAGATCTTTCCATTTTTTGAGATCTTCTTCAATTTCCTTCTTCAGAGATTTGGAGTTCTTGTTATACAGGTCCTTCACTTGTTTAGTTAGGGTCACACCAAGGTATTTGATATTGTTTGTGACTATTGTGAAGGGTGTCTTTCCCCTAATTTCTTTCTCTGCTTGTTTATCCTTTGAGTAGAGGAACACTACTGATTTGTTTTATTTAATTTTATATCCAGCCACTTTGCTGAAGTTTTTAGGCTGTAAAAGTTCTCTGGTGGATTTTTTGGGGTCACTTAAATATACTGTCATGTCATCGGCAAATAGTGATATTTTGACTTCTTCCTTTCCAATTTGTATCCTTTTGACTAGCTTTTGTTCTCTAATTGCTCAGGCCAGGACTTCTAGTACTATATTGAATAGGTAGTGGAGCAGTGGGCAGCCTTGTCTAGTCCCTGATTTTAGTGGGATTGCTTCAAGTAAAATTTTTAAAACTTTTTATTGGTTAATTTATTTACTTATATTTCAAATGCTATCCCCTTTCCTAATTTTTCCTCTGTAAACCACCTATCTGCTTCCCTTCCTCATATCCCTGCTTCTATGAGGTTGTTCCCACAACCATCCACCCAATTCTACCTCACTGACTTAGCATTCCTCTACACTGGAGCATCAACCCTTCACAGGATCAAGAGCCTCCCCTCCCAGTGATGCCAGCAAAGGTCGTCCTCTGCTACATTTGTGGATTGAGCAATGTGTCCCTCGATGTGTACTGTTTCCTTGGTGGTTTAGTCCTTGGGAGCCTTCAGGTGTCTGGTTAGTTGATTCTGTTGTTCTTATGGGGTTGAAACCCCTTCAACTCATTCACGTGTGTGGGTGTTTTGCCTACATATATATCTAGGCACCACATTTGTACGCAGTGCCCAAGGAAGCCAGAAGAAAGTTTCAGAGCCCCTGGATTTGGCATTACGTGGAAGTTGTAGCCACCTGATGAGAGTGCTGGAAACCAAACCCAGACCCTCTAGACACCCAGTGCTTTCACCACTGAACAACAGCTCTATCCTTGAAATAAAATAAAATATTTCAGCACTTGAAATGTTGCAGGGGGAATGATCCCAAGTGTTAAAAGTTTATAAATAGAGTTTTAAAAGTTGTTTTGGTAGAAAAATACCTTCTATAATAATGAAGTAAATCCTACTGGCATAAAATTGAGTCTCAGAGTAGAAAGTAAAGTTACAAGTAATAATGATAATAATAACATCATCAACAAGTATAATAATACAGGAATTGTTTCCAGAGTAAATATATGGAATGCCCAGATGTTTGAGTCCAAGGCAAGTTGAGATGACAGATCGAGAGACACAACTGCTGCAAATGAGAAAAATGTGTGTGTACCCTTTGGTTGTCTGACTAGACAACCATTAAATAGTATAAGTCAATGTCATGATTTCTTTGTGTTCTTAGTAGTATGAATTTATCTCTAAAATCTTGAATATCATTGTTCTTAAACTTTAATGGTCAGGGCTGGAGAGATGGCTCAGCAGTTAAGACTGCTTCTCCAGAGTTCCTGAGATCGAATCCCAGCATCCACATGGTGGCTCACTCCCATCTGTAATGGGATCTGATTCCCTCTTCTAGAGTGTCTAAAGAAAGCGACTGTGTACTTATATATAATAAATAAATAAATCTTTAAAAAAACTTCAATGGTCATTATAATAACCTTGGAGTCTTGACACAACATGAATTCGCTTACCTTCATTTCTTTCTTCCCTAGACTTTTTTTAATTTGAAAGATATGTGATTGGGAAATGGAACCCCAAATTAGATTTTATTTATCTCTTTACTTTTTTTTTGCAGAGTCTCTCCCTCTATGTATCCTAGGCCAGGTACTGACTGACTCATTGTCTTCCTGCCTCAGCCTTGGGAATGACATGATTACCTGTATGAACTACCAAGCTCAGTGAAGGGTTTCACTTTCTAAGAAGCCCCGATGATAATGGCGTTCCTGATGCTGGCAGCGCACCGTAAGAACCACTGATCGTAAAGATGACGTGAGATTAGGTGACAGGTGATCTTGCTTTAATATGGTATCTCATCCTCATGAGTCACCTCACGTGCAAATGATAGAGTTCCAGCTACATTTTAGTTCACTTTCTGTTCCTATAAGAGAACACAGGCTGATTTACTTACAACCCACAGAGTTTTGTTTCTCAAAGTTAAAAATATGCAGCGTCCAGTACATACTCACCAGCTTTTGCGATAGACATTCCTATGGTCAGGACACGGTGGGCGGCACATCATCATGTCATGAACCCAGGTAACCTCTCCGGAAGCCGTTAACTCCACCGTGCAGAACCGACCTGCATGAATACCTCCGTCTACATAACTCCCCAAGGGCCCGTCTCCAAATATTATCAACACGGGATTTTAAATAATACATGTCAAAACTATGAACTTTGTGGGGGAACATATTCAGGTTATAAGAGATTGGATGATAAAGAGGTATGAGTAACTTAAACTAAAAATGAGTTACTCAAACTGAAAATATGTTCGGTTCCTAAACGTTATTATCCACTAGCAAAAGAAACGCCCAGGAGACATTCTCACTAACTTTAGGTTGGTATCAGTTTGTAAACCATTGTTCTTTCCTTTGGAATCTGGTCATACCTCTAGAATCTGCAAGGTATATTTCAGCGTTCTCCTGGCTTAGGCCTTGTCCAAGAAATGATTTCCGATATGTAAATGAAATGTAATGATTTTTCTCTATTACAGTTTCACTGAAGTCCTAATAATGTCCCCAGAGGTCTTGACTACCAAATAGCTGTTTGCTAGCCAAAGTTTCACATTTTCAAACATTTCTAGCCTTCCCTAATCCATCCTAAATTTGGCCTCTCACTCAATTTATCCTTCAGAACATGCACTGACGGTTTTGCCAGTGGAGGGCGCTGTTGACCTGCGGAATTATGAAAGGGAGTGTTCAGTACTATGGGAGCCCTACCCATTGCAGGTGAAGAAGGAGTTTTAAAACATTTTTGCCCATCGGATTTCACTGAGCTAAGCTGCTTATTTTGCTTCGAATAGAAGTTTACTTTATAGAATCATTGCCCCTGTGGCTTCTGCTCCTTAGTGGGTGGCTGGTAAAAGACAGGAATGAATTAATGCACATGACAAGAGAAAAAAGAATGATGTGAGCAGTCCCTTAGGAAGCAAATGTTAACCCCTAGAGGGGATACATTCTATTCGTTAAGAAAAGTGAAAGTTAAAAGAGCACTTCTGCATCCGGGCATGGTTCTCACTCATTTCACATTTCCTTTGGAGTTCCACGGCTAATGATTATTTATTCTAGTAGATTAAGTAGATTTAAAGTGATTAAATATGGTGCTGAATATAAGACTGATGAACAATACCAGTAATCAAGGAGGCTGCATATGAGAGAAAAGCATACTCATGGAGGAAGGGGAAAAAAATCAGGGATCTGCAGGATATACAGTTAAACTTTCAGAATGAAAATTACAATTCTGCTACCAATAGTTATCCCTTTCTATACTACAATATAGTTATGGATAGTTGAATATGCCTCTCTCAAATAACTGTAAAATAAAAGCCAGAAACATACAATGTCATTATAGTACTCTTATGTAAACAAACAGAAGGTAAGGTCTGCCCTATGAATTCTTTGGTTTCTTTTCTTTTTTTTTTTTTTATTCATAGTTGCCTTTTTTCTTTGAATTTTTTTAAAAGCATAGTGTGAAGCACTCGCAGGGCAGTATTTGCTTTTCCCAAGCTCAGATTCCATCTATCTACTAAAATATTAAGTCCATGACATGTGATTTACATGAGTTTTAAGGAACAGATTACTTTGCTGTAATATGAACTTTAGTCTTTGAAAATACCTCAGGAAGTCGGAGATATCACTAGAGCTTTTATGTCAGGTAAACATGTAGTTCTAATTTATTAACATCTTCCCAGGGAACAAATTAATATGATTTCCTTAACATCAAATCTATAACAAAGTAATTATATCCTTAAGCTTATTCAATCTCCATTATCTCATGTCCTCATTGATAAGAACAACCTTTTCTGTTGTGCTTAGCTCGGCTTTTCTTTTCCTTAGAGATGGGAGGTTTATATGTTCCAGAATGCCTTCTAATAACCAAACCTATGCCTTTGGTTTTTTCAGTGCTTGGACAAAAGGTCTGGGCTTCCATGCCTAGGTTGGTCAAAATTTTAAACTTACATTAAGAAGATAAGGAGATGGCCAATGGTCAAAAGTGCTTGCTGCTCTTGTAGAGGCCTGGAGCTCAGTTTCTAACACCCAAGGTGGGGACAGGAAGGTCACTACCACCTATAGCTCCACATGGGATCAAATGACCTCTGCTGTCCTTTGTGAATACACTCTCTCTCTCTCTCTCTCTCTCTCTCTCTCTCTCTCTCTCTCTCTCTCTCTCTCTCTCACACACACACACACACACACAGATATTCAATGACAACATGCACACACAGACATGTAAGGCCTGCACACCAACACCTGCAAATATAGACATACACAAACACAGATACACACCTACACACATAGTAACACATACACAAGGACACACACACAGTAACAAACATACAAGGTAACACACTCACAAGTGACAAAACACATACACACAGAGATACAGCACACACAAATGTGTACACAAAAATAAAATATACATAAATAAATATATTAACTTTATATATTTAAGATTACAGTCCCTAGGTTTTTTCTTTTCTATTTCATTATCTTTTTTTTTTAATAGTCTATTTCTTTAATCCAGTTTACATCCTCTTCTCCTGGTCACCTCCCACTCCTGAACACACAGCCTCTCCTCTCCTTCTCTAAGAAGGCAGAGGCCCTCCTAGGGTATCAGCATATCTTAGCACATCAAGTCATTGCAGGACTAGGCACATGCACTCCAGCTGAGGCCAGACAGTAGGTCCCAGTTAGGGGTTTGGGATCCACAAGCAAGAAAGGGAGTCATTACTGTCCCCACTGCATTTGTTGGGGGACCCACATGACGAGAAGCTGCAAATCTGCTACATATGTGCAGGTGGCCTTGGACTGCAGTAAATTTACATGTAGCAGTAAATTTACTAAAAATCTGCTTATTCTCCTGTTGGCTGTGGATGCAGCTCTGCTCCTACACAAGAGCTCAGCTTATTTTTGATATGGCTTAACTAGCTCAGTGGTTGAGCACTTTCAAACATCCCTATGGCTAGCAAACTCTCTCCTCTGACATTCCTGAATTAATACTTACTAAATCTATATTTTAAGTCCTTTATATTTTTAACCTACATTTCGGCCATTTCTTCCTCCTCTTTCTTTCCAGCTACTCCCTTCTCTTGGCACAATCTCTTCTTTTTCCTCTCCTATGTTTCTGCTCAGGAATCCTAAATGTCCCGCCTGTGTCAGTAGGCCCAGCTATTAACCGCTAACAACTTTATTTCCCAGTCAAACCTAATTGGATTCAGGGACCTGCAGTCTCTTATAAAGCAGACATGGAAATTTCCATGTGCTTTGGGAATCCATTAAATCAGTATTTCAGTACCCATCTGGCTCACTGGTTGGTGGTTCAGTTTCTGGTCTTTGCTGAAATCATGAGCTATTTTCCCAACATCATCATCTCTTTCCATTATCTAAAATGGCAATATTTGGACTGCAAGTCCCAAGAGTAAGACTCTTCAAGATTCATCAGCGACCCCAAGTATCTCTTGGGTCCCCAGTATTTCTACCCTTCAAAATACATTCTGGTTCTATCAAAGTCAGCAAATTATTATGCTTTCCCCCTACCTGTATCAAGTAATTCCTACAGGCTTCTGATATATATTCATTCCCACCTGATGATTTGTTAACTTTCAGGGTTTTTGTTTGTTTTATTGTTATTTATTTAATTTCTAATCTACTCTTACCTTACTATATACAAAATACATGACTTATGATTGTCTGTGAAAGATGGTCTTGATTGATGATAGATGTCGGAAGCCCAGACCACATTGGGTGGCACCATTCCCTATGAAAGCTAGTTGACATGAGCTAGGCAGTTAGCAAGACATCCGTGCTCCCCCATGGGGTCTGCTTGTGTTCCTGCCCTTACTTCCCTCAATGTTGAACTGGTACATAGAAGTATAATACAAGTAACCCAGTTTTTCCTTAAGTTGTTTTTGCCTAGAGTATTTTATTTTTATTTATTTTAATTTCTACAGCAACAAAAACCAAACTAAAGCATGCTGTAATGTAGGCTAAACCATTCAACTTATCTCTAGGGTTTCTATTAGAGTTGATAAAAATGCCATGGCCAAAAGCAGTTGGAGAAGGGAAGAGTGTTTTCGTTGCTTTGTTTAGTTTGTTGTTGTCGAACTTACAGTTCCGTATCATATCACATTATCAAAACGAAGTCAGGGCAAAAACTAACTGTAGGAATTGGGAGCAGTAATTGATAGAGGGACACTGGAGGAGTACAGCTTCCTACCTTGTTGCTCACACTTACTGAGCCTACTTTCTTACATCTCCCATGATGAACAGCCTCTTATTCTAGCAAGGAATTGTTAGAAAGGAGAAAAAAGGAAATGGAAAGGCACACCAGTTTTTGTGAAACTATTTCAAGTTCGTTTTCAATTTATTAATCTTACACGATTCTCATAAAATGCAAAATCATAATGCTCAAAACTTTACTTTGGCAGCATGAATTCAGTTTTATGGGGTTTCTTTGTGGTCAGAAATCACAGGAAAGCCAGAACATGACAACACAGTAAGCATTTGTCCCCCAGAGGCAGAGATTTGTCAATTTTGTAATGAAATCACTTTCACTTGTTCCTTTCTGTGTAGCACTGACTCTCCACCCATGTTTCCCCACTTACTGATACTGCTCATCAGGGCTTCTAAACTATTTTTTATCATCTTACTAACCATTAATGAACTTTGTTCCATTCCTATTTCTTGGAAGGCAACACGAAGTAATTGCCACTAAAGCAACTATCAGGTTCTAAAATAGGATGACAACACTCCTGGGACAAAGAGCATCAACGAATGTAGAAGTTTAGATATTGCATTCACCATATGCCTTTCTCTTATTAAAAATGGTGATTTTTTTTAAAGGATAACATAAAAAGGCAAATATTGTCACTTAAAATACCCTGGAAACAAGTCTGAAGGCATACCTGTGAGGGATTGTTTAGAGTGGTTAATTGAAGAGCATTATCCACTCTGACTAGGTTAATTGAGGAGAGAAGAGCCTCCTTAACTCTAAGTGTCATCAGCCCATCAGTCAGTGTCCTGAGCTGAATACAAAGGAGGAACTGAGATGGGCACTAGCAATTCTTCTCCCTCTGTCTCCTGACTGTGTGCATGTCACTGTGCCAGCTTTAAGCTTCTATAGCTGTCCCGGGCCATGATGTACAGCATCCCAAGACTAAAGAATAACAGAGTAGGTCACTTTAGATAAAAGTGCTGATATTGGCTCTAGGACCTTGTACATGCTAGACAAGCGGCCTATTAACAAGCAACATCAGAAATCCCCAAAAGTGTATTGTATAACTCCCCATCGGATATCACCACATCCAGTGCTTTCCAATGCTGACAATTCTTTCTCTATATTAACTCTGTTAGCAAAAATACTTTCCTTACTAAAACTGGCAGGCCGCAGAGCACCATCACCCACTTCCATTAAACTGGCAGTGAAGACTGAAGACTGAAAGCAAAAGTCATGGGCCACATACACTCCTGTGTGCCCCTGTCATTGTGTCAGACACTTCAGCACAACCAACGAGGAAGGACTGTCTTATCATGGCTCAAAGTTTCAGGGGCTCAGTCTATGCTTGGCTGGTTGTCAGAGGGCAAAGCCTGGGAGAAGAGGAAGATAAGGAAGAAGCAGAGGCTTGGAAAAGGTCATGCCCTGCAAAGAAACGCCACAGCTACCTATGTCTACCTAAGCTTCAATTTCCTATGAAATTTACAATAGTCTATTCAACAATGAATCCAAATGAGTTAATTCAATAGTAAAATTAGAGTTTTCATGACCTATTTATCTTTGAAGTACCCTGCACTGGGAAATTAAATCTCCAACATATAGGTGTGTGAGGAACATTTTTGTAAAAAAGGTACCTGACTTTCGAGTATAGGAAACTGCACATTTAGAAGTGCCAATTGACAAAGTCGATGTACTGAAAGTATAGAAAATGGGTCCTATAGAGTTGCTTCTGTGAAAGGCAATAAGAGATACAGTACTTAAAGGTGACATTGAGATTATAACAACTAGACTTGTCTATCAAGGCCAATATTAGAGAGTTAAAATGTGGAATATTAATGTGATATCACTGTATATATATTTCTTATTTATGAAATTTAAAGTTTTCATTTATTAGTGGTTAATTATATCACATGCTTGTGTAAATACATTTCATTTGGTAATATTCTTGATTGAATTCTTCAATTGAATAGAATTTGTAGCTTAGAGCAGAAATTATAACTTTTTTCAGTTTACATATTTTTGAAATGTTTTTCCTTCCCTTTTACTCCATTTGATTTTATCAAATAATTTATGCTTTTATATTAATTAATTACCTAGTTATGTAATGATACCTTTCATCCCTATTGTTCCCTATTGCCTCCCCTCCTTCATCTCCTCTTAGTTTCTCCCTTTCTGATCTTCACCCATCTATCTATCCATCCTTTCTCCTCAGATAAAAAGAGAACCTCCCAATGGTATGAAACAGACTTAGAATATCAAGTTGCAGGAAGACTAGTCACATCTCTTCAGGCTAGACAGTTAGGGAAAACAGATTCAAAGACAGGCAACAGTGTCAGAGACAGTTGCTGCTCCTGCAGTTATGGTACCTACATGAACCAGGCTGCACATTGGGTATATATATTTAGGAGGTCTGAGTCCATTTCTTTTTTCCCCATTTTTATTAGATATAATCTGTATTTACATTTTAGATGTTATCCCCATTTCCCCTAATCCCATCCCCCCCTCCTTCCTCTCCAAACCATCCAAACCATCCTCTCCCATTTCAGTGCCTTGGCATTGCCCTACAATGGGAGAACATGCCTTCATTGGACCAAAGTCCTCTCCTCCCATTGATGCCAGACAATGCCATCCTCTGCTGCATATGCATCTGGAGCCATGGATCTCTCCATTTGAACTCATTTGTTGGTGTTTTAGTCTCTGGGAGATTTGGAGGATTTGGTTGGTTAATAATTTTGTTCTTCCAATGGGTTTGCAGATTATTTTAGCTCTGTCAATTCTTTTTCTAGCTCCTTTATTGGGGTTCCCTTGTTCAGTCTGATGGTTATCTGCATGCATCCTCCTCTGTATCAATACTCCATTAGTTGATTCTGTAGGTTTTTATGTGGCACCGACCTCTTTGGATGTTTCAATTTTCTCTTCCCCTCTTCTATAAAATTTCCTGAACTCCATTTGGTGTTTGGCTTTGCATCTCTGGATCTGTTTCCATCAATGCTGGGTAAAGTCTCTCTGATGACAGTTATGCTAGGCTGCTGTCTGGCAAGTATAGAAGAATATTATTAATAGTGTCAGAAATGTGGACTCCTTCTCATGGCATGGTTCTCAAGTTGTTGGACCATTTTATCAAATTATGCCAAATGTTTTGCCCCTGCACATCCTTTAGGCAAGATAAATTGTGATTCTAAATTTTCGTGGCTGGGTTGGTGTCCTGATTTCTTTACTTGAAGCCTTGCTTGGTTATAGGAGATAACACTTATCTGACTCCAAATCTTCCATTGGAGTTTTAGCTAGGATAACCCTCACAGATTTTCAAAGTTTATATTGTCCTATGTTTCTAGCTTTGTTCAGAGTTCCCCACTTCATTCCACGTCTTTTTCCTAATATTCTATTATCTGTCCTCCCCACAACTGATTCCTCTTGTTCCCATCCTTATATCCTCTACTACACAGATATCTCCATCCACCCATTTCCATCTTCAATGACTTGTTTATTTTGCATTTTCAGTGAGATCAAGCTTTCTACCTTGGGTTATTCTTTTTACTTGACTCCTTTGGGTCTGTCAACTCTAGCATGATTATGCAGTACTGTATGGCTAATATAAATGTACAAGTGAATACTTACCTGAAATTTCTTTCTGAATTTGAGTTACTTCACTTAGAATGATCTTTCCTAGTTCTAGAATTCTGGCTGCATACTTCATGATATAATTAGTATTAATGGTTGATTAATTGTATGAATGTATTACATTTCTTTATCCATTCTTTGGATTGGGGATGTCTAGGTGGTCCCAGTTTCTGACTGTTACAAAGAAAGCTGTTAAGCACATAGTTGAATTAGTATCTTTGTGGTATGGTGGAATGTATCTGGGTATTGAGGTAAATTTATTCCCAATTTTCTGAATGCCACCAAATAGAGTTTCAAAGCAATTGAAAATGTCCACTCCCACCAACAATGGGGGGGGGTGTTATCCTGTGTGCTACATCCTCGCCATCATAAGCTGTTGCTTGAGTTTTTGATCTTAGTCATTCTGATAGATGTAAGATGGAATCTCACAGTCATTTGATATGCATTTTTATGATGACTAAAGGCGTTGAACATTTCTCCTTCATGGGATCACCTTTGTTTATCACTGTACTCCATTTTTCAATTCAGTTATATGGTTTGCTGATGTCTAGACTCTTGACTTCTTTGTATATTTTAGATTTCAGACCACTGATGTAGGGTTGATGATGATATTTTTCTATCCTGACTTTGTGCTTTTATCTTTCTGATGGTATCCTTTTCTTAAAGAAACTTTTCAGTTGAATTAAGTTCCATCTATTAATTGTTGATCTGTGTATATGAGCTGTTAGCATTCTGATCAGGAAGATTTTTCCTGTGACAATATATTCAAGGCTATATCCTACTTTCTCTTCTTTCAATTTTAATGTATTTGGTTTTATTTTGAGGTTCTTAATACACTTTTACATGACTTTTGTGCAGGGTGACAGATATGAGTCTGTTTGCATTCTTACACATGCAGACATTCAGTTAAAACAGCAAAATTTAATAAAATGCTTTCTTTTTTTTCCATTGTATGGTTTCGGCTTCTTTATCGAAAATCATTTAACCATTTGCTTACTTGTGGGTTTTCAGTGAAAATTCCATTGTTCAATCCATTTGTTTTTATACCAATACAGTGTGGTTATCATTATTAATTTTCTGTAGTACAGCTTGAAATCAGGAATGGTAATACCTCCAGAAGGTCTTTTATTGTATAGAATTCTTTAAACTAACTCAAGGTCATAACTTTTGTTAATTACTTTATTTCTCTGCTTGGTTTCTGTTTGGATGACCTGTCCTTCTGTGATAGTGGTGTTTTGAAATCACCAAATATTAAATTAATGTGAGGCATTCAATGTGTAATTTATGCTTTAGTGGTTTTTTTCTTTTCCCATTTCTTTTACAACATTGGGTACCCATATATTTGGGGCATAGATGTTCAAAACTGATATATTATCTTGGTGGAGTTTGATAAATAGAAAGTTTATTTTTCTATTTATTTTGATTAATTTAGTTTAAATGACTATTTTATTAAATATAAAATAACTATTTCTCCTTGATTCTTGAGGTTCATTTTCAGTGAAATCTTTTTATAGTCTATAACTGTCTTTGATGTTGAGGTGTGTTTCTTTTATAGAGCAGAATAATGGATCCTCTTGATATATCTTTCTTGTTATCCTGTGTCTTCTTATTGGTGAATTGAGTCCATTGATATTGATAGATGTTAATGACCAATAACTGTTAATTCCTGTTATCTTGATGTTGGTGCTAGTAGTGTGTGTACGTATTTGTGTTTGTGTGTGTGCATACATGTGTGTGTGTGTGTGTGTGTGTGTGTGTGTGTAGGTGTGCATATTTCTACTTTATTTTTATTTTGCTATTGTGAGATTATTTATTTCCTGTGTTATCTTGGTTGTAGTTAACCTTCTTTGATTGCAGTTTTCATTCTAGTATCTTCTGTAGGGTTTAATTTGTGGTTAGATGTTGTTTAAGTTTCACTGTGTCATGGGATACCTTTTTTTCTCCCTATTTGGTGATTCAGAATTTTGCAGTTTATAGTCATCTGGGTTGACGTTTGTGGTCTCTTAGATACTGCAAGGCATGTGATCAGGCTCTTCTCTGTTGAGAAGTCTGGTATAATTGTAATAAGTCTGTCTTTATATGTTAGCTTTTTTTCCTTGTAGCTTTTAATAGTCCTTCTTTGTTCTATAGATTTATTGTTTTAATTATTATGTGGCAGATGATTTTCTTTTCAGGTTCCATCTGTTTGTTGTTTTGTACCTTCTTGTATGTATATGGGCAGCTCTTGCTTTAGGTTAGGAAAATTTTCTTCTCCGATATTATTAAAAGTATTTTCTGGACATTTGGAAGAGGAATCATCTCCTTCTATATGTATTATTTTTAGGTTTGATTTTATTCATGGTTTTCCAGATTTTCTGTATGTTTTATGTCAGGACCTTTATAGATTTAAATTTTTCTTTGACTAATATATCAATTTGTTCTATTATAGATTCTATACCAGAGATTTTCTCTCCCATCTCTTGTATTCTCTTGGTGATTCTTGTGTCCATAGTTCCTGCTTTCTTATCTAGGGTTTTGCTTTCTATGATTCTCCCAGCGTGTGTGTTCTTTATTGTTTCTATTTCCATTTTCGGGTCTTGAGCAGTTTTATTAATTTCCTTTACCCATTTGATTGCATTTCCTATATTTCTTAAATGGATTTGTTAATTTTCTATGTAAATACCTCTATTATCATCTCAAGATTAGATTTAAGGTAATTTCCTGGTGTTTCAGCTGTGTTAGGGTATCCATGGCTTGCTGTAGGAGAAATTCTGGGCTCTGGTGATACTATATTGTTCCAGGTGTTTTTAATTAAGTGCTTACACCAGCCTCTGGGTATCTGTGTTTCATAACTAACTATAAAGGTTTAGATGGTGATTTGTGATTTTATCTTTGTTGCATAGATATATTTTTTTTGAAAAAGTTCCCCCTTGGTTTCTCTTTCCTGTTAGTTATCTGGCCCGAGGGGCCTGGGATTCTGATGAGTAGCTGGTCTTTTTATGTTCATTAGAGTATATTCTTTTTTACAATTTGGCCTCTGTAGTTTGGTTTCTAAGCTTGCCTCTTGGATATAAGGTACCAATGCAAACTCTCAGAAATCAGATGGAGTTGTGGGCAAGAAAAACAGAGCCTAGAGAGTTGGGAACTGTTTACTGTTGTCAGGGTTCTTTAAAGATACTTAGCAGGCAAGGATTTATGGGCAGGAGTGTCATCCAGAGTCCCTGTTGTTGAAGGTGGGCTGCTGCAAATCTACATATATATGTGGCCAAGCAAAATGTAGTCCAGGGAATGTGATAGAGCTTACCCATCTTAAGTGTGCTTTAAGGATTCTTTGACGCAAGGGTTGGGGTGGCAGTTACTTAATGTTTCTGGTGTTCATATGCTTCTTAGAAAAGCAAGCCTACCCTATTTGTTTTTATATTCTAGAGTACATTATGAAAGTTTGTTATTGAGAGTAGTATATTATATCTGTTAGTACTTAATTTCAATTTTATAATGATACTTTTCATTGCTTTCTAGTTCTTAATTATATGTGTGCAGCTATATAAGTGACTCTTGTCTGGTTTTTCTTTCTTTTTTTTTTTTTGTTGTTGTTTTTTAGAGAAGAACATATATTAGGATTTTCTTTACCGGGAACTAAACTGTTTTAAAATATTGTATTTGTTTTTTTTTTTAATTTTCTAGCAAAAATCATATTAATTTTCTATTACATTGCATCTTACAACTTTATTTCTTTTGTTCAAATTTTACTTAAATATTTTATTAATGTCAAAATACAAATTAAATATAAGAACATGATTTTTTAACATTTGACAGTTTTCCTCTATGTTGTACTTGTTATTTGCTTATTTTGTTATACTATTGTTTTCTCATGCTGCCTTTATTTTATCTATTAGCTTTATTTCCCTATATTGCCTTTTGCTCTGCTCTTTTAGTTTTTGAGATATTTCTTTATTTGTTGGATTTTTTCCTGAAACATCTGCTGTCTTGAGATTTTCTATTTTTTCAATTTTTTTTGATTCCATACTTGCTTATTTATGAGATTATCATTTAACTGCAATGTTCTATTTTTCCCTTCCTGCCTTCAGCTCCTCCCATTTTCCTCTTTTCACTCTCCTTCTAATTAATGGCTTCTTTTTTTTATTAAGTGTTATTTCATTTGTCTATGATCAGCTTTTCTGTAGGCTTTACTCAGTTGCCTGTAAGTCTGTATGTAGGGTTGAGGTCCCTCCTCTGACAGTTTTGCTGTGTTCTTATTGTGTTGTTTGTTCATCTTCTGTTTGGGTAATCATGTTGGTGAGACATTATTGACATAGCATTTCATGTTATTAAGAGACATAATCTCACAGAAAACTCCTTGAGCCTCTGGCTTCTATAATCTTTTCCCTGTTCAATGTATTCCCTGAGCTATAAGTACAGGAGTGTTTTGTCGATATAGCTGTGGGGCTATGGGCTATGAAAGGTATCTTGGTGCCAGGTCAAGAGAATTTGAAGCCCTGATGATCCTAAGAAATGGTAGTTGCTTCCCTAGATTTTCTGGATAACCAGGTTGCCTTCAATAACCACAATCGCCATGGCCAGCAGTTATGTAGGGTAACACCCCAAACCCCTCTTCCGCAGATAAGGATATGACCACAGGTCATGTAGATCAAGAGATAACTAAAGACCGGAAGGACTACCCAGTTAGCCTTTCTTTCTAAAACACTCCACCCTGCAAAAGGTATTTAATCTCAGGCCCACCATGAGAAAACAGGGGCATGGTTTTACTCATCCACTTTCTACCATGACAATAATCACCTTAGAACCATGGACTGTTTTCTTTTTTTTTGGGGGGGGGGAGAGGTTTTTTTTTTTTTTTTTTTTTTTTTTTTTTTCCATCTTGACCCACGGTTGGGAGCAGTAGAGAAGCCTACAGAGCCTTCTTCTAATCTCTCCTAGAAGGCCTCTCAGTGTTCTCAGCTGTGGCCATCATTAAGCCTAAGACTACAGACAGTCACCATCAAGACAAGACTTCTATCATGGGACCAGCCGGAGCTATGCTCTCTTTCCCCCTCAATCCCAGGCTAGATCCCGATCGCATTTCCCGATTCTGTTCTCAGTTCTTCTGTGGTATTCAGCGGTGCCCGGGTGTCCAAAAACCGGAACCTCTTCATAGGCCCGGGGACCCCCAGCCAGCTTAGGCTGCCCATCCTACTCCTCAGACTGAGTTTCTCCACCTGTCCCCATGGCTTCCCACAGCCCAACACCTTCCCCCTGGTGGAGGCATGGTGTAAGCCGGGTCCAATTTCCCGTGTCCTGCCTCCCCCAGTGACAGAGCCCTCCCCACCAAAAATACAATATATAACCATTTGTACTATGCTCCATTAGTCTGCATTTTAATTTGTTGTTGTTGTTTTTAATCTCTGTTGAAAACAGATCTTTTCTTGATGAGAAGTGAAGACTAAACTTATTTGTGGGGATGAGAACAGGTGTTTATAGATTATTAAGTTTGTTGCTGCAATTTTTCTTGTAATAATCACCATTACATTATTAAATCATAGCTAGGTAAGAATGTTGGTTGCCTTCTTCTTTGGTATGCTTATATGATGTCTTCTGATTCCAAGAAAACTCAAAGATTTCTTCAGGTTAGTTTCAGCTCAGGGATCTCTGGGTCTTATTACTGAAGTTTATGGTGTTTTAAGCATAAGGGCTTACCTTCCATTTCTGATTGATAACCAAATACAACATCAAACGTCTCTAGATTTGGCAAGTATTTTAGACAGTCCTAGGCAACAACTCAAGAGAGCTATTTATGCTTGGATTTGGGTTTTTTGTTAGGTGGTCTTTAGATCTTGGAGGGAGTATCTTGAACGCAAATGAGAAAAATTTATGTAAACTCTATACACTGAATTATGTGAACTGTAAATTTCTTTAGTAAATCATTAATAATATGATTCCATATGGTCTTTTCAGCCATTTATATTATCATTTTATCCTCTTTCTCCATTACCTGAATTTACACCCACCTCCTTCATGAAGGAGGTCCCTTTCTTATTTCTTTTACCAGATCATTAGGATCCTTCCATTCCCCTTTCTTCTCTCTCCTTCTCTACTTATCTTCCTCCCCCTCCCTAAGGAGTTTTTTCTTTCTCCATTCTTTCATCAGATCATCTTTATCCAGCTACTCTCCCTCCTCTTCCACCACCAATCTTCCTGTATTTCTACCTAGTAGACCCAATGATTTCTCAAAGCAAAGTGAGTGACAAAAGAAATTCTTAATTTAACACATCTAACTTCTGTGTGTGACCTATCATTCATCATGATCAAGAGAATTGCAGGGTGGAAGTAATCTCAGTTCTCTCAGACATGCTTCTAGTGGTTGCCAATGGTGGTGAAATGCAGCACTTTTTCAGAAAATATGGATGTATTTCTTGCAATGGCCTTCCCAATCTTGCAGTAGCCTAGTTAATGCCTTGTGTCCACTTTCCTATACTTCTGTCTTCAGTTACTGACAGTCTTCAATAGAAAATGTCTGTTTTGTCATGTGCAGAATTCCTACTCCACTTTTCTATGATTTTAAGAACCACACTAGTTAAATGTCTAATAATCAAATTAATTTAATCACATTACTGATTTCGATGCAATTAATCTAAAATATTTTAGGATAGAAAAATCAGAGCTCCTATTTACCACATCTTAAACTTTTCCCATGTTTCTTCTGTCTACAATGTGTATTCTCTGATCTATGCAGAGTAATTCTGGAGGCAAGAAGCCATAATGCTATGTATGACTTATTTATTTATTTGTTTTTGATAATTTATTTTAAAATGCAGTACGTCATTCAACTTTATAAATGAACTACTTCAAGTATTATGGCACAGCCTATTCACTTATATGCCATGATATATCTAAGAAATATGACTTAAACTATTTAGAATGGACTTAAATAGTTTTTATTATGTGAGTTCTGGCTTAAATTTCTCTAAAAGCTGACCAATTCAATATGGCTTCTCTTGGCTCCTCACTATATTACTTGACTAGGACTCAAACTAACTCTGCCATTTGTTCCAATATTCTGAGTTCTTCTTATTCTTGGACTTCAATTGCCTCTTCCGAAATGCACTGAACTCAGGAACAAACAGAATACTGGTGTACTATATTCACTGCAATGACTACCTACTGACTGGGTGGGTAGAACTCAGTAAGTAATGAACATGTTTCTGTCTCTTGAGTGCTGGGATTAAAGACATACACCACAAAGCTTGGACATAACCTTTTCTTTACCTGAAACTTGTTCTATACTAGGCCTCCCACAAATTTAGAGATGAGCTTGTGTCTGTCTCCTGGGATTAAATGTACATCTGTATCCAGAGGGGTCACCAAAACCTACAAGGTCTTTGGATATTAGTCCTTGTCAGAGCAACTATTTTAATGGATGGCAGTTACTGTACAAAAGCTATAAGCTGTTTGTCCAGGTTTTGATGCTCAACAATGACATGGCAGCTCACCACTGTCTATAAATCCAGCGGTAGAAGATCCAGTGTTTCCTGGAGTAATCTGTGGTGCACAGATATATGTGCAGATAAAGCACCCATACACATGAAATAAAAATAAATCTCAAAAACATTAAGAATATTATGAACACATATAAAAGAGAAACAGTTTAAAATTGGCTAACATAATATATATTTAAGATGTATTATCATTAAAGTACAGACTTATTTTGTGATCCAATGACTTTAATTAGGGTTACCTACACTTACTAGTTGGGAAGAAGAAAAGAACTGACACGTGTGGGAGGGCAACAGGAGAGGATAACTGGGATGAATATTATCAAAATGCAAACGTGTATGAAAATGTCAAAACCAATTTTTGTATAATTAATATGTAGTAGCAAAAATTTAAGAAGTAGATTTAATGACTATAATTTTCAAGTTTCAAAATGAGCCTCTAAAATTCAACCTTTTATACCTCCACATTCCCTTCTTTTTCCTGACATCCTTGCTCCCTGCCTCCATTCCCAGGTGATTTTTCTTGGTTATAGTATTTGGGAAGTCAATGACCATTATAATTTCCATCAATACAATTTCTAACTCAGACTGAAACAGACTCATAATCATTGACACCTCTCAAGACTAAGAGGGAAGTCTTTTCTCATTTCTGCCAAGTAGTTTTTTAAGAAGAATATAAAATCTAAAGCTTGCTAGGTAAAGAAGTGTATTAAGAAAAACCTCTGAAGAGTATATTTATCTTATCTTACTCAAAATTTAGTCAAATCATCTTGAAGTTCAAACTCATCTTACAGACTGGCTTTTATTGAAACGAATATATATATATATATATATATATATATATATATATATATATATATATATATATATATATATATATATGTTATCTTATTTAAAAATATCAGGCTAGGTCTAGGGGCACATTTTTTACACCTAGATTCCAGCTAGCTAGGGCAGTGGGATGGCTTGTTTCTTGCTAAGCAGTATTCTAAAATCCTCTCTCAAAACCAAGCCAATAGCAACAAAGCTAGAAACATTCTTGTTCAGCTCTATTTCAGAATATTTTTCAAAGCCATTATCATGTCAAGCAACTTCTACAAATTTTGGCTTGTGAATTTTAGGAAGACCTGAACTCAACCCAGACAGAGCAGAAAGGGGCAGTCACAAAGAAGCAACTGACCCAACTGAGACACTGAGATAGATTGTGTTCCTTATGCAAGCATGGGCAATGTATGGGCAGCTACAGGACTGGAGGAAAAATACAGTTTCTCATCCAACAACTGTTAACTGTGTATAAAAATACCCTACACACACACCTGCATGAAAGAAAATTTATGACCCCACTATAGTGCCGAGTCATGCGTAGGGAACAGGAGTCTACAAGTATATAGGATTAAACTTCATTTCATGCACAAGTAAAATAGATGCTTTACTTCCATAAAAACGTGCGTGTTATATGAATGCCAAATGAACTGGGTCTTTTTCAGATGTGAAGGCCTCCTCATAATATTTATTTTTGTGAAACACATTTAATGGTTTAATTTTGTTACTTTATGTCTAGAAACTTTCTGGTGTATAATACAAAGTAAAGAAAGGATATTTGTTCTGGTCCCTTAGGAAAAATATATTTCTGCTGAGTTACTTGCTCACTGGTCAACAATTACACTCATCATTTCAGGTAATTTGTTCATCTAGTGGTTCTACAGATAAAATGTACTGTATGATTAAGGATGTCTTCCATGAAGACAATTTCTCAGTTTAATACTTTATATATTCACTGTTTTTAAGATTATTGCCATTTAGAATCCAGGAAAGTTCTGTATTATGTCACAGTCAGTATTGAAACT
The DNA here is from genome assembly GCF_963924665.1 of Micromys minutus. Taxonomy (NCBI): domain Eukaryota; kingdom Metazoa; phylum Chordata; class Mammalia; order Rodentia; family Muridae; genus Micromys; species Micromys minutus. The sequence goes on from NC_137973.1 coordinate 10,906,020, forward strand.
AATTGAGAGCCAAATATTATAAAGGTATCTAATGTACTATATTACCAATAACCAAGGCTGACGTACTGTTTCCAGTAAGATAAGCTGACTGGCAAAAGCAGTTGGATTTAAAATAAATGAATAAATAAACAAACAAATAGATAAAGTGATAGTTGGTGCTTTTGGTTACAAAGTTTATTACAATCACATGTACCACCTGTAAGAACTAAAAATATGCATACACCTAACATTAACTAAAGAATAAAATTTATATTATATTTAGTATTTCAGGAACTGTTTTCATTTTACTTGAGGTAATACAGAAAGGATTTTAAAAATATCAATCTTTTCATCTTATCTTGAGATTAAGTAATTTTCACTTTGAAAATACCTGAACTAAAGTAGTAAAATAATATAAAATTTATAAATTTCAATAATTTTGTTATAGATTTAAAATACATTTTCTTGTGAGTCCTTATATCATTACATGCCAACTTCACCTTAATTATTGAAGCACAAGATGTCTTGAGATTCAAGTAGATGTTCAAAGATAAATATTTTTACATTTAAGTGATTTATTTTTTTCTCAATTAAAATTAAGGCAGCACAATGAGTCAGGTAATGCAACATGAATAGTATTTATTGAATAAGTCATAAGGCATGCTTATTTGCTATAAAATTAAAGCAATTGTTATAGTTTTGAACTTAAAACAAAATTTTGGAAGAATTATATAAAACCAAAGCCATAAATAAGTGTTAATAATCAACTGAGCTAATTATTCATCTGCATAGACTGTTAGAATCAAGTATCTAAAAATAAAGACACTACTTAAGTTTTCAGTTTCCATCAGCTCAACAGAGACATTGCATCTGCTTTCCTGAATAAGGAAGTGTGCTCAAGAGGTATTTCTTGAATAAGAAGTGTACAAATCACATGTAACTATAAAGAATTAAATTTCAGGAGTGAAACTAGAACTGAATAGAAATTGATGGTAGTGTTGAAAGAACTGACTTAAGATTGATTGTTACAACAGAGTAAATTCCATTAAGTCATTTGATATTGAAAATTTCAGTCACAGATTGCAAGTTATAATCTCATGCTCTGGGTGCTATGAAATGAATGAGCATTTTACTTTTCAGTTAAGATAATTTATTAGGGGAATTATTAATGATCTTTTATATCTCTAAAGATATCTTTACTCCTATTTATAAAGGACAAAAAATTAAGTGGATTTTAAACTATATTTTATTACTTTGTGTGTTTTGTGTATGTGCCCACAGAGGTCAGAGGAAGTATTGGATCACCTGGAGAAAAAATTCCAGCTAGTCATAAACCGCTTTGTGGATGCTGTCACTAGTCCCTGATTCACTGGTGAACAGCAAGGACTCATAGTATTGAGCTGTCTCTTTAGCTCAGCATGTGTGATGTTTACCATGTTCTAAGGCTCCATCACAGTATTCTCTGACCTCATGCAGAGCAGATGTCTGAAGTCTACCTGGTATTTTTTCTGCATCTATCTGATTGTCTTCCAATGTTTAGCCAATCCATAAACCAAAATTTGGAAGGCTATACATTTTACTAGGCCCCTTTCATCTTCTGATTTTTCTTTCAGGATAGGAATAAGTTGGGTCTGTATTCTCTGTTCAGGTGATACAGAATGCCTCATGTTTTCCTGTCTGAGTGCCTCGCTCTTATGCTCCCTGTCCCTTTGGAGACATTTGAATTACTTATAATTCTGCTGTTTTCAGTTAATTAACAGAAATATTTACCTTTTCTAATCATTCTTTCAGTTTGGTTTGCTTCCAGATTCTAATTGGGGGAAACACAGGGCTTCTGTTTCTTTCTGTTGTTATTGCTCTTCTTCTCTTGGACCGCTATTCAGTGTGTAGTCTGTGTGTGTGCTTGTGTGTGCACGTGTAGGTGTGTTTGTGTGTGTGTGTGTGTGTGTGTGTGTGTGCGTGTGTGTGTAACTTTTAGAAGTCAATTTTTGCCTCTCTCCTTTCATCATGAAATCTGGGGATTGAATTTGGGTTGTGTTCTATGTCCTGTGCTTTATCCATTGAGCCTCCTGCTGGCCATCCAACCAAATAACAGTAAAGAGATAGCTTACAGGATGGGAGAATACTTTTGCCAGCTATATAACTGATGCATCTCACAAATGGAACTGCAAATGGTCAATAAATCATGGAAAAATGCTAAATATACATAACCTTCAGGGAATAAATATCAAAACTACATTGAAATTTTATGATACTCCAGTCAGAAGGAGAAACATTAAGTGTCTATTAACTTTGTATCACTGTGATAAAAGTACTGTAACAAATGCAACTTAAGGGAGTAGAATTCACTTCGGTTTATACTGCCAGAGGAGATAAAGTCCATCACTACTACGAAAGAAATGCATGGTAGTAAGATTGTGGTGACTTCCTATCACACCACATTGCCACCGGAAGAGTAGAGTGTCAACAAGACATGGCATCAACCATCTCAACACCTCTCCCAGTAATACTTCTACTATTGAGCTTCCACTTCTTCAAGGAAGTGGTATAACCTTTCCAATCTGAATCACAAACTGAAACACATAAAGGGAAGAAGGACATTTCAAATTGAGAATCTGAATCACTCCTTGGGATATACCTAAAGAAAAATAAATAATATGCTATCACAACACCTCCCCGTCTATGTTTATCATGACCTAATTCAAGGAACATAGCTATGCTCTGAAACAAACCTTGGTGTCTATAATTGAGTGGTTTAAAGTTCAGAACATATGCAAGTGTGTTTTTGTTAAGGCATAAAAAATTCAGCTGGATAAAATTAGCGATCATCATATTAACTGAAGTATGCCAGTGTTACAAAAGATACTATTACGTTTTGCCTCATTACTGAAACCTAGGTGTTACACACACACACACACACACACACACACACACACACACACACACCATGAGAAGAAATAAAAGAAATTTCTTTGGGAAGAGAAGAAGAGAAGCTGAAATATATAGACAAAGAGGGATGGTAATAGACTGTGAATATCATCAAAAGTACATGGTCTATTTGAAATGAGAAGTCGATGTGACAGTGCTCACAACATATACTAAATATGGTAATAAAATATGAAAATTAAAATCTCTCATTACTCAAATAATTTCTTAACATTCATTCTTATAATGTTTATGGCACATTTTCCCAAGGGGCCTTTCTTCAATTGGAGTCAGCTAAATGTCCATTTTGCATATATTGGTGCAGCTTTATTAGGAAAACTGTATTGTTTGGTCTTCCTTTTGTTATACCTATTAACTCATCTTGGGACCTGCCTTCTCTGAATGGCTAAAAGGGTTGGTAGCCACATCTTTCTGACAAACAAGATGCCAGTTCCTTCATTTTTCCAAATTCAGTGCTTTCTAAACCTGGTACATATTTGAACCATGTAACACTTAAGAAATGATTATTTTTTCTCTTCTCCTAAGTATAAAATGATGTAGAGTTTACATCTATATCATTGTAAAGGCAAGTGGGGCACATTATTGTAGCTAATGAATGCACTAAGATAAATGTTCTAGAATAAATATTTATCAGATTTTTTTTGTAACTTATATTAAAAGCCCAAGAGAATTAAAGCACAAGGTTTCTAACTCAATGGCAAAGTTATCTAACAAGATTTTAGTTAACTAGAAAGGCCACATTGAACTGATTGTTTTCTATCCGATTGCCCATTTAATATTAAGTACTAATCATTTCACTTCCCACTGGTGATATTCAATGATGAATAAGATGTGATCCCTGGAACTAGGAATTGAATAGTACGTCACAGAAATATTCTGAAGTAATTACAATGACATTGGGATCACAATGCTGATACAAGGGTCTCTGGTCTTTCAAGACCACTGTGAGCCTTCTCGTAATTCTGTGTTTCTTTTATAATTTTAAGTTCACTGTTAGTGAAAACATTATGCAAAGTAACAATCTATTAATGACTTAGTAGTTTCTATTCTTATTATAATCTCTTTATGTTCTTGAAATACAACCATTTAGCATATACTATGCTTTATTGTTTATTTACATCTCATCAGCCTTTCTACACTAAAATATTCATTTTTCAGAATATGGATACAATTCATTTCTTTCTGAAAACTATGATTGTCTTTTGTATTTTTGATATCTCTTTTCTCTATTTCCTAATTAGTAGTATTCATTGAGGACTGTTGTTAGTGTGGGATTAATGAGAAAAAAATCATCCAATGAGATGCTCATTTTTATAAGTATTTAGAGTTTATTCTCATGGCAATTTACTAACATTTATAGCACTGTCAGCATTTATTTGGTATTAATCAAGAATGATCCTTAATTCTTGTGCCTAATAAAGAAGCTAAACTATGAAGTCTTATGTTACAAAACTCATTTACTTTCAGTGAAAGATTAAAAGCTACTTTAAGAAGGCTTTGAAGAAGATATGAGAGTGTATAAATTGTAAGGAAAAAAATTTCAGGAAAAGGGAAGGAGTCATCCAAGAACAGAATTGGGACAGCAGATTTTATCTGTTTTAAACAATTTAGGATTCTATTTGTATTCCTTTTTCATACTCATTCTTTTACAATTGACTATAATTTTATTTAAATCACTAATCAAAAAATAATTAACAGTCGTAACATTGATCCTTGAGATAAATGTAAAGAATAAACTGAAGTGGCCTGTTGTGTGAGGTATTCTGGGAGTTCCTTAAGGCACAGATAAACAGCTCCCTCTGAGTCTCTCTGCCCCTTGCTGGTGTCTATTCCAAAAATGACAAAAATTATAAGAATTAGACCTTTTTATTCTCCTGTGCTCCTGGGCCCATGATCAGAAAGGGGGAGATCTTATGGATCAAGACATTCTTTAGACAAAGTTCTACATCCTTAAGCAATAGGTTAGGGAGTTTGGGAAGGCATGATGTTTTGCGTATGCTTAACCGAGGGAGTGGCACAATTTGGAGGTGTGGCCTTGTTTAACTGGGTGTGGCCTTCTTGGAATAGGTGTGGCACTGTCGAGTTAGCTTTAAGACCATATGCCTAGCTGCCTGGAAGAAGTCTTCCATGAGCAGCATTAAGATGAAGACATAGAACTATCAGCTCCACTTGCACCATGCCTGCCTGGATGCTGCTACATTCTTGCCTTGATGCTGCCACATTCTTGCCTTGTTGATAATGGACTGAACCTCTGAACCCGTAAGCCATCCCCAATTATGTATTGTCCTTATATGAGTTGCCTTGGTAATGGTGTCTGTTCCCTAACTGAGACAGAAAGAGACCATGATGAAATCATGGAACTCTGTAGAATACTGTATTATGTAAAAAAGAGACAGGACTATCTCATAATTATAGACTGTAAAAACTAATATGGCATATCAGTACAGCCACCATTTTTAAAAGATAGGGTTCCTTCCTACAAAGAAGTGTGTGCTTCTTAAAATAGAGGGTTGTAGATGCAGCTTAGTGATAGAAATGCTTTCCTTGTGTGTACAAATCCTTGGGTTAGAACTTCAGAACTGAAAACTAAGTAGAACAAATATTAAGGAAAATATTTTATTTTTTAAATTGACAGATAACACTTAGAAGTTTAGTCTGAGGAGATCCCTGTCCTTGGTGAATGTAGGTGATGGATGGAGGAGACTACTTGTCCCCTTGCCTCAGGTTATAACAGGTCAGTTTTTAATGTAATCTCTCTATTTGGTTTCCTCATCTTTCATGTAACTCATTTCTTCTTCTCTGTGTCTAAGCGAGCTGTTGTTGACTCTTCAGATTAGTTTCAATTTCATAATATGCTTTTATATTTTTACTTTTTACCTAAAACATATGTCCTATCCTCAGTGGGAGATTTCAAACTTGCCACTTTCACTATAGTCTGTAATTCAATTATTTCTTACAGTCATGACATCATTCTTGAATATATTTTGAAAATATTTAAACTCTTCCACAATAATAGCAAAACAGCTAGAATCTTTTCCTAAAGAATGTATATATCAGGTGTACTTCACTATTTGTATATTTGTAATGCCAATCAGATATTCCATAATGTTCATTATTATTAATGATACTCTATCTTATACCGAAAATGTATTAGGTATCATTCTAGCATCTTCTTTTAGAGTGAATAAAATCAAAATTGATTACGACATTCATTAAGACTTCAGATATGGTGATAAGCACAAAATAAATCTTTTATTCAAATATTAACTATATAAATCATAAAATCTAGTTATGAGTCCAGGATGTGAGGCAGGCACTTGGTTCTGATGGGTCATTTTCTGTTGTTTTTTTATAACTAACCTTGGAATGGATTCTAAAGTTGGGTATAATTTTTTTTTACAATACAATGGCAAATACCTACATTTGCCATTTAGCTGGGTGTTACAGGACTTGATTTAATTTGGCAAATATTTAATCATCTGTCAGGTTCCTGTTGGTGACATTAGCTAATCAATACTAAATCTTGCTTTATATCATCTGTATTCAGGTCAGCTTCAAGCATGAGCCAGATTCTATTTAGATTGGCTTTGAATCTGTTCTCTGCAATCCTGTTATCACCATTATACATTTCTTAATACCGTAGACCTCCACATTCTCCTTCTCTTCCTCTGAGGCACACTATTTAAATGTTGATGCAAAATGCTTTTTGAAAACATGATGCACCCACTAAGAAAAGCCTAGAAACAAAGATGTCAATCTAGAAATTAAATTCAGGATCATAGGATGTAGAAAAAAGCAATAGAGTTCATTCACTCAGATTTCAGAATCTGGACAGCATCAAGGCTCTTTCTGTGGGTACTACAAACCCAGACTGTGTCTTAATCATGTTAAAATGTTCTTTTACAAAACATTCTGCTGTAATTGTACTGTGATATTGGTAAGAATACATCTGAGAGAATGCTGAATGTATGAGAATTCATCTGCTTCAACAAGAACAAAAACAAGACAAAATATGAGACACAGAGAGCGACTGGCAAACAGTATAAAATTGTGCCATGGTTCTCAGTATTTTTTCAAAGAAAAAATTATACTTTTGGTTTGTTATGGTTATTTTTTTTTCAGTTTTTCAGATATATTCACTATATAGTCTACAACAACCTTGAACTTTTATTATCCTCTTGCCTCATGCTCTCTAGAACTAGGACTATGCTACTGAGTATTAAGCCCTTCTTTGTTTTGTTCTACTCTGTTACGTTCTGTTCTTTATGTTCCATTTTTACATTACATGAAAAGAGTATTGTAATTTTATATGAGTTTATATTTACCTATCTATTACATCCATTATTCCTTACTTGCCTACTACTATTGGAAACATGAATTTCTGAGGAAAAAACTGTCTCATTTATTATAACACTGTAACAAAGTTAAAGTTCTTCCATCTCTTATGACATAGACTAAGAGGTCTCTATCTTCTCATTTGCTTATTTTCACATTTTTAGTTATTTTGATAACATAATACAAAATATTTTATCTTATTTTCTTCTTCCATTTCCTCCAAGATCTCCACCTACTTACTCAATTTAAAGTTATTTTTCTCTTATGTAAAAAACATATAACAATAACTAAAAGGTACCCATACACAAAACTACGATGCCTGAATTCTGTTGGCCAATTACTTCTGAACAAAAAACTTTTTCTGGAGTTGGTTGTTATGCCCTCATTAAAGAAGGTTCTTCTTGCAGTAAAAGGTGATTAGCACAGAGATTTACAATAAGATAATGTGTATAGAGTAAGAGGCCTTTGAACACTCAGCCCGAAATGGTCTGAGTTCAGGGATCTAGGAAGAAGAGGAAACACAATGATTTTATGTGCCAGACATGATGAGAGGCTCCAAGGAAATATCATTTTGCAGGCATCATACAGTTGATGTACATATGAAAAAGGAACACTTAGAGTGTCTGAAAGCATGTACAAGACTTGTACAGCTTCAGTCAAATACAATCCCAGAAAGAAGAAGGGAAAGGAGCACAAACTATCATTCCTAACCAAAAATCTATTTGCGAGTGATTGGGAGAAGAGAAATAAGTATTTTTTTTTAATCAATGTGGTGTAAATGGAACCTTTATTCATTTACTGTTGAATATACTCACCCATTCATGTCCCTTTTGAACTCTGGACATCTGATTTAACTCAGCTGTTCTGGCTCAGCCTCTTCTCCAAGCTGATTCAGTTTTGCCTCTTAGCTTCTCACTGAATTTATCTGGTTGGCATCAAATTAATCCTGAAAACCTGTTCTAATATTCTGGGTCCTTTTTATTCTCTGGCTTCAACTGCCTCTGCTGCCTGCAGAACTGAAAGAGTTCAACTCCAGCTCAATGACTCACTGAACTCAACTCTCTCAATGGACTGAACTCAACTCAACACACTTAACTCAACTAACTCGATTCAGCTGAACTCAACTGAATTCAACTCAACTCAAGTCAACTCAAGTCAACGCAGAATTGACTCTCCCTGTGCTTCTCTAGTGTAGCTATTTTACTACAGTTGGGTTGTAACCTATATCTGATTTATTCTGTCAAATCTTTCTCTGATTTGACACTCTTTCTGCACCTTCATTAGATATCATTGTTTAAAATTAAATGGATGTATTAAAGAAATCCAGACAGAGGGATTAGAATTATGTGGCCTATCTGCATTCCAGATGCATCGCACAGTCCTTATAGGTCTGTGGATAAGCTGTCTTGTCAAAGCAGTCATGTTGGTGGATTAAAATTTCCCTACAATATATTAGCACTAAGTATTCCATTTTCCTTATAATCCATATCAGAGTTAAAGTTTTCCTGGAACGGTGAACTCTTCAATCATATTTTTGTTCTAGATTGTTTTTGATACCTCTGAATACACTTGTTTTTGTTCAAAGCAGTAGAAAAAATCAGAGTTCATATTTTTTGTATTCGTCTACAACAAGATTCTTTTCTGTACAATATTGGGAGATTTCCTTTGGGTTCTTATAAATCACTTCCTTTTTTCCAAAATTTAGCTGTAAAGGGAGAAAGAGAAAACCATTCAGAATGTTTGCATGTGCCTGTCTTTGGTCTGTTATATCCAAATTTTTAAAAATCCTATAAATTGCATCAACTTGAGATAACAAGTTGATGGGGACATACTTTTTGTCACATTTCACAGTACTTGTAAATAAAATGCATTTTTAGATTACTTTGCTGGGGCTTGAGGGATGTTAGAATAATTTAGAATATGCATGGCTCTTATAACAGCAAGAGTTCAGTTCACATACCTTCAGTTTACGGCAATCTAATGTGTTTGGAGAGGCCTGTGCACTAGTATGATAACTCTCTCTCTCTCTCTCTCTCTCTCTCTCTCTCTCTCTCTCTCTCTCTCTCTCTCTCTCTCTCTCTCTCTTGCTTTTACAGATAAGCCAGCCCCTTCTCAATAAATGAAAATAAATAAGTCTTTTTAGAAAATCTATTCATAAATATGTTTATGTCCTACAATCCCTATCTCTGTCTTAATAACTAGGCAGAAATGGGGGGAGGGTGAAGAAAAAGAAAATTTTTTATTTAGATTATCTGGTTATTACCAAGAATTGTCTTATGATAAAACTGTAATACAGAAATGCATTCTAAAATTTACCTGTACATTTTGTGCCCAATGTTTGTTACCTTTAGAGTTAATTTTTTATTTAAATTCAATATCAACTTAACCTGATTTACAGTTGAGTTTTACTTGTGCAAAGAATATGTGAAAAATTTAAATGGACTAAAAACGATAAACTTTAATCAGAATGTAAGATTTTTTTTTTAACTAAAGGCTGCACCATTCTAAAATCCCTTAAATCTCTAAACATAATGGACCAATGATTTCCGAAGTCCCTTTCTCCCCTCCCCACACTGCTACTGTTCTGTTGTGCAATAGCATAAAATCCGAGTTCCTAATGAAGGATAATGTTACACTGAATCAGGCCAAAGGGATTTGCTGGTACAAAATATGAGAAACCTCTATTAATCAGCAGAGTAAAGGGCTCTCTGACTGGCTTAAAGCTTAGTTACCAGAATAACAAAAGCTAAGTGGAATTGATTCTGAGTTGAAATCACAATGCTAAAATAATATTGAAAACACCCAAAGCTTTCACTATTTTAGGTTTTCATTGAATAATATAGTGTGCTTCAGAAAATGCAAAATTTTCCTATGTTTATGGAAATAAGTTTGATTCATAAACAGTCTCAAATGTTAAATATTTCTGCTCTTTATTTACAATAGCATTAAAGAGAATTAACCAGGTGGACCTGATAGCTTTACTGAAAGCAGTGGCGTTTAATTTAACCAAATGCTTAATATCTCTTTGATTTGATGGCATACAAATTCCTCCCTAAGCTGCTAAAATATTTGAGAATTTTTCCCAACTCTGAATCATTACCATATCAGTGTGTGACTATGTGTGTGTGTGTGTGTGTGTGTGTGTGTGTGTGTGTTATGTAATTTTTGGAGAAATGACCAAAACTGCAACATAGCCAATATTATAACTCTGTAGGTGTGCAGAAAAAAAAAAAAAAAAAAAAAAAAAAAAAAAACAAGTAGGTCATGTGTGCTCTGTTTTAAACAAAATACTGATAGAAATATAAAAAGGAGGGCCAAGGTAATAGTAATGGGCAAAAGTAGATGTAAAACGATACACAACTGTAGAATGTTTAGTGACTCGATTTCATCAGTTATTAGAAGATTATTAAATATCTACTGTAAAACCCTGTAAAGCCATTTGTATTATTTCAATATTAATATTGAGACCCTTAATGATGCTAGTTATTTAAGAAGCCAGTCCAAATTTTAATAATTTATGAATGGCCCCATCAAAACAATAGAAACAAAAGGCTTTAGTCTTTAATATATATATACATATATATATACATACATTAAATATATATATATATGTATATATATATATACACACACACACACACACACACACATCATGTTTTATTTTGTTCTGAGATGACAAATAAACATACTTATGGGATACAACATGATATCTTGACACATTCACTCTCCTTTTGTTCTGAAACACACATATTGCTATTAAGAATTGTGTCTTGACAATGCAGGAGAAAACAAGTGACACTTTTTATGCATGTGTTTTCCCTCCTCCCACTGGCTTGACTTAACCTCTTGGTAACTTCTCATAACTAACTTCTGTTACCTTTCAGGAGGTCAACTTCTTTAGGTTCTACATTTTTAGGTGAAATTATACACTGTCACTTTTATTTATCTGGCTTGTTTCATTTAACATACCTTTAGATCTCTTTATATCATGTTAAAAGTCAGAACTTTATTCTTTTCTGGCTTAATGTATTTAAGTGTGAATAAGTTTCTTATTTTTTTTATCCATTTAGTAATTGGTGAACAGTCACAATTGCATTCACTTTTAGCCTGCTGCAAATGGATCTTTAAATATAGGAATGCAAATATCTCATTAATAATCACATCCTTTTTACTTGTATATACACTTACAGGTGCTGTTGCTGGATAGTTTATCAACTTTAATTTTTGGGGGCTACATAACTGTTTGGCTATACTAATTGATCTACCAGCATGATGTCAGGGTCCCCTATTGGCAGATCTCTCTCAGCTCCTGATAACTCTTTTGGTAGTAACAAGTCCAGTTGGAGTGAGTCTATCTCATTGTGAATTTGTATTTTTCTAACGTTTGTAATTTTGAATCCTTGTCTTCATAAGCCTGTATGTATATTTTTAAAATGTCTATTGTGGCTTAGTCTCCATTTCTAATACGTTTTTGCTGAGATGATTGTGAATGTGTCATCTTTCACTTCATGTTTTTGGCAGAAGCCCGTAAATACTGTACCTGTAGTGCACTTTTTCATTGCCTACACTTTTGAGATTCATAAAATAAACTGTTTCCTCAACAAATATTATCAAGCTTTTCTTCTTTGTTTTCATCTGGTGCTTTCAAAATTTTCAGCCTCATATTGTAGTGTGTAATCCCCAGATGTGTATATTTTGATAGCAGGAAAAATACTATAAAATACCTGACTTCATTGCAAGAAATCACAAACAAAGCCTACAACGTTTCCAAAAATGTACTTTCTTTGTCTTTCCTTGGGACTAGCCTGCTGAGTCAGGTAATGTGGAATAGAGTTATTGCTATGCTATACACAATACAGCTATTTTTGCTTTCTATAACGGGTTTTGTATTTTTATTAGTACATGTTCTTTGTATATAGCATAAGATGCCATGTTCACAATTACATTCAGGTAGATCATTGTCATACACTCTGCTCTCTCCTCATTTCTTCTTTTCCCTCCTGGAGTTCATTCCTCTCCTAGCTTCCCTCTGCTTTCTTGTTATATAAGGAACTTATGTTTTTTTCTCTGTATAAAATAACAGATACAGAAATGTAAATACATACAGAATTTTGGTTCTGAGTTTGGCTTATTTTACTTAATTTAATGATCTTCAGTTTCATTCATTATATAGCAAAGTGCATAATTTCTGCTTTATGGTGGAATAGAACTACATTGTGTTTATAGTTCATATTTACTTTATCCAATCATCTATTAATGGATTTCTATATTGACCCATATCTTTACTATTATAAATAGTGATAAAATAAACAAGGATGTACAGGCATTTCTCAAGGCTGACTTTTTCTGCTGTTAATATAGGGATTGAATAGCTGAGGGGTAGAACTATTTTGAGTTTCATCTCCATAATGATTTCTGTACAGGCTAGACCATTTATATTGACATAGCATTTCTTTAAGTTTTACTTTTGTCCCAACTCCTAGTAGGACAGTTTTCCCTTGTGAAGCCTCATCAATCTGAAGAAAAATCAATCTCAATATAACTTTAATTTGCACTTCTTTGATGACTAGGGAGATTAAATGTTTTTCATATGTTTATTGGCTCTTTAAACCTTGCATTTGTTTAACTTTTATTCAATTCTTTATTGCTTTTTTTGTTCTTAATAATTTAGTTTTTGTTTATTCTTTAATTGAACAACTTTATTTAAAAAAATAAATTTACAGATTTTAAAAGCATGTTTTCATACAAGTATATGAATACATTTTTGTTAGTTCTTGATTTTTTTGAAACTTTGATAGTTCACATTAAAATCTTACTAGTTACAATGAGCATAAAGTACATGTAAAACAAGATGTAACCAGGAAATAGTCAAAGTTTTCTTGGTGTGTAAAGATTAAACATTTTTCTTTTCTTTTCTTTTTTCTTTTTTCTTTTCTTTTCTTTTTTTTTTTTTTTTTTTTGACCTTAGTTTTTTTTGAACTTCATATAGTCTGTGAGTTGTTTCTGGGGTGTTCAAAGCTTTCTGGGGTTAGTATCCAATTATCAGTGGCTGCATATTATGTCTGTTCTTTGGTGACTGGGTTACCTCACTCAGGATGATATTCTCTAGATACATCCATTTTCTTAAGAATTTCATAAAGTCATTGTTTCTGATAGCTGAGTAGTACTCCATTATGTAAATATACTACAATTTTTGTGTCCATTCATCTACTGAATTCTCTCAGTTTTTTGGTTAGAAAATATTTACTCCAATTCTGTCTGCTGTCTCTTCACTCCATTACTTGATACCTTTACTAAAGAGAAATTAGAAAAATGTTCTCTTCACTCCATTACCTGATACCTTTACTAAAGAGAAATTAGAAAAATGTCCATGTGTCACTATTTCACGAAATTTCATGCTTATCAGTATATATTTAAACATTTTTTCCCAATAGTTCTAGAAATCAGTTTTTAATTTTTAAGTTCAGAGTGAGAAATAAAGTAATATTTTCATTCTTGTAATATGGATATCTAGTTTTTTTCAACAATATTTGCTGAACTTTTATTTCTCAAGTGCATTCTTTTGGAATCATCGTAAACTGTCAGGGGCCTATAGCTAAGTGGCTTTGTTTTTGGGGTCCTCTATTTTATTCTGATTCCTGTTGCTACTTCAGTGGACAGCCATGTTGCTCCTGTTACTAGAGCTCTACAGTATATCGTCAAACCCTTACTATGATTCCTCACACATCAGCTTATACTTCAAAATTGCTGTTTATCACCAAAAAAGTCAGGATTGGAACCCAAGCAGGTCAGGAAGCAAGAGCTGATGCAGAGGCCATGGAGGGATGTCAATTTGTGAGCTGTACTGACAAAATATATTTATTGAGCGTTTTGCCAAATTGCCTTGAAAAATCTGTACATGTTTCCCTCTTTTTTAAAAAGAGAGTTGAAAGAGAAAAAAACAAAGTTCATTTCTGTAAGAAATCATTAAACATTTCTTTTTTTTTTTAGTTGTCATCTTTTCTATATTTTCTTTTTCTCTTACAACTTTATTTTAAAAAGAGATACATGTGCAGAGATTTAAACGCATTTTGGCATAAAATTATATGAACATATTTTTGTCAGTACTTGATTCTTTTAAAGGTTTGATAGCATGCATTGAAATCTTACTAGTTACCAGAAGCGTAAGGTACATGTAGAACAGAACGGAACATGGAAACAGTCAGAGTTTTCTTGGTGTGCACAGATTAAACATAATTTTTCTCAGGATTGCTTTGGTTTGTTGCTGTCTTTTGTTTTGCCATACAATATTCCATATGAGTAGTAAGATTGTACTTTTACTATTTTTGTGAAAATGTTATTGAAATTATAGTGCATCCATTGAATTTATAGATATGTTTTAGAAATGTGCCCATTTTTACAACATGATCTATGTAGGTATATGAGCATTGAAAGTCTTCTTATCTTTTAATGCCTTCATCAATTTCTTCCATTTTTAAAATTTTTACTATGGAGGTGAAAAGGTTTACTTTCCAAAGTTAATTCTAGTCTTCAAGAAATAACACACCGTGAAGACAATGCAAAACACATCAATTAGGCCACAGGGAAACTGGACAGAATCAAAAGAGCATTATGAAGCTACCAAGCATTAGCTGTGATAACAATTAATACATAGCTTTATAATGGAAACCTAAGTATAGGTGACTTAAATTTTCGTCTAAGAAGACAAAGATGAGCAACGTGAAATGAACAGGAACCATCGATTTATTGGTTATGGTATACCAATCCCATCAGCCAACATAAATACAGCCTTAAGAATCCAAAGCAATGGGAACCAGAGATCAGGCATATGAGGTTTGTTCTTAGTATTTTATTTTACTTTGAAGCTATTGTAAATGAGATTCTTTTTTCTCGGTTTTTGATCTTCGTGTACATTAAAAATATAGACTTTTGTATATAAATTTTGTATCTTGCCACTTTACAGAAAGTCTTTATATACTTCTGGTTGAGTATTTAAAGTGGCAATGTATAGAATTATGCCATTTTCAAATTGAGATATTTTGAAATGTTTATTTATTAATTAGACACATTTAAGTTGCTTTCATTTTTTTCTTAATACTCTGGCTACGAATTTAAGGCTATATTGAGAAAAAGTAGAGAAAGTATACAACTTTGTATCATTTTTGATTTTAGATGGAATACCTTTAAATTTCTGGATCATTCTAATAATAATGATCGTTTCTCATTATGTTGTCTCTATTTGAATTTTAAATGTTCTCCCCTTCTATTACAAGTTCAACGAAGGCTGTTATTGTGAATGGATATTGAATCTTGCCTTGCTTATGTTGAATGATATTTGTTTACATGGAGTGCAATCTATTTATTATGACAAATGGTTTTTGATGTGTAGCTAAATTCAATTTGTGAGTATTTTAGTGAGAAAATCTAATTTATATTAATTTATGTTCACAAGAGGGGTTGCTTTTTGTACAAATGCACTTATTTAGCTTTGAAAGCAAGGTAATACTAGCTTTGTAGGATGACTTTGGTGGCATTTTTTGTTCTTCCAATGAATATAGTGGTTTGAGGAGTATTGATGTTGGGTCCTTTTAAGTGCTTAGAGACTTCATCTGTGAATCTGTTCAAATCTGTTTTGTTTCTTTAGGAGATTTTCTTTTACTAGTACTTCAATTTCAGTACGTGTTACTGATCTAATTGTGAAGTATATATTCTCTTGGTTTAATTCTAATATATTAAATCTATCTAGACATATGAATAGTTCAATATTTTTTCCAATTCCTTGCAAAGGCATTTGTAAAGTATGGCCTAATGATCCTCTGATTTTCATTGATATCCATTGTAAGGTCTATTTTTGCTTGAAATTTTATTAATTTGAGTCTTATGTGTATTTAGTTTAGTAAATATGGCAGCTGTTTGATTTGTTCGTACTTTTGGAAAACAAGTTACTCACTGATACTTCCAGGTTTTCTTTTCGTTTGTACTTCATTAGTTCTTTCTCTGATATTTACTCAGATTAAATTAAAGAATTTTCATTGGCTCTTTGCTAATTTCACATATCAACCCCAATCCCACTTACCTTCTCCCCTCATATCTGCCAGACTCCACCCACCCTTGCAACCTCCTGCTCAACAGAGAAAAAAAACTATCTTGTTTTGGAAGTTGTGGTGTTCACGATGCATTCAACAGTATACCCATATCCCTTTACCCTTTTCTTCCCTTGCAAATGTCCATTGCAATGACCCCTTGGTCTGGTACAAGGCCTCTGGTTTCTGCTACTTTACCAATACTGGAACCTCTTTGGAACTCCTCTTGAATATTGTGTTGTTGCCCTGTGTCATGGAGATTCTGTAGTTTTGGATCTGTAAGACTGACCCCTTCAAGCACTGCAGCAGTTGATTGATGTTAGGATGGGCCATTCAGATTAGGCCTGATAGGCATTTGATTGCTCTGCTCTCATGAATTTCAGGGTCAGCTCCAACCTCCTTCCCAGATGAGATGCACAGAGTGCTTTCTAGAATCCAGCAGCTGGCTAGAGGCATGTTCAGCTCTCCTGCCCACATACTGTTGCAGTCAATAGACATGATCAGTTCTCCTCGTGCCATAGACAATAAGGGATAAGTGAAGGGAGAGATAGGGGTGTTCTGCCATGCTCACATCTTTTGGGCCAGTTCAACTACAATTCCAATGTTCAGGATCAGCTCTACTGTGCTGCTACAGTAATGTGCAAGGTCCTCTCCTGAGTGCTGCAACTAGTGAGAGGCAGAACCAACTGTCCTGCTCTAATGACCCCAGGGAAAGCTCTCCCACCCTCTGTAGGTGGCAAAGTGCAAAGATGGGCAGGGTGTTTCTCCTTTGCTCTCTGCTGAGCACTATGCAGACAAGTTGTGGGGCAAGCTCTGCCATGCTCATGCCCTCAAGGCTGACTCCCCCCAATGGCTCCTCAAGGTCAGTTCTACTGTAGTGCCCCATTGAAGTGCAGGGTTCACTCTCCCGAATCCGATAGTTGGTGAGAGGTTGGTCCAACTGTCCTGCTCTCATGAGCTCAAAGCCAGCTCTCCTGCCTCCCTCCACCCAAAGGTGATGATAGTTGAGAGGGAATGAGGGTATCTCTTTTTCATGCAACTACACAGGAGACCAGTGGTAAAGCCAACTGGCTTACACTCCTATTGCTGGGTGCTATATCACCTACAACTCCCACAATATGTGAGGTGCTTTCTAGAGTCCAGCAGCTGGATAGGGGCATGTTCAGCTCTCCTACCCTTATGCCCCAAGGGCCATATCTGCCAGGTACCCATGGATGGGTTGGGTGAGTTCTGTACAGCTCTCAGACATCAATATGTCATTTCCCAGTGCAACAGACCAGTCCATGGATGTCCACCTGCCCATTGATAGTAACAGATCTTTGCTGCAGCAGGACTAAGGACCCACACGATTCCCCAGTGGGAGCACAGGACAGATCACCACCATGGTCCCCAGGTTGCATCAACCACTAATCCCACCAGGTTCTTCCTCACTAAATGAGCTTCCAGTTCTGCTTTTCTTCCCTGTACCCACATCCTGTTTCTCTTTCTTTTCCATTTCCCTACCACTTTCTTGTGACACTTAAGACGTCCCTGGAATCTCTGAGTGTCTGGGTGTTATTTTAATATTAGTCTCAGGTATGTTAGATTCCATCAGCGCACTAAGGTACTGGGCAGGGGTTATCAATAGCTTGGTCTCTCCCCAACCCCCCTCCCCTGCTCCCCTGCCACTCATCTACCCACTTAGACGTAGCCTATTTCCTTTCTGTCACCTACTGACACACATGTGACATGGCAGTTACTATTGGAAGGCCTTTAGGGGCAGGCCTGATATTTATTTTCTTCTATTGTTTTAAGATTTTATCAGTCCCTTCATTTTTAAGTCATTGAGGTACATCCAGGTTATTTTTTTAATTTCTCTGATGTCTTAAAAAAAATCTACGCATGTACATCTACAAATGACACACTTTGAACTTTTTTCAATGGGATGGTAATATGGATCATTAGGTAATTCCACTACCATGATACTTGATGATCTTACTTTGATCCTTAAATCAACATGGAGTAAGAAAGGTCCAAGTCTCACAAGCTGTACCTTGATTTCCATGTACTTTCTAAAACTTGTAAGTCCCTGCAGAAAAGCCTGAGCAAACAAAAAAAAAATGCAGAAATATAATAAAGGCTTTAACAGTAACCTGAGTCGATTGGATTCAACAGTCTGGTGCATTATGTTTTCATTCAGTTCTCTGACTTTAGAGATCCCCCCCCCCAGGTTTCTTTGATGATGTTGTCATCTAATTGTGAATAGCTCAGTCTCCAGGAGGGTGTTTGTGCTGTATCATTTTAATTGCTGTTGATTTACCATTCCTCACTATTGTGATAAGATGTCAAAATTACATTAATGTTCTTGTACTTGATAAGAATAGCTTTGTGTCCGAAGCTGTAGAATATTTTAGAGCAAGTTCTATGGACTCCTAAGAGGAGTATGCATCCATCAACTATTCCCTTTGAAGTTGACTTTTCCTTGTCTTATAGAAATGTTTATCTTTGACTTCAGCATATGAGGTTCCTTTAAGAATATTATGTAGCTTTAGCTTGGTGTTCATTAACAATCATATTTACTATAAATTATACTTGCTCTCAACTATAAGGAATAGCTTCACTGGACAGAGTAGTTGGCAATTATTAGTCTTTCCCGTGTCTGATGCCCTAATGGCTTTCAGAGATTCTGTTGAGAAATTTACTGTTATTCAGACGAGCTTGTTTCTTACAGCTTCCAACACACTTTCTTCATTATGAATTCTTAGTGCTTTAACTATTCTATATCTTTATCATGTCTTTTGTTGCTGTGTGGCCATTTCTATTCCTAAAGTATGGAATTTTTCTTTCATCATGAAATATTCTCTATTTCTGTGGTTAACACATTTGGCATTTACTAGTACCTAATAGAACCCAAATATTCTGTTAGAAATTTATTGTTAGTTTATGCATCATTGATTGTTTTAATTCATGTGTGTTTTCTTCAAGCCCCAATATTCTGTCTTCTATTTGATTCATTTGAATGGTGAGGCTTTGCCTGGTTTCTTTCAATTTAATTTACAGGATCTTTAATTTTCAATATTTCTGTTTAGTAAAATTAAAATTATTAACTTTCTTCCTTTCATCTCGGTGCTTGTATTTTCTTTGAATTCGCTGATAAATTATTTCTTGCTGCTTTGGTTTATTTTACTATAACAAATTTCTTTAAATTCATTTTTGAAATTTTATGTAGTTCAAGTTCCTCTGAGTCCTTGACCATGGATTTACTTTGTATTGAATGAGACATATTGTTCTGAGATTCATGGGTATTTTGTATTTTTTGTTGGACTTGTAGTTTGTTAAATACAAAAGCAAGCAAAGAAATCAAAAACCTAACATTGAGTATATTTACAGTATACAAGTCAAATAGGTTCTAATAGGATTGAGATGTAATTTGTTCTCAATATATACCAAGCTTGTAGCTGTATAGCTTAAACTACAGTTAAGTTTATGCAATCAACGGTCTTGTTTTGATCTCTAGCTATTTTTATAAGAATAGAAGGGGTTTGCAACCAACAATACCAGCCAACCAGAGCTTCCTGAGACTAAAGCACTATCCAAGGAGTACACACTGACAGTCCCATGGCTCCAGCTGCACATGTAGCAGAGGATGACCTTGTTGAACATCAATGGGAGGAGAAGCCCTTGGTCCTGCATGATGCCACAGTGTAGGGGGATGTCAGGGCAAGGAGGCAGGAGATGGTAGGTATGTGGGTGAAGGAAAACCTTTATAGAAGCAAGGGGAGGGAAGAGATAGGTAGTTAATTAAGGGGAAACCAGGAAAGGGATAACATTTAAAATGTAAATAAAAATATTCAACTAAAAAGAATCAAAAGACAATGTCAATAACAATGAAATCTATTAAGCACAATCAGTTCAAAAATGTGTTTATAGCTAATTATACAAATTACAACTTTATCTCAAATAATTTGAAGTGGATAATATAGTAAATATGGTATTATATACTGAGTATAAAGTGAGTGATTCATACTAAAGAAAAAGAGAAAATGGTACATAAAAGCTAGGAGCAATAAAAATAGAGCAAAGAGATAAGACAGCTCAGATAAACTTCTGTAAGGCAAAGGACACTGTCCTTTGGACAAAGATGTAGGCAACATAATGAGAAAATATTTTTTTAATAACTATACATTGAAAAGAGGGCAAATATCTAAAATATATAAAAATCAAAGAACCCAGTTTTTAAAAGGATACAGACCTAAACAGAGATTCTCAATAGGGGAAACTTAAATGTCTAAGAAACACTTAAATACTCATCATCATTTGTCACCAGGTAAATGTAAATCAAACCTGCTTGGAGATTCTATTTTACACCTGTCAGGATAGCTAAGATCAATAACACATAAGACAGCCTATGCTAGTGAGGATGTGGAGCAAGGGAGCACTTGTCCATTGCTGCCAGGAGTACTAAAGTGTACAACCACTAAGAAAATGAATATGGCGGTTCCTAAGAAAGTTAGGAATCAACATTCCTCAGGACCCAGGCACAGTATTCTTGGGCATATACCATATACAGTATTTTTGGGCATACACTTCTTCCTATAATGAGGACACTTGCTGAATCATGTTCATTGCTGCTGTATTTTTAGTTACCAGGAACAGGAAAAAAAAAACTTAGATGTTTCTCAACAGAAGAATGGATAAAGATAATGTCTACTATAAAGGATGGAGCTGTAACTTAGCTTTCAAAAACAACATCATGGATTTTGCAGAAAAATTGATGGAACTAGAGAAAAAAAATCATCTTGCTGAGGTAGTCTAGGCCTAGAAACATAAAATGATATCTTTCTGTCGATATTAACTGTTAAAAATGATAAACAAGCTGCAAATTAGTAGACGCTGAGAAGTTAGATAGAGAGTAAGGGACTAAGAGGGACAGACACATGGATCTTTCAGGAAGAAGAAAATAGGATAGATTTTATGAGTAGATTGGAAATGAGAGGATAGGAGTGGGAGGATATGCTTAGGAGGGGGAGTAGATGTGAGGTTGATGGAGGGAAGATGGGGAAAGACAGCTAGAACTGAGAGGCATTGCGGAGTTGAATGGAATCCTAGTGTAGTGGAAACTTCCTAATGTATATAAATAGGCAGTGTTAATGAAGAAGTCTCCAAATAGTAAGGGAGTTGAAGTCTTAACTAGACATCACTTGTCATTAAATAATACTTCTCATACCAGTACTGAGTTACATCTAATTGAGTTGTCGGACAAAAGGGTTCCATGAAAATCTTCAGTCATCCTAGGCCATTGTCAAGAAAATAGATTGCTCTCTAAAAACTGACAGCAGGGCTCCACTGTTGTACACCAATCCAAAACTTTGATCATGAAAGGGTTGAGCTTGTTCCCACACAGAACATTTACCCTTAAGTCTGGGCATTGAAAAGCACTGTTTAGGTAATCAAGGGAGAAACACAATCACCAACTGAGCCGTAAAACCTTTATTTATACTGCTGTTCTACCTGCAAGTTATGGTAGTGCATTGGTGTCCCAAACCTTGTGGGAGTAACCAACAGATGTCTGATTTGACTTATGGCCTACTCTAAGAGGTAGATCCATATACCACAGTGCTCGAGTGACAAAGAACCAGAGACTAAACTGCCCAAGAAGCAAGGGTAAAACTAAATACTACTGACTTTAAAAGTGTCCCGATAAAATGATAGTTCTTTGGGTTATTCGGATTTATTTATATAAAATTTAACTGAAATAGAAAAATTTAAATATACTAAAATTTTTGGATAGCATTAGTGAATTTTTTTTGTTATTGTTTCATCTTACATTTCAAATGTTTCCTGCCTTCCCAGTCCCCCTTCTAATAATTCTTCACCACATTATCCCACCCCCTTTGCCTTTGAACAGTTGTTTCCTCCCAGCTGAACCTCACCACCCCATTCTCCCCAGCATCCCCTTTCCTGGAGCATGAAGTCTCTACAAAATTAGGCTTATCCTCTCTCATTGAGGCCAGAAAAAGCAGTTCTCTGCTACAAATATGCCAGGGGCCACAGACCAGCCCATGAATCCTACTTGGTTGTTGGTTTAGTCTCTGGGAGCTCTTAAAGGCATGGACTAGTTGTTGATGTAGGTCACCCTATGGGGTTGCCATCCCCTTTATCTTCTTCAATTTTTCCTGTAACTCTTCCATAGGGTCCCTGACCACAGTCCAATGGTTCCTGTGTCTGCACCTGTCTTAGTCGGTTGCTGCTAGAGTTTCTCAGAGGACAGCCATGCAAGGTTCCTGTCTACAAGCATAACATGGCATCAGTAATAGTGTCAGGGTTTGGTAACTACCTATGGGATAAAGTCTGAGTTGGGCTGATTACTGAATGGCTTTTCCTTCAATCTCTCCTCCATTTTTGACCCTATATATCCTTTAATCATGAACAATACCAGGTCAAAAAATTTGTAGGTAGGTTGGTGACCCCATCCCTCCACTGAGCGCCCTCTCTATGTACTAGAGGTTATCTCTTCACTTTCCATTTCCCCGCTATTGGGCATTTCGGGTATGGATATTCCTATTGAGTCATGTGAGCCTCTTATATTCCACTCCTCTGACACTTTCTAGAGGTTCTTCCTGTCTTTCAACAACCAATTCTGACAGCCAAATATTGCCGGTCATTCTCTTTTTCTTCTGGGTTTCTCACCTGTCTCTCCTATACCTGATTCCTCCCACGTTTCCCTCCCTCCCAGGTGCCTTCCTTCCTCTTTCTCCCATGATTATTTTGTTCCCCCTACTATAAGGATTGAATCATTCTCATTCGGATCTTCCTTCTTGTTAAATTCTTACTATCTGTGGGCTGTATCAAGGGTATTCTGTACACTTTGGCTAATACCCACTTACTAGCAAATATATACCATGCCTATCATTTTGGCTTTGGGTTACCTCACTCAGGAAGATATTTTCTAGTTTCATACATTTGTTTTCAAAAGTCAGAGCATCCTCCTTTTTTAATAGATGAGTAGTACTCCATTGGGTAAATAAACCACATTTTTAAAAATATATTCTTTGGTTAATCTACATCTGGGTTGTTTCCAGCTTCTGGCTATTCCAAATAAGATTGTTCTGAATGTAGTGGAGCATGTGTCCTTATGGTATGGTGGATGATCCTTTGAATATATGCCCAGATGCAGAATAGCTGGGTATTCCATTGTCAATTATCTGAAGAACCACCAGATTGATTTTCAGAGTGGTTGTATTAGTTTGTAATGCCATCAGCAATGGAGGGGTATTCCTCTTTCACTACATCTTCAACTGCATGTTCTGTCACTTGAATTTTTCACCTTAGCCAATCTATTTGGTGTAAGGTGAAATCTAAAGATTTGGAAATGATCTTCATTAATGATTTATCGACAGATGGATAATATCCAATATATATATATATATATATATATATATATATATATATATATATATATATATATATATATAGGATATTATTTTTATAATATTTGTAGATATAAAGAATTCAAGAAGTTAGACTCCCACAAAACTAAATAACCCAATTTAAAAATGGGGTACAGAGCTAAAGAGCTCAGAGACAAAATGATTCTTACTGGGGTTCTGCTATACTCATAGACTAGTTGCTTATTAAGCCATCAGCAGAGAAGATATTTCCTGCATCAGAGAATAAGAAATATAAAGATCCATAGATAGTTATTTAATACACACACACACACACACACACACACACACACACACACACACACACACACTGGAGGAGAGAAAAAGAAACAGAAAGAGACCTATAAAATATTCAGCTGAACACTGGGATTCTTCCATCAAATTTTTCTGAGTTTAGCTGTGGGGACCCCAGTGGAAGTATCAAAAAGAGTGTAAGAGGAAGAGAGGATGTAGGACACAAGGAGAATTAGGTCCTATAAATCATCTGAGAAAAGCTCATATGAACTCAGAAACGGAAGTAGATGTGCAAGGCCTGCATTGGTCTGAACCAGGTCTTCTGTATGTGAATTATAGCATTCAGTTTTGCATTTGTATGGGACTCAGGAGAGTATGAATGAATGGATCTTTGATTCTTGTGTCTTCTCTTGTGTTTTAATGTAATGGTTTCATTTTCTCTTATTATATTTTATCGTGTTGTTATTTTTATAAGTCTGTTCATTTTGGATCTAGATGACAGGGGAGGTGAGGAGAAACAGTAAAAAGTAGAGGGAGTGAAAACATACTTAGGATATATTGAATAAGAAAAGAACCTGGTTTCAACAAAATGCAAATGTGATAGAAAGAGGCAGAGAGAGGCAAAGAGAAGAGAAATATAATCAGTCAATATAAAACAGTTCCACTACCTTGTATATTCAAGCAAAGAATCCTCAAAACCCAGGCCTATCTGTATGCAAAAGTGTTCAAAAATAATAAAAATGTAACTGTACAGACATCCACTGAGATGAATATATAATAAATATAATATATATATACATACAAATATATATGGTGTAGTTAATTTTGGTGGATGATTTTTTATTTATTTGCAAACCATTTATAATGTTTTAGTTAAAATGAATAAACAAGTAAATGGAGAAAGAACAGGACTTGAACAAACTGGACCACTAAATTATAATTAGATATTAAATAAAGTCTAAAAATAGAATGACAATTGGATTTTCAGAGTCCATGTATGAGATATCACCAATTTCTCATGTGGGCACAGGTGTTGAACCTGTCTGTGTGTATCCCTGTCTATCTGTGGTTCTTGGCATGAGTCTGAAGGTTGGCCATAGCTCAGTTAGGCTTGTCCTGTTGGTCCAAGCCTTTGTGCATCCTTATCCCCATGAAGCCTTTGTATCCCCATCAAGCAGGTGCAAGTACCAGTCTTTGTTTTACAAGGGCTATACCAGCCTATGTTCCAGATACATTTCTACTGCTCACTTATCTATTTTAAGTAGGATAAATCTCTGTATTCAATCAGCTACAGTGAATACATAGTTATAAAATCAACTAGCTTTATTGTACTAAATTATGATTATAGTTTAAATGTTTTAAAAATTATCTATTATTTTCTAGCAGCAGTTAAAGATGCCCAAAGCTCTAGCTTTCATGAAATTCTTTTTTGCCTCTTGTCTCAAGTTTATTTGTAAAAGTAGCACAGGACACTGGTCATCTGCAATAGTGTGTAGGTGGGTGTGTCACAGCAGTCAGTCTGTCTGCACATTGGCAGGAACCTTCACAGGGGACTGGACACCTTTGGGAGCCTGACCTGGGGCTGAAGCCTGGGCCTTAGCTGGAGCTTTGGGCTCTGCCTTGGTTTGAACCTTGGGCTTTTGTTGACAGAGCATCTGAACCTTGGCCGTGTAGTTTCGAATCCTCTTTCCAAGCTTGCGGTGAGCGATGAAAGCCAGATGGCTGAGTTTGCGGCTGGGGCCCTTTGGCATCTTGGTTTTAATGACCTCTGGCTTCACAAAGGCCTTGATGGCCTCTGTGCGTGTGCTCACTGCCTTTGCTTTGTTGACCTGCATCTTCTTCATGCCTTTCTTGTTGTGCTCTTTGGCAAAGCACATGTTCTTCAAGAACTTGGGATCAACCCCCTTAAGATATTCGTATCTTTGTGACCAAGGATTCTTGATGTCATTTCTTTGCCATTTATGGGAATGGTTGTATGTGGTGTGGTTCTTGGACTTGGCCATGTCTGCACGGTTACCCGCAGCTCCCGCAGCACCTGGGACCGGAAGAGAAACTATTCTTTATTTGTTTTAATTTAGGAATTAAACAACCTTGAAATAGTTCTTCATATTATTTTTTGTAATGTAACAATATTTAAAAGGCTTGTTTCTGATTTCATAATAGATCAAAATACATTAGGTTTGCAATTTCAGAGACAGCTTAGGACCACTGATGTTAGTAGAAAAATTAAGAGTAAGCATGCCTAAGACTTTCAATACAATTAATGATTTTTCAAATATGTCTTAAGTGAGAGTTTGTTCATTACTTAAATGGTTATACTAAATTATATTTTTCTTTTATGTGGAGAGCTGTGCACAGTAGAACTGGGTTCTGGGAAAGGACAAGAAGACTTTGGTACAGAATTACATGGATATTTGTCAGGTATTCATGCACTTCTTAGGGCACACACAAAGGCAATTAGTAACTCAGTAAAGGCTAGAATACAACAGTTATGGAAAGCCTGAGATATTGAACAATGCAGTAACTAATAAATCATATGAGGCAAAGCAATGGGAAAACTATCTAAGAAATTTCCAAAGTAATATGCAGATACCACCTAAGAGTGGAATCTTAGGTGTGATTTATGGTCCGGTTGACATGAGTGGGCTGAATATTTATAATGAGACTGGGCAGAAGTGTAGGGATTCTGCCCTTTTTATTATCTAGTAGAATGTATTGAAAAATCTGTGAAATTTTTATCTTAAGTAGCTTTGCCTATCAATAGCCAGAGGTATATATCCCATGCAGAATCTCTGAAAAATAACCATACCTTGAGCTATAATTATATAATATTTGTTGAGATTATTGTAATGCATTAGAAATGTCTTGAAATAAGATGTCCTCTGTCTTAAGAAAATAGGCCATTTTATCATACCATAATTTAAAAAACTGAAATTTTAATTGAAACAGTAAGTACTAATATAATATATAAAATATAACACTTATAATTACCAAATTATGATAATGCAAATTCATCAGTATATTGTATAAATGGTTATTTAAGCTGTTTATACCAATTAGGTTATTTGATATATTAGTGATTTGGAAATATGATATTAGTTTTATTATCATTATTGATTTATTTGTAAATGCTATTGGGGATTAAATTAGGGTTATACACATTAGCTAATCACTCTACACTGAGTTTCATCTTTAGACCTTTTGTATATTCAACTTTAGTTCTGAGATAAGGACTTATTCTTTTACCTATTCTGATCTTGAACTGATTCTTTTGCTCATGGTGATCTTGAACTTGTGGTCCTCTTTTCATTTCCTCCTGAAATTATCGCCCGAACTCCCAATTCCCACCAATGCTCTTCCCTGTTCTAAGCATGAAGAAGCTTTTACCATTTTTCACTTAGACTTCCAAGACACAGTATAATAGTTCACAACCAGCTATTAATGTACCACTTCAAGGTTTCCTGTTCCTCCTTTACTCCTTAAAGATGAGATGATGACATATAATTCTGTTTCAATGATTTCTCAGCCATTGAATCACTAAAGTAAAATAGCTACACCAGGGTAAACACATGATGTCATGGTATCTGACATTGTGCTACAGGTTTACAGTGTGATAAAGGATGTAAAAGCTTGAGTTAATGTAAGACATAGATCGTTCTGGAAGTCAAGATCATTTCAGAATGACAGGTTTTAATCCTATCCCTTTGTATTTTCTATCAAAGATGAACATTGTATTAAAACATTAAGATTTATTCTAATGTTATTTAAATTTTTTTCATTTAAATGTAACAATTGTATGGTGAAATCTTAAACCATATGACATAAGCTGGCAAATAAAATACAGTTCTTCAGCATTTACACGATGAAATGCAGACCCATTTGTCCCTTACCCTTTACATTGCTGACCAGGCCTTTGCCAGATTCACCCTGTTTACCATTATGCTAATAGGCGCGCATATTATAATTTTGTTCAATAGAATGGTCTCATGTAGCACAGTCTGGGCTGCCACACTCTCAGTACCTCCTGTTGCTCTCAAATCCCTGCTTTCTTGTCTCTACTTCTGGTCCACTGGTATGGAAGGCATGCCCTGTCATAATCTTACACTAAACACACTATGTATTTGTGGTGAAATCAGGGTCGGAGATTTACGGTCCCAGCCTGTACGTTCAGGTCTATCACCAGCAGTTCAGTCTTGTGCTTTCCTTAGGGAACTATGTTATTTCTGTGTGGAGAGTTTCAACTTAACTGATAATAAGTTTATTTATATTCATCCTCTAAAAATTATAAAATTTTATTTTCTTAAGGATCAATAGACCCACATATGTAATATCTTTATTTTCCCATTCAGAGATTCAGAAAATATCATTTTTTCTCTTTTGACTTTGCCATAAAAATAACTATTTCTTTATAAATGATACCCATATGCTTTACATTGAAAACATGGAAGACTTAACTGCAGCACATATTTCACATTTTAATTTATTATTCCTTCATGGGCACAAATATGTCATAACCTGTGTGGAGGTCAGAGCACACATGCAAAAGTTGTCCCTCTCTTTCTTTCATGAGGATTACCGTGATCCAACTCAAGTTATCAGGATTTGCAGTAATAGCCTTTATACACTGATGCATTTTGCAATAACACATTTCAACGTATAATTGTAAGTGTTATGGCTAATCAAAGTTTTCAGCTGGAACGATGGTATACAGACTGCTGAGTAACTCTGAGAAGGGTTACTTTAATCATGATAATTGAGACCCTGAGACCTGAAAACCAGGTGGGATATCCTTCCCTAAACTGAAATCTTACACTAAATAAAACCAAAACCAAAATTATTAACTGAGGAGAAGCATGTCTTACTCTCAGCTTCTGGCCTGAGAATGAAATGAGACCAGCAGCTTCAAGTCATCCATGCTGTAAATTCACTGCCATTGAGTGTAATCTGCTAGTACTAGTCCAGAAAGCTTGGAATACCCAAGAAATCATCCACAGAACTTATGAAGCACAAAAAGAAGAAAGGCCAGAATGTTAATGCCTCAGTATTCCTTAGAAGAAAGAACAAAACATTCATGGGAGGAAATAAAGAGAAAAATAAAGAAGCAGGAAGTGGAGAACAGATCAATCAGAGACTGCCTCCCCTGGGGATACACCCCCTATACAGCCACCAAACCCAAGCACTATTGTTGTAGCCTAGTCATGCTGACTGGCAGGAACCTGATACGGATGCCTCCTTAGAGGCTCTGCCAGATCATACTAATACAGAGGAAGATGCTTGCAGCTAACCATCAGACTGAACACAAGGACCCTGATAAAGGAGTTAGAAAAAGGACTAAAGGAGCTGAAAGGGTCTGTAACCCCATGGGAAGAACAAAATTATCAACTAACCAAACCCACCACAGCTCCCAGAGACTAAAACACACAACCACTGAGTTTGCATGGAGAGACCCATGGCTCCAGTTGCATATGTAGCAGAGGACAGCATTCTCTGGCATCAATGGGAGGAGAGGCCTTTGGTCCAGGGAGCGGTCCTCTTCAGTATAGGGAATGCCAAGGTGCTGAGGTCGGAGAGGGTGATTAGGAGAGGGAGCACCTTCATGGAGGCAATTGGAGGTAGAGGGGTGATGGGATTGTGGAAAAGGGATAACATTTGAAATGTAAATGCAGAGAATATTCAATAAAAAAAGAAAAGATGAGTGTGATCTGCACCTGTGAGAGAAAATAGGCCTTTTCTCACCTACATTGCTTTCTGTGGTATTTTATCACAGCAAGGGAAAGTAAGAAAGACAGTATGTTTGTGTGGTGAGCTTACGTTTATAAAGTTACAATTTCTGATCATTGTTCTGTCTGTCCATAAAAACTGGAAGGTTTCTCCCATGGGTTTTGATATTCCATCACAGTATCTTATATCCTTTACCATGTTTGGACAATGAAGAATAATTTCTAATTCCTTATCCCCTAAATGCAGCTATTCAAGCTGATCTATTGGCCTTTAAAAGTCATGACATCCAGTGTCAGATTTCATCAGCCCTTCTAGACAGTGAATATTCCTGTGTGTTGTGGGACACTCTTCCTGGAAAGACATGAACAGATAACTACCCATCTCATAAGGAGCCAGCCACGGTTAAAGTAAGGATAAGATAAAATTCCTTCTTGGTGAAACAGTAGGTTTTATTGAAGGTATTTAAATGATTTTCAGTGAGAAGTCATTTATGGGAGCAGAGATGACACACGTTAGCTGCACAACCCAAAACCCACATCACAGTATGTGAAGTGAATCAAACCAAGAAACTGGACGCTCAACCTGTTGGCCGCTTTGACAGGCTAAAAGGATGTCCTTGTGGAGGGAGAGTCTTAGCGGATCTAGCAAGTTTCAGGGATTCCCTGAAGAATTTGTAGGTTTTTTTTCCTGAGTTTCTTTGATCTCTCTTTAGAAAATTCCATGCTTGCAGAAGATTCCCTATAACATGGTTAATTTATCTAGGAGGAAAAACATGTTGTAGAGTAGTGTGGTGTTATGGTATTCAACCAAAACTTGATTGAGGAGAAATTGGCAACTCTACTGCAGCTTGTTCCTGACATTTCAGGTTTGGTAAATGTCTTCATTTTATTTCTCTTTTTGTGATAAGAAAAAACGAGTCTGTTGAGATTTTAGGTAATAGGCTGTTTAGGTTGCAGGAATGTAGCAGTGGTCAGAAATTGAGGTAGCTGACCCATCCATCTCCAGTTAATATGAAGAAGAAGTTTTTGCATGCATGCCCATGATTATGTTCTTGTGCTTGGCTCAATTTCGACATGTGTTTTTCTACTTCAGCACTACCTGCACATGAAATGGCACAGCACATACTCTATTGGATTTATAACAACCAATTTACTTAATTGAGATAATCACCAAAGATAAACACAAAGGCCAACAA
Source organism: Micromys minutus (assembly GCF_963924665.1). Taxonomy (NCBI): domain Eukaryota; kingdom Metazoa; phylum Chordata; class Mammalia; order Rodentia; family Muridae; genus Micromys; species Micromys minutus. The sequence continues at coordinate 10,936,940 of NC_137973.1, forward strand.
AACATAGAGAATCTTTGGTTGAGAATCGTTCACTTGGTGATTACAGGATATCTCAAGGTGACAATGCTAATCATCATAGTTAACATCTCTATGTAGTGGTGAATGTGTAGACATTTAGAGGTTACATATTGGGGCATGTTTTAACAAAATTCTAGCTTAGCTTTAGCCTAGTTTGGAAACCGATGTTAAACCAGCAATAGAAACTAGACAGCATTTTAAAGTTTTTTTTCTATTCTTATTGGAAGATTTTGTTTTTCTATATTGCTTTTATTCTATTTCTCACATTCTGGATTAAAATGTATTTTAAAATATAGCAACAAACATATAATATATTGCAGAATTCTGATTAGCATGCAATCTATTACTATTTTTCAAAAGAGATTCCCTAAGAGATTAGAAATCAGGTATTCAGTTTTAAGGTTGAAAACTGTAACATTTAATTTTTTGGAAATTCACACATAAGTCAGATGCATGTGATCAATAATGTACAGTTTCTGTTATTCTCTTTATAGGATTCTCCAATGGCAGTTTATGTGGCTGAAAAGGACAAATTGTTTTCATAACCTAGAGTCTATTTTGGTAGTTTTAGAATAGGTTACTGTGCTATAGGAGTAAAATACTATAAGTAAGTAAATGCTGTTTCTCATAAGAACATCAAAAAGTACATTGGCTGGTGTTTGTTATGCTGTTGTCCTAAGATCTCCACTTCACAGGATTCTCCACTGGCAAATTATATTTTCATAACGCCTTACAGATGCACATTATCTTTGTTGACAGTTTACTGAAACTAAGGATAGAACTGAAATAACTTGCCATCAATCTTAAAGATTTGAAGTGTTTGCACTTGAAATTTAAGCTTTAGTTTTCTCTGATAGTTATGACAATCTTTCCTACCCTCAAACATATTTTCACCAATTTGTAAAACATATCCATGTCTCTCGTCTGTAAGTTTTGATAATTATTTTTCCTGATCTTCATTTTTATTGCCTCCTCTTCATCTCCCCCACCTCCTCTCTTTCTTTTTTTTTATTTTTTAAAACGACTTTATTTTACAAAACAAAGATAAATGTACAGATTTTAAACATTTTTTGCTTAAAATTATACATTTTTGTCAGTACTGTTTTTTCAGATATTAAAATAATTTTTACATAAAACAATGTGAATATATTTTTTTAGTCAGTACTTGATTTTTTCAAGGGCTTGACAGTATGCATTGAAAACCTAATAGTTACAATGAGCATAAAATACAAGCAAAACAAAACGCAACATGGAAATACTCAAAGTCTTCTTGTTTTGTAAATATTTTTTTTGTTTTGTTTTCTTTATTTCTTGGACTTCATACAGTCTGTGAGTTGTTTCTGGGGGAGTGAAAGCCTCTGGGGTTAGCATTCCAATATCAGTGACTGCATATTATGTCTGTTCTTTTGTGACTGGGTTATCTCACTCAGGATGATATTGTCTAGATGCAGCCATTTTCTTAAGAATTTGGTTAAGTCATTGTTTCTGGTGGCAGAGTAGTATTCCATTGTGTATATGTGCCACAATTTTTGTATCCATTCATCTTCTGAAGGACAACTGGGTTCCTTCCAGCTTCTGGCTTCATTGCATCCCATAGGTTTGGGTATGTTGTGTTTTCCTTTTCATTGAATTCTAGAAAATCCTTAATTCCTTTTTTTTTTATTTCTTCTTTGACCCTGCTATCGTTTAACAGAACGTTGTTTAGTTTCCATGTGTATGTGGGCTTTTTGTTGTCTTTGTTGTTGTTAAAGACCAGCTGTAGACCATGGTGATCTGAGAGAATGCATTGGAGTATTTCAATCTTCTAATATCGATTGAGGCTCGCTCTGTGTCTAATTATGTGGTCAATTTTCAAGAAGGTACCATGGGGTGGTGAGAAGAAGGTGTATTCTTTTACTTTGGGATAATATGTTCTGTATATGTCTATTAATTCTAGTTGGTTCAAAGTCTCTGCTAGTTTTGCAGTGTCCTTGTTCAGTTTCTGTTTCAATGATCTGTCCTTTGGTGAGAGTGGAGTATTAAAGTCTCCCACTATTATTGTGTGGGGTGAAATGTATTTTTTGAGCTTTAGTTGGGTTTCTTTTATGAATATGGGTGCTTTTTTATTTGGAGCAAATATGTTAAGAATTGAGAGTTTCTCCTGACAGATTTCCCCGGTAATGAGTAAAAAGTGTCCTTCCTTATCTTTTTTGATAACTTTTGGTTGGAAATTTACTTTATTCGATATTAGAATAGCCACTCCAGCTTGCTTCTTGGAGCTGTTTGCTTGGAAGGTTTTTTTCCCACCCTTTTACTCTGAGATAGTGTCTGTCTTTGTCTCTGAGATGAGTTTCCTGTATGCAGCAAAAGGCTGGATTTTGTTTATGTATCCAGTCTGATAGCCTATGTCTCTTAATTGGGGAGTTGAGTCCATTTATGTTGATAGATATCAAAGAATAGTTGTTTCTTTTTCCTGCCATTATTGCTTTTTTGGGTTGAGTTGTGTCTGTGTCTTTTTTTTCTTTTAGATTTCTTGTTTAGGAGTTTTCTTGTTTTTACTACGCTGTATTTTCCCTCGTTGTATTGGGTTTTCCACCTATAATTCGTTGTAGTGCTGGGTTTTTGGTCAGATATTGTTTAAATTTTGATTTGTCTTGAAATATCTTCATCTCTCCATCGATGTTGATTGATAGTTTTGCTGGGTATAACACCTTGGGCTGGCACTTGTGTTCTCTTAGGGTGTGCATGATGTCTGTCCAGGCTCTTCTAGCTTTCATAGTCTCTGTTGCGAAATCGGGTGTGATTCTGATTGGCCTGCCTTTATATGTTACCTGACCTTTTTCCCTTACTGCTTTTAGTATTCTTTCTTTGCTTTGGGCACTTGATGTTTTTACTATTATGTGTCAGGAGGTATTTCTTTTCTGGTCCAACCTATTTGGAGTTCTGAAGGCTTCTTTTATGCTCGTGGTCATCTCATTCTTGAGGGTAGGGAAGTTTCCTTCTACGATTTTGTTGAAGATATTTATTGTGCCTCTTAGTTGATACTCTTCTCCTTCTTCTATTCCTATTATCCTGAGTTTTGTTCTCATTGTGTCCTGGATTTCCTTGACATTTTGGGTTAGGAGCTTTTTGTTTTTTGCATCTTCTCTGGCTGTTTTGTCAATGTTTACAATGTTGTCTTCTGCCCCCAAGATTCTCTCTTCGATCTCTTGTAATCTATTGGAAATGCTTGCTTCTGTGACTCCTGATATCTTTTTTAGGTGTTCTACCTCTAGGGTTATCTCTTTTTGTGTTTTCTTTATTGTGTCAATTTCCGTTTTAAATTCCCTCTTCTATTCCTTCATCTCTTTGATTCTGTTTTCCTCTAGTTCATTGAGTTCTTTGAGTGTTTTTCTTGTTTCCTCTTTAAAAGCTTCTGAATCTTTTTGCTTTTCCTCCCGTTCTTGTTTAAGTATCTCTATCAGCATCTTGAGGTATGATTTCAGGTCTGTGTTTTCCTTTTCTGGAGTGTTTGGAATTCCGATGTTTGCTGTTATGGGAGAGCTGGGTTCTGGTGTTGCCAGGTTGTCTTGGTTTCCTTGGGATATACTCTTTTGTGTTCCTCTTGCCATTTTGTTGTCAGTGATATGTTCTTGCCTTTCCCTTGTATCTCGTCTGTGTCCCTGGAACTCCACTGGTCCAGGTGGCAGATTGGTTGAGCCCTTTTCTATGCCTCAGAGTTGCCAGGTGGGAACAGAAGTTCCAAAGTTCTGTTCCTGGTCGCTGGGTCAGACAGCGCAGGGCAGGGCATGGCAGGGGGTGCACTTTCCGTGTGCACTCTGAAGAGATCTCTCTGCTCCCTGGCAGCCCAAGTCTCCCACCCACCAGTTGCTCAGCCTCTACGAGCCACCGTTCCGGGTGGCAGATGGGGTAGGCTCCTCTCTGTGTCCTGAAGTCGCCAGTGGGTGGAAACAGAGGTTCCTAAGTTCTGTTCCTGGTCACTGTATCAGGCATGACAGGGCAGGTCAAGGCTGGGGGTGCACTTTCCGTGTGCACTCCGCAGAGATCCCTCTGCTCCCCATCAGCCTAGGTCTCCCACTCCCCAGTTTTTCAGCCTTTACAAGCTGCCGTTCTGAGTGGCAGATGGGCCAGTCTCAGCTCTGTGTCCTGAAGTCGCTGCCGGGTTGAAACAGAAGTTCCAAATTTCTGTTCCTGGTCGCTGAATCAGTCAGGGCAGGGCAGGGCAAGGCAGGGGGTGCACTTTCCGTGTGCACTCTGAAGAGATCTCTCTGCTCCCTGGCAGCCCAAGTCTCCCACCCACCAGTTGCTCAGCCTCTATGAGCCGCTGTTCCGGGTGGCAGATTCATCCCCTCTCTTTCTTGTTCTGGGTCTTGCTATCTGTCTTCCTTCTTTTTTCCATTTCTCTTTTTCTTTCTTCTTACCTTCCTTTGTTATTCCGTTTCTTCCTTCCTTCCACCGTTCTTTCCTCCTGCTATTTTTCTAGGTCACTTCCTTTATTATCTTTGCAAACTTAGATTTTGTGTCATAACTTAAAAGTTATCTCCTGTGAGACCTCTTACTTCTGTGTAGTGACAACAGTCAGAAACAGAATTTATACAATTGTCATTCTGCCATTTACACTGAACTCATCTACTTTTATACAAGCCATCCCTCAAATAGTCTGAGGCTTCATTGGTAAATTGTTACAAAAAACAAGCTTATCATTAAACTTTTTATATGTTCATCTTCATCAAAATTTTGTTAAGTGAATGAATTACTCAAAGTTAAGCCCCAGTGAAATAAAAACAGAACGTTTTAGATACACTGAATCATCTTCTAGATGTAGTGGTATATATCTTCCAAATCAAATTACATAATGAATTAATAAAATTGGAAGCACAAATTGAACTTTATAGGTGTTTATATAGCAGGAAATAAATTTAGGTGAAGAGGGAAGATGAATGTATGTGGAAGGAATTGGGGGAAGATATGACCAAAACAAATTGCACAAAATTCCCAGAAAATGGTGCATTTTTTTAAAAAGTAAATTTATGACATAAAACTATCTGAGTGCTAAGCTTATTTTCTGAACAGAGAGTAGACAGGTCTTCTTTCCAAAAAGCATTGCATATATTTTTTGAAAGGATTAATGAGTAGATACACCATCCAGTTACTATCTTAAGAAAAGAAAAATATCCTACAGTCCAGAAATAACTTCTATGCAATGCTCCAATTTTACATTTATATATATGTATATATATATATATATATATATATATATATATATATATACATATGCATATATATATATATATATATATATCCATTATTCTCATGATTATGTGACTCTCATTAATTTATACAGACTCAGTATACTACAAATAATTCCGCTCTTGAAATTTCTAGTAGTTTATGTAATTCCATGGCAGAATTCAAAGTAAAATTAAACAAAAGGACAAACAATCTAAATGCACTGAAAACAATTTGCCTGTCCACTGGGACCACAGGTTATTGCAGACTGTGCCTCATAAAAGCTTCTGCAAAGTCTGCATTTTCTCAGTTCATGGTGGCTACACAGATTCTGGAGTGCCCTAATGTGCTGTGCTTTTGTGGGAGAACGTACACGTTCACACATGATTTGTTTTTCTACAGCACTTTAACTGTAGTTAATAGACATGGTTGCTAATTAATCCAAATTCACCTCTTCACAGAAGAATAAAATGATCCTATAAATATATCCTACAAAAGTCAATAATTTTTAATTACTATGGTTTTAGTATGTGCACCCTAAATCAATAGTGTGTAAGCTATGAAAATGCTGGTTTATATTTATAAGAATCCACAATTATACTCCACTATAATGATCCTATTTAATAGGACACGTCTCCATAGATAGAGATATTTTAGAAAACCAGAAGCTTTGCAATATTTAAAATCAGTAGCAATTAAAGATTTTTATGAGATATTTAGTCTTCTCAATTAATTTAGAATTAGATAAGAAAGAAAAAGTAATACTTTGGTATTAGTTTATATAATAAATAATTATTATACTACCTAAGAAACCATATTATAATAGGTGGTAATTCAAGGAAAGCTGAGTTACAATGCATTATATTTAAATCATGTAAACAAGAACAGTCGTGGGTGTGTTTCTGCTTAAATAAAATAATACCAGTTAGGCTTATTTCTCTAGCTCACAGACTTTTTAGGAACCTTTCTACATGATGTAATCCATGTGTCAGCCAAACACCATAATACAATGTGACAAATAACACACATGAAGACCTCTCCACATGCCCCTAAGTGATATGTACATTTAGTTCATATCAGATTGTTGAGCTGTGAATAGAGCTGACAGATAAAGCCAAAGGTTGGGCTATTGACTTACAGGTTTCTTTAGCTTTGAAACACTTAAAAACTAAGTTATTTTAGTACATGTTTTTCTTTAATTAATTTAATATCAATGTTAATTACAATTTTATATATGTATTTACTAGTATATCTCACCTAGTCTCATATAAGATTTTACATTTATTAGTTTGTTTTTTTTAAATTTTGTTTTGGGGATTTTATTGATTTTTTATTGGATATTTTATGTATTTACATTTCAGTATTATCCCCTTTCCCCGTTTCCCCCTCGAGAACTCTCTCATTCCATCCCCCTCCCCCTGCTTCTATGATGATGCTCACCCTCCCATCACCCACTCCTACTTCACCCTACACTGGAGGATCAAGCCTTCACAGGTCCAAGGTCTCCTTCTTCTATTGATGCCAGACAATGCCATCCTCTGCTACATATGTAGCTGGAGCCATAGGTGCGTCTGTGTGTACTCTTTGGTTGGTGTTTTAGTCCCTGGGAACTCTGGGGTTTCTGGTTGTTTGATATTGTTGTTCTTCCTATGGGGTTGCAAACCCCTTCAGCTCCTTCAGTTTTTTCTCTAGCTTCTACATTGGGGATCCTGTGCTTATTCCAATGGTTGGGTGTGAACATACACATCTGTATTTGTCAGACTCTGGAAAAGACTCCCAGGAAACAGCTATAACAGGCTCCTGTCAGTATGCACTTCTTGGCATCAGCAATAGTGTCTGGGTTTTGTGTCTGTATATGGGATGGATTCTCAGGTGAGACAGTCTCTAGATGGCCTTTCCTTCAGTCTCTGCTACACACTTTGTCTCTGTATTTCCTATAGATAGGAGTCACTCTTGGATAAAACTTTGGAGATGTGTAGGTGACCCCATCAACCAATTGAAGGCCTGGTGTAACCTCTGGATATGGTCTCTGCAGGTTCTCCCTCCCCTTTTTTGGGCATCTCAGCTAATGTCATCTCTGTTGGGTCCTGGGATCTGCAACTTGCTGGACACTTTCCCCATATTCCCATCCCCCATTGCTATACACCTATGTTTAAATTCCGGATCTTCTGTATATCAACCCCCCATCTTCCCCCATACCTGCTTCTGCTCCCTTCCTTCCATTTTCTCTCCTCTCTTCTTTCCAAAGTTCCTTCCACCCTCTTACTCCCATGAGTATTTCCCCCTTCTAAGAAAAACTGAAGCATCTACATTTTGGTCTTCTTCTTTTTTGAGCTTCATAAGGTCTGTGAATTTTATGTTGGGTATTCTGAGCTTTGGGGTTAATATCCAATTATCAGTAAGTGCATATCATGTGTGTTCTTTTGTGACTGGATTACCGCACTCAGTATGATATTTTTTTAGTTCCATCCATTTGTCTAAGAATTTCATGTCAGAAGTTTTGTAATTGAATTTTGTAATTGGTTCTGATTTCAAATCTCATGCGGCTATAGCGTTAAGTGTGTAGCTAATTAATTCACAGAACCTAACACTGGCATTACAGATATTTGAGTGTAATTGAAAGATAATTACTTTATTCCAATCACTTTCTGTTTTAGAGCTACATTTTAAGAGACCAGAATAAATGACTTGTATGTTTGCACTAAGGCTTATTATTTGGGGAACAATATTTATTTATTTATTGTCTCTTCATTTTGATAGAGAAACTTTAATAGTTAATAATATGTAATGTCAATAATTTTTAGTTTTTAATATGTATCTCAGGTTCTTTGTTAACTGGGCGTGCTAACAAATCATGAGAAAATTCTATTGCTGCTGAAATGGAAGTTACAATGTACTAATGTCAAAATAGAAGCAATATATGGATATAGCAAGGGAGAGTATGACTTTTACTGTATGCCTCTGAGATACAAATCTGCTGTGATACATATCAGCAAATCATGAACCTCATATCATAAAGAATCAAAGGTGAATATAGCAGAAACACTGGTTAACTCTGATAAAAGAAAACCCTTGCATCATGATTTCTTTTTAGATATTGACAAGTCCAACAGTAACAAGCACTATTTCAATACATTAGATGTGTCTAAATTTGAGATCCGATAATTCATTTTATAAAAATCCATTTCTTCAGAAACCAGCAGGTCTGCTTATATTCTGTTACTCTATTGCATATTAACGCTTGCTTTTTTCTTTCTCTCTTCTTGTAAGAGAAACACTTAAAACAAACCAGAAACAGTGCATATTATTTTTGAAGGAAAGCATGAATTAATGCTCCTTGATCCAGCACTTTCTTTAGATGACTGTTGAAATTCAATGAGTAACATATATGCTATACGTGTTTGCTATGGGTGATAAACATGTTCTGGAGTCTTTAGCTCCTGCTCCATCAGGCTTTCTTGTAGGTCTCTTCATCAGATCCTATTAGAATATCACTCACATAGTTATCTGGCTTACACTTCACCTCCTTAAAGTAATATTTAAGACATTGGGGGAGATGGTGATTGGATAAAACGTGTTTTGCAAGCAAAGTAAATGTGAATCTCTATCCTCTGAACCCACATAAAACACAAAAGACATGGTAGCCTGATTATAATCTCATCAAAGAGACCATAAGTTCTCCAAGGCAAGCTTTCTGGGTAGAATCCTCAATCAGTGAACAGTGGCTTCAACCAGAGACCATGCCTTAGTACCTAAGTGAGAAGCTATTGAGGGATACCAAGAATATCAATTTCTGGCCTCTATACTTACGTGTATCATACACACACAAATGCATAAACATACATGCATGCATACTACACTTAACCACACATGAAGGGAAGTATTAAAATATTAACACCTAACAACAGCCTTCAGATTAAATGATAGTTATGACACAAGTTCATATAGTTGGAGTACAGAGATAAACTTACTTTACAAATTTAGCCCCAAACAACTTTGTAAGATTAGTATGTGGAGGGAAGCAGCCATGTCTGAAGGTGATGTATAATTGAGAAGGGCAGACAAAGTGACAGAAGAGATTTGACAGGATGAGTCAGAGATAAGAATGCTCAGTCTCTCTCGGGAGAACAGGCAGGTTTTACCAGGACAGTTTTACAGAGACAGTTTGCAGGTGAAGACAGAGCATGCCGGAGAATGAGATGGGGCTAGAAGATTAGCCCCAAACTGATAAACAAACTGCCAGAGTTAGTTTAAGTACAAGCAGACCAATTTAGTTAGAAGCCGAGAGAGAAACTAGTTTGAATAAGTCAGCTCAGAAAGGAGTTTTAAGCTGGAAACCCTGAGTTAAACCAGTTATCTACAGTTCAGAGAGAACTAGAAAGATTGAACGTATTCAGCAGAAAGCTTAGGACTCTGACATGTTCTAGGCTTTGTTTAGCAAAAGGAGGGTGGAAGCCGAAGATGTTGATGTCTGAAAAATTAACTTGTAGAAAAGCTAGAAGCTTCCAGGCATAGGCTTAGGGAATCTTAGAAATGATCTGGGCTGAGTCCAAGCTGGGTATTCTAAAAGCTTGGGTATGGTTCTCATCTCTTCATCTGAGAAGTAAAAGACATTTACATTCATCATTATCATCATCATCATCATCATCATCATGATCATCATCATCATTATCATCATCATAATAATAATAATAATAATTGTAATTCTATCTACCATGAAATTAGCTCTGAAGTGCAGGCTGGCCTCAAACTCAGAGATTCTCCTGCCTCTGTCTCTCAAATGATGGGATTAAAGTCATGTGCCCTAGAAACATAAAATAAATTTGATGATCCCCAGAAGATTTTTGTTTATACATAATTTCATAACAAAGTTATTATATTTCTGCTACAAATACACATTGTATATGTAATGTTTCTGTCAATCCCACATTTTAAAAATTTCCTCCACCACATAAATTATCTCTTCATCTAATTATAAAATTACAGACCCTGAGTACTTATCATCTTAATTATCTTGATAAGAATGTCAAAACATTGACAGAAAAGGAGATAATTTAGCAAATAAAGACTAAAAGGTCAGGGGATATCTTTTCCTTTAGGAAAGTTTCACTTTACAGAAAAAATAAAACTGACAAAATTAGAGCACAAGGTTTTACCAACTAACAAAGCAGTCTGGATTTAATTCAGTGTAGACCTTCCTTAGCTATCAAATGACCTAAATAATTTTAAGTGTTTTTCTTTTAAGAATCCTTTAATGGACTTAGAATCAATAAATACATTTCAAAATTCTATAAACATATGCAATTTTGTATTATGTGTATTATGATGTAACCAACCATACTACATAGCGAGATATTGTGACATAGCCTAGATTATATGAACATAAAGAAGAAAATACATCTTTGACATCAGATTATAAATTTAACTTATAGAATCAAGTGATTTTGTTGTTTATACTACATAAAGATGCAGATTTAAACAAGAATTGTCTTTTCAAATCACCCATTTATCTTCAAATGTATTAGAACATTTTAGCAGTTCTACAATTTCATGTATTCTGTTTTGGATAGTATGTTTGAGTTCTCTATAGAGAACATGATAATTTTTAAATTTATTGTGTTAATAGTCGATGTAAGAACCAGAGTCAAGAAGCCAACAATAAATGCTTAGATAGACCATGACCACAGTACACCAATAGGAGATAAAACCATTTACCTTAATCTCTAATGCACATTTGGACATTTTACCATACAGAAATCAAATGCAAATACAGACAATGCCCCTAGAGATGCCAAAGTAGTGAATGCTGTGAAGAGGGTAATATGGTTGTCATGATGACCTGATGCTGTGCCACTTAACAAGTCTCTGAAATTGGTAGCCAGGTATCAAAGAGAGAAAGGTAGCTGCCACAAATGGATATAATGCAAGAAATAAATGTGCATGTGTGTGTGCTCGAACTTGAGCACATGCACATGTGTGACAGAGAGACAGGGTGGGGGGGAGAGAGCACACTCATATTTGTTTATCAGAAAATAAAAACATACATGAGAAATTTTTGCAATAACCAGAATCTGTGATTTTGTGTTCTTATTATACATTTAAAACTTTTATAAATTTAAATCTCAAACAATGTATTTTGGTCAACATTTTTTCAATGCCTCCAGATTCTTCTCAATTCTCTACTCATATAACCTCATGGTATATCTTTTTGTTTCTTTTCTTTCCTCCCTCCCTCCCTCTCTCTCTCTCTCTTTTCTCCATATCCCTTCCTTCCACTTTTGCTGTTTCTCAAGAATAAAGACACAAAAAATCAAAACATAAAACTAATGAGGCAAAAAAATCTAAATATAACTTAACAAAAGAAAACAAACAAAAAACAAAGGGGGAAAAAAAAGCACCTACAATATGGTGTCTTTTTTGTGTTAGCCAAGTATTTCTGGATTTCTCCTGTTCTAGAGTATGACCAAGATGCCCTTAATGTGCATTGAAAAGAACAGTTCTGGTTTCTTTGAAAACTAAGTTAACTTATGTGATATTTTTCTGAAGGCTGCCTTGAGAGAGGATGTTTTGTTGAAGCAGACACATGAAAGAGTTATGGTGTTCAGAAAGAATGTAAATATAACCCTTCAGAGAGTGGAAGGTCATTCTTTCATTGATGTCCTTTAACACTTCACTGGTCTTCTCTTGCCTTCACTTATTAGAGATATCATCAAAGAATTTCTTATGGTATTCTGATTGATTCTTGCCACTTCCATGGACTGTGCCAATTTGGTGGAACCTTGCAATTTCTACTGGTTTGAACCACTGATATTGATGACTTTTGTTTCATGTTTGCTTTTGGATTGGGTTGCTAATATTCCCATAACAAAGACTGGGATTTCCATAAAGAACTACTTCTAAACAGGTCCAAAAACCCCTTTTCTTATTAACCTTCTTTCTCTACTGCTTCTGGTTGTAGAAGGAATGTTGAAGAGTTTAAGAACCCTAACTAATGTAGATTTGGAAAAATCTAACCCTACAGTACATATTAAAATCAATTATATAAGCCAAAGATGATCCTAACTGAATATTACTTTGAAGTAGAGTTTGAAAATTTGTTAGGATTATCAATTTGACTTCATTTTATTACTATTTCTTATATTTAATTAGAGTCTCCTTTTTAGAAACATGTTCTCAAGAGTCTTTAAGACACAGATTCAGTTCTCCTATTTATAAATTCATAATTGCAATTTGACTAGTACATTATAGTGCAATAGCATTAACAATATACATTTAAATGGTCTCAAACATATTTCATTCCTACAGTCTTTCTTGTAACAATCCCCTAATGAAATGAGCCATTATCAACGCTGCAAATACAAACAATGATTTAGGTATTTTATTGACTGGTCTGATGAAACAAGTTTTAAATACATAATTCTTACATATTTTCTTATTTTAAATTCAAGGCACATAGCATCATATCTTTGTAAACCGTATGATGTTTTGCCCTTTAACCAAAACAAAGAGATAGTCATAAGTCACATAGCTGGCTTCTACTGTGTGAAGACTATGCTTGAGAATTTTTTCTTTTCATATTTTATTTCCTCATTTAGCTCTGTACCCAATTTTAAATAGGATTTGAATCTGTGGAGTATAACTTCCTGAGTTCCTTGAATATATTGGATATTATCCTTCTATCGGATATAGGATTAGTAAAGATCTTTTCCCAATCTCTTGGTTACCGTTTTGTCCTATTGACAGTAACAAATAGTTGAGAAGCACCTAAAGAAATGTTCAACACCCCCTAGTCATCAGTGAAATACAAATCAAAGCAACCCTGAGATTCCACCTCACATCAGTCATAATGGCTAAGATCAAAGATTCAGGTGATAGCAGATGCTGGCAAGGATGTGGAGAAAGAAGAACACTCCTTCATTGTTGGTGGGATTGCAAGCTAGTACATCCTCTCTGGAATTCAAACTGGCTGTTTCTCAGAAAATTGGAATTAGTACTACCCAAGGACCCAGCTATTTCACTCCTGAGCATATACCCAAAAGATACTCCAACATATAAGAAGTACACATGCTCTACCATGTTCAAGACAACCTTATTTCTCATAGCCAGGGGCTGTAAGGAACCCAGGTGTCCTTCAAAAGAGGAATAGATACAGAAATTGTTGTACATGCACACAATGGAGTACTACTCAGGTATTAAACACAATGACTTTATGAAATTCTTGGTAAATGGATGGAACTGGAAGCTATCATTCTGAGTGAGGAAAACCAGTCACAAAAGAACACATATGGTATGTACTTACTGATATGTGGATACTAGTGGAAAAAAAATCCTCAGAATATCTTAGAAACAATTTACAGACCTTATTTAGCTCAAAAAGAAGGAAGGCCAACATATGGATACCTCAGTCCTTAGAAGTAAGATGAAAATACTCACAAGAGGAAATACAGGGACAAATAGAGGAGCACGGATTGGAGAAAAGATCATCTCAAGACTGCATCCTCTGGGGATCCACCCCATATGCAGCCACCAAGCCCAGGCATTATTGCTGATGCCAAGAGGCAAGAGCCTGATATGGATGCCTTCTCAGTGCTCTGACAGATCCATACTGATACAAATGAGGAGGATGCTTAAACTTAACCATTGGACTGAGCACAGGAATTTCAATGAAGGAGCTAGAGAAAAGACTGAAAGAGCTGACAGGGTTTGCAACCCCAAGGGAAGAATGACATTATCAACCAACCAAAACCTCCAGAACTCCCAGGAACTCTGAAACACCAACCAATAAGAACACATGGGGAGACCCTTGACTCCACTTGCACATGTAGCATATTGCCCGGCATCAATGGGAGGAGAGGCGTTTAGATCAGTGAAGGCTCATATTCCCAGTTTGGGGAAAGGCAAGGCACTGAGATGTGAGTGGGTGGTTAGGAGAGGGAGCACCTTCATGGAAGCAAGGGGAGGGGGAAAGTGATGGAAATTTGAGGAAAGACGATGGTATTTAAAATATAAATATAGAGTGGTATAGCTGTGTCTTCAGGTAGTACTAAGTCAAATTTTCTGAGAAACAGCCAGACTGATAGAATTCTGCACTGATCCTATCTGGTCCTAGGCTTTTTTTTGGTTTGGAGTCTTTTGATGACTTCTTCTATTTCTTTACAGGTTATGGGACTGTTTAGATGGTTTACTTCAGTACCTGGTATAAGTCTAGAGAATTGTCCATTTCCTCTAGATTCCAGTTCTGTTGAGTATAGGCTTTCGTAGTAGGATCCGATAATTTATTGAAATTCTTCAGTTTCTGTTGTAATGTCTCTTCTTTCATTTCTGACTTTGTTAATTTGGATATTCTTTCTGTGCCCTCTAGTTAGTTTAGCTAAGGGTTTATCAATTTTGTTGATTTTCTCAAAGAACAAGCTCCTGATTTTGTTGGTTCTTTGTTTAGTTCTCTTTGTTTCTATTTGGCTGACTTCATCCCCGAGTTTGATTATTTCCTGCCATCTACACCTCTTGGGTGTATCTGCTTCTTTTTGTTCTAGAGCTTCCAGGTGTGTGGTGAAGCTGTTAGTGTATGCTTTTTTCAGTTTCTGAATTTTCTTCTTAGGACTACTTTAATTGTATCACATAACTTTGGGTATGTTAAACTCTAAAAAATGTTTAAGTTCTTTGTTTATTTCTTCTTTGACCAAGTTATCATTGAGTAGAGTTCAGCTTTCAGATGCATGAGGGCTTTTTGTTGTTGTTCTTCTGTTGTTGTTGTTGTTATTGAAGACCAGTCTTACTTAATCCATGATGATCTGGTAGAATGCATAGGTGTAATTTGATGTTCTTATATATGTTGAGGCTTTTTTTTTTTAAACTATGTGGTCAATGTTGGAGAAGGTACCGTGAGGTGCTGAGAAGAAGGTATTTTCTTTTGTTTATGATAAAATGTTCTATAGATGTCTTTTAAATCTATTTGTTTCATTACCTCTGCTAGTTTCACTGTGTCTCAGTTCAGTTTCTGCTTCCATGATCTGTCCACTAATGAGAATGGGTGTTGAAGTCTCCCACTATTATTGTGTGTGGTGCAATGTATGTTTTGAGCTTTATTAGAGTTTCTCTTATGAATGTCAGGACCCTTGTGTTTGGAACATAGATGTTCAGGAGTGAGAGTTCATCTTGATAGATTTTTCTTTTGACGAATAAAAATGTCCTTGCTTATCTTTTTTGATAATTTTCCTTAAAAATCCATTTTATTTGATATTAAAATGACTACTCCAGCTTGTTTTCTTCAGACCATTTACTTAAAGAGATTTCTTTTCTTTCTTTTTTTAATAATTTTCTGAAACTTTTTTTCTTTTTGTGATTTTATTGGATATTCTCTGTATTTACGTTTCAAATTTTATTCCTTTTCTAATGCTTTTATCCTTGTCCTGGATTGATTTTCTTTTCTGTTTATTTCACTGTTTTAATAGTTACTTACCTTGTTGAAAAACAGGAGTCAGAATATTCTCTTTCTATTCATCTGTCTCATTACCTTACAATGTATGTGTTGAGGACTTGTGAGCTTTTGGAAGTGTCACTATAGTTAACTGTCTCATAATTTTGTTATGCTTTCTTTATCTTGTGGGACAAATATGTCGCCAGGATTTATTTTTAATTCTTTTCTGTTTCTTTTGCTTATCTGTATCTTCATGGTCAGTTTTGTAACTTAGTCTTAATTTTGCACTAATATTTAAGAAGGAACTGATTCGTTTCTGAATAATTTCTTAGCAATCCTCTTAACATTTGAGTGACCTGCCAACTCACCTTATAGTCTTGAGCATTTGAATATTTGGTTCCCAGTTCATGACACAATCTGGGTAGGATCAGGAGGTGTGTCGTTGTTGGGGGAAGTATGTATTTAATTGGAAATTAAGTTCCAAAAACCTGTCGCAATTCACAGTTTGCTGACTCCACTTTCTGCTTGCAGCTTAGGATGACTTTACAGCTTTCTCTGCACCATGCCTACCTGCTTCTATTACCACAATGAACCTCCTCCTCCTCCTTGTCCTCCTCATCCTCCTCATATATATATATAGATGTAGATGACATAGATATAAATATAGAGATAGAGATAGAGAAAGAGATGGATATGGATATGGATGATATAGATGATATAGATGATATATAGGTATAGATTTGGTCTTGGTGTTTTTTTCACAGCAACACAAAATTAGATAATGTTTTTAGTACTTTGTAGGAAAAGATCTTGTATACTTTACTTGTATCACTGATAAAATGCTGACACAGTGGCACTAGAATACCAACTAAATGTAATTTACAATGGTCTTAGAGCTCAGACAATTAATAATCACGTAGCAAGCTATGAAGTGAATCGGGAAAGAAGAAAGGAGACAGAATGTGAACAAGGGTGAAGATATTTAAGTTAGAAACAATATAAATAATAGAAAAAGAATAGTGGAGTCAGTGGGTGGAATGGACTACCTACTATCCTACTCAGGTTAAGATGCAAACTAAAAACAACTACATGAGCTATTATGACAGGGAAATTTGCATCATAAAATTAAATATATAACAAGATGAGCTAGGAGATCAGTAACTTCAGTCAGTTTTACTCCCTATTTGGGATTAATGTGAATCCTGCTGTTCCCCTAAACTGATAGTTGTAGCAGTAGCTGCAAGAGAAGGAGGGTTTCTAGTCTCCGTGATTTAAAGAAGCTATGTTGATATGTTCTTCTAGCTTAGAGGGCTATCTCTGTACAAGTCCACTTTCTGTTTTATAATTTGTCATTTTCCCTGAACCAGTGGTTACAACTTTATTTGTCCTGCCTTTAGTATCATTCTTTGTACACAGGCTTTCCATGACTAGTGAGTGCTCTTTGAGTGTGTGGAAATTCTCACACACTTGGGTTCACCTTCATATACTATGTTCATCTTTATTTATCTTCTGAACAGCTGCATCAACAAGACTGCACCCAGTTCACTGGTTTATTTATTTCATTTTAGTTGCTATGTTGTCTTTCATTCAGGAAGTAGTAGGAGTTGTTTCCTACAGCAGGCAAAAAGAATCTGAGCTTTAGACTCCCCTTAAGACGCCTGCCACTCTGTCCATCGCATTTCCTGCTTAAGCATCTGACCATCACAGCATGCCTCACTTGCACTTGCATCTCTGCAGGTAGGTGAGTCTCTTTTCATGATCTTCCTGCTGCATTTCTACATGTTGGAATGGACAATCACCTCACAGACAGCTACCTCTGTCCTTGTAAGGTTCCCACAAAGATTACACTGCATTGGGACTCTGTTTGACAGATGTTCTTAGATGTATCCTTGTGGAAATCTCACTTAGGTTTTTACCTTTTCTCTTTTCCCCTTTCTCTACTAAAATCAAAGTTATTAGGTCTTTCTGTTACTCCTCCTTTTACCTGGGGACACAGGATAAGGTTCTAATTTACCACCTTTCTTAGTAGCTCCCCAATTAATATTATTTGTTCAATTCTTATTTTTATCTTTCCTAATTAATAGCAGATATTTATGTTTTCATTGTCAGGACTAATACATATATATTGCTAAAATGACTTCTAGTAGGGTTGTACCTGTAATATAGTAGAACAGAAGGGTAATAGTTTCAGAAATTTTTCGCCCCTTGCCCCTAAGTCCAAGTAGGATTGACCTTATATAGAGGCATGTACTGCGTTTAGTAGTAGGTACACACATGTATTAATATTAATAATGTTAACTTAATATAAATAATAATTAGTATCCCTAAATTGTGCCAGTTAATTTAAAATATAAGCCTGCCACAACCCAAAATGACCAGGAAAGACCTCTCAGTTTAGGAGCTATTTCCATGGAGGAGTGCCTTGATTGTCAATTGTCTCAGAAAGAAGAAGACCATTGGGCACACACCATTTCATGAGTTGTTCTTACACCACAAAGTGTTTAGAAATTTATTTGGGAGTTAGAATCAGGCAAGTAGCAATGAACAGATTAATTCTTTCTCCACGTTTGATTGTTGGCACAGTGCTTTATGTCCCTGCCTTCATTTCTTTGCAATAACAAACCATATCCAGAACTCTGAGGGACATTTTAGTGCCTAAGTTGCTCTTGGTTGGGCTATTTTATCACAGAACCAAAAATGAAAATAGAACACAGATATATCTTAATTTAAATGTCATATTAATTTTATTCAATTAAATATTTATTCCAGAATTAGTTATTCATAGTATATGAAACTCATTTTAAAGCAGAATATGTGTGTGTGTGTGTGTGTGTGTGTGTGTGAGAGAGAGAGAGAGAGAGAGAGAGAGAGAGAGCCTGTTATTATATATTATATAAAAGATGTTCCAGAAATACCTCTATTAGACTTACTGTGTTGGACAAGAGCCAACAATTCCTGTGGCAAAACATCCAACTGAAAGTACACAAAATGGTGCTTTTTCAGACACACACACCCACACACACACACACACACACACACACACACACACACACACACAACTTGTTGTCTATATACTATGTGTCAGTTCCAGAATGTCACAGTGTACTCTCAAAGTCTTAAAATTATTTGATAGACATGCAGTCCTTTTTTAGTCATCATGAGCAGCTTGGTCTTCACCTAAATAGTGCCATAGGAAAAATACAGTAAAGAAAGGTAATAATGCATATTCTTATACACATCAGAAACATGTGTAACTCCCAAAATAGATGAAGAACTCTAGAAATTAGACAGCAGCAATCCAAATAATCCAACTAAAAATAAGATAGAGATCTAAACAGAATTCTCATAAAAGGGCTCTCTGATGACCGAGAAGCAGTTAAAGAAATGATGAACATTCTTCATCAAAATAGA
The DNA here is from genome assembly GCF_963924665.1 of Micromys minutus. Taxonomy (NCBI): domain Eukaryota; kingdom Metazoa; phylum Chordata; class Mammalia; order Rodentia; family Muridae; genus Micromys; species Micromys minutus. The sequence continues at coordinate 10,955,994 of NC_137973.1, forward strand.
AGTGCAAACCAAATGACACAGAGACATCATACACCTGTCAGAATGGCTAAGATCAAAAGCACTAGTGACAGCTCATGCTGGTGAGGATGTAAAGCAAGCAGAACACTTCCTCACTGCTGGTTGGAGTGCGAACTTGTACAGTTACTTTAGAAATCAACATTGTGATTCCTCAGAAAATTAGTACGTGATCTACCTCAAGGCCCAGCTATACTTCTCCTTGGCATATACCCAAAGGACTTTTCATTCTACCATAAGGATATTTGTTTCTATGTTTACAGGAGCTTTCTTTATAATACATAGAAACTGGAAATAACTTAGATGTTCCTCAAGTAAAAATTAAATGAATAAAATGTGTTATATTTATATAATTTTTACTCACTTATAAAATATGACATCATTAAATTTACAGGCAATGAATGCAACTAGAAAAAATTATCCTGAGAGAGATAGTTTAGACCCCCAAAATGAAACATAGTATGCACTCACTGATAAGTGGGTATTAGCTGTAAAGGATAATTATTCTATAATCTAGAGATCCAAAGAGGCTAAGTAACAAAGAGAAGCCAAGTTGGGACACATGACTCTATTTGGAAAAGGGAAATAAAATAGATACTATGGGTGGGCTCAGGGTAGGTGGGGCCTCAAACAGAAGAGTCTCAGCTTGCAGTGGTGGGGAGAAATAGAGAATGTACTGGGAGGGAAAACTTGAATGGGGGTCATTTGTGGGTAGGTGATAGAAACCTAATGCAATGGAGACCCCCAGGAATCTACAAGGGTGACCCTAGGTAAGACTCCTAGTAATTGGGGATAACGAGCCTGAACTGGTCATCTCCTGTAACCAGGAAAAACTTTCACTGAAGATACACCAACCAAACCATAAAACCTTACATCCAACATTTGTCATGCCTGCAAGATGTGCTGAGGTAAAGGTGACATAGAAGTTATGGAGTGGCCAACCACTCTGTGGTGCAGGTTGAAACTCATGCCACAGGAGGGAGTTTACCGGGACACTGCCAGTACTGCCTGGAGGGCCAGGATCCAGAGGATGGATAGCTCATAGTCCTGGGATAGAACTAAACACATCTGAGAAAAAATTCAATGAAATGATTTCTGACAATATTCTGCTATAGTCATAGAAAGCAGCAGAGCATAGCCGTTATCAGAGGCTTCATCCTGCAGCTGAAGGAAGCAGTTGCAGAGACCCATAGTCAAACATGAAGTGGAACTTGAGGGATTCTGCTGAAAAATGAAAGAAAAAAAATTGCTTGAACTGGAAGAATCAAAAACAACACAACATAAATCAGTGGATTAAGTAAAAATGGTTCCTAGGAGCTCACCAAAACTGAGCCAACAATCAGACATCCTTGGTATAGCTTGGTATTCTTGTGGGATTCCTCACAGGGGGAGTATGGGCTCTTTCTGACTCTTTTGTGTGCTTTTAGGAACCATTTCCTCCTACTGGGTTGCTACTATTGTGTTTAGATATTATGTATAATGTAAACAATGTATATAATAATAAGCCAAGAAATGTATTTCCCTTTTGCTTTACATACTTTTTTTTTTTTTTTTTTTTTTTTTTTGGAGAAGACAGAACATAACTTTTATTAAATGGTGAATGTAAAACAAAGCCATCTAAAAAGGAACCCAGGGAACTGTCTGTACCCCTCCAGGGTTCCTTAGGCCTTCCCCCTCCTACCACAGTAAAAACATGTTTGAGCACAGGAGAGCTAGCAAAGACTAAAAGAAACAAGGCTTCTAAAAATGTCAGACACTCAGCCTAGGGGGCTTGACGAGTGAGGTCAGACAACACAGTGGCTCTAACGCATTCCTCCTACTGTCTTCTGGCCGCGAGGCTTTCAGCGGGCCCCTGAGCAAGAGACAGTAGGCTGTCTGCAGCCGCTGGGTGGAGACCTCCTTCTAAGACGCGGTTTCCTTCTCCTGCCCTTCTGTTTTTGTGCCTCTTTTCTGCTCAGAGAGCACCCAGCCACTTGTAGTTGAAGGTCTTTTTCTGCAAAGACAGGCAGGACCAGGTTCTATGCACATGTAGGATTTCCAACTAGATAACAACAGCTTGTTTGTCCTGGAAGGGCTGGTGAAGGATCTACTCTTGATCAAATGTGTGTGGATTCAGATAAGCTTTCAAGATGATCCAGATAAAGAGGCCAGGGTCAGGGTTGCAAAAGGGAATCTTCAAGTCCCCAAGCATCTTAGTGACATGGCTGTAAGCCTTCCAGAGCTGGCTATGGTTTTTAGGGAGGTACACCTTACTGATAAACTCTGTCTTGGAGCAGTCAACACAGCCTTTACTGAGTAAAGCCAGAGACAACATGGTGGTAGCCAAAATCTTTCATGGAAGAGGCTACCTCCTTGTTGTGTGTGTAGAGAACACCAAAGCAGAAGCCAAACATGCCAAAATCCTTTCTAGTACCCAAGATCATATGGGTCATGTTAGGATCAGACAAGACTTTTATGCTTAGAACACTGAAATGCGACAGACGGTGCAAACAGGGACAGCACATAAATCTCATCCATGATCACATGCAGCTTTACCTCTTGGCAAAGAACAGGTACTCTTGCAGTGACACCTGAGTGTAGACATTACCCAGAAGATTTTTTGGGTTGATGAGCACAAGGCCTTTGACCTTTTTTGCCTTCTTCTTCGCCTGAATCTTGGCAAGCTCGAGCTTCTCCATTGTGATCGGGGATGAATACGAATTGGTTCTGGTGACCTGGCTCTCCAAGTAGACAGGGAAAAAGCTGAACTTTCGAATAGAGGTAGGAGCTAGAGATGAAGCCACTGTAGCTCAGTGTGTGGATCAGAAGGGTATCACCTGGGTCACACAGAACCATGGAGAGTGAAGAAAAGACAGGGGGACAGCCATTTAGAAACACCACATCAAAAAATGTAGGTGCCTTGCAATAGTGGGTCAAGAAACTAGTCATCTCTTTCCGGAGGGCAGGTTTTCCTTTCCAGTTGGAGTACTGCTGCTGGACCTCCTCAGGGAAGTTCATGTGAGTCAATTTTGCTGTTATCAGGTCAAGACAAAGATTGTTCTCCCAAGTACTTATGGATCTAGCATGAGGGATTCTCGTCTTTGTGGTATCTGTCTGATAGGCCTTGTAGCTCTGGAAGCTTAAGGAGTAAAACTCATGGATGCCAGCCCCATGCTTTGCTAGGGTGCAGCCTCAGAATCACCCAGCACAGGCCCAGGTTGGCTAGTCTGCCAAGATGACAGATCCTGGTGCCCATCTTTGATGATATATCTAGAGTCTGAAAAGGGAGAGGTACTTTGAGCTTCAGTTACTTTACCAGTGTTAGACCATATGAGGTTGACGGTCTGAGACAGTAAGTAACCCATCTTCCTTTCCTGCTTCCTGGAGGCTCCTGTGCATTGATGATCTCCTGGTGAGAGGCACCTCATCTGCTGGCTTGTCTGCTGCAAGAACTGTTCCATGAGGACATACTGCAACTTGAGCATCTTCTCCTGCAGTATTTTGAGGACCTTCTTCCTTTTGAGGAATGTCTTCTTCAGCTGATCCCGGAGTTTGGGTGGGGGCCTCTCCAGTGACTCTTAACTGCTGAGATATTGGTCTTAGCAGCCTGGCTGGAGCCTTATTTTCTGTTTTTACTCATCTCTATGAAGTTGAAAATCTATCCTTATGCCGCCCAGAGAGTCTTTGTCATTCAGGGAGCAGAATGAGATACTTTCTTTCAGCACCCTGCTATGGTAGAAAGATTTATAGTTCATTTCTCTTACTTGTTCCTCGCTATTGAAAATGACCGAATTCCTCCAAAAAGAAACTTTGCAACAATTTGTCTTTAAATCTACCCTTGTTTTATGAATGGTTCTAGTGAAGGACAAGTGTAAACATAACTTTTATTCTCCTATACTAATTGTTGTCTATCAGGCCTACTGCTTTCATCTGCTAACTTAGGTCTAGTCCTGGAAACTCCTAGCCACTACACAATCTTACCTAGATCTAGACTGTTTTCACCTTTGATGCTTACTGCTGAATGAAGTCACCATTTTTGTTCATTCTGAGCTCTGGCTGGCTGGTTTAACTCAAAGTTTCCAGCCTAAAACTCTTCTTCAATCCCACTGATTCAAACTTGCTTCATTCTGCTTTTCAACAAATTGCCCTGCTTCGCCCCACCCTAGCAATTTGTTAGAAATCTGGCTTTTCATTCTCTGGCTTTTTTGTTTCTATCTGTATCTAGGTTCTCTTTTAAATCAGTCTCTGTAAAACTCCCCTTGTAAAAATGCCTCCTTCTTTCCTCCCTCTAAGCTACTCTGTCTTGTATTTCTTCTCTTTCCCCTCTTTCATTATAAAAGTTGGACATAGCCTGATTTCTCAAATCTTTCTCTGATTCATCTTTTTGCCTGCCACTCAATTAGACATTACTTTCAAAAAAGGCTGCTTCCTTCCTTCTACAAACTAACTTTACCTTCATTCTTTGGAAATAACATGTGTATGAAGGATGTGTCTTCATTCCAGCCCGTTCACTCCAACCAATGTCTTTGTATGTTATCAGAGCAGCCGTGTTGCTGGATTAAAATTCCTCTAGAGGCAGCATTTGCAATGATTACCATGTATGCTAATAATATATAAGATCCTAAGAGTGACTAAATAAAATCTTTAATTTACTAGATCAGTTTTGTTTCATTGGTGTGTGTATATGTGTGTGTGTATGTGTGTGTGTGTGTGTGTGTGTGTGTGCGTGCGTATGTGTGTGTGTGCACTAGTTAATGAAAGAATAGACATACCTGAGCACACACTAGCATGGAGGTATGTATACCCTTACATTGCAGACATTGATATATGTTGCTCTCTCTCTTTTTCCCTTTTATTTGAGATCTAGTTCTCTTACTAAACATGAATCTTACTGATTGGCTTACTAATTTGGCTGACCAGTTCCCAAAATATGTCCTTATCCCAAGGCAAGAGTTTCATGTGTGAATTCATACCAGGCTTTTTATGTTCTTGATGAGAATATAACCTATCTTTCCCAGCTTTGGGAATTTTACTGGTTAAGCCATTTCCACAGCTCCCTATTTTTGAACAGGAAATTCACAGATACTGAACGCAGGTACAAATGTGAAGAAAGTATCTTTATAAATCAGGCAAACCAGTACTCTAAGCTCTGGGAAGGCTTAAACAAAAGAATCACAAATTCTGTGCCAACCAAACTATACAGTGAGAACTATTTCAAACAAAGCTGAAGTTGTTTTACAGATAATTGTTTCTGATTCTACCATAGTGAGCTCTTTTATTCCATTTCTACTTGAGTGTAATATATTTTTCGGAAGCATAGCTGAAGTATGCTTTTATGACTTTGGGTGTTTTTTTTTTTCTGGTGTTATAGGCATATTTTATTCAAATATGGAAGGTCTGGTATGTTTTCAAACTTTTGACGAAGTTCTATAGCAATAATCTAAGGCTTATCACTTACATTTTTGATGTATGGCTTCTCCATGGAACTTCTGGAACTGTTTCTTCAAATGTGTGTAGTGTGGATTTCTTGTAGCCTACAAAAGTATGAAAAGAAGAATGACAGCTTAATGTGACCTTCATATTAAAAAGAAATTCTTTCTTATGGGTTTCAAACCCCTTCAGCTCCTTCAGTCCTTTCTCTAACTCCTCCATTGGGGACCTCAGGAACTAAACCACCAACCCAAGAGTACACATGGAGGGACTCATGGCTCCAGCCACATATGTAGCAGAGGATGACATTGTTAGACATCAATGGGAGGACAGATCATTGGTCCTGGGAAGGCCTGATTCCCCAGTGTAGGAAAATGCCAGGGTGGGAAGGCAGGAGTCGGTAAGTTGGTGGGGAGCACCCTCATAGAAGTAGGGGAGGGGTGATGGAATGGGGATATCCAGATGGGAAACTGGAGAAGGTTATAACATCTGAAATGTAAATAACTAAAATATCCAATAAAAACAACAGTATCATTTCTGCCCCTGGAAAAATATTTGCTTCAGAATTTATTTTCATAAGTTAAGGTGAAGTATAAAGTCACCAAATGCTGAATAAATTAAAGATAATAAATTATAAGCAAAAACTTGAGCCAATTATATCATTTCTAAAAAGACTATGTGGGATCAATCTAGGAAGATATGTAGTTGTAAGAAATATTAAGAAGGGGAGAAGAGATAAAACTCTAAGAGGAGGACACTGATAGTCCTGACTTTAATAGTGATATGTATATTTGAGAATATACTGCTTATGCCTCTTCAGATGGAAAAGGTTAAATCAAGCATGAAGATAGGAAAATGTAATGTCGTGCAGTGGTGCCAGAATGCGGGAACAAACTATTGAGCAGGAAACAGTGGCATTAGTTTTGGAAAATTAAGCAGGTACTAAAATGAATAATCTTGAGATAGAGGGTCCTGGAGATCCACCAGCTTTTACGTTTTGAAAACATAATAGATGGATTGCTAGCATGAGTAAATAATGGGTATGTATCCTTTATTGTGGGTTTTGACAAAAATAAATGCAACCATGAATTATGATGGAAATAAAAATTTTAATTTTCGTTCTTTTTCCTTGGCTTGTTTGTTTATAAAAGACACTAGAGTGAATTTTCAGGACCACAGATCCTTACTCCATGCCAGGCATCAGAAAAACTTACTCCCTTTTGGTATTTGATTAATTAACAGGTATAAAATGTGTTATGTTATCCATGTATATTGAGAAAAATAATTTCAGGTGCTTTAAAATTGGTTATATATTCTAATATTTGAGATTCAGGTAGAAATTAAGTTCATGACAATGATCATAATCTCCCCATGGTGTCTTGTTACGTAAGATTGAGAAAGGGGAAGTGTCTTGTTATGTAGGGTTGAGAAAGGAGATATCACTGGTGATTATAATTATAAAATATAACATACTAGAAGATTTATAAAAAAAACATGTAAAACCATGGAAACTTAAAGTTGAGAAATTCAGATTTTTCCAGACCCTCAATAACAGAAAGCCAAGAATCAAAATAAAGGAAGACCAAGTGAAGGAAGAGGCAAATCACACCGAATAAATCGTTGCTTTGATCATTTCTCTCTGTGCTGTGAACATCTCTGTGCATGTCATAAGCTATATCCTTCACTCCATGTAAGAGTTGTTGGGGATAGAAGATTATCAAAAGAAGAATACTGAAAAATTTTTGAAATGCTTGTCACCAACTTCTTTAGGACTTTCAAAAGAAATAAATGTTTGACATTATAACCTCTTTTCCTATATTATTGTTACATATATATATATGTGTATGTATATGTACCCACAAATACTTAATTACAACCTTATAAAAATGTATTTGTATACTTTTATGCAAAAATGCTTAAAAATATGTACATTTATCTTTGTTTTTTAAAATAAAGTTAAAAAAAAAGAAAATGAAAGAGGAATAGAGATTAAAGGAAGATCAAGATGGAACCAGAGAAAGCAGACTTAGATCCTGGTGGCCATAATCTGCAAAAGATAGATATGAATATTTTAAAGGTTTGTATAAGTCTTTTATCTCATATGGAAGGGTAGTTTGTGTCTTTGACTCTTGAATACAATCTTACTGTATAGAGGGTTTGTGAATTGAGAATCTATTATATAAACCCATTTTAAAAGTTTTAAATAAATAAACAAATAGGCAAATTTTGATTTCAAAATTAGAAAACATAAAACTTACCATATTCAATGTACCACAGGCTGAATTGGGAATTTCCATATTTATTAAGTCATTTAGTGCTCGGAAATTCATTAGGGACTGATAATATGCAAAATTCCATGTGACTAACATTAAACCCTATTGGCATGAAGGTTCATTTTAAAATTATTCATCATTTTCACATTCAAAATTAGAAAGTTAATAAATCACTTAATGTCAGCGTATTACAAATGTTAATGCTTCCTCAAGGAACATATTGCAGTGAAATTGGCAAATAGAAATAGAAAATGTTGAAAGTTGAGAACTTGGTGTATTAGGTTGTGTGATGTGCAGACCACAGCTGAGCTAATTGACATGTCCGCCACTGGCACTTGTCATTTCCTGTGTTTGTGGTGAGAACACTGAAGACGGGTTAGCAGATTTCATGTATAAAGTAAGTATGTTATCCTGTATTCTGCATGCCATACACTGCTTCTCCTGCGTGCGTTCTGTGCATAACCAAATTTTTATGCACATTTATAAAAATAAAAAAAACTAGATGATTTGTATCTAATGTACATCGAGAGGAGCAGGTAAATGAGTTATGTCCACTATTTTATTTCTATACCTATTCTCATTAATTAATTAATTAAAATAGGTTTTCTCTCATGTAATATATCCTGAAAATGCTTTTGCCTTCTCTTTACCTTTTTTTATTTTGACTCCAATTCCCCTTCCATCCAGATCAGAAGCAAAGCCATGACATGTAACAAGGAATATATATGTAGGATATAATAGGTGAGATTTTAAAAAGTTAAAACCTAAAAAATTAAAAACTGACATTGTGAAACATGAACTATTCAAAGATGATTTTGAGTCCACTATGTGTTCACCATCTACTGCTGGACATGCAGCCTACCCATTGTGCTAACAGACAGGAGCCCAGAATGTCTGTCCTCTGAGAGGATCTCCCAACAGCTGACAGACACAGATGCAGATAAGATCAATGATTGGACAAACATGGGGAGCATTGAAGGAGCCGAAGGGGATTGCGGCCCCATAGGAAGAACAAGAGCAACAAATAACCTGGATTCCTTAGAGTTCCCAGAGACTAAGCCACCAACCAAAGAGCTTACATGGGCATGTCTGTGGCCCTCTCTGCACATATGTAGCAGAGGAATGCTTTGTCTGGCCTCAGTGGGAGAAGATGAACCTAATTCTGTAGAAACTTGATGCCCCAAGGAAAGGGGTTGCTTGGATGCCCCAAGGTGGGTGGGTGGCAGAAAACTCTCTCAGAAGCAAAGGTGGGGAATGGGTTAAGAACTCAGAGAGGGGATACCTTGAAGGGGGGGTAACATTTGGAATGAAAATAAAGTAATAAAAAAAGAGTTTCCATAGGGAGACACCCTCAATAAAACTAAGTTTTCATTTGCCAGTGGTTATCAATGGAGATGACTTGTAGATTAGGGATGGAGACTTGTGTCTACTTCTCCTTCAACTGAAGGACCTTATCCGGTACAGACAAATTCATGGAACCTCAGTATCTAGTTCATATGTCCTTTAATAATATGAATTTAAAGCTTCTGTAAAGCAAAGGGTACTGTCAAAGGGACAAAACTGTAAACAGGAGATTGGGAAAAGATCTTTACCAGTCCTACATCTGATAGATATGGCTAGTATCCTATATATACAAAATGCTCAAGAAGATACACTCTAGAGAATCAAATAATCCTATTAAAACTGGAGTACAGAGCTAAACAATGAATTCTCAACTGAGAAATATCAAATGGGTGAGAAGCACCTAAAAAAATGATCAACACCCTTAGTCATCAGGTAAATACAAATCAAAACAACCCTGAGATACCACCTCACACCAGTCAGAATTACTAAGATCAAAAATTCAGGCGACAGCAGATGCTGGCAAGGATGTGGAGGAGAAACACTCCTCTACTATTGGTGGGGTTGCAATCTGGTACAACTATTCTTGAAATCAGTTTGGCAGTTCCTCAGAAAATTGGATTTAGTACTACCTGAGGAGCCAGCTATATCCATCTTGGGCATACACCCTAAAGAAGCTCCAACATCTAACAAGGACACATGCTCCACCATGTTCATATCAGCCTTATTTATAATAGTCAGAAGCTAGAAAGAACCCAGATGTCCTTTATCAGAGGAATGGATACAGAAATTGTAGTACATTTTCACAATAGACTACTATTTGGCTATTAAAAACAAGACTTCATGAAATTTCTAGGCAAATGGATGGAATTTGAAACTATCATCCTGTGTGAGGTAACCCAGTCACAAAGAACACTTATGGTATGTACTCACTGATAAGTAGCTACTATCCCAAAAATCTCGGAAAACCCAAAAAAACCATTCTAAAAACTTATGAAGCTCAAAAGATTGAAGGCCAGATGGTGGATGAATCAGTCCTTCTTAGAAGGGAGAACAAAACACTCATGGGAGGAAATACAGGGACAAATAGAGGATCAGGCATTGAAGATAAGATCATCTCAAGATTCCCTCACCTGGCGATCCATCCTATATGCAGCCACTAAACCCGTGCACTATTACTCATGCCAAGTAGTGTTTCCTGGAAGGAATCTGATATGGATGCCTTCTCAGAGGCTCTGCCAGAGCCATACTGATACAGAGAAGAATGCTTGCAGCTAACCATTGGACTCAACATGGGGGAACCCAATAAAAGATCTATAGGAAAGACTGAAGGAGCTGAAAGAGTCTGTAACCCCATGGGAAGAACAAAATTATTAACTCAACAAACCTACCACAGCTCCAAGGGACTAAAACACCAACCAATGAGTTGTTATGGAGAGACCCATGGCTCCAGTTGCATATGCAGCAGAAGATATTCTCTGGCATCAATGAGAGGAGAGAACTTTGAGCCAGTGAAGGCTCATTTTTCCAGTGTAGGGGAATGCTGAGGTAGGAGAGGGAGGTAGGAAGCAGCACGTTGGAAGAGGGTGGTTGGGAGAGGAGCACCTTAATGTAGACAATAGGAGGTGGGTAGGAGTGGGATCGGTGGAAAAAGAATAACACCTAATTTGTAAAAACAGAGAATATCCAATAAACAAAAAAGTCCTTGTTTACTTGGTTTCCTCCATGACTCTTGACTCTTAAACTCTTTCTGCCTCTACTTCCACAGAGTTCCCTTATACCTGAGGGGAAATATATGACAGATAAATCTTCTTGAAATGGCTCAGTGTTCCAAGATCTCTCACTCTCTGCATATTGTTTGGCTATGGGTTGTTATATCTGTTCTCATCTGATACAAAAGATAGTTTCTCTCAGGGTGGTTGAGCATGGCACTGACCTACAAAGCTAGCAGAATGTCACCAGGAGTCATTTTATTGCTATTTTCATTTAGTTGAACTATAGTAATTCAGTTTACCCTAGAGTCCTGGTCTCTAGTCATAGGGTGTCTGTTTCCCGTGTTATGGGTTCCATCTCATTTACTGGGCTTTAAGTCAAATTAGATATTGGTTGGTTAATCCCACAGCTTTATGCCACCATTGCACTAGGTCATCTTACAGACAGAACACAAACATCATTGAAGACTAAATAGCATAGAGCTGGGTGTGTGTTTACTATTCTCCTTTGGTAGCAGAGAGTTCCATCCTGTAGCCTGGACAATGGTCAATATATAGTTACCAGCTCAACTTCTCCATGTTTAATGAATTGTACAGAGTTTGACATCAACAATAAGGCTTCACCATTAGCTTGTCATTAAACAGTCTGACAACTGCCTGGATTGTTTCGAGATTCCCGTAGAATCCGTTTGACGAGAAATTCATCAGTTCTAACCAATTCATGGTATTAGATACTCCATTCAGTGATAAGAAAGTCCAGCTTAGATTCCTTCTGTCCCTTTATTTTCAAACTTCATTTAGGTTTCATCTATATATGTATGTATTTTGGAAGCTTCTACTATGTTAGGTTTCCATACTACTCAAATGTTCCTTGATTTTAGTTTTTTTTTTCCAATGTTCCCACCTTCATCTTTTCTTCCCTCCCACCAACCATGTGATCTTCCCTTCCCAGTGGCCAATTACTTATTCATTCATAAGTATTATATTGCCCTTTCATGCCCCATCTAGTTCCTTATTCTATACCTTACTTCTGTGGTTCTAGAGATTGTATCTTATTTATCAATAACTTTACAAATAATATCCACATATAAGTGAATATACATAATATTCATCTTTCTACATCTGTGTTACTTCATTCAGAGTGACTATTTTCAAATTTTAGCATCATTAAAGGTTGAATTTCCTTTTAGTGGTTAAGTATTACTCCATTCTATAAATTTATGACATTTTTAATTCATTCATCTGTTGAAGGACATAAATGTTTCTTTTTAATGTCTGGCTGTTAAAAACCTGGTTAAACAACTGTCTTTGTGATAGGATAAAACATTCTTTGGGGTGTGTACCAATGAATAAGAAAGCTATTTCTTCAGGTAGATCAATTTACATCTTTTTTTAGAAACTACCACATTGATTGCCATAGTTTTTATGCAAGTTTTCAAGCCCACTAGACTTGATGAATGTTTCTCCTACTTGACATCGTTGCCTATATAAATCATCAATTATTTTATTAATCTTAGCCATTTTGGTGAAAATTCAAAGTAGTTTTTCTTTACATTTCTGTAATAACTACAGGTGTTGAATACTTATTTATTTATATTATCTATCTATCTATCTATCTATCTATCTATCTATCTATCTATCTATCTATCTATCTATACATGACTGCTCCATATCCCATATCTCTTCCCCACGCCATGTCTACACGTGGATATCCCCACTCTGCCCACCCCACCAAACCTCTATACTTCCTGGGGCTTCCAGTCTCTTGAGAGTTAGGTGCATCTTCTATGACTGAACCCATACCTCTGCTGTATATGTGTTGGGGGGTTCAAATCAGCTGGTGAATGCTCCCTGGTTGGTGATACAGTGTCTAAGAGATCTTGGGTCCAAGATAATTGAGACTTCTGGTCCTCCTACAGGTCACCCTTCTCCTCAGGTTCTTTCAGCTTTTCCCCAATTAAACCATAGGGTCAACAGCTTCTGTTCATTTGTTGGGTGCAAATATGTGCATCTGACTTTTTCAGCTGCTTGTTGGGTTTTTCTGAGGGCAGTCATGGTAGGTCCCTTTTTGTGAGCGCTCCATAGCCTTGGGGGGCATTCCTTTGAGCTGGATCCCACATTGGACCTGTTGCTGTTGCTATTTATTTATTTATTTATTTATTTATTTATTTATTTATTTATTTTGCCTCAGACCCTTCTTCATTTTCATCCCTGCAGTTCTTCAGACAGGAACAATTATGGGTCAGAATTTTGACTGTGGGTTAGCAATTCCATTTCTCACATGATGCCCTGTCCTTCTGTTGGAAGTGGGATCTACAAGTTTCTCTCTTTAACTTAGAGCATCTCATCTAGGACCCCGCCCTTTGAGTTCTCAGAGTAGCCTCTCAGGGTTCTGGTACATTTTGGGAGGTTCTCTCAACTTCCTTTCTCCCGAGGTTGTTTGTTTTCTTTCTTTCTGCTGTCCCTCAGGACTTCAGTCCTTTCCCCTTATTCAGTACCAGACCATGTTCCACTTTTTATACTTTCTTCTCAGGCATTGGAATTTTATCTTTTGAGAATTATCAGTTTAGATCTATACCACATTTTTAAGTTGGGTTTTTTTCTTAATATATAGGTTTTGTATTCTTTATTTTTAATATGAGCCCTCTGTTGGGAGTGTAATGGTAAAAATTATTTTCCATCTGTATTCTGCCAAATTATTTAAATCATGAAGACCTTTGATATTCATACATTTTTCAGTTTCTTGAATTTTCAATTGTTAAATATTATTTTATCTGTGCTAACAGTTTTCTACTCAGAAAAGTGTTTCCTTTGCCAATGAGTTCAAAGCAATGCTTCACTTACTTTGCCATCAGATTCAGTGCATGAGATTTTTTTGTTGAGGTCTTATAATCACTTGGAGTTGAGTTTTGTGCAGGGATATTATATTTTATACTATAATATAATAACATATAATATATTTTATATCAGTTTCATTTGAGTCTTCAAATTATTTAACTTTTTCTTGAATTCTCTTTGGCCCATGTTTCATTTAGAAGTAAGTTGTTCACTTTCAATGTGTTTATTAGCTTTGTCTCATTTCTGCTCTGTTGCTATGCAACTTTAGTTGGTGTTGGTGATGTAGATAAGATAGAAAGTTTTTTTAAACAAATTTATTTTACAAAACAAAGATAAATGTACAGATTTTAAATATTTTTTGCTAAAAATTATACATTTTTTGTCAGTATTTTTTTTCAGATTTTAACATAATTTTTACAAAAACTATATGAATATTTTTTCAGTCAGTACTTGATTTTTTTCAAGGTTTGATTGTATGCCTTGAAAACTTAATAGTTACAATGAGCTAAAGTACATGTAAAACAAAATGTAACATGGAAATAGTTAATTTTTTTTGTTTTGTAAATATTTTTTGTTTTGTTTTGTTTTCTTTATTTCTTGGACTTCATACAGTCTGTGAGTTGTTTCTGGGAGAGTGCAATCCTCTGGGGTTAGCATCACACTATCAGTGACTGCATATTATGTCTGTTCTTTTGTGACTAAGTTATCTCACTCAGGATGATATTGTCTAGATGCAGCCATTTTCTTAAGAATTAGGTTAAGTCATTGTTTCTGGTGGCTGAGTAGTATTCCACTGTGTATATGTACCACAATTTTTGTATCCATTCATCTTCTGAAGGACATCTGGGTTCCTTCCAGCTTCTGGCTACTATAAATAGAGCCGCTATGAACATTGTGGTGCATATATCTTTGTTGTGTATTAAAGTGTCTCTGGGGTTTTTGCCCAGAAGTGGAATAGCTGGGTCTTCAGGTATTACTATATCCAATTTTCTGAGGTATCGCCAGACTGATTTCCAGACTGGTTGTATTAGCTTGCAACCCCACCAACAGTGGAGAAGTGTTCCTCTTTCTCCGCAGCCTCGCCAGCATCTGCTGTTATCTGAGTTTGGGATCTTGGCCAATCTGACTGGTGTGAGTTGGAATCTCAGGGTTGTTTTGATTTGCATTTCCCTGATGGCTAAATATGTCAAGCACTTCCTCAGATGTTTTTTGGCCATTCGGTGTTCCTCAACTGAAAAGGTTTTGTTTAGCTCTGTACCCCATTTTTTAATAGGGTTATTTGATTCTCTGGTGTCTAGCTTTTTGAGTTCCTTGTACACCTTGGATATTAGGCCTCTATCTGATGTGGTGTTGGTAAAGATTTTTTCCCATTCTGTTGGCTGCCGTTTTGTTTTCTTGATGATTTCCTTAGACTTACAGAAACTTTGCAATCTCATTAAGTCCCATTTGTTAATCTTTGACCTTAGAGCTTGAGCCATTGTTGTTTTGTTCAGGAAATTTTCTCCTGTGCCTATGGGTTCTAAGGTTTTCCTACTTTCTCATCTAATAGTTTCAGAGTATCTGGTTTAATGTGGAGATCTTTGATCCACTTACACTTGAGCTTTGTACAAGGAGATAAGAAAGGGTCTGTTTTCATTCTTTTGCATGCTGAGTGCCAGTTGGACCAGCACCATTTGTTGAATAGGCTGTCCTTTTTACATTGAATGTTTACTGCTCCTTTGTCAAAAATCAGGTTACCATATACATGAGGGCTCATTTCTGGATCTTCTATTCTATTCCATTGATCCACATGCCTATTTCTGTACCAGTACCATGCAATTTTCAGCACAATTGCTTTGTAATATAGCTTGAGGTCAGGGATAGTGATTCCCGCAGATGTTATTTTGTTGTTGAGGATGGATTTAGCTATTCTAGGTCTTTTGTTATTCCATATGAAATTGCACATTGATCTTTCCAATTCCATGAAGAACTGGGTTGGAATTTTGATGGGGATTGCATTGAATCTGTAGATTGCTTTTGGTAGGATGGCCATTTTTAAGATGTGGATTTTTCCAATCCATGAGCATGGGAGATCTTTCCATTTTCTGAGGTCCTCCTCAATTTCTTTCTTTAGAGGTTTGAAGTTCTTGTCATACAGGTCCTTCACTTGCTTAGTTAGAGTCACACCAAGGTATTTCATAGTTTTTGTGATGATTGTGAAGGGCACCTTTTCCCTAATTTCTTTCTCCTTATGTTTGTCCATTGAGTATAGGAAGGCTACTGATTTGTTTGAGTTAATTTTGTATCCAGCCACTTTGCTGAACTTGTTTATCAGCTGTAGGAGTTCTCTGGTGGAATTTTTGGGGTCACTCAAGTACACTAACATGTCATCGGCAAAGAGTGATGTTTTTATCTCTTCCTTTCTGATTTTTATCCCCTTGATCTTCTTTTGCTGTCTAATTGCTCCAGCCAGGACTTGCAGTACTATGTTAAATATGTAGGGGGAGAGTAGGCAGCCTTGTCGAGTCTCTGATTTTAGTGGGATTGCTTCAAGTTTCTCACCATTAAGTTTGATGTTGGCTGTTGGTTTGCTGTATATTGCTTTTATTATGTTTAAGTATGGACTTTGGATTCCTGTTCTTTTCAGGACTTTTAACATGAAGGGGTGTTGGATTTTGTCGAATGGTTTCTCAGTGTTTAGTAAGATGACAATGTGATTTTGGTCTTTGAGTTTGTTTATATGGTGGATAACGTTGATGGATTTCCTTATGTTAAACCATCCCTGCATCCCAGGGATGAAGCCTACTTGGTCATGATGAATGATCGTTTTGATGTGTTCTTGGATTCGGTTTGCAGGGATTTTGTTGAGTATTTTTGCATCAATGTTCATAAGTGAGATTGGTCTGAAGTTCTCTTTCCTTGTAAGGTCTTTGTGTGGTTTAGGTACGAGGGTTATTGTAGCCTCAAAAAATGAGTTGGGTAGCATTCCGTCTGATTCTATATTTTGGAATAGTTTGAAGAGTATTGGTGTTATGTCCGCAATAAATGTCTGATAAAATTATGCACTGAACCCGTCTGGACCTAGGCTTTTTTTGGTTGGAAAGCTTTTGATGACTTCTTCTATTTCTTTAGGTGTTATAGGCTTATTTAGATGGTTTACTTGGTCCTGGTTTAACTTTGGGATCTTGTATCTGTCTAGGAATTCATCCATTTCTTCCAGATTTTCCAATTTTGTGGAGTATAAGTTTTTGTAGTAGGATCTGATGATTTCTTTAATTTCCTCAGTTTCGGTTGTTATGTCTCCACTTTCCTTTCTAATTTTGTTAATTTGTATACTATCTCTTTGCCCTCTAGTTAGTCTGGCTAGGGGTTTATCAATCTTGTTTATTTTCTCAAAGAACCAACTCTTCGTTTTGATGATTTTTTCAATGGTTCTTTTTGTTTCTATTTGGTCTATTTCTGCCCTAATTTTGATTATTTCTTGCCGTCTACTCTTCTTGGGTATATCTGCTTCCTTTTGTTCTAGTGTTTTTAGCTGTGCTGTGAGGTTGCTGATGTAAGCTCTCTCCAGTTTCTTTTTGGAAGCACTTAGGGCTTTGAGTTTTCCTCTCAATACTGCTTTCATTGTATCCCATAGGTTTGGGTATGTTGTGTTTTCGTTTTCGTTGAATACTAGAAAATCCTTAATTTCTTTCTTTATGTCTTCTTTGACCCTGCTATTGTTTAACAGAGCGTTGTTTAGTTTTCATGTGTATGTGGGCTTTTAGTTGTCTTTGTTGTTGTTAAAGACCAGCCGTAGACCATGGTGATCTGAGAGGATGCATGGGAGTATTTCAAACTTCTTATATCTATGGAGGCTTCTTCTGTGTCCAATTATGTGGTCAATTTTCGAGAAGGTGCCATGGGGTGGTGAGAAGAAGGTGTATTCTTTTACTTTAGGTTAATATGTTCTGTGTATATCTATTAATTCTAGTTGGTTCAAAGTCTCTGCTAGTTTTGCAGTGTCCTTGTTCAGTTTCTGTTTCCCTGATCTGTCCATTGGTGACAGTGGGGTATTAAAGTCTCCCACTATTATTGTGTGGGGTGAAATAAATTTTTTGGGCTTTAGTAGAGTTTCCTTTATTAATGTGGGTGATTTTTTATTTGGAGTATATATGTTAAGGATTGAGAGTTCCTCCTGACAGATTTCCCCGGTAATGAGTAAAAAGTGTCCTTCCTTATCTTTCCTGATAAGTTTTGGTTGGAAATTTACTTTATTCGTTATTAGAATAGCCACTCCAGCTTGCTTCTTGGAGCTGTTTGCTTGGAAGGTTTTTTCCCACCCTTTTACTTTGAGATAGTGTCTGTCTCTGTCTCTGAGATGAGTTTTCTCTATGCAGCAAAAGGCTGGATTTTGTTTATGTATCCAGTCTGATAGTCTATGTCTCTTTATCGGGAAATTGAGACTATTTATGTTAAAAGATATCAAGGAATAATTGTTTCTGTTTCCTGCCATTATTGCTTTTTTGGGTTGAGTTGTGTCTGTGTTTTATTCTACTTTCAGTTTTCTTGTTTAGGAGTTTTCTTGTTTTTACTAGGCTGTATTTTCCCTCTCTGTATTGGGTTTTCCACCTATAATTCGTTGTAGTGCTGGGTTTGTGGTCAGATATTGTTTGAATTTTGATTTGTCTTGAAATAGCTTTGTCTCTCCATCCATGGTGATTGATAGTTTTGCTGGGTATAGCAGCTTGGGCTGGCACTTGTGCTCTCTTAAGGAGTGCATGATGTCTGTCCAGGCTCTTCTAGCTTTCATAGTCTCTGTTGAGAAATCGGGTGTGATTCTGATTGGTCTGCCTTTATATGTTAACTGACCTTTTTTCCTTACTGCTTTTAGTATTCTTTCTTTACTTTGCGCACTTGATGTTTTTACTATTATGTGTCGGGAGGTATTTCTTTTCTGGTCCAACCTATTTGGAGTTCTGAAGGCTTTATTTATGCTCGTGGTCATCTCATTCTTGAAGGTAGGGACGTTTTCTTCTATGATTTTGTTGAATATATTTACTGTGCCTTTTATTTGATACTCTTCTCCCTCTTCTAATCCTATTATCCTTAGGTCAGTCTTCTCATTGTGTCATGGATTTCCTGGACATTTTGGGTTAGGAGCTTTTTGTTTTTTGCATCTTCTCTGGCTGTTTTGTCTATGTTTGCAATGTTGTCTTCCGCCCCCGAGATTCTCTCTTCGATCTCTTGTAATCTAATGGAAAAGCTTGCTTCTGTGACTCCTGATTTCTATTTTTCGTGTTCTTACTCTAGGGTTAACTCTTTTAGGGTTTGCTTTATTTTGTCAATTTCTGTTTTAATTTCCCTCTTCCATTGCTTTATTTCTTTGGTTCTGTTTTCCTCTTGTTCTTTGAGTTGTTTGAGTGTTTTTCTTGTTTCTTCTTTAAAAGCTTCTGAATCTTTTTGCTTTTCCTCCCGTTCTTGTTTAAGTATCTCTATCAGCATCTTGAGGTATGATTTCAGGTCTGTGTCTTCTTTTCCTAGAGTGTTTGATATTCCAATGTTTGCTGTTATGGGAGAGCTGGGTTCTGGTGTTGCTAGATTGTCTTGGTTTCCTTGGGATATACTCTTTTTCTTTTCTCTTGCCATTTTGTTGTCAGTGATATGTTCTTGCCTTTCCCTTGTATCTGGTCTGTGTCCCTGGTTCTCCACTGGTCCAGGTGTCAAATGGGCCGAGCCCTGTTTTATGCCTCAGAGTCGTCGGGTGTGAGCAGAAGTTCCAATATTCTGTTTCTGGTTGCTGGATCGGGCAAGGCAGGGCAGGCAAGGTAGGGTGTGCACTTTCCGTGTTCACTCCGCAGAGATCTCTCTGCTCCCCGGCAGCCCAGGTCTCCCAGCCACCTGTTGCTCAGCCTCTATGAGCGGGCGTTCCGGGTGGCAGATGGGCCAGGCTCCTCTCTGCGTCCTGAAGTCGCCTCAGGGTGGAAACAGAAGTTGGAATTTTCTGTTCCCAATCTCTGGATCGGGCAAGGCAGGGTAGGGCATGGTAGGGTGTGCACTTTCCGTGTGCACTCAGTAGAGATCTCTCTGCTCCCCTGCAGCCTCGGTCTCCCACTCACCAGTTACTCAGCCTCTCAAGATAGAAAGTTTTAAATCAAATTTACTCTATGTCTTGAACTGTTGAGTAATCAAGTACCTGGTCAGTTTTGGAAAAAGTTCTATCATGTTCTGAGAAAAAATTTATTTTGCACGTGTGTTTCCTTAAAATATTCTGTTAATATCTGTTAAATGTGTTGGTTTATAAATTCAGCTAACTTCTGTATTTATCACTTCAGTTTTTGTCTTGATGACTTTTCTAAGGCAAGAGTTTGGCGTTGAAGACTCTACTATCTGCATGAGAGGGTCAATATGTGACTTAATTTATAATGGTGTTTCTTTTATTAACTTGGATGTTCTTTCCTTTGGTTCATTGATGCACTGCAATATACTATTGGTAAAAATTTTCCTTAGATAAAGATGTAATTACATTTTTTGTTTCTATAAATTAGTTTTGGTTTGAAACTTATTTTATTAGATACTCAAATTGTAATACCAGCTTGCTTCTTAGATCCATTTAATTGGAGATATTGTTCTATGCATTTACCCCATAGAGAAGGGGTGATTTTTGTCATTGATGACAAACTGTTTCTTGGTGCATCAGAAGAATGGATCCCGATTTTGCAATAATTATGTTAGTTTGTGTAATTTTGTTAGTCTTTGACTTTTTATTGGAAACTTGAGACAATGATATTTCTTGTTGGTGTGGTATATTGTGTGTGTGTGTGTGTGTGTGTGTGTGTGTGAGAGAGAGAGAGAGAGAGAGAGAGAGAGAGAGAGAGAGAGAGAGAGAGAGAGAGAGAGAGAGAGAGAGGCAGACAGAGACAGAGAAAGAAGTAGCTAGTCTAGAGAATTTATTTATTATCTTGGCTTATGTCGTTTTCTCTGGGCACTCCAATAATGGCTTGGTTCATACCACTAAGATCATACATCTTCTCAGTACATAAAGATAGAAGTTTCAGCATTTCCTGTATGGAGAAGCAAGTCTAGAGGTCCCTTAGAGAGCTACTATTCTTCAGTATACAGTGTAAGTTGCAAATATTTGGTTCTAATGCTATTAAGGTAGCCAGAAGACCAATGGTTTTCCAAAAGAAAAAATGTTGAAGGTAAACAAGGAAAAAGCAAAGCTTTCTTTCTTTCATGGCATGTTATGGGCCTTTTAAAGATTATCAACAAAAGTCATACTGTATATTTAGGACAGATCTTCTCAAATAGAATAATCTGATCAAGAAAGTCACTCACAAATGCGAGTCTTTGATTGTCTCCTGATCAGGTTAAGCTGACAGTTAAGATTAATAATTACCCACTGTAGCTTCACCTATCTCAGGACTTCCTTTGAAAATGATACCAGCCTTTTCCAATGGCACCCTTTGAGCTTCCTGAAATGGAGATTACCATCAGCTTATTACTTCTACCTGTGACAAAACAGACAACATGCTGTGTCTTTTGCAAGAAAATGCACCTCTTACAGGGAAGTCATTATCTTATTCAGGATAGCAACCCAGAAGGCTACCACTTGTTTGTTGACTCCTCATGGATTCAAAGCTCTCAAAACTTTAAGAAAAATCTTTAACAGTTATGTATAGCACTACCTGTCTTCTGCAAATTTCAATTTATTTTTAAGTAGCACATGAAACATAAAACTAGGTATTTAATAGGATTCTTTATGATGTATTGTCACAAGACACAAGTATATTTTGTGAATCAGATTAAGCACGTTGATCTCATTAAAGTATTAGTCACTTCTTTATTGATTATTTTCTTACTGCCTGTGCTATTGGTGTGCAATTCAGAAAATCTTTTCATGTGCCATGAAGATTAAAGTAATTCATCATGACTTTCTCTCCTATTCATTTCATACTAGCTGGTTTTCTTTCTTTCTTTTTTTTTTTTTTTTGTCTTCAAAACAAGATTTATTTTTTTTTAACATGAAAATACATGGAAAATACATTGGTCTCTTATCTGTTACAAATAAGACTCAAATTATTAATCATAACAAGAAGTGTTTCTTGAGATATTTCCATCTACACAAAAGACTAACAGCTTATTATTTTTTTTAAAGATTTTAAACATTTTTTGCTTAAAATTATACATTTTTGTCAGTACTGTTTTTTCAGACATTAAAATAAATTTTACATAAAACCATGTGAATATGTTTTTTAGTCAGTACTTGATTTTTTTCAAGGGCTTGACAGTATGCATTGAAAATGTACTAGTTGCAATAAGCGTAAAGTACATGCAAAACAAAACGCAACATGGAAATAGTCAAAGTCTTCTTGTTTTGTGAATATATGTATAGTTTTTGTTTTCTTTATTTCTTGGACTTCATACAGTCTGTGAGTTGTTTCTGGGGGAGTGCAAGCCTCTGGGGTTAGCATCCCACTATCAGTGACTGCATATTATGTCTGTTCTTTTGTGACTGGGTTATCTCACTCAGGATGATCTTCTCTAGCTGGTTTTCTGTTGAGGTCTTTGATTCTTTTGGTTTTTTTTTTTTTTTTTTTCAAGGTGATCTGTATGGATTGGCTTGCATGAAGTCATCTTTTTCTTCATGGAGCCATCACATTTGAGCAGTACCATTTGCTAATATTTTATATTTTATCCTTTTTATATTTTTAAAATTTATTTCCTTTACAAAATATTATTGTAGCTCACAAAATTTGTTACATAATAATATGTGATGAATACACATTTTTTTTTCTTTTTCTTTTCTCTTTTTTCTAAGAAGGACTGAAGCTTCCACATTTTGACCTTCCTTCTTTTTGAGTTTCATAAGGCCTGTGAGTTGTTTCTTGGGTAGTTAGAGCTTCCTGGGGCTAGTATGCAATTGTCAGTGAGTGCACACCATGTGTGTTCTTTTGGGACTGGGTTACCTCACTCAGGATGATATTCTCAAGTTCCAACCATTTGCCTAGGAATTTTGAAAATCATTATTTCTAATAGCTGAGTAGTACTCTGTTGTGCGTTTGTACCACACTTTCTGTATCCATTCTTCTGTTGAAGGATATCTGGGTTCTTTCCAACTTCTGGTTATTATAAATAAGGCTGCTATGAACATGGTGGAATATGTGTCCTTATTATATGTTGCAGCATCTCTGAGGTATATGCCCTGAAGTGGAATATCTGGGTCTTCAGGTAGTACTACGTCCAATTTTCTGAGGAACTGCCAGACTGATTTCCAGAATGGTTGTATCAGTTTACAACCCCACCAACAGTTGAGCATCGTTCCTCTTTCTACACATCTTCACCAGCATCTGTTGTCACCTGAATTTTTTATCTTATTCATTATAACTGGTGTGAGGTGGAATCTTAGGTTTGTTTTGATTAGCATCTTCCTGATGTCTAGCATTTCTTTAAGTGCTTCTCGGTTATTTGGTATTTCCAAGTTGAAAATTCGTTGTTTAGCTCTGTACCCCAATTTTTAATAGGATTGTTTGATTCTCTGAAGTCTAACTTCTTGAATTCTTTGTATATATTGGATATTAGACCTCTATCAGATATGGGATTGGTAAAGATCCTTTTCCAGTCTGTTAGCTGTACTTTTGTTTTCTTGACAGTGTTCTTGGCTACTTCTGGATTCTTTGTCAAAGTCAGTTGTATAGAAGTGTTTTGACTACTTTCTGGTCTGCAATTCAATTCCATTGGTCAACATGTTGAATTTTGTGCTAATAGTATGATGTTTTTACTATTTTAGCTCTGCAGTACAATGTAATATTGGAAATGATGATATCTGAATCAGCTTTCTTATTCTTAATTATTGTTATAGATATCCCAGGATTTTGTATCCCAGTGTGCAATTATACATCATAAATTCTTCCTAGTAATTTTCACTGATCTCTCACCCACTGTCCCATTCTCAAATAATAACTATTTTTCCCCATATGAGGATCAATCTTTGTGATTCCAACTAATTGGGCTGTAATGATTCCAACTAACTGCTTGCCTGGCCCTTTTCCCTCATTGATCTCCAGTGTCCATTACATACTTCTGGAGCCTGGAGAATCAAAATCCATGGCACCTCAGGAATAATGTTCGACTAAACTTTGTACTATGTTCCTATATGATGAAAGATTATAGGAATAATCACACCCTCTAAGGTCTCTCTAAGCATAATAATGATGGTGAGATATTTTTTTTCTCATTTCAAATTCTGTAATTTTGTTATGTGGGGTGTTTCTTTTGATATACAAAAACTTTATATTTGAGAAAATATCAGAATATTAATACTTCACAGTCATAATGGGTCTTCAGTTATTTGAGCCTGACTTTATCTAAATAATTATTAGGTTATAGATAGGTACATTTATATTATTCTGCAGAATTTTGTAAGCCTTAGCATATGATTTCTTGAAAGTTAAATAATTATTTTGGTTACAGATGATTCTTTTGTGATGAGTTTTACAATTTTAATAGCCAGGTATACATGTATATATGAATATAATGTATAAATGTATGAATAATTCTAGACTAAATGCTACAGCCAACTCATTCCAATTATTTTACTTATTGTACAACCTGTACAAAATAATTTATCTATGATAATAATATAAGCATTTTGCCAGGTCATCTCTTTCATAATTAACTAAGTGCTTGACTTATGAATTTGTTTTTAAATAAACCTTTTCTGTTGGATCAATACATAGTGAAGTCAATCACCAGTAAGCCATATAGTGCATTCATTGTTTATTTTGGTAATAATTTAGAGTATTCCATATCAAGAAACAAGAATATGTTTGGCTAAAAAACTGTCAAATGCAAATATTTTCTAATGTTTCTTTCTGAGGAATATATGCATGGATACTTATTTGTGTACATACATGTTAAATATAAATATAATAATGAATTATACACAAGGGTACAAGTCAATGGTAAGGCTACTATGTGGTTCTGAGTTTAATTTCCAATATTAATAATTAAGGCACAAGTAAATAAATGAGGAAATCTACTTCTATCACATTTACACAAAGGAATCCTTTGGACAATCAAGCTATGTTCTGTTCTGAAGCAAAGTCAGTGAACTTGCACATGTTTTTCACTGATTTTTGCTTCCCTTAGCCACACAACCACTTTAAGCTGAATAATGAACACCCTGTCATCCTTTGTAATACAGACTTTGGATTGAAGCCATAGAAATCATCTTAAAAGGTCATCCTGTCCTTTGCTTGACCTCCAAGGCTTATATATTTGAAATTCTATTTTTAAGATTTTCACATTTGCAGTGTTCTAAAGTCTTTTGGGAAGAACCATTTGTATTATCAAAGGCTTCTTTCTGCTCTTCTTGGTTTTGATACTAAAATTAATTTTCTCTATTATAGCTTAAGCAAAACTTGAAAAA
Organism: Micromys minutus; assembly: GCF_963924665.1. Taxonomy (NCBI): domain Eukaryota; kingdom Metazoa; phylum Chordata; class Mammalia; order Rodentia; family Muridae; genus Micromys; species Micromys minutus. The sequence goes on from NC_137973.1 coordinate 10,980,971, forward strand.
CAGTCATCTCTGCTATCTGTGGAATAATTATTATTGTGAAAAATTGTAATAATGTATTTTTTTTACCAGATTTTCTCTGGTCTCTGGAATGAAAACCATTTTAACCCTTCACAGAGTTCTAACCTTGTAGACTTAAACCATTGTTTTGCCTTAAGCTTATTTCTTCTCTCTTAAGTTCTGAGATAAGGAACTAGACACAGTGTGATCTCACCAGTGCTGAATAAAATAGGAGGATTACCTTGCTGTTCTTATTTACTTTGTTCCTATTTATGGGTTTTATAAAGCGCTGAGAGTTGCAGATAAGATGAAAATGGGTGCTCTGATGTTCTTGGTCTCGGGAAATTTTATAATACTATTCATGATGATATGGATACAATTCCCAGAACCTGAATACTTTATATTATAGGTAATTATTTTCTGCCTATCTACAGCATTCTAAATTTCAATTAGATGAGAAATTCTTCAATTCTACTGGTAAAGCCATTATTGCAAAAAGCAAGTTGCTTTAATAGAACAAACTACCTCTGCGTTTTAGCAGAAGGAAAAAAATCTATGCCCAGACCACAAAACAGCAGCATTTTACAGGTATGAACGATAGTAATACAGATTCTGTTGTCCCAAGACGATATACAATTTCTGTACGCCTGTGTAGGTGTGTGTTTGTGTGAGTGTGTGTGTGGGTGGGGGTGTTTTCTTTTTTCTTTTTTACTTAATTATCCTTAATACTTTTCCATCAGTTTTACCTAATACCTATTCTCTGTAATTTTAAGTAGAAGTATTAAAAGTAGAACACACAATTGATACATATCTTCAAGTTAGATTTCTTTTATTGAATCATCTAAAACTGTTTCAATTTCAAAACTTCGTGCTGTTGTTTTCCATATTACCAAAGTTTAAAGTGGAAAATGTACACCCTCCACTTACATATGAATGTGCATATAATACCCATTTTCTATAACAACATTGCACATATAGGAATACTGATCACTTGCATGCCAATAAGCACAGTTTTCTGTCATTAATCTCCAAAAGACGTTGGAATAATCTAGCTTTTCCTTTTTATATTTTAAAATGCATTAGACTTGTCTGCCTTCAGTGTAATTGTTATTTTATAACTTGTTTGGAGGTTGTAACAGGAGAGAAACTGCAGCTGTTTGTATATTATTGACTAAAGATTGGCCCTCCTTTATTCCAAGAAAGTTATCCTCTTCAACCAAGCAGAGCACAGAAGCAGTGAGGATAGAAGAGGAAACCCATTTAACCAACCAGACAAGTTGGATTAAGCCTGGCAACTAGTAGTTAGACAGAAATCACATCGTGGATTGCCTCACATAATTTATCCTATTTGGATTCTCAGTATTACTCTCTTCAGTCTCTTCTCTCCCTTCCACCATCACCTAGATGGTCCAGGTGTTCATTTTATCTTTTTTTTTTTGTTTGTTTCTGCATGAAGAGAATCTGGGGGTGTATTTAAAAAGGTAAAAACTACAAATATTGGACAGTTTTTAGTGTGTATAAGGGCAAATTCACCACAGTTCTTTATGCATCTATTCATCCTTCTTTCTCCAAATTCTGAACATGTTGAATTGGTTTTTAATATTTTTAAAGAAAGAATTTGAATAAGTTTAACCAAGATATGGAATACATAAGTTCAGTCATAAGACCATAAATGTTACCTTGCCGTTGGTGATGTTTATGAATCTGCTTTATGAAAATCTCCATGATAATGTCTGTGCAATGAAATACACAGCTTATTAAAATTACACTCAACTGCATGATTAAGTATCCTTATTTTCAATTTCTGTACCTTGTTTCTTGTCCAGTAAAAGAAAGTAAATCTTGTTCTTAATTCTTGCTTGAGATGGAGGAAAGACTTTATAGTCATAATTCTTTTAAGATGAAGGCCATAGAATTAACACATTTGTAAAGCTTCTCGGACTTTTCTTTTACAGAATGTTTCTTTCTTTTTCATATCTGAGGGGAAGTTAAATAAAACTTTTTGTATTATGATACAAAATATCTGTTCTAGGAAGTGGGTTTTGTGTACCAAGGATTAGTAAAACTTTAATAATTTACTCATTCATTTATTCTCATGAAGATCTACTAACTGTCAGGAATTATTTTGTTATGTGTCCTAGGATAAAAATGAAGAACAATTACATTTCTTTTTTTGTTTGATTTTTAGTTATTTTTTCTCACTTTTAACAAATAGAATTAGTGAATATTTGGACAAATGTTTATTTCAGTTTGTCATAAAAAGCAGAAGAAAGTAACATCATAAAACTTTATTCCAGCTATAGTTCTTGATAAGTCTAATACCTAAAAATAGCCCTGAGGGTAAGACATTTCAGAAGGGATGTGAGTAAGAAGAGGGCAAGATTTAAGAATCTTCCAGATCCTGGCAAATATAGATGTGGATACTTGTAGCCACTCATTAAAGTGAGCATGGGGATCCCAAAAGAGGAGCTAGGGAAAGGACTGAAGGAGCTGAAGGAGTTACATCTCCATAGGAAAAACAACAGAATCAACCAACCAGATCTCTGAGCTCTCCCAGAGTATGCATGGAGGGACCGATGGTTCCAGCTGCATACGTAGTAGAAGATAGCCTTATCTGGCATCAATGGAAGGAGGAGCCTTTGGTTCTGTGAAGACTTGATGCCCCAATGTCGGGAATGCCAGGGAAGTGAGGTGAGAGTGGGTAGGTGGGTGGGAGAGCACCTTCATAGAAGCAGGGGGAGGGAGGATGGGATGGGAAGTTTGCAGAGGGGAAAACTGGAAACGGGACAACATTTGAAAACATCCAACAAACAAAAAAGCATGTGGGGGAACATTGCTCCTGAGCGCTACATTCTTGACAGGATGCTGATTTCAGAAATGTGAGGCATTGCTTGAGAATCTGCATTAAGAGGCAGAAAAGAATACCCGGAATAGGAAGAAGAGATGGGGAAAGGTCTCGGGAATATTACTTTTGAATTATAAATTATTTTTTGAATATAATTGATAATATGTATTTGGATGTTCTGCCAGCATATATGTCTGTGCACCATGTGAGTGTATTTTCTAGAGAGGGCAAAGGAAGACATTTGATCTTCTGGAAGTAGAGCTTTAAATGGTTGTGAGCCACCTTGTGAGAGCTGGAAATGGAACCCCAGTTCCCTGCAAGAGTAGCCAGTGTTTTTTATTCAGTGAGATCCAGCTCTCTGACTGAGGCCATTAGTAATCCTGTAAAATTCAAAAACAGCATTTAAAGTTAACAGTATTTTATTTGAACATTGTAATTTTTCAATGAAGTCCAATAGAATATTCAAATGAACTAAAATATTTTGGGTATCACCTTTATATATTAAGGTTAATAGGTGAAGTACCTTTACATGTAATGCAGCATATCACATAATCTTAATGAAGAGCATCCCTAGTACCCTTCTTACCCTACATTATCTTTTTTATGATTATATTTATCTGTGGTTGATTTTCATATGAAAATATCTTAAAAGAAACTAATTTGGGCAAAGAAACAGAATATCTTATTTTCATGAATTTATTATACTATTTAATTATAATATTTATCATTATTTATTGTTAATATCTCTAATTGATAATATATCAACAATAATTTGAATATATACTTAACAATTTTAAATATTTATGGGGTAATATTTAATGGTTCCACATATATTATTAAATCAGATTACTGCCACTGCTACAAGTTACCTGAGAAAGTAATGATGAATGAAAAGATTTAACTCAAAATTTCAGAGGTTTCAGTCAGTGATCAACTGACTCCCCTTCTGAGGTCCTGTTGTGAAGTAAGGAGATACGTGTGGAGCAAAGCTTTCTATCCCATAGCAGCTCATCATCAAAGAAAGAAAGAAGTAGATATGGTCCCAGTAATAGTTTGAATAGGTCAGATGCCCATAAACTCATGTGTTTAAATTCTTGGCCCATGGAGAATAACAGCATTAGAGAAAGTGTGGTCTTTCTGGAGTAAGTGTGACCTTGTTGGGAAAGGGTGCCGTGGTCTAGGTGGGCTTTGAGTTCTGCTCTGCTCAAGCTCTGCAAATAAATGTCAGTTCTGCTGCCTTCAGAACCTGATAGTCATGGACTCACCTTTTGAAACTTTAAGTAAACCCCCAGCTAAATATTTTCTTTTGTAAGTTTCTTTGGTGTGGAGATTAATGATTAAAACTTATGTTTTTCTATGAATCACTGCTGTGTCACTTTAAATAATTTATTATTTTCTATGCAAAATATTTTAATTGATTCTAAAATAATTTTATACATTCATTTTTTTCCTTCTCTCGACTGCAACATAATCATTGGGAGAGTCCTCACATCATAACTAACATGGCACAAAATGTTATGGTAAATAGAGATTCAGAGACACAGGGCACTTTCTCTCAAACCATGTTTGGCAAATGGTGGTTTCTGGTCCTAGGTGAATGGGAGTGAGAACATTGCCACATTTTGCCATGCATAAATATACACTGTGATCTCAGGGCAAACTTGTTAGAGTGTAGAAATTCATTTTATAGTGAAAGAATTTTGTTAAAAAAAGAAATAGCACCAAGTTTTAGGTTTTCTGATGGCATCTGATCTATATCAAAGGCTGGGATTTCTTGTAATATTTCATTAGGCTTGTCAAAGAGATTTATTCATAAATGAGAATAAATGAGTATGTCAGCATAAGTTATTGTGGTAATTTGTGAAACTGTTAATGAGATATTTTCAGAGCTCATAAATGGGAAGAGCTATGTCAGTAAATTACTGCACAGTGATTTGATTTTGATACAGTGAGTGAGCAGATATTTTATCATAGACGGCACACTGATGCGTCAGTGATCTGAAGATGAACAATTAAATGTTCCGGGGCAAGAGTTTGATGGTATTTAGAGATAGTTAACACTTAACCAAAAAAAAAAAATAAATAAATAAAAGTAAAAAAATAAAAAAAAAACGTGGAGAGAAAAGATGATTACTTTGAAAACATTAAAGATGTTTTGAACATTTTGGCTCATAAATCATAATCATTAACAAGCAAATCAGGAACAAGAATATACAAATATGGAACAAACAATTAGGCAAAAATGAATAAATTTACAAGTGAGCAAAGAAATATTTGGGAGAAGATGGAGGGAGGAAAGAAATGGTGAAAATTTATAATTTCATTGTACTTTTTAAAATTTTAAAAATTACACTAAAATAAAATCATTACATTTAAATATTTCACTTTATGGTACTGGAACAGAGACAGACAGGTTGATCAATGGACTAGAATTGAAGACCCCGAAGTGAACCTACAAACCTATGTTCACTTGATCTTTGACAAAGAAGCTAAAACAATGCAGTGGAAAAAAGTAGCATTTTCAACAAATGGTGCTGGGTCAACTGGTGGTCAGCATATAAAAGAATGTAAATTGATCCATTCTTATCTCCTTGTACAAAGCTCACATACTAAGGGATCAAGGACCTCCGCATAAAACCAGATACACTGAAACTAATAGAAGAGAAAGTGGGGAAGAACCTCAAATATGTGGGCACAGGGGAAATTTTTCAGAACAGAATACCAACATGTCATGGTCTAAGATTAAGAATTCACAAATGAGACCTCATAAATTTGCAAAGCTTTTGTAAGTCAAAAGAAAAAGTCAATAGAACAAAATGGCAACAAACAGATTGGAAAAAAATCTTTACCAATCCTAAACCCGACAGAGAGTTAATATTCAATATATACAATGAACACAAGAAGTTAGACTCTAGATAACCAAATAACCCTATTAAAATGGGGGGCAGAGCTAAACAGAATTATCAACTGAGGAATATAGATTAGCCAAGAAGCAACTAAAAATGTTAAACATCATTAGTCATCAGGGAAATGCAAATCAAAACAACCTTGGGATTTTATCTTACACCTGTAAGAATGACTAAAATAAAAAAACTCAGGTGACAGCAGATTCTGGCGAGGATGTGGAGGAAGAGGAACACCCTCCGATTATTTGTGAGATTGCAAGCTGGTGCGACCACTCTGGAAATTATTCTGGCAGTTCCTCAGAAAATTGGACATTGTACTACCTGACGACCCTGCAATATCACTCCTGAGCATGTACCCAAAAGAAGCTCCAACATATAACTAGGACACATGCCCTGCTATGTTCAAAGCAGCTTTATTTATAATAGCCAGAAGCTGGAAAGAACCCAGATGTCCTTCAATCGAGGAATAGATACAGAAAATGTGATACATTTACACATTGGAGTACTACACAGCTATTAAAAACAATGACTATGAAATTCTTAGGCAAATGGATGGAACTAAAAAATATTATCCTGAGTAAGGTAACCCAAATACAAAAGAATACACATGGTATGCACTCACTGGTAAATGGGAATTAGCCCAAAAGGAATACCCAGGTTTTAGTTCACAGACTACATGATGCTTAATAAGAAGGATGACCAACCTGTAGATGCTTTAGCCCGTCTTAGAAGCAGGAACAAAATACTCCTGGGAGAAAATATGGAGATAAAGTGTGAAGCAGAGACTAGAGGAAAGGCCATCCACAGAATGCCTCACCTGGGGATTCATTGCATATATAATCACCAAACTCAGACAATATTGTGGATGCCAAGAAGTCCATGCTGAGAGGAGCCTGCTATAGCTGCCTCCTGAGAAGCTCTATTAGAGCCTGACAAATAAAGAAACACTTGGTCCCAGCCAACCATTGGATTGAGAATGAGGACTGCAATGGAGGAGGTAGGGAAAGGACTGAAGGAGCTGAAGAGATTTGCAACCCCATAGGAAGAACTGTAATAGGAAGCAAACAGCCCCCACCAGAGTTCCCAGGGAGTAAACCACTACCAAATGACTACACATGGAGAAATCCATGGCTCCAGCTGCATATATAGCAGACAATGGCCTTAGTGAGCATCAATGGGAGGAGAAGCCATTGGGCCAGAAGACTGATATCCCAGTGTTGGGGAATGGCAGGACAGGAAGGTGGAAGAGAATGTGTTGGTGGGTGGTGGAGCACCCTCATAGAAGCATGGGGAGGGGATAGTATAGGGGAATTCTTGAGGGGAAACTAGGGAAAGGGATAACATTTGAAATGTAAATTAAAAAAATATCCAAAAATAAAGAGGCCAAAACTCAAAATAAAAAAATATTTCCCTATAGAAATGTGTGTTGTTCTTTAATGCAGATTCGGCCATAATGTATAAATTACATCCATAAAAAATATATACATTAATAGGGATTCTGCAGAGATAATTACATCATAGTTATTGAAATTTTTCTAAGAAAGTTATTGTATCACTCCTGAGATATGAACTAAGTTAGAACAAGTAAAACATCTATAGACATGCTAACTTGGACAAGCAAAATCTCAGGAGACCTCAGTGCTACACAAAGGAATGTAGGCAATTAAGAAATGCTGAGAGTTGGAGTAACAATTCTCTCTAGGGAGGAAAATGCCGTTTGGCTATTCAATAATAGTGAGCCTTAAAAACATATAAAAATAACATTATACAGAATGACGGGGCTTATTTATATATTTTAGAACAAAAACACACACACAGGCGTGTGTGTGTGTGTGTGTGTGTATAGCAGGTTAGTGGCCACTCGTTTAGAAAACAGCAAAGTTGGGCAAAATAATGTAGTTATAGTCTCAAAAAAATAAAATAATTAAAAAAGTGAATTGTATAAACACTGCAAGCAGGAACTAAATAATGGGCACCTTGGCAGGCACTACAAAGCTCTGTATCAGTGAGGACTAGGACGCATAGACTATATATAGCGTGGGGTAAGCTCTGCCCAAATCAGAGCACTGCCACTGGCAACATTGGCTATGCTAAGATGTTGGGTTCTGGGGCCGGGTGTGAAGTTTCACAGCTGAAATCTTGGAAGACAGTTAGACTGAGCTATTGAATGAAGTCCTCCCTTAAAATCTAACAAGTTAACGACCAAAACCTAAAAAGAGAAGCAGCCAAACACCTGGCCAATGAACTGTGTAGGAGTGACTCCTTAGATCAATGGTTCGCAACCTTCTAATGCTGACCCTTCACCAGTTCCTCATCTTGTCCTAACCCTCAACCATGAAACCATTTTGCTGCTGTTTTATAGTTGGAGTTTTGCTAATTGTAAATTGTAGTATAAATATTTGTGTTTTCCAATGGTCTTATGGGACTCCTTTTGAAGGTTGAGAGCTTCTGCATTAGAATTATGTCATACTGCACTTAATGTCTATAGAATTCTTGTGATTTCTTTAGGAATAATTCTTGAAGATACTTCATCAAGGTTTTCCCAACTCAAAGGCAATACGCAAGTATATACAAAATCCATATGTGGCCTTGAAAACAAAGCATATAAATTGGCCTGCATGATACATTTTAATAAGCATTATCTCATACATTTTTGTTGAACTAAACTTTGTCTCTTAAGTGTACCTGGTTAGAATGGATATTTTTACAAAAACTTACTTGTGCTTTTATTCAACTTAAGTAGGTGACATTTCTGACACAGAACCACAAATATAGAGAGAGCAATTTAAATACTACTCTTTGCTTGTGGAGTGAAAAATTGTACAACCACTATGAAAATCAATGTGGTAGTTTCTCACAAAAGTTGCAATAACCAACTTCTTCAAGTTGGTATATACCCAGATATACCATTCCTGTATATGTACTCAAAGGACACTTTGCCACAAAGACATGCTCAACTATCTTTATAGAAGTTTTATTCATAATATCCAGAAACTGGAAACTGCAAGAAATTTTCACAGCTGAAGTGTGAATAAAGAAAATATGATAATTTACATGATAAATTATTACTCCATTGTTAAAAATAGAAATCAAGAAATTCACATCTAAATGGATGAAACTAGAAACAGATCATTCTGAGCGAGGTAGAGCACCCACCACATCTAGAAAGACAAACATGGCTTTTACTCACTTTTAAGTAATTCTTGGCTGTTATGTAAATGCGTGCTATAAACCACAGTCACAAAACAGTAACTAACTAAGAAGAATATATGAAACACATGACCAGATATCCTTGGGAAGAAGAAATAGAATAAATTTTGCAGGTGGATGGGGCAGGTGGGAATGGAAACATGAGGGACTCTTTGGGAAAGTCAAGGACTTCGGTTAGGATGTAAAATAAGGCAGGAATAACTTCTAATTGACTTTAGACTTAGACAAACATTTCATATGTGCTGTTACTAAAACAAGAAATGTTAATTTCTCATGTCTTAAGACACTGAACCATAAGTATATTGTGATGCCTTTGGAAGTCCGGTTCAGGATTTCTATTTGTAGTTCACTTTGGTTAATTCAGGCATTGAACTGGTCCTTTACAGGAAACTTCATTACCAAATTGCAGAAAAGCAAATGGGAAAGGGCATGGCACCCAGCTTTCAGATCCTGGCTTCATTCCATTTTGACTATGTGTCCTCTAACAAATTACTGTGCCTTCATTTCATCTAAAATTTGTATTGTGCCGACTCTAGAGGATTAAGTGAAACAATATATGCAGCAAATGGTGTATGCTTACCAATATTTGCCCTTCCGGAATGTTAAATGTACTTCATTTTTGACATTTGATATATCCTTGGGAGATGTGAATTAAGTACTTTTCTGCTGTGGGGTTTCAATACACAGATGAAGATGAAGGTCTATAGTAAGAATGAGCATAGTAGATAAACATATCTGTTAGGGGTATGCAGAATATTCACAATAAAAAATAAGAATCATATAGAAAATTCTGTTCTTCAAGGTAATCTCTGTTGACATGCAGAGGAACAAAGCAAGACTTAAATTTTTATTTCTCCCTTGGAAGTAGAATGCTTAAATAATTATCAGCTTCAGAGCTAAATACTACATGCTTGGTGGATTCAAATTGTCCACTGATGTTGAAATTTGCTATTATTATATATAATATGTTCGGTGGTCACATGTTGTTCATGCTGTGGTAATGTAACATTTCTCTAAGAGAGTGACTGAACATCTAATAGTGATAACTTCAGAACACTGCCTCTAGGCAGCTTTTTTAAAATACGCTCCATGGACAAAAACATCATATTATTATAAATTTTGGGTATAAAGTCTCATTTGCAATTATGTTTATCTGCAAGGAAAAAAATCACTGATCATACCCATTCTGCTTTTTATGGTAATATCACTGAAAATAAATAACTGCTAGTAAATAGGACACCTTTAATTTTAGAGTGGTTTTTGGCACACAATTCTCTCAGTCGAAAGCCTAAGAAATTCTCTTATACTAATGCATTGCCCTTTCTATATGACAAGTTGACCACAAAGCTGAGAATTGAATTACCTGATGTACATTTTGTGTTTTTATAGTCCTAAACAAATGTATCGGAAGCTTTAATTTCATTTTATCGAGCATGATTTTACAATGTGTCACCACATATAATCAAATGTTAAAACCTTTGCCCAAATATACTTGCTAATATGGAGGGGTCAAATGACATTGTAAGGATATAAGAAAAAATGTTTGCAGTTCGGCCAGCGTTTGCCAGCAGAGGCTGCTCTTAGGTTAGTGTTTACTTTAAGATTATATTATATCAAGAGCATTAAGTAACTGAAATGAAGTTGCATTATGATACAGTTATGTGGTTGTTAGATTGTTAGACTCTTAGGCATATTGTCCATCTCATCAAAAACTACCTTTTTACCAAGATGTTTCTGGAACAGAACACTATGTGGTATGCATGTTTGAAGTGAAAATGAGAGGCCAGATCTTGGGTCCATATTCTGTCTTAGAGAACCTGAACTAAGGTTGAACTCAAGTTCACCAGCAAGCCAAGTGGCACCTAGCACCAGCTTCCAGGTTACTCCCCAACAAATGTGGGCTTCCATGTTCCAATCCTGCCTCTGGCACCTCACTTCCTATCAACCACCAATCAGAAGGAAAGCAACAGTTAAGTTTATGGTTTGGCTCCCAGCACTAGCCAATTCTTCTAAAGGGCAACAAAATCACATAAGAGTCCCCCAACTTGATGTGTGACACATTAGGAAACCCCTTCCCTGTTTGCATCTTCGCTATAAATGCTTGCTTTGGTTTGCTGGCTTCACCTCCCAGTTCTGCAGCACCACTGACAATGCTGTGGGCCAGGTTTGAGCTTATAAATAAAAGACTCAAGTGTGATTGCGTAAAAATAAGCTCTTTGGTGGTCTTTTGGGTCTGAAAATGCTGAATGGGCACAGCAAAAATAGATTATAAACTATCAATAGGAAAAATTACTAATTTAGAAATTCAGGAAAATCTGAGGTTGATGAAGAAGAATTTACAAGATCACACACTTATTTTAATTATAGTGTTTCATTGATTTGCTTTGAAATTGTAAATCAGTCCACTTACATTTAAACTAATCTAAAAACAGGTAATTATATATTTAGGTGAAATATTTTGTAATATGTGGGTTTTAAATTTTCAAATATAGAGCACACATAAATCTAAGCTATTATATAAAATATACTGTTAAAATAGTTTTTAAAATGTTCCTAGTTCTTTTAAAAAGAAGCATGGAGAATTTGAATCCTCTGTAGTAGTTGAGATATGTAAAATTAATTGAACTAAGTATCCCATTAAAACACTACTTTAACAACCAATTTTATTTTAGAAGTCTTAAAATGTCAGTCAACAATGTGAAATGAAACATTTGTTCTCATTGTTAGCAATATGAAGTTTCACATAAAAGGTATATTGCACTAGTAAGGTTTTCTGCAGTTGTGCCTTTGAAACCAAGGAGGAGTGGATTTTTGTCATCTGTAACAGTGATACACACTTGGAGTAGTCAAATTCTCATGTGAGAGTACAAATTATGTTTGTTATTGACTTTTAATATAGTGGTTGTATTTAAAAGCCATGTACTTTAGCTAGAGGTAAGTTTGTCGATAAAGTACATGCTCAATAGGCAGGAATCCCTAGGTTCAACTACAAATCAGAGCAACAGTGTCATTCTGCCACACCCCAGGAGCTATGGTCTGTTTTCAAGAAAACTAATGGAAAATTTGGCAGTATAGTGGAGAAATAGAAGACATTACATGCTGCTTGCAGATAAGAACACGCACAGCCACACAGTGTAGTGCTCCTTTGAATATGACTAAAATGGAACTACCCTGTGATCCTGATGTCCCATTCTTAGGTAGATACCCGAAGGAATGTGAGCTAGCATTTCCCAGGGATACTTGGATCTTAGTTTTGATTTCTTATTTACAAAAAGGCTGGATATTACTCCAAAGGGTGAGAGACTGGTGAGTGGGAGATCTGAACGGCCGGAGAGCAGAGAGATCTCTGCGGAGTGTGCACGCAGAGCCCACCCTCTGACCTGCCTGATCCCTGGACCAGGAACAGAACTTTGGAACATCTGTTTCCATCCAGCGGCGACTTCAGAGTGCAGAACAGAGCCCGGCCCATCTGCCACCCAAAACGCCAGCCCCTAGGGGTTGAGAAACTGGTGAGTGGAAGATCTGGGTGGCCACGGAGCAGAGAGATCTCTACGGAGTGCACACGCAGGGCGTACCCTCTGACCTGCCTGATCCAGGGACCAGGAACAGAACTTTGGAACCTATGTTTCCACCCAGCGACACTGAGGCATAGAACAGGGATGAGCACATCTGCCACCTGGACCAGTGGAGATCCAGGGACACAGACCAGATACAAGGGAAAGGAAAGAACATATCACTGACAACAAAATGGAAAGCAGAAAGTGAAAGAGTATATCCCAAGGAAACCAAGACAACCTGGCAAAACCAGAACCCAGCTCTCCCATAAAAGCAAACATCAGAATACCAAACACTCCAGGAAAAGAAGACACAGACCGGAAATCATACACATGGAAACTAAACAATGCTCTGTTAAACGATAGCAGGGTCAAAGAAGAAATAAAAAAAGAAATTAAGGATTTTCTAGAATTCAACGAAAATGAAAACACAACATACCCAACACTATGGGATGCAATGAAAGCAGTACTGAGAGGAAAACTCATAGCCCTAAGTGCTTCCAAAAAGAAACTAGAAAGAGCTTACATCAGCAACCTGACAGCACTGCTAAAAGCCCTAGAACAGAAGGAAGCAGATATACCCAAAAAGAGTAGATGGCAAGATATAATCAAAATTAGGGCAGAAAAAGACCAAATAGAATCAAAAAGAACCATTGAAAAAATCAACAAAACCAAGAGTTGGTTCTTTGAGAAAATCGACAAGATTGATAAATGCCTAGCAAGACTAACTAGAGGGCAAAGAGAGAGTATACAAATTAACAACATCAGATAGGAAAGTGGGGACATAACAACTGAAACTGAGGAAATTCAAGAAATCATCAGATCCTACTACAAAAACTTATACTCCACAAAATTGGAAAATCTGGAAGAAATGGACTAATTCCTAGACAGATACAAGATTCCAAAGTTAAACTAGGACCAAGTAAACCATCTAAATAACCATATAACACCTAAAGAAATAGAAGAAGTCATCAAAAGTCTCCCAACCAAAAAAAGCCCAGGTCCAGAAGGGTTCAGTGCAGAATTTTAGCAGATATTTATTGGGGATATAACACCAACACTCTCCAAACTATTCCAAAAGATAGAAACAGATGGAATACTACCTAACTCATTTTTTGAGGCTACAATAACCCTCGTACCTAAACCACACAAAGACCCTACAAGGAAAGAGAACTTCAGACCAATCTCACTTATGAACATTGATGCAAAAATACTCAACAAAATCCTTGCAAACCGATTCCAAGAACACATTAAAACAATCATTCACCATGACCAAGTAGGCTTCATCCCTGGGATGCAGTAATGGTTTAATATAAGGAAATCCATCAATGTAATCCACCATATAAACAAAATCAAAGAACAAAATCACAAGGTCATCTCACTAGATGCTGAGAAAGCATTTGACAATATTCAACACCCCTTTTTTAAAAGTCCTAGAAAGAACAGGAATCCAAGGTCCATAAACATAATAAAAGCAATATACAGAAAACAAACAGCCCACATCAAAATTAACCGTGGGAAACTTGAAGTAATCCTACTAAAATCAGTGACTCCACAAGGCTGCCCACTCTCCCCCTACCTATTCAACATAGTACTGGAAGTCCTGGCTGGAACAATTAGACAGCCAAAGGAGATAAAGGAGATACAAATTGGAAAGGAAGAAATAAAAACATCACTCTTTGCTGATGACATGATAGTGTACTTAAGTGACCCCAAAAATTCCACCAGTGAACACCTACAGCTGATAAACAAGTTCAGCAAAGTGGCTGGATACAAAGTCCTCTCAAACAAATCAGTAGCCTTCCTATACTCAAAGGACAAACATGTGGAGAAAGAAATTAGTGAAAAGGTACCCTTCACAATTGTCACAAATCTATGAAATACCTTGGTGTGACGCTAACTAAGCAAGTGAAGGACCTGTACGACAAAAACTTCAAACCTCTAAAGAAGAAAATTAAGGAGGATCTCAGAAAATGGAAAGATCTCCCATGCTCATGGATTGGAAAGATCAACATTTTGAAAATGGCCATCCTACCAAAAGCAATCTACAGATTCAATGCAATCCCCATCAAAATTACAACCCAGTTCTTCATGGAATTGGAAAGATCAATGTGCAATTTCATATGGAAACCAAGAAACCTCGAATAGCGAAATCCATCCTCAACAACAAGAAAACATCTGTGGGAATCACTATCCCTGACCTCAGCTATATTACAGGGCAATTGTGCTGAAAATTGCATGGTATTGGTACAGAAATAGGCATGTGGATCAATGGAATAGAATAGAAGATCCAGAAATGAGCCCTCATGTATATGGTCACCTGATTTTTGACAAAGGAGCTGTAAACATTTAATGTAAAAAGGACAACCTATTCAACAAATGGTGCTGGTCCAACTGGCACTCAACATGCAAAAGAATTAAAATAGACCCTTTCTTATCTCTTTGTACAAAGCTCAAGTGTAAGTGGATCAAAGATCTCCACATTAAACCAAATACACTGAAACTAATAAATGAGAAAGTAGGGAAAACTTTATAAATATAGGCACAGGAGAAAATTTTCTGAACAAAACAACAATGGCTCAAGCTCTAAGGTCAAAGATTAACAAATGGGACTTAATGAGGTTGCAAAGTTTCTGTAAGGCTAAGGACATTGTCAAGAAAACAAAACGGCAGCTAACAGAATGGGAAAAGTTATATACCAACTCCACATCAGATAGGGGCCTAATATCTAAGGTATACAAAGAACTCAAAAAGCTAGACACCAGAGAATCAAATAACCCTATTAAAATGGGGTACAGAGCTAAACAAATCATTCTCAGTTGAGGAATATCTAATGGCTGAGAAATATCTGAGGAAGTGCTCGACATCCTTAGCCATCAGGGAAATGCAAATCAAAACCACCCTGAGATTCCACCTCACACCAGTCAGATTGGCCAAGATCCAAAACTCAGACTACAACAGATGCTAGCAAGTTTGAGGAGAAAGAGGAACCCTTCTCCACTGTTGGTGGGGCTGCAAACTAATACAACCACTCTGGAAATCAGTCTGGTGATACCTTAAAAAATTGGACATAATACTACCTGAAGACCCAGCTCTTCTACTTCTGGGCATATACCCCCGAGACACCTTAATACACAACAAAGATATATGCACCACAATGTTCATAGCAGCTCTATTTATAATAGCCAGAAGCTGGAAAAAACCCAGATGTCCTTCAGAAGATGAATGGATACAAAAATTGTGGTACATTTACACAATGGAATACTACTCAGCCACCAGAAACAATGACTTAACCAAATTCTTAAGAAAATGGCTGCATCTAGAGAATATCATTCTGAGTGAGATAACCCAGTCACAAAAGAACAGATATAATATGCAGTCACTGATATTGGGATGCTAATCCTAGAGGCTCGCACTGTCCCAGAAACAACTCACAGACTGTATGACGTCCAAGAAATACAGAAAACAAAACAAAACAAAAATCTCTATACAACAAGAAAACTTTGACTATTTCCATGTTACTTTTTTTTTACATGTACTTTATGCTCATTGTAACTATTTAGTTTTCAATGCATACTATCAAACCTTTAAAAAATCAAGTTCTGACTAAAAAAATATATTCATACAGTTTTATGCAATAATTATTTTAAAATCTGAAAAAAGTACTGACAAAAATGTATTGTATAATTTTATGCAAACAATGCTTAAAATCTGTACATTTATCTTTGTTTTGTAAAATTAAGTTGTTAAAAAATAAGGCTGGATATTGAGCTAGTATAAATGCCCATTACCAGATGATCATATTGATAAATAGATATGAAATCACTACATGTATACGCACATGGAGACATAAATTTATATACATGCATGTACACATACTCACAGTGTTTTATAGTCCTTAGGAAGAGTAAAATTGTACCACTTGTAAGGAAATGATTAGAACTGGGATGTATCAGGTAAAGTAAATTAGGATCAGAAAACAAATATTGAATATTTTGTGCAATCTAGACTAAATAAACACGTATGATAGCATAAAAGTCTGATAATGGGCTGATAATTTAATAAGGGACAAGGAAAACCAAATATTACGTATGAAAGTAACATTTCATTCATGTGTCTAAGAATAAATACACACATACACACATACAAAAGCATACATGTGAATATGCTATCTCTCCGATATCAATAATAATCTGTAGTACTAATACTTTCTAAGAAATATTAATACAAATGAATATTTGAAGTAACTATAAGAACTTATAAGAACACACACACACACAAAATCAGTTTAGCACTGAAATATTGTTGTCTTTCAAATATTAATAGGGAAATATGATTATTGTGTATATTTTTTATTATTACGTGTTTTGCTTATTTCTGAGAAAGTCTCACAATCTGGCGCAGGCTGGCTTAGAACTCACAGTTTTGTTCAGGTTGGTCTTGAACCCCTGATCTTTTTACCTCTGTCACCTGATCACAAAGAACAAACATGCACTGGAACTGAAACCCTTTTCTGTGCTTTAATAATGATATGTGGTATTCATACATACATGTAGATAAATAGTTACAGATATAAATAGACTAAAATGTCTTAAAAATAAATTATTGGTTCATCAGAAACATTGACTCAGAAATTATGTTTATATATTTATTCACGTATATATGCAATAATGACTGAAAAGGAGGCTTTAAATTTGATAGGGGCTGGAAAGATGGCTCAGTGGTTAAGAGCACTGACTGCTCTTCCAGAGGTCCTGAGGTCCCAGCAGCCACATACCAGCTCACAAGCATCTGTAATGGTATCTGATGTCCTTTTCTGGTGTGTCTGAAGACAGCTAGTCAAATAAATAAATAAATCTTTTTTTAAAAAAGAAATTTTAATTAATCTTTTCATTTTTTCCATTGATTGAAAGATCTGGCCATAGCTTATACTGTCAGATATTAATAAGAGTCTGTAGCATTTATACTTTCTAAGAAATAGTAATATTGATACAAATGAATATTGGAAGTAACTATAAGATATATCTGAGAGACCAAACCTACTCCATCTTAGGCAGTGTCTATCTTAAAAGGAAGAAAGAAAAACAACAACAAGCAATGCCTGAGGACTTTACCTGCAGCTGTACCCAAGCTTCACACAATTACTAGGAAGGACTCCATGGCTGGTCCTTGGCCATAGTTACTTCCTGGCTAATCAAAGATTGGTCACATTTTTTCAGGTACTTTCAGACCACTTGTGATTGTGCAAGGTCTTTTTCTTCAAAGCACCGACTTGTAGGCTTACCATAGTCATTCAGTTAGATGCTTGCCATGATAGACAACCCCCCCCACACACACACTTGCTTCCATTTCCAATAAAACCTTCTCAAACGAGAGTTCAGGGCTGCTTCACCAAAGTGACCTGTGTGTCCTCAGTGAGTAGGTTTAAACTCCAGTTGGTAAAAAAAAAAAGAGAGGCTGATGTGATTATATCAGAGTCAGCACCTGGCTGGTGGTCTTTTGGGCTCCAAAATGTGGCACAACACAATTTTGTTCCTAACTGCTTCACCAAGTACCTTGTAAATAAAAAATGATAATTAATTATATTTGCTTATTACTGATGGAACTAGAACTATGGCTTTGAGATTAAGAGCTCTCGTTCTTGTAGATGATCAAAGTTTGGTACAATGCAAGTACACCATGCCTTAGAATTATCCATCAGCCCAGTCCCACAGTAATCTGACTACCTCTTCTGATATCATGCACTAGGAACATGCATACATAATGCGTATACATTCATGTAGGAGAAAAAGTCACACACAAAATAAAAATAATCATTAAATATAAAAATAAAACAAATGAGTTTTATGAACATTTTAAGTATGAGTAAGCAGAAGATATGAAAAATCATCAAAACTTGAGAGAGCAAGGCTTGTGCCACAATGCTTTGGACATGTCCTGTAACAATCAGCTTTCCCTAGCGTGGAATAATTTTCTTTGACAAATGACATTTACCTATGATTTTAAATGTAACTTTTAAAAGAAGATCCTAAGTTCAGAATCTCTGCCCAAACCTTCTTTATTGGCTGTGAAGATTGAATCATAACTTCATCAATATTTAGATACCATGTGGCTGACTGAACTAACACAAAAGGTAATAGTAATGTGGAATATTTTATGCATTTAAGTGCTTTGAAATATGAAAATATGTGAAGGACAGAGTATAGATTACACTATTTTTCTTTAATTTGGCATTTTCAAATGTATGCATTAGGAAGTTCATTGATAAGAGCAAGTGAAAAAGTAAAGTGACATTTCCAAGCCATAGGTATCAAGTCTATCTATGAGAAAATGTATTTTAAAACAATTTATATATCTTTTGTAAGGATAAATCTGTTATTTAAAATCAAATATATTGAAGAAGTAAAAACTTTGCCACAAATGGTAGTTTATTAAAAATGTCAATCTTAGTAATGTTTTAGAAGTTCTCTGTTCAAATATCAATTATATACATCTGACTTCTGAAAAATTGAAATCTATCAGTACTGTATGCTTTCTCTATTCCAATGAAACCCTCTATTTAATACTTTTGGTTCATTCTCATTTTCAAGCACATACCTGAAGGACATTGTAAAATGAATGAATTTATTTTCAACCTTAATAAAAGGGTTTTATGACTATTCTAAAATTTTTGTAAGCTTATTATAAAGGCTTTTCCTATGAGAGTTTAATAATTTAACACTGACAAAAAAATGAATGTTTTCTATTAAGGAAGATAATGACATCATTTATTCTTAAAATATCTGAACTATCATTTCATTACTGGTGTAAACAATGTCTCAAATATTTTGGAAGAAAATTTTGATCACTATCAGAATTTCCTCCAAGAAATGAAAATAAAAATATTTAAAGCTTAGCTTCTTTAAATGTATTCTTTACATTTATATGAAATACATGTATTCAAGGATATGTAACTTTAACCCAAGATGTCAGAAAATTTTATATTAATGTAATTTCTGAATTGTTTCTTTTGTTTTCAAAGTAACATTTCTGTTTGTATTTATTTCTCCAGCAAAGGAAGCTCACATATTCAAAATGTCTTATCAAGTCAATAATAAGGATCCAAAAGCTGATATAAAGATTTGGTGTTTGATTAAGAATAAACTTACATTGTGTGTTATTTTCAGTATTAATCTAGTCACTAATGATATTTTTATTATGTAACTTTAACTAGTACACAATTTTATAAAAAGTCCAGTTGAAATTTTGTGTGCGGTTTAAATTTTGTGTGTGTGAAGAGAGACTAAAGCGTCAATGAGAGATAAAGAAAGACAGACAGACAGAGTGATAGACAGACAGACAGATAGAAAGAAAGATGGAAGGACAGATAGGTAGGTATACAGAGAAAGACAGAGACAGATAGAAAAGTGAAATCATTGGGTGTAAAATATCATATAAAAGTCTGTTTTTATTTCTTCATTTCTATATAGAAAGGTAGTTGGAATACATTTAGAATTGTTTTTGTTTATAATTCTAAGTGGCATTCCTGTATGTCTATATTAGCAAATACTTTAATAATAAATTATATGATAATTATAATCTTGAAGGCATTTAATGCACATTTTTTATTTAAACAACTTTATTTTTTAAAAAACAGAGATAAATGTACAGATTTTAAAAGCATTTTTGCACAAAATTATATGAATATATTTTTTGTCAGTACTTGACTTTTTAAAAGTTTTGATAGTGTGCATTAAAATCTTACTTGTTACAATGAACACAAAGTACATGTAAAACTACCGAATATTTCATGGTTCGGATTTATAAAGTAGATTGTATTCTCTAATAAAATGCTAATTCAAAGAAGAAATGTCTTAATTCATATAAATAAAAAATTGTCCTAATTCAATATAATCATTGTTTGTATTTACTCAACTATAAAAATATGTCCTGGAGATACATTAAATAGAAATTTTAATTTTAATTTAATCTTATTGAAATATCTAAAGCGTGTGCTGCTAGCCACTACAGAAAAATAAAATGTGATCACTTTAAAAAATAATCTATTATAGCGAATTGAGCATTGTATTTATTTCAGAAGTGTGGTTGAGTGTTTCCTTGAGGTATAAGTCTTTTCTATGTCATGAAATCCCTTTTTTCCTTCTAAGAACTAATTTTCTTAATAATGTGACCTGTAGAATTGCAATGTTTGGCTTGTATCAGGCTTTAAAATGTGCAACTCTTTATATGATTTTATTTACATTTTCAATATATTTTTATTGAAAAATGTTTTATAAAATATATTATAAGAATGCTTTCTCCTCCCCATAGTTTTTTCTTTTCTTCCTTCTCTATACACTCCTTCTATTCCATGTTTATCCTATTTCTCTCTTCAGAAAATGAACAGACAAATAATAATTTAAAAAGAAAGAAAAGACAAAATACACACAGAAACACAAACACTCACACACACACACACACACACACACACACACACATTCATCATTCAAAACACAAAATCAAAAATCATAATTTTTCATTTACAGAAAAACAAAAATATGACAAAGTATGTGCAAACAAAGCACCAGGAGACAAAGGCTCCCTAAAACACCACTGTCTTTATTTTGTTTTGGCATTCTCCTGATAGGCATGGGGCCTACCTACCTTAATTTGGATTTCCTCACTCAGTGAAACTCGATTAGAAAAACACACTTTTCCTTTGTGAGCAACGGACAATTGGAGGTAGTGCCTTGGTTAATGATGACATACTGTGTTTACTTTCTTCACTCAGCACTGGGGTCCTATCTAGCTTGAACAGGTACATTCCAGAGACAATCTTTATGAATTTATATGTGCATCCCTTCACACACATCAAGTTCCGACCAGGTTAGGCTCGTCCTCTCCCACCGAGGCCAGACACAGCCACCTTGACTGAGCTGCATATATGCTGTCAGGTCCTGGAGGCTTTGACCTAGTCTGTGTTAATTGACTCATTTGGTTTTCCTGTGGAGTACTTCAATCCTTCCACCAAATCTCTTGTAATTGTTCCCTACCTCTCTCTATCCAGTGTTTGGCTGTAGATATTTATATCGTTTTCACTCCAATGATGGATAGAGCCTCTGAGAGGAATGTTATACTAGCCACCTATCTGCAAGCATTACAGAATATTAATAATTTCAGTGTTTGTTCCTTGTTCATTGGATGGGCCAGAATATTGATTACCATTTTTTTCAGTCTCTCTGCTCCATCTCTACATTTCCTAATATACAGGACAAATTATAGGTCAAACATTTTTAGGTGGGTTGATGCAATTATCCCTCAAATGGGGCACCTGCTTGGCTACAGGAGGTGGCCTCTTCAGCATCCATGTTCCTAATATTGGACTTCCCCTATTCTAGGGCTCTGGGACTTCCTAGATATTCCCCACTCCTACCAAGATGCTTTATATTACTTTTGGCTAGTGAAGGGTGCTGTTTCCCTTCTTTCTTCCTCTGCCCATGTTTATTTGTATAAAGCAGGGCTACTGAATTTTTGTTGTTGTTAATTTTATACCCAGTCACATTACTGGTGCTATTTATCAACTGTAAGAGATCTCTGGTAGAATACTAGGTATGTATATCTTTAATATCATCTGTGAATAATAACTCAAATTCTTCTTTTCCAATTTGTATCCCCTTGATCTCCTTTTATCAAATTGCTCTAGCTCAAACTTCAAGTATTATATTGAGTAGGTAGGAAGAAATTTGGCAGGCTTGTTTTGTACCTGAATTTCATGGGATTGCTTCAAGTTTTTATTCCTATGAGATTAGCTATTGGCTTTCTGTATATTGATTTTTTTCATGTTTTGGTATGTGCTTGTAATCTATCAGTCTCTCAATTCATTAATCTCTCAAGTCATTAATGAATGTTAGATATTATCGAATGCTTTTTCAGCATGTACTGAGATGACCATATGATTTTTTTGTTGAGATTGTTTATATAGTGGAATAGGTTGATGGACTTTTGTATATTGAACCATCAACTGCATCCCTGGAATGAAGCCAATTCAATCATGGTGAATGATATTTTTGATGTGTTCTTGGATTTGGCTTGCAAATTTTTCTGAATATTTTTGCATTAATGTTCATAAGTGAAATTTGCCTAGGGTTTGCTTTCTTTGTTCAGTCTTTGTGTCATTTAGATAATCGTTACATCGTGGAATGAATTAGTGTTCCCTCTCTTTCTATTTTGTGGAATAGTTTGAGCAGTATTGGTATTGTTGGTTCTTTAAAAGTCTAGTAGAATTCTTCACTCAAACCATCTGTCCCTGGGTTTTTTTGATTAGGACGGTTTTAATGACAGTTTCAAATTCTTTAGGGGTTATGGGACTATTTAGTTTACTTAGTCTTGATTTAACATTGGTATGTAGTATATGTCTAGAAATTCATACATTTAATTTGATTTTCCAATTTTGTGGAATACAGTCTTTTTCGATTGATTTAGTGAATTTTTTTCAGTTTCTGTTTTTGTATCTCCCTCTTTAGTTTTGATTTTGCTAATTTGGATACTGCCTTAATGCTGTTTTAGTTAGTTTAGCTAACAATTTGTCTATCTTGTTGATTTTCTCAAAGAACCAGCTCTTGATTTTGTTGATTTTTTTATCTGGTTTTTTTTTTTGTTTCTAATTAATTGATTTCAGTCCTGCTGCGCTTGACTGCACCTGTCTGTCTAGTCATCTCCTGTGTTTTATTTTATTTCTTTAAGGGATTTATTTATGTCTTCTTTAAGGTCTTCTACCTGTTTGATTGGGTTTTCCTGCATGTCTTTAATGGAATTACTTATATCCTTTTTTTAAATATTTCTATCATTTTCATCAGATGGAATTTAAGGTCACAGTCTTGTTTTTTAGTTGTCGTAGGATATCCAGGGCTTGCTGTATTAGGAGAGCCAGGTTCTGATGGTGTCATATTGTATTTGCTTCTGTTGATTATGTTCTTAAACTAGCCTTTCCACATGTGGAGTTGTGTGTCTCTGGTTTGAGCAGGCCTCCTGGAAGGCAGGGAGAGTGGTGGGGTGGTGCAGTGTTGTCTGTCCTGAGACCACTGCAAGCATAGGTGAGGACCAGAAGGAAGCTGATAAGATACGATTTTATAAATTATAAAAGCTCAGTTTTGACCTCAAAATCCTTGAAGTCAGGCCCCAACTGCACACAAGACTGAGAGCTATGCATCATGAGAAGAGTATTTGTACTTGTATTAAAGAGTATAAATTTATATGAAACAACTACACAAAACCAGAAAAGCAAGGTAGTATTTATAGATTCTTTTCATTGTTTATTTTTGTTTTGTTTTAGTCTTCCAGGTGTAATAATTCTAGGTCATGTGAGAGGTCGATTTTAAATTTGCTAATAATGGATTCATACTTAATACTGTTTTAGATGCTGGAAATACTTAGAACTTTTACATTGCAATGAGAGATGTAACCCACTTGCGTGGCATTCTCTAATTGCACTCATCATTTTGATCGACACCTGAAATGAATAACCGTCTAACTTGCCTAAGTAAGTAAGTAGTTGATTATAAATATAATTTATACATCTCTTTATGACTATGAGTCATCTCCCCTCTTTTCCAAAGCAAGTATCTTCCAAAATGCATTTTATGACATATCTTTTGAGGTTTGATGCTATAATTATTCTACAGATGGTAGAGGCAGTTTATCCTTATTCCACTATTACTAAACATACTTGAATTGTCTTTTTTATAGGTCAGTCATGTTCTTAGGCCCTCTGTTCTCCTATTACTATTGTTTAGTGCATAAATTTCTTTTTGTACATTATTTCTTTGATATTTTATATATTAAC
Organism: Micromys minutus; assembly: GCF_963924665.1. NCBI lineage: Eukaryota > Metazoa > Chordata > Mammalia > Rodentia > Muridae > Micromys > Micromys minutus. Next base: position 11,005,304 of record NC_137973.1, read on the forward strand.
GTTTTAAATGTTATGCCCTTTCCCTGTTCCCAACTCTTCCACTCCCATCCTCCCTTTCCCTGCTTCTATGAGGAGTTTCTCCCTCCTTCCAACCCACCCATTCTCACATCACCACCCTGGAATTACCCTACACTGGGGAAACAAGCCTTCACAGGACCAAGGGTTTCTCTTTTTATTGGTGCCAGACAATGCCATCCTCTGCTACATATGCAACTGGACCCACGGGTCCCTTCATGCTTAACCATTTGGTGGTGGTTTAGTCCCTGGAAGCTCTGGAGGGTCTGGTTGGTTGATATTATTGTCCTTCCTATAATCTGACAAACACTCCTCCCAGATCTCACTGTTGGCTTTAGGTCTCTTTGAAACATCTATGAAGGTACTTCTATATTCATAATTTTAACTTTTTCTGTCTGTATATTGAATTTTGAATGTTAGCAACAGAATCAGAGAATGAGTATTTTTATATAACACAGTCTGTTCTACAAAACAGCAAAAACTACAAACAATAATATTTCTTAAAGTACCTACAAGGGTAAATGAAGAGACCTATCCTTTAAAGTTCAACTGTGTGCTTATATCTTTCATGTATAATGTGGAAGCAAGTTACACATTATACACTCCACAGAAGTCTGTAAGTAATTGACGTGCAAGGAACATGAACACATCTAATGTGCTCTTAACTATAAAGGCACATGCTTCTTGATACAGTATTATTCTAATTATGTTTTTTAATGTAGAAGGGGGTTTGAAGCTCATACAGATTTTGCAAATTCAGATGGTGACATTTTATTCAGTTTCACTGTGAGCTTGTACCAGTGCCTGATGCTAACGTGTTCTTCCATTGTATCTTGGGAATTTCAATTACTTTGTAATTTTGATTAACACAGATTACTTTAAATTTAAATTCATTTTAACTGATACGTGGAAACAAAACTGTACACTCTAATGACAAGATGAAGGAGGTGGAAAAATTCTTAGGATTTTCAGGCATATAAGACATTCCTTATGGGATAAGGCTTTTAGGCAAACAGCCACTAGGAAACATGTTGACACCAGCTTGGAGTTCAACGGCACACAGGTGATTGGCAATCAGGCAGCATGATAGTAGGCCTACAGGCTTACAGACAAACACATTGTCAGGTTGGCAAAGGTGGGATAATGGGTCAGGCTTCTGACCTCAAGGCCATGTTTCTGTAAAACACAAAGTTGGCAGTTTGCCAAACACAATTACATAGCACATTACATTTAATTTTTAATTTTCAGCCACCAGACACATTGTTCCAGCCATGTTTATTTAGACATACGACATCCTTAGGTAGTTCTTGTTGACCTGGAACTTGCTAGCTGGCTGACATCAGATTCACAAGTGTTCACCCATTTCTGGAGACAAGTGCTGGGATCCAAGGCCTGCCTCATGTCTTCCTCAATTAGAGGTTTTATATAGCTCAGAAACACCTGTCAAAAGATTGTTGTCAGGTACTTCCTCTGTAAATGAGCAGTCGAGACAATGCTCTACAGACACACTCCCAGGCCAATCTGAGCTGATCAATCCTTAGTGAGTGACTCTCCCTTCATGGTAAATCTGCTCTGTGTCAACTTGGTAATTAAAGCTTACTGGGGCACATGAGACACAAATGATACATTTTCACTACTGAAAAGTCAGCCAGTGAAAAGGAAATTTACAAAGTAAAGTTCCAGTATTTTCACAGGGTAAGTTTTGCAGTGATAAGTAAAACTAAGAATGGAATCAATTACATTGGTTCAGAGTTTTTTTCAACAATAAAATCCAGACATTCTGTAGGCATCCTCTTTAAGTGCCTGACAAGAAGCAATATCTAAAGTCAACTCATTAAATACCTTTAAATTTATATTTTGTATGTATTCTGCTAATATTTTGAAAGTATTCTGCACTATATTTGCAAGAAGTAAAATTTGAATCAATGGATTTTATGTGCAAGTGGAAATTAATTTGAGATCTAAAGGACAAGTTCATTTTATTCTGGGTACACAAGTTATTTGAGAATGTTAATAAGGTTTATAATAAAATAGCTGGCACAGAATACAAAAATTGAGGCTTAAAAAGATTACATGTTTTTTTCTTTGATGGTATATCTTTTGTTCACCTGAATGCCTTCTAACAAACACAATTCTCTCTACTTTCTCTTTAAATCACTGAGCCTGATTAAAAATTGGGTTTCTTTGCCTCATATGCAGGCGATTGTAGACATTTTGATACTAGAATAATAAGGCAGGAAATTCTTTTTGACATGTGATATGTGTTCAAATGTTGGAGGATGAGGAGATTTAAAAATGAAAATCATAACGCATGTTTATCATAAGATTGAGTGTTTGGCCCTGTTTGGGTGAAGGATTAAACAAATTTGTGAAAAATAGTATGAAGATGGAAAACTCTTCCTAAACAACTTAGAATATTGTACATATATCATATATATGCACTGAACAGTCAAAAATCAAATTAATTATACATTTAAATAGCAAATAACCACACAATACATGTTAGAAAAATGGTAAGCAAGTCAAGTGCAAGCCATGAGATAAGTTTTGCAGTGATAAGCAGAAATAAGAATAGAATCAATCCCATTGGTCCAGAAGTTTTTTCAACAATACAATCAAGGTATTCTGTGAGCACCTTTCTTAGTGCCTGACAATGATAGCACGAGAACAGTTCATGGACAAGATCTAATGTCATAAAATGCATTTGAGGATATATTATGTATGTTAATAACAGTGATAACAATAATAGTAACTGGAAGGTATTAGGGACAGTATCTTCTTTAGCCCATATTGGTCTTCATTTCATAAATCTGCTAAATAAAACCTTGAACTCTTTATAAGCATAACCTTAAGTGCTGAGAAATATGTGTGTTTCCATGACCACCAAGAAGTAATTTTAAATAATCAATTCTAACTTAATATAATTATAATTGTAAATTGAGTTTGGAATCAGTTATAGTTAATCACAAATTACTTTACTACTATTTGAGCAATTACCAAAAGCCTTTTATCAAATAAATTATAAATAAATGTAAATAAAAAATAAGCAGTTGTTTATAAATCAGTATACTATATCACTAACAAAATTCTTGTTAGATGTATCAAGATAATGAAAAAACAACTTACAGTAATTTTAGAAATAATTATCATTAAATTAATTGAGTTTCATTATTATGCCAAGAAGTCATCTATGCTACTTTAGCCTTAAATAATTTGGTTCTATGATATCAGAGTCCTTTTTATTAGCATAGTTTTGCTAAATACCTTGTTGCACATGTAAATAACAGAATGAGTAAAAATTAATCTCAGAACAATATATTTTATTTAGAGTTATTAACAAGCATGCATCACTAAGTCTGGGATGTTTGTATTTCCATTCCTAAAATAAAAATAATAGCTGATGTTCTCTTGCGTATAGTATGTTATAAATAAAACCTGAGATAAATTTATGAATACTTTGTTATTAAGACTGGATTAGAAACTGTCATTTATGTAGAAGAATAGAAGGCAGTTTATACAGAAGGAGGGACCCATCCTCCCTGAGGATGGGAACTTTTAGAGGGAGCCCTGAGGGCTTAAATAGAACTCTCAGAATTGGCAGTTTGGATGAACATCAAAATGCTATCATATTGCTACTTGAGCCTTAGGCAGCATCTAATGACTTTTTTTTGGGAGATGTGAGCAATTATCTATTCACTTCCAAAAGCACCAACAATAAATTGGGAAATAATTCTACCCACTCTTAGCTCACTGAGATTAAGTACAGGATCAATAGAACTACATCTTTGAGAAGCCTAACATCAGTTATACCTCATGAAGCTCACATGCCTAGGATGTTTTAGACAAAGGACATCTTGGCAGACAAAATAATTCTTCTTCTTAGGAATTGTTACAATGTGAATCTTGAGGAGAAGCCTTGTAAATCTTGTAAATAATAGGAGAATCCTAAGCCCAATAAATATCATTACATCTCGAGTCATAAGAAACTCCTGGTATCTTCACCAGGAGGGATTGCTTCAACTGAAAGAAAAGAGCTACACACCGTGTGTGACTTCTGAAATTTGCCAAAGAAAAGCCACATCCATCATTTTTGTCTAAATTTAAATTACACTCAATTAAGTAGTAAATACTGATCGAGAGATAGACTTTGTAAGGAATCATTACTCAGGATTCCTCAACTAAGAATCACTGTAAAACACATAATGAAGGGGTTTATAACTACAAACCTATAGGCCATCATACTTTCACATGAGTCTTTATTATTTTCCAAGAACTAAAATTTCCAGCATTTTTAGCAAGATACCTGGTTCATGAGCAGGTGGGGCTTACAGCTTAAATTGGGGCATTACACAGTAAGTCGGTATATGTGAGTGGTAGTAACATCATGAGAGGTAAGTCTGAGAAGTTAATTGAGTTCCTTAATTGCTTTATCCAATAACACTTAGAAGAGCCAGAGCAACAGGTTTTTCACTGGAGAGGCATATAGATAAATCTTCTGTATCTTCATGAAAAATTGGCTAGATCAGTATTACGCAGCTACAGCAAAAATTTCCATGAAATAAGCACATGCCTCTCTATGGGCTGCTTTCTTAACCACCATAATACAAATCCTTTTACTTCTTCTCTCCATAGCAAACATCTGTCCTCCAAAATGCAGTGTCTTCTGGCTGCTGTGCTGCTGGAAGCCCAGTGTTCATCTTTCACTGTCCTCCACAGAGCGTGCCTCAGGACTGTAGGCAGGTAATCATCCCTGCAATGATGAATGTACTGAGCTGCACTTTCAATTCCTTGTACTCTGTTTAAGAATGCTTCTAGCTATACCCATTTGTTTAATTATACAATGAAACATTTATTAACTACTGATTGTCAGAGACTTGCAAATCTTCCTTAGGAATAGAATAAAGAGAAGAGAAATAGGGTCCTGGGTCACAAAAAGTTGATCTATCGTTTGCTGCCTTTATAAATTAATCACAATTTCTTTGTGTATATGCTTTTTTGGGGGGATTAAGAACACTGATTTTTGTGATTAACAAGTTTAGTTTTCAAAATCACATAGCCTTGACATTCACAAGCATATTTAATGGCACCTAGGACTTTCTATCTCAAATAACTTTGTTTCCCATTTTTTATGCATAAAGGTTAAGGTTGTTAATTGCGATATTTTCCCATAAAATTTGGTGATGTGAGTCATCAATCAAAAGTTGCCCATAGAACTCACTGATTGACCATGTGTTTGTGATCCTATCAGACTTGGACTTCCTGGTATATAATTTATGCTTGCCCTGAGACTGTAGATATGTAGATTCATAGACCAGAATGCCATGCCGTGGCCTGTATAGCTTTAGGGCTGACCTTTCTGGAGTGACTGAAAGGGGAAACCACAGGCACACACAGAAAAGCTGGGATTGGGTAGGACATGCACTATAATGGAGACCCACTAACAGTGCAAATACTGGGGATGTTATTGTACATAGAAAAACAATGAAGCAGCTGAACAAGGAGATGGACTAGCCAGTATTTGTGGGGAGACTCTGTAGGTGAGTTGTCTCAGAATGCTGTCAGCTGCGAGGAGGAAGCTGTGGTTGGTTGACACTTTCTGCACAGACTGTCACCCTTTGTACTTACAAAAGAGGGAGCCCTTGATATTTTCCTAAGACTGTGCAAGAAAGGTTTTACTAAAACTGAATTTAATAAAATATCTCAAAAACCAAAAGGCTAATATGCTTTCTGTAGGTGCAAATAGTTATGTGAAACATTCACTTAATTCAGTTAATACGACATAATTCAGAGGTGATGTTATTAGAAGCTTGCTTTCCTCTATGGGAGCTTGGATAGTATCTTCACCTCCACCAATCTACTGTTAAGTAAATCTTAAGATTACATCTAAAGACTTAAAAAATCAAGTTGTAGACAGCTTGAGAAGTGTCAACTGTCAATCAAGATTAGCAAGAAAGATACTATTTCTGGCATTTTTCTACTCTTTCTTTCTACAGTACTAAGAGGAACACATAAATACTTATTTAGATTGTTTAGCTTATTGTAATGGCCAAGTCAAATACTCTGGGAAAACAGTTAGATTCATGAAAAAGATGTTGATTCATAAGTGTATTCCAGTCAGTGCTTGTTTCTTGAGTGTTACTAAGTAGTCATTTACAACCTTGAGAGCTAAATTCATCGGAAAGATTCCAATCCTGGCACACAAACTATAAAACCAACATTAGCACTTGACTGTCTTTATTCTTTGTTGATATATAAAATCTTGGTCTTGTATTCTGTGTCTTGCAGATTGAAATATAGTACTATATCATTTTATGAAAAGAAACTGAAAGCTATAACATATATGATTTCTACATGTCAATTTCTTTCTATTCTTAAGGGCAGCGGAAGCAAATTATATTCAGAGTTCCAACCCCATGTACATAGATTTTATAGTAAATATAACTTTGGACATAGAAAAGAACCTGCTTTATAAGACTACTTTGTAATTGCTTTTATTGTCTGAACTTCCTTTGATCGAGCCTCATTGTTTGTGTTACTATGAGTCTTTCCCAAGCCTCCTTCTACTACTTCAGCTATTTAACCTTCACCAGATCCATTTCCTTTGCATTTTGATAGACAAATTTATATTACTGAGTCAAGATTATATAACTTCAAAAACTTAAAATGCTACACAGACTATATTGGATGCTTGATGACATGAATTAATATTTGGCCAGTACTTCAAATCAATTTTGATTATTTAAGATTATTTATATAAATACTGCTGATAAAATTATGCATTGATATACAAATAAAATAGAGAACTTAAACTTAACATTTTACTTACAAACATCTCTTGAAGTCAGATATAAGTGTATTATATGCTTCAGAGATAAAATGGAAAATTTAATAGTATTTATATACGCATATGTTTATAATAGCTTTCGTTGTGATGAAGTGTAAACCATCAGTCATGGAGTCTATTCAGCTAAATTCACAATATTTGTGAGAGTCACAAAGATTACTGATATCCAATACTTGTTGTCTGTTGCAAGTGTCTTTCTGCCCTAAATTCTTTCCTGTTTTCATCTTTCACTTAGGCATTCATAAATTATGTCCTCCACTCATAGGTTTGTGTCCCCCATGAAACCTTTAAATGAAATAAAGAGGACAGCTAAATTTTTAAGGAGGCCCCAGGTGACAACTTTTGTGAATATGTGCTACTTCTTGAGCCAAATTTGTTTCTACCTCTATTGGTTAGAAAAAATAGAAGAATAACTTTAGACTTCAAGATGATGGATTTTCTTTCAGAACAATAAGGAGAGATTCTGCTGCCAAGAGGAAATAAAGACCCAAAAAGAAGCTCATTGGATAGCACATAGGCTTCACATTTAAATTTTAAACAGTTAAATGGGTCTTGAGAACAATACAGAGAGAGCTGATGGATAGTGCTACCTCCATTGGATAGTCAAGATTTTACAATATGTCACAGTAGATATTTAATGGCCTTTTACTATAAGCAATGTACTTATTTTCAGAGTAATAATAAATGACAAGACTGATACTTTTTTCCTTTTCAGCTTAGAAGATACTAAAGTATTTTTGGAATTGTGTTGTCTCAGTCTGTAAAATACAAACATGAGACAATGAGTTTTATCTCCAGAAACCATATACTCAAAGTTGGCCTCCATCTTAGTGCTGGAAAGATGTATTCCTTGGGCCACACTGGCTGTTCCATCTCTCCCACCTGACCAGTTCATCCCTCCCACCTGACCAGTTCTAGGCCAGTGGCAGATCATGTGATCCTCTGTCTGGAAAATAAAACAAAACAAAATTTGTAAATACTTCTTGAGAAACATAATGCATGACAATCATGGTTGTCCCCTGGACCCCCACCTTACACACAATCATTTGCATACAAGTGCTCCATGTGTACGTACAAGGTGTTTTAAATATAAACATACAATAAAATTTAAACCTTTCAAAAATCCCCTGAAATGTTGGAGTCATCTTACAATTGCAGTCCTGTTGCATACAACACTGGTATTTCTGATGGCCCTGCTGTTTTCAGCTGGAATCATTTCTACAGCCTGCCTGTCCTGTTTTCTTTACAGGAAAATCTGATTATGGAAAGACCTTGATGGTAATCTTGGAAATGTTTTCTGCGATGAAATATTTTGCTACTTGTCATTTACCAGAGTATGTACTAAGTTGCATACTTGTCGTCAAATTATTTTTATTCTTACTTTATTACTGATATCATCTAAGTGAAACCTAACCTTAAATGATTAAAATTTTAGTGTCAGCTAAATACTTTAAACTCAAAAAGGTAAACTGTGGTCATTCTTAGCCTAAAATACTGACTTAGCACACTACCCTGTTTCATCATATTCGTGCACACAAAGTGAATAGTTGTAATTTTATGATCCCTATAGAAATTGTTATAAAATTAGCATTAGAAATACAGATTTTTTGCAAATTCCATATAACTGAATGTTAATTACATTTTAAATAACTAGTTTCTTCAATTTTGTTTCATTATGGAGTATCAATTTGCTTCTTTTCTTTCATACCTACTACTGTTAAAGGTATTATGATTCCCTAACCACCGATTATTATGACAAAGCACTTTCAGATACTACTATTTATCTGTCTAAACCTTGAGTACTGGTTCTTCCAACTCTCATTTTGTAGAACTATGTCTCTGTGTATCTGATCATAAAATCTATTCTATTTTTCTGTGATAAGAGCCAGAGAGGTGTTAGGAAGACAAAGACAGGCTTGCAAGTGGATGTGATCAGTAAGTAATACAGAGGTGTATCAACTGTGAAATACTTGGGTGGACTTGGTAATACCTTTCTACTTATGACTCCTTTACTAAATTAACTAATACAAAGTTGTTGAGATTTTACATCCTGTCCACCATTACTTCTTTCACTAAGAAATACTTAAAAATCTGATTAAAATCCCCAATAGTAGAAGCTTATTCCTTTTACATGTTTATGTTTTATGGAGGCAGCATCTGAAACATACGCTCGATTTCTTTTGGGATATTTTCTTCAAAGCATTGGTTTAAGTATTTAAGGTAGTTCATTCTCTCAGGAAAACAAACAAACATAAAAGGCCAACCCTCCAGTGTGACCCTGTTGGAAGAAGGTGTCACCACTGGTAGTAGAGAGCTGCACATAGAAAAACTTAAAAAGACTCCCACTTCTCTTTCATATACTCTCAATCACAGGATGATTTTATACTTCTTCATGCAAAGTATAATTTTGCCTCATCTACTGGACATGTATCTTCTTAACAAATTAATTACATATTTGCTAAGTAAAGCTGCAAACTTTTACAGATGCTTAAGTTGTAGATCTTTGTCTACAATCATCATCAAAGTTCACTTCAATATTCAAAACGTTTTTTCAAATTGAACTCATTTTTCTTATTTGAAATAATTTTCTTCCATACATTTTCCATATTAAAGAAATCATAAACATGATACTATAAAAAAGTATTTTTTAAAGTATTTGTTGTTTTTCTTTTATCAGAGACAGTTTCTTCCACCAGAACCAGCTCACCAAATGTATTATTTTTAAATAAAGAGGTATATATGTGAATGATAACAGAAACTTTGAAAAATACTTAAATATAATAGATAAAACCCTTTTTATTACCCAGGCATTTATATCATAGAAAATATATACATGCCTGGAAGTAAATATGGATCAGCTGATTTTTTTAGTGCAAGGTAAGTTTATATTAGTTTTTGTTTCAGTTATTTGAATGTAATAATAATACTTATATCATATTTATAATGTAATAAAAATTAAATATGTGGTTGCTAGCACGGCCTGATGGTGATCAGACCTGGTCTGATAATGAGCAGGCCTGATGTATTAGCCGTTTTACTCATAGTCTTACCTCTTTATAAAAGATAAATACGCCAACCACACACATAGAGAAAATGTAATCACTTAATCATGTAAGAGAAGAATAAAATGACAGTATTTTAAGAGAGTGTGGCAATGAGAAGATATTTACTTTTAATCCTGGAACAGGCTACGTAGCAAGCTGCAGGGCTGCAAAGACAACCTAATTGTAGAAAAACAAAATAAATACATAAATCAATATTTTATTTAGATATAAAATCCATGGAGATTAAATATATATGAATTGAATCGTCTTGAAAACAATCACTTTACAGCTATGATAGGAGCAATAATTTTAATCCTTCCGCTGTTTTATGGACTGGCTTTGGTGAGGGTAGCCTTGTAACTTACTATGTTGGCATTGTAAATGTATACAAAGTTTTCATTAGAGACAATCATATTATGCATACCAGGACGCATAGGGTACATATGTGATATATCTGCATCACCAATTCTTATTAAATAATTCAACAGAAATAGGAAGTTCTAAATATTAAGCTATTCATTGTGAAATTACATAGAACTAGAAATTGATATTAAAAGTAGCCAAAATATGTAAAGTTAAAAGTCATTAATAAAGAGTGCTGCCATGAGTAAGCAAACAGGGAAATAATTTGATTATAAAGAATAGAATATGAAAGCTATATGGTCTAGTAGCATAGATAGGCATACAATATGATCCTCATGTGCAATTTATAAGCTCTATAAGTATAATGTAAGTACAAATTATATATTTTCTTTTTTCTTACATTGAACTAAACTGATTCTTTTTTTGAACAACTTTATTTTAAAAAACAAAAATAAATGTACAAATTTTAAGCATTTTTGCATAAAAGTATACGAATACATTTTTGTCAGTGCTCGGCTCTCTTTTGTTTTGCTTTTTTTTTTTTTTTTTTTTTGTTTTTTTTTTTGTTTTTTTCAAAGGTTTGGTAATGTATATTAAGGTCTTATCAGTTACAATGAGAGTAAAGCACATGAAAAACAGGATGTAACCCAAATTTAGTTAAAGTTTTCTTGGTGTGTAAGGATGAAGCATAACGGCTTTTTCTCTTTCTTTTTTATTTCTTGGACTTCATACAGTCTGTGAGTTGTTTCTGGGGGAGTGCGAGCCTCTGGGGTTAGCATCCCACTATCAGTGACTGCATATTATGTATTTTCTTTTGTGACTGGGTTATTTCACTCAGGATGATATTCTCTAGATGCAGCCATTTTCTTAAGAATTTCGTTAAGTCATTGTTTCTGATAGCTGAGTAGTATATATATATATATATATATATATATATATATATATATATATATCCATTGTATAACTATACCACAAATTTTGTATTCATTCATCTACTGAAGGACATCTGGGCTCATTCCAGCTTCTGGCTATTATAAATAGGGCAGCTATGAACATTATAGTGCATGTGTCTTTGTTGTATGTTTGAGCAACTCTGGGGTATATGCCCAAAAGTAGAATAACTGGGTCTTCAGGTAGTACTAAGTCCAAATTTCTGAGGAACCACCAGACTGATTTCTGGAGTGGTTGTACCAGTTTACCACACACCAACAGTAGAGAAGTGTTCTGCTTTCTCTGCATCCTCATCAGCATCTCCTATCATCTAAATTTTAGATCTTAGCCATTCTGGTTGGTGTGAGGTGGAATCTCAGGGTTGCTTTGGTTTGCATTTCCCTGATGACTAAATGATGTTGAGCACTTCCTTATATGCTTCTCAGCCATTCGATATTCCTCAACTGAGAACGTTTTGTTTAGCTCTGTACCCTGTTTTTTAATAGAATTGTTTGATTCTCTGGTATCTAACTTCTTGAGTTCTTTGTATACCTTGGATATTAGGCCTCTATCAGATGTGGGGTTTGTAAAGATCTTTTCCCAATCTGTTGGCTGCCGTTTTCTTTTCTTGATAGTCTCCTTAGCCTTACAGAAACTTTGCAATCTCATTAAGTCCCATTTGTCAATCTTTGACCTTAGAGCTCGAGTCATTAATGGTCTGTTCAGGAAATTTTCTCCTGTGCCTATGTGCTCTGAGGTTTTTCCCTACTTTCTCTTCTAATAATTTTAGTGTACGTGGTTTAATGTGGAGATCTTTGATCCACTTGTACTTGATCTTTGTACAGGAGATAAAAAAGGGTCTATTTTCATTCTTCTGCATGCTGAGTGCCAGTTGGACCAACACCATTTGTTGAATTGGCTGTCCTTTTTCCATTGAATGTTTATAGCTCCTTTTTAAAAAAATCAATTGACCATATGTGTGATGGCTCATTTCTGGATCTTCTATTTTATTTCATTGATCAACGTGCTTATTTCTGTACCAGTACCATGCAGTTTTTAACAAAATTTCATTGTAATGTATCTTGAGGTCAGGAACCGTGATTCCTGCAGATATTTTCTTGTTGTTGAGGATGGATTTTGCTATTCCAGGTCTTTTGTCATTCCAGATGAAATTGCACATTGCTCTTTCCACCTCTATGAAGATTTGGGTTGGAATTGTTATGGGGATTGCATTGAATCTGTAGATTGCTTTTGGTAAGATGGACATTTTTACAATATTGATCCTTCCAATCCATGAGTATGGGAAATCTTTCTATTTTCTGAGATCTTCCTCAATTTCCTTCTTTAGAGATTTGAACAAATTACATAATTTTTGAGAGATGACATTTTAAAAGTAAAATGAGAGGTAGTTAATAACACATTTTGTTTTATGATATAATTCTATTATCTTTGTTGTTGTTGTTAATTATTATATTTCTAATCCTTGATATTTTATTAATCAGATTATTCAGTTTTGATTTTGTCCTAAATTTCCCATTTTATACATATCTATTACTTACATTTAGAATAATCATTTTCTCAATGTAACAACAGTGTCTTGCAAGATTAGATGTTTTGGAAAAGACTTACACAAGTATTCAAGAAAAAAAATAACTTGCCTTATAACTGTTAGAACTGGTAACTTATGGTTTGTTATGCAGTAAAATTCGTATAAAATTGTAGAATACAGTCCTGCCTCTTTATATTTTATCTTAGTTTTTATTACATTGATTGGTGGGTCATGCATGTGGATCAGCATGTACCAGGACACACAAAGCAGTCAGAAGACATCTTGCATTAGTTACTTCTTTCAAATTCAATTCATCATGATGGCAGAAATCACCCTTATGTACTGAAATCTCTCTCTCACCCTGATTCTCTGTATATAAATTGAAATACTTTGTTCAAATATATTTTTCAGTAAAAATATCTTACACATTTAAGTAAGTAAAAATTCAATTTTCAAACTATAGTGACTCAGTGTGTATGATTTCATGAAAAAAAAATAGTAGTGAGTTTCAATCTCCATCTTCTTTCACATTTTGACCCTGTTGCTATGGAAATAATGCATCTTTTCAATTCAGAGTTATTTCGTATGCAAAGTACACTGAGCAGTTTCATAGGAAATAATGAAAAAAAAAAGACCTTTCTTGAATAGTGACTCAGGCAGCTTACCATTTTTCACAGTTCCAACAGTTCACATATGATTGATCCTCCGAGTTATAATGAAAAATTACTAGAACATTATTAGAAAAATGATAGCAGTGTGCTGATACACAGTACACACAAATGTGTTACGGTTTCATGTCATTAACTTGAAGCTCCTGTCAGTTAAACTACAGATAAATTTCCTAAAACCATTTTCTGGGTAGGATTTTCTTTTCCTCATCTACAATATGGGTAGGAAAAGATTGTTCTTGTTATCAAGTGTTATTAGCTTCTTCATCTGCAGTCAATGTGCAGATGTATGTTTCTTTCTTTTAACTGAAAATAAGTTTTCGAGAGGGCATATTCTTAATATTGTTTTCCTTCCCTTTATCCTCCCAGATTATCCTCACCTTCCCACCCATCCAACTTCATGCCTTCTCTCTCTCCCTAAAAAAGCACAGGCCAATACAAAAATAAAAAAGCAAACAAACGATAGAGGCTGAGCAACTGGTGGGTGAGAGACCTGGGCTGCCAGGGAGCAGAGAGATCTCTGTGGAGTGCACACGGAAAGTGCACCCCCTCACTTGCCCTGCCCTGCCCTGCCCGATCCAGCGACAAGGAACAGAAATTTCGAACTTCTGTTTTCAACCGGCGGCAACTTCAGGACTCAGAGCAGAGCCTGGCCCATCTGCCACCCGGAACGGCGGCTCGTACAGGCTGAGCAACTGGTGGGTGGGAGACCTGGGCTGCCAGGGAGCAGAGACATCTCTGCAGTGTGCACACGGAAAGTGCACCCCCTGCCTTGCCCTGCCGCGCCCTGTCTGATCCAGTGACCAGAAATAGAACTTTGGAACTTCTGTTCCCACCCAGCGACTCTGAGGCATAGAACAGGGCTCGACCCATCTGCCACCTGGACCAGTGGAGATCCAGGGACACAGACCAGATACAAGGGAAAGGCAAGAACATATCTCTGTCTACAAAATGGCAAAAGGAAAGCAAAAGAGTGTATCCCAAGGAAACCAAGACAACCTGGCAACACCAGAACCCAGCTCTCCCAAAACAGAAAACATCGGAATTCCAAACACTCCAGATAAGGAAGACACAGACCTGAAATCATACCTCAAGATGCTGATAGAGATACTTAAACAAGAACGGGAGGAAAAGCAAAAAGATTCAGGAGCTTTTAAAGAGGAAACAAGAAAAACACACAAAGAACTCAAAGAACTAGAGGAAAATAGAATCAAAGAGATGAAGGAATGGAAGAGGAAATTTAAAACGGAAATTGACACAATAAAGAAAACACTAAAAGAGATAACCCTAGAGGTAGAACACCTAAAAAAGAAATCAGGAATCACAGAAGCAAGCATTTCCAATAGATTACAAGAGATAGAAGAGAGAATCTCGGGGGCAGAAGACAACATTGTAAACATAGACAAAACAGCCAGAAAGATGCAAAAAACAAAAAGCTCCTAACCAACAATGTCTAGGACATCCAGGACACAATGTGAAGACTGAACCTAAAAATAATTGGAATAGAAGAGGGAGAAGAGTATCAACTAAGAGGCACAATAAATATCTTCAACAAAATCGTAGCAGAAAACTTCCCTACCCTCAAGAATGAGATGACCACGAGCATAAAAGAATCCTTCAGAACTCCAAATAGGTTGGACCAGAAAAGGAATACCTCCCGACACATAATAGTAAAAACATCAAGTGCCAAAAGCAAAGAAAGAATGCTAAAAGCAGTAAGGGAAAAAGGTCGGGTAACATATTAAGGCAGGCCTATCAGACTCACACCCGATTTCTCAACAGAGACTATGAAAGCTAGAAGAGCCTGGACAGACATCATGCACACCCTAAAAGAACACAAGTGCCAGCCCAAGATGCTATTCCCAGCAAAACTATCAATCACCATCGATGGAGAGATGAAGATATTTGAAGGCAAATCAAAATTTACACAATATCTGACCAGAAACCCAGCACTACAACAAATAATAGGTGGAAAACCCAATACAATGAGGGAAAATACAGCCTAGTAAAAACAAACAAAAAAAAAAAATCCTAAACAAGAAAACTAAAAGAAAAAAAAGACACAGACACAACTCAACCCACAAAAGCAATAATGGCAGGAAAAAGAAACAACTATTCCTTGATGTGTATTAACATAAATGGACTCAACTCCCCAATAAAGAGACATAGGCTATCAGACTGGATACATAAACAAAATCCAGCCTTTTGCTGCATACAGGAAACTCATCTCAGAGACAAAGACAGACACTATCACAGAGTTAAAGGGTGGAAAAAAAACTTCCAAGCAAACAGCTCCAAGAAGCAAGCTGGAGTGGCTATTCTAATATTGAATAAATTAAATTTCCAAACAAAAGTTATCAAAAAAGATAAGGAAGGACACTTTTTACTCATTACCGGAGAAACCGGTCAAGAGAAACTCTCAATCCTTAACATATATGCTCCAAATAAAAAAGTACCCACATTCATAAAAGAAACCCTACTAAAGCTCAAAAAATATATTTCACCTTACACAATAATAGTGGGAGACTTTAATAACCCACTGTCACCAATGGACAGATCATGGAAACAAAAACTGAACAAGGACACTGCAAATCTAGCAGAGACTTTGAACTAACTAGAATTAATAGATATATACAGAACATACTATCCCAAAGTAAAAGAATACACCTTCTTCTCACCACCCCATGGAACATTCACGAAAATTGACCACATAATTGGACACAGAGCAAGCCTCAATTGATATAAGAAGATTGAAATTCTCCCATGCATCCTCTCAGATCACCATGGTCTACAGCTGGTCATTAACAACAACAAAGACAACAAAAAGCCCACATACACATGGAAAATAAACAGCGCACTTTTAAACGATAGCAGGGTCAAAGAAGAAATAAAAAAAGGAAATAAGGATTTTCTAGAATTCAACGAAGACGAAAACACAACTTACCCAAACCTATGGTAAGCAATGAAAGCAGTACTGAGAGGAAAACTCATAGCCCTAAGGGCTTCCAAAATGAAACTGGAGAAAGCTTACATCAGCAACCTGACAGCACAGCTAAAAGCCCTAGAACAGAAGAAAGCAGATATACCCAAAAAGAGTAGACGGCAAGAAATAATCAATATTTGGGCAGAAATAGACAAATAGAATCAAAAAGAACCATTGAAAAAATCAACAAAACCAAGAGTTGGTTCTTTGAGAAAATCAACAACATTGATAAACTCCTCGCAAGACTAACTAGAGGGCAAAGAGAGAGGATACAAATTAACAACATCATAAAGAAAACTGGGGACATAAAAACTGAAACTGAGGAAATTCAAGAAATCATCAGATCCTACTACAAAAGCTTATACTCCACAAAATTGGAAAATCTGGAGGAAATGGACGAATTCCTAGACAGATACAAGATCCAAAGTTAAACCAGGACCAAGTAAACCATCTAAATAACCCTATAACACCTAAAGAAATAGAAGAAGTCATCAAAAGCCTCCCAACCAAAAAAAGCCCAGGTCCAGACGGGTTCAGTGCAGAATTTTATCAGACATTTATTGGGGAAATAACACCAATACTCTCCAAACTATTCCAAAAGATAGAATCAGATGGAAAACTACCTAACTCATTTTTTAGGCTACAATAATCCTCTTACCTAAACCACACAAAGACCATACAAGGAAAGAGAACTTCATGCCAATCTCACTTATGAACATTGATGCAAAAATGCTCAACAAAATCCTTGCAAACCGAACCCAAGAACACATAAAATGATCATTCAAGATGACCAAGTATGCTTCATCCCTGGGATGCAGGGATGGTTTAATATAAGAAAATCCATCAATGCAATCCACCATATAAACAAACTCAAAGATCAAAATCACATGGTCATCTCACTAAATGCTGAGAAAGCATTTGACAAAATCCAACACCCCTTCATGTTAAAAGTCCTGGAAAGAACAGGAATCCAAGGTCC
Organism: Micromys minutus; assembly: GCF_963924665.1. NCBI lineage: Eukaryota > Metazoa > Chordata > Mammalia > Rodentia > Muridae > Micromys > Micromys minutus. The sequence goes on from NC_137973.1 coordinate 11,022,679, forward strand.
ATACCTAAACATAATAAAAGCAATATACAGCAAACCAACAGCCAACATCAAACTTAATGGCGAGAAACTTGAAGCAATCCCACTAAAATCAGGGACTCGACAAGGCTGCCCACTCTCCCCCTACCTATTCAACATAGTACTGAAATCCTGCCTGGAGCAATTAGACAGCAAAAGGAGATCAAGGGGATACATATCGAAAAGGAAGAGATAATAATATCACTCTTTGCCAATGACATGATAGTGTACTTGAGTGACCCCAAAAATTCCACCAGAGAACTCCTACAGCTGATAAACAAGTTCAGCAAAGTGGCTGGATACAAAATTAACTCAAACAAATCAGTAGCCTTCCTATACTCAAAGGACAAACATGTGGAGAAAGAAATTAGGGAAAAGGTACCCTTCACAATTGTCACAAAAACTATGAAATACCTTGGTGTGACTTTAACTAAGCAAGTGAAGGACCTGTATGACAAGAACTTCATACCTCTAAAGAAAGAAATTGAGGAGGATCTCAGAAAATGGAAAGATCTCCCATGCTCATGGATTGGAAAGGTCAACATCTTAAAAATGGCCAACCTACCAAAAGCAATCTACAGATTCAATGCAATCCCCATCAAAATTCCAACCCAGTTCTTCATGGAACTGGAAAGATCAATGTGCAATTTCATATGGAATAACAAAAGACCTAGAATGGCGAAATCCATCCTCAACAACAACAACAACAACAACAAAAAAAAACATCTGCAGGAATCACTATCCCTGACCTCAAGCTATATTACAAGGCAATTGTGCTGAAAACTGCATGGTACTGGTACAGAAATAGGCATGTGGATCAATGGAATAGAATAGAAGAACCAGAAATGAGCCCTCATGTATATGGTCACCGAATTTTTGACAAAGGAGCTGTAAACATTCAATGGAAAAATGACAGCCTATTCAACAAATGGTGCTGGTCCAACTGGCACTCAGCATGTAAAAGAATGAAAATAGACCCGTTCTTATCTCCTTGTACAAAGCTCTAGTGTAAGTGGAACAAAGATCTCCCCTTTAAACCAGATACACTGAAACTATTAGATGAGAAAGTAGGGAAAACCTTAGAGCACATAGTCACAGGAGAAAATTTCCTGAACAAAACACCAATGGCTCAATCTCTAAGGTCAAAGATTAACAAATGGGACTTAATGAGATTGCAAAGTTTCTGTAGGCTAAGGACAGCGTCAAGAAAACAAAACGGCAACCAACAGAATGGGAAAAGATCTTTACCAACACCACATCAGATAGAGGCCTAATATCCAAGGTATACAAGGAACTCAAAAAGCTAGACACCAGAGAATCAAGTAACCCTATTAAAAAATGGGGTACAGAGCTAAACAAAACGTTCTCAGTTGAGGAATACCGAATGGCTGAGAAACATCTGAGAAAGTGCTTGACATCCTTAGCCATCAGGGAAATGCAAATCAAAACAACCCTGAGATTCCACCTCACACCAGTCAGATTGGCGCAAGATCCAAAACTCAGATGACAGCAGATGCTGGCGAAGCTGCGGAGAAAGAGGAACACTTCTCCACTGTTGGTGGGGTTGCAAACTAATACAACCACTCTGGAAATCAGTCTGGCGATACCTGAGAAAATTGGATATAGTACTACCTGAAGACCCAGCAATTCCACTTCTGGGCATATACCCCAGAGACACTTTAATACACAACAAAGATATATGCACCACAATGTTCATAGCGGCTCTATTTATAATAGCCAGAAGCTGCAAAGAACCCAGATGTCCTTCAGAAGATAAATGGATACAAAAATTGTGGTACATTTACACGATGGAATACTACTCAGCCACCAGAAACAATGACTTAACCAAATTCTTAAGAAAATGGCTGCATCTAGAGAATATCATCCTGAGTGAGATAACCCAGTCACAAAAGAACAGACATAATATGAAGTCACTGATATTGGGATGCTAACCCCAGAGGCTTGCACTCCCCCAGAAACAACTCACAGACTATATGAAGTCCAAGAAATAAAGAAAACAAAAAAAAAAAAAATATATTTACAAAACAAGAAGACTTTGACTATTTCCATGTTGCATTTTGTTTTTCATGTACTTTACGCTTATGGTAACTGTTAGGTTTTCAATTCATACTGTTAAGCCCTTGAAAAAATCAAGTACTGACTAAAAAATATATTCACTTAATTTTATGTAAAAATTATTTTAATTTCTGAAAAAACAGTACTGAGAAAAATGTATGATTTTAAGCAAAAAATGTTTAAAATCTGTACATTTATATTTGTTTTGTAAAATAAAGTCTTTAAAAAAAAAGCAAACAAACAAGAGAAAAAAAATAACCAAAAAAAAAAACCAAAAAAACAAAAAAAAATGCTCAATATAACCACATACAAGCACAACCCACAAAGATACAAAATCAATAGTAATAGAGGACAGCATTGTCTGGCATCAATGGGAGGAGAATTCTTTGGTCCAGTGAAGACTCATTGTCCCAGTGTAGAAGAATGCCAGGGTGCTGAGGTTGGAGAGGGAGCACCTTCATGGATGCAAGGGGAGGGGAATCGGAGGGGAGGAAGTGGATAACATTTGAAATGTAAATAAAGAGAATATCCAATAAAAACATTTAAAAGAAGACAAGGAGGTTATAAAAGCCTGCAAAACACATGAGAAAGCAAAATACCTCAAGAAATATGATGAACTTTGTTGTTCTACAAATGTCTTTTTTAGTCCAATTACTAATGTTTTTATAAGCTGTAGGAGATTCCCCGGTAGAATGTGAAGGTTCATTTACATATAAAATTTGGCAATAAAGATGCTCTGAGTTCTTCCATTCTTATTTCTATCCCCTTGAACTCCTTCAATTTTGTTTTTACTATTTGAGCTAAAATTTCAAGTACTATAGCATAAGGAGTCAACAAAAATCCTTGTCTTTTTCCTGAATTTAGAGACTATAAAATTATTTGTGAAGTTTTTATTGCTGAAGAGGAAAATAAAGATTTTGTTCATAGAAGTCTTTCTGTATGTAAACCTGTAAAACATGTACCTTTTGTGTATGAGTACTCTTGCTGTTAATGTTTTTAAAGCACTTATTTACAAAGCAATATAATAATTATTCTTTAAACGTGCTCATGTAATTTATGTGTGTTTTTCACATCACATTTTATTCTGTTCATGTTAGGCCACTGTTTCTCCTTGCAGTCTATTCTAATCGTCTGCCTGGAGAAGTCTTAGTTTAGATAATAAACTGTCCTGATTCAGATTGTTAAATTATAGCTCATGCATATTGGCATATTCTTTTAATGAAAATATTTGTAAGACAGAGAGTAAGATTATTTGAGATTGAGAACATTTTCTCTGTGTAGCCCAGTTTAGGCCAGTCAGGGTTCTGCGGTGAGACCCTATCTTAAACAATAATAAAAAATAAAGGGAGCCTGGCCCAACCGCCAGCCGGAAAGGCAGCTCGTACAGGCTGAGCAACTGTGACCTGGAACAGATCTTAGGAACTTCTGTTCCCACCCGGAGATGACTTCAGGACGCAGAGCGGAGCCTGGCCCAACTGCCAGCGGGAAAGGCGGCTGGTACAGGCTGAGCAACTGGTGAGTGGGAGACCTAGGAGCGGGGGGAGCAGAGGGATCTCTGCAGAGTGCACACGGAAAGGGCACACCCTGCCCTGACCTGCCCTGTCCTCCCCGATCCAGTGAATGGGAACAGATCTTAGGAACTTCTGTTCCCACCAGGAGACGACTTCAGGACACAGAGCAGAGCCTGGCCGACCTGCCAGCCGGAAAGGTAGCTCGGAGAGGCTGAGCATCTGTGACCAGGAACAGATCTTAGGAACGTCTGTTCCCAGCCGGAGGCAAGTTCAGTACGCAGAGCGGAGCCTGGCCCAGCTGCCACCAGGAACCTGGGCTGCCGGGGAGTAGACAGATCTCTGCGGAGTGCACACGGAAAGTGTACCAGGGACACAGACCAGATACAAGGGAAAGGCAAGAACATATCACTGACAACAAAATGGCAAAAGGAAAGAGAAAGAGTATATCCCAAGGAAACCAAGACAATCTAGCAACACCAGAACCCAGCTCTCTGATAGTAGCAAACATCGGAATTCCAAACACTCCAGAGAAAGAAGACACAGACCTGAAATCGTGCCTCAAGACGCTGATAGAGTTACTTAAACAAGAAAGGGAGGAAAAGCAAAAAGATTCAGAAGCTTTTAAAGAAGAAACAAGAAAAACACTCAAAGAACTCAAAGAACGAGACAAAAACAGAACCAAAGAAATAAAGGAATGGAAGAGGGAAATTAAAACAGAAATTGACACAATAAAGAAAGCGCTAAAAGAGATAACCCTAGAGTCAGAACACCAAAACAAAGAAATCAGGAGTCACAGAAGCAAGCATTTCCAACAGATTACAAGAGATCGAGGAGAGAATCTCGGGGGCAGAAGACAACATTGCAAACATAGACAAAACAGCCAGAGAAGATGCAAAAAACAAAAAGCTCCTAACCCAAAATGTCCAGGAAATACAAGACACAATGAGAAGACTGAACCTAAGGACAATAGGAATAGAAGAGGGAGAAGAGTATCAACTAAGAGGCACAGTAAATATCTTCAACAAAATCATAGAAGAAAACTTCCCTACCCTCAAGAATGAGATGACCACGAGCATTAAAGAAGCCTTCAGAACTCCAAATAGGTTGGACCAGAAAAGAAATACCTTCCGACACATAATAGTAAAAACATCAAGTGCCCAAAGTAAAGAAAGAATACTAAAAGCAGTAAGGGAAAAAGGTCAGGTAACGTATAAAGGCAGACCAATCAGACTCACACCCGATTTCTCAACAGAGACTATGAAAGCTAGAAGAGCCTGGACAGACATCATGCACTCCTTAAGAGAGCACAATTCCAGCCCAAGCTGCTATACCCAGCAAAACTATCAATCACCATCGATGGAGAGACAAAGATATTTCAAGACAAATCAAAATTCACACAATATCTGACCACAAACCCAGCACTACAACGAATTATTGGTGGAAAACCCAATACAAGGAGGGAAAATACAGCCTAGTAAAAACAAGAAAACTCCTAAACAAGAAAACTAAAAGAAGAAAAAAACACAGACACAACTCAACCCAAAAAAGCAAAAATGGCAGGAAACAGAAACAATTATCCCTTGATATCTATTTACATAAATGGTCTCCCCAATAAAGAGACATAGACTATCAGACTGGATACATAAACAAAATCCAGCCTTTTGCTGCATACAGGAAACTCATCTCAGAGACAGAGACAGACACTATCTCAGAGTAAAAGGGTTGGAAAAAAACTTCCAAGCAAACAGCTCCAAGAAGCAAGCTGGAGTGGCTATTCTAATATCGAATAAAGTAAACTTTCAACCAAAAGTTATCAAAAAAGATAAAGAAGGACACTTTTTACTCATTACCGGGGAAATCTGTCAGGAGGAACTCTCAATCCTTAACATATATGCTCCAAATAAAAAATCACCCACATTCATAAAAGAAACTCTACTAAAGCTCAAAAAATACATTTCACCCCACACAATAATAGTGGGAGACTTTAACACCCCACTCTCACCAATGGACAGAGCAGGGAAACAGAAACTGAACAAGGACACTGCAAAACTAGCAGAGACTTTGAACCAACTAGAATTAATAGATATATACAGAACATACTATCCTAAAGTAAAAGAATACATCTTCTTCTCACCACCCCATGGCACCTTCTCGAAAATTGACCACATAATTGGACACAGAACGAGCATTCATCGATATAAGAAGATTGAAATTCTCCCATGCATCCTCTCAGATCACCATGGTCTACGGCTGGTCTTTAACAACAACAAAGACAACAAAATGCCCACATACACATGGAAACAAAACAACGCTCTGTTAAAGGATAGCAGGGTCAAAGAAGAAATAAAGAAAGAAATTAAGGACTTTCTAGAATTCAACGGAAATGATAACACAACATACCCAAACCTATGGGATGCAATGAAAGCAGTATTGAGAGGGAAACTCATTGCCCTAAGTGCTTCCAAGAAGAAACTGGAGAGAGCTCACATCAGCAACCTGACAGCACAGCTAAAAGCCCTAGAACAAAAGGAAGCAGATATACCCAAAAAGAGTAGACGGCAAGAAATAATCAGAATTAGGGCAGAAATAGACCAAATAGAAACAAAAAAAACCATTGAAAAAATCAACAAAACAAAGAGTTGGTTCTTTGAGAAAATCAACAAGATTGATAAACCCCTAGCCAGACAAACTAAAAGGCAAAGAGAGAGTATCCAAATTAACAAAATCAGAAAGGAAAGTGGTGACATAACAACTGAAACTAAGGAAATTCAAGAAATCATCAGATCCTACTACAAAAACTTATACTCCACAAAATTGGAAAATCTGGAGGAAATGGATGAATTCCTAGACAGATACAACGTCCCAAACTTTAACCAGGACCAAGTAAACCATCTAAATAACCCTATAACACCTAAAGTAATGGAAGAAGTCATCAAAAGCCTCCCAAACAAAAAGAGCCCACGTCCAGACAGGTTCAGTGCAGAATTTTATCAGACATTTATTGGGGATATAACACCAATATTCGCCAAACTATTCCAAAAGATAGAATCAGATGGAATACTACCTAACTCATTTTTTGAGGCTACAATAACCCTCGTTCCTAAACCACACAAAGACCCTACAAAAAAAGAGAACTTCAGACCAATCTCACTTATAAACATTGATGCAAAAATACTCAACAAAATCCTAGCAAACAGAATCCAAGAACACATCAAAACCATCATTCATCATGACCAAGTAGGCGTCATCCCTGGGATGCAGGGATGGTTTAACATAAGGAAATCCAACAATGTAATCCACCATATAAACAAACTTAAAGACCAAAATCACATGGTCATCTCACTCGCTGACAAAGCATTGGACAAAATCCAACACCCCTTCATGTTAAAAGTCCTGGAAAGAACAGGAATTCAAGGCCCATATTTAAACATAATAAAAGCAATATAGAGCAAAGCAACAGCCAACATGAACTTAATGGCGAGATACTTGAAGCAATCCCACTAAAATCAGAAACTCGACAAGGCTGCCCACTCTCTCCCTACCTATTAAACATAGTACTGGAAGTCCTGGCTGGAGCAATTAGACAGCAAAAGGAGATCAAGGGGATACAAATCGGAAAGTTAGAGATAAAAACATCACTCTTTGCCTATGACATGATAGTGTACTTGAGTGACCCCAAAAATTCGACCAGAGAACTCCTACAGCTGATAAACAAGTTCAGCAAAGTGGCCGGATACAAAATTAACTCAAACAAATCAGTAGCCTTCCTATACTCAAAGGACAAACATGTGGAGAAAGAAATTAGGGAAAAGGTACCCTTCACAATAGTTACAAAAACTATGAAATACCTTGGTGTGACTCTAACTAAGGAAGTGAAGGACCTGTATGACAAGAACTTCAAACCTCTAAAGAAAGAAATAGAGGAGGATCTCAGAAAATGGAAAGATCTCCCATGCTCATGGATTGGAAAGATCAACATCTTTAAAATAGCCATCCTACCAAAAGCAATCTACAGATTCAATGCAATCCCCATCAAAATTCCAACCCAGTTCTTCATGGAATTGGAAAGATCAATGTGCAATTTCATATGGAATAACAAAAGACCTAGAATAGCGAAATCCATCCTCAACAACAAAAAAACATCTGCGGGAATCACTATCCCTGACCTCAAGCTATATTACAAGGCAATTTGCTGAAAACTGCATGGTACTGGTACAGAAATAGGCAAGTGGATCAATGGAATAGAATAGAAGATCCAGAAATGAGCCCTCATGTATATGGTCACCTGATTTTTGACAAAGGAGCAGTAAACATTCAATGGAAAAAGGACAGCCTATTCAACAAATGGTGCTGGTCCAACTGGCACTCAACATGCAAAAGAATGAAAATAGACCCGTTCTTATCTACTTGTACAAAGCTCAAATGTAAGTGGATTAAAGATCTCCACATTAAACCAGATACACTGGAATTATTAGATGAGAAAATAGGGAAAACCTTAGAACACATAGGCACAGGAGAAAATTTCCTGAACAAAACACCAATGGCTCAAGCTCTAAGGTCAAAGTTTAACAAATGGGACTCAATGAGATTGCAAAGTTTCTGTAAGGCTAAGGACATCGTCAAGAAAACAAAATGGCAACCAACAGAATGGGAAAAGATCTTTACGAACACCACATCAGATAGAGGCCTAATATCAAAGGTGTACAAGGAACTCAAAAAGCTAGACACCAGAGAATCAAATAACCCTATTAAAAAATGGGGTACAGAGCTAAACAAATCATTTTCAGTTGAGGAACACCGAATGGCCGAAAAACATCTGAGGAAGTGCTCGACATCCTTAGCCATCAGGGAAATGCAAATCAAAACAACCCTAAGATTCCACCTCACACCAGTCAGATTGGCCAAGATCCAAAACTCAGATGACAGCAGATGCTGGCGAGGCTGCACAGAAAGAGGAACACTTCTCCACTGTTGGTGGGGTTGCAAGCTAATACAACCACTCTGGAAATCTGTCTGGCGATACCTCAGAAAATTGGATATAGTACTACCTGAAGACCCAGCTATTCCACTTCTGGGCATATACCCCAGAGACACTTTAATACACAACAAAGATATATGCACCACAATGTTCATAGCGGCTCTATTTATAATAGCCAGAAGCTGGAAGGAGCCCAGATGTCCTTCAGAAGACGAATGGATACAAAAATTGTGGTACATTTATACAATGGAATACTACTCAGCCACCAGAAAAAATGACTTAACCAAATTCTTAAGAAAATGGCTGCATCTAGAGAAGATCATCCTGAGTGAGATAACCCAGTCACAAAAGAACAGACATAATATGGAGTCACTGATAGTGGGATGCTAACCCCAGAGGCTTGCATTCCCCCAGAAACAACTCACAGACTGTATGAAGTCCAAGAAATAAAGAAAACAAAAAATATACATATATTCACAAAACAAGAAGACTTTGACTATTTCCATGTTGCGTTTTGTTTTGCATATACTTTACGCTTATTGCAACTAGTACGTTTTCAATGCATACTGTCAAGCCCTTGAAAAAAATCAAGTACTGACTAAAAAACATATTCACATGGTTTTATGTAAAATTTATTTTAATGTCTGAAAAAACAGTACTGACAAAAATGTATAATTTTAAGCAAAAAATGTTTAAAATCTTTACATTTATCTTTGTTTTGCAAAATAAAGTCGTTAAAAAAATAAAAAAAAATAAATAACCTTAAAAAAATAAATAAATAAAAATTAAAATAAGCAAATTTATGTTAATATTTAAATATAAACGCATTTATGTTTTTTTCATGAGTAGCATGGTGATAACATTAAGTAATTTTACATAATTGATCTATGCGACTCAATGGGAAGAAAAAAATTATCAACTAACCAAACCCACCATGGCTCCCAGGGACTAAAGCACCAGCCAATGTGTTTGCATGGAGAGACCCATGGCTCCAGGTGCATATGCAGCAGAGGATAGCATTGTCTGGCATCCATGGGAGGAAAAGTCCAGTGTAGGGGAACGCCAAGGTGCTGAGGTGGAAGGAGGAGGTTGAGAGAGGGAGCACCTTTATGGAGGCAATGGGAGGGGTAGGGGGTATGGAATTGGGGGAAAGGGGATAACTTCTGAAATGTAAATACAGAGGATATCCAATAAATAAACATTTATTGGAATACACATTTTGTTTAAATACACAAAATACACATTTTGTTTAAAGAGTCATAATAGTGAAAGTCGACAAGTGGAAACGTTGTAAAGATATATTTGAATAATTGGGTGAAGTTAATCAAAATGATTTTTACATATCCTCCCACATCTACAGAAAATAATTATCACTATGTAAGTCTAGTGTCCATGAAACTAAAAGGAAATGACCTAATCTTAGTCAGCCTGACAATGTGTGACTGCTGTGGTCTTGGGGACCCATGCTTTCTGTCTGCCTTATCTAGTATAGATCAAAAAGCCAAAACACAGTTACAAATATTTTTCAAAAAAAAAAAACTGATGTACAACCAACCCACTCTTTATTTAATGGCCAAAATGTATTGGTATATTACAGATAGTGATAATGTATACTGTTTTATATGTATAATTTTCTTAATGACTCAAAATATTTATGGTCTTTGTTTCTGATGACACAATGTTCATTATCTTCAAGAGCTATTCTAATTTAGACAGATGATTAAATAGAACCAGCTCATTATGTATATTTTCCTAGTTGTCTTGGGAACAACACTAGTAAGATGTTTTTCTTTTACAAATGAAAATCACATATTTCGGAATAATGTTCTATTTGGAAGAATAAAATCATATACTGCTGATTGATTGGGTATACTAGGTCAGAGAGAGACAATTGATAAATATTTCTGAAAAATTCATTTTATTAAGGGGAATCAACTGGGTTTCTAATCTATTGTTTTGACTACTAATACAGATTTTTATGCCTGGACTTATAAAATGTCACATGCACTGCAGTATTGAAGCTCTGAAGAAATACCTGAGTTCTACATGTTTCTTCATGTTCTGCTATGATAAAGCACATAAAGTTAGGTTGCTTAGAACATAGACTGATGATGTTTTAGAGTTCTATCTCTCCATTTGCATTAATGATGCTTCAGTATTTTTCAAAATAACATTGAAATTATACCTTCATATACTGGACAGTAACTGAGAATTCTGTAGGTTAGGTCATTAGGGATGGAAAATTCTACCAGTTTTTTTTTTTTTTCTTTCTGTTTCTGTATAATACAGTACCAAGTCTTTTATTTCCATAGTGGTTTAGGTCTGGCTTGTCAGCTTTGTTCTTTGCTTTCATTTAAAGTGTGATCTGTTCATTTTAAAGGATACTGAAAGCTCTTAAATATCCCAGCTGCTTAAGAAATTGAGTAATTTGCAACTTGTGGTTTGGGGTCATTTAAAATTTAAAATGTCTATTTCCCAAGGCTTTGTTTTTTGTCATTCCTTGCTTTCTGTCAAGATTATACACCTAACAACTTTACCTAGCCTATGAATTCTAACAGAATATGTAGTAAGCTCTTCTGTATTCTGTTCTCTTCAAGTTTATACACACAAGTGTGTGTATGTGTGTGTTTGTATGTGTGTGTGAGCATAGTGTGATAGTGTGTGTGTATGTGTGTGTGAGCATAGTGTGATAGTGTGTGTGTGTATGTGTGTGTGTGTGAGTGTGTGTGATAGTGTGTGTGTGTATGTGTGTGTGTGTGTGTGTGAGTGTGTGTGATAGTGTGTGTGTGTATGTGTGTGTGTGTGTGTGTGTGTGTGCGTTTCCACTTAGGTCTCAGAGCACATTATGGTCTCATGTTCCTGGCATCTTTGCACCATTCGCCCCACTTCTATTCATACCAAAAGAATCCCTCTGCCTTGCCTCTGTTGTTGTCTAATTGTCCCGAAATTGCTTTTTTGAAATTCCCATAACCTACCCATCACAAATTCTCTTTTATTCTCCCTAAAGTACAGGCCATTTGTATTTTTACTATCGTCAGTTTAAGACTTCTCTAATTTTTCAGAGTAGTGCAATAATCTGTTTTAATGACTTGTCTGTTTCTACTTTTGCTCTATAATTAGCATTTCTTCATATAGCTGCCAGTCTGCTTTTCAAGTTCGTGCCATCTCAATGATCAAAACCCTCTGGTGACTTCTCAATGCACTTAGATTAGATAGAGTTCAAGTTCTGTATAATCATGTGGCCACTTCAGGCCTTTCTTGATTCCTTGCTTATAACTGCTTTTCCCTCTTTAATTTGTTCAAATTTCACTAAGACATCTTAAGTTCCTTCAAAACCACAACATCAAATTTATGAATCACTTATCTACTTGATATTTATTTATAACTCTACTACCTCTGACCCTTTTATGGATGGTTGCTTATGGTTCATTTGGGTTTTTATCCTCAATATTTTCTCAAAAAAACAACTATTCAACTTACTCTGAAAGTCAAGATAAAGTTTCCTGTGAGCTTTCTTTATTGTATCACCTGTAGTCCACACATTTCATGGAAACTATTCATGAATACTTGAATCTATGTTATTACTAAATTTTTTTCTATTCTATACTGTAAATTGTATTTTAGCAGTGACTTTATTTATCTTCTCATTCAGCCTGTCCTTCTCCTCTAACATAATTGCTACTCTTGGAATACAATAAATAGTTGTGGGAAACAGAGAGCAAGAAAGGTGATTGATGGAAGACAAGAGAGAGACTACTAAAAAACATTGACACGTAATCCACACTATCAAAAATCGTTCAATATTCATTGTTGTTGCATACTACACTATAGATATTAGATACAAAAGATCAGTAAATGTATTGGGCAAATGTAAATAAAATTCTCATAGAAATTTTTGACGTTCATTTATCATTTAGTATTTTATAAAACATTGCTTTTTATTGCCTTTCTTGGTGTTATTTAACAAAAACAGATATAAATTTAGGCAATAGTTGAGAATTATTGTCTCCTTCTGAAATATATTGAAAGCTTGGATTGTAAAACCACAGTTTAACATTTAAGAAAGAACCAAGGCAAAAAAGAGAAAAATACATAGTGTAACTTTCTTCCTAATTATTTATTGCATTAGTGTTGGAGAACTGGGCAAAAAAACATAGAAATGGCTACATTAAAACAAATAAAAATATGGCAAAGAGAAACTTGATACATAATGGAATAATAACTAAAAGACAAAATAGATAGGCACATTGATCAATGGAACAGAATAGAAGATCCAGAAATGAACCCTCACACATATGGTCATATAATTTTTTCTTCAGTTATTGTTTATTGAAATCTACCAATGTGAATTCTTCTAACTTTTTAAAATTTTATTTTATTTAATTTTTTTGAACAACTTTATTTTAAAAAACAAAGATAAAAGAGCAGATTTTAAGCATTTATGCATAAATGTATATGAATACATTTTTGTCAGTGCTTGGCTTTTTTTTTTTTTTTTTAGGTTTGATACTCTGCATTACGTTCTTACTAGTTAAAATGAGAAAAAAGTACATGTAAAACAGGATGTAACCCGGAATTAGTCAAAGTTTTCTTGGTGTATTTTTTTTCCAGAATTTTAAATGCATTTTGGCATAACACTAAATTTAATAGGATTGTTTGAAAATTGGACATAGTTCTACCCGAATACCCAATTATTCTTCTTATGGGCCTATACCCCAGAGATGCTCCAACATACAATAAGGACACATGCACCACAATGTTCATAGCAGCTCTATTTATAATAGCCAGAAGCTGGAAAGAACCCAGATGTCTTTCAGTAGATGAATGGATACAAAAATTGTAGTATATTTACACAACAGAGTACTACTCAGCTATTTGAAACAATGACTTCATGAAATTCCTAAGAAAATGGACACATCTAGAGAATATTATCCTGAGTGAAGCAACCCAGTCACAAAAGAACAGACATAATATGCAGTCACTGATAATTGGATACTCACACCAGAAAGCTCTGAACACCCCAGAAACAACTCTCAGGCCATATGAAGCTCAAGAAAAACAAAGGCCAAAAATTGAAAGCCTCGGGCCTTCTTAGGAAAAAAGTAAATGTATAGCACTGTCTCAGAGTGTGGTACACCTGGACCTTAAACCATTAATAGCCCAAGAGCTAAGAATATAGCCTTGTGGCAATTTTTGTTATTCATAGATCATTATGCTTAATCTATACTCACCAAGACTGTTTCCATGTTACCTTCTATCCTACATGTACTTTATGCTTATGGTAACTGGTGAAATTTCAATGCATGCCATCAAACCTCTAAAAGAATTAAGTACTGACAAAAATATTCATATCGTCTTAATCCAAAATGCCTTTAAAAATCTGTATATGTATGCCAAAATGCCTTTAAAAATCTGTATATGTATCCCTCTTTTTTAAAAATAAAGTTGTAAGAGAGAAAAAAATAGATGTTTTCCATTAGTTTCAGTTTCAGAAATAAAAGATGAAAAATATGAGAGGAGAAAAAATTCAGCATAATTATAAATATTCAGAATAATAAAAATATGGCTTTTTGTGGGAATATTGGTAAAAGTTAAGAAAGTCTTTGATATATTAATGATACAAATAAATATAACGTGATGCAAAGTGAGAAGTTCTCTGTTAAGTCAAAGGTAGACTAGGAGGATAAGTTAAATGTACGCTTGTGAAATTCATATTTTCCTGTTGTGGGATAGTTTTAAAAGCTGCATTTTTAAAATCTAATTTTCAGAAATGTTAGAACATTCCAATATTACTGCAGTACACTTTTTTCTTTTACTTATAATTGAATTTCACCTAGGATGGGAGGTAATCATATGTTTTAATAGTTTGCTATATATAATTTATGGCCAACCCCAAATGAAAAACTAAGTGTATGCTTGGATTTCTGTTCTTACCTTCTTTGTGTAGGAATACTGTTATACTTTTAAATCCAATTTCTGCACTTAAAATGACAGCTCAAGTTAGAAAGCCAAAGGATACCACTGGGAATGGCATGGTAGTGGTAGCTGTAGGGACTGGCCAAATAATCAATGCATGCCAAATATACAGGAATCATAGCATAGTAATGATTTCAATTCTTTTGGTTTTATTTTTATTTTTAGTTACATTGTGTCCTGATCATATTAGTTTCCCCTCCTTCATCTCCTCTTAGTCTTTCTCCCTTAATTCTTACCTGACCCCCAAACGCACACATTAAACTCCTCCTTCCTTTCTCTTCAGAAACGGGGATGATTCCCATGGGTATCACCCAGCCTTGGCATGCCAAGTTGCAATTAAGATTAGACATATCTTTTTCTACAGAGACAAGGCATCAAGGTTAGGAGAAATATTCCCAAAGGCAGGCAACAGAGTCTGCAACCGTCCATATTCCCCTTTTAGGAATACTAAGCTACACAGATGTTGCAAAGGTTTGGAAGGCCTCGAACAATCTCATGCATGGTCTCTGGTTGTCAGTTCAGTCTCTGTGATCCTCTATATGCCCAGGCTAGTTGATTCTGCAGATTTTCTTGTAGAGTGCTTGACATATTTGGCTCTTACAATACTTCCTCTCTTCTGCAGAATTCTCCAAACTCTGCTTAATGTTTGGCTGTGGGTCCCTGTGCCTGTTTCCATCCTTGGTTAAAGCCTCTCTGATGACAGTTAAATTCCTGACTGCAAGGACAGCAGAATATTATTAATAAGTCAAAATGGCTTTTCTCTCATGGCATGGGTCTCAAGCTGGACCAGTCATTGGTAATAATACATTACAATATTTGATTGAATGATTATTACTGTTCTCCTCCTGCCCTTGTGGAACAGTATGTTGATTAATACAAAGAAAAATGCAGACTGTGGTTGATGCAGAATTGCCCCCATGTTGAGTTCAGAAGTAGCTCTTTAGATTGTAACAATGATAACATAGGCTTTCTCAAGCAAACACATGAAAGGTAAATGGATCACCCAGTGCTCCCAGAAACCACCACCCAAGAAATGTACAGGGAGAGATTCATGACTCCAGATAGAAAGGTAGCAGAGGATTCCCTTGTCTGACATTAATAGGCAGGGAGGCCCTTGGTCTTGTGGAGGAATGATGCCACAGCATAGGTGGATGTTGGAGGGGTGGGGCAGGAGAAAGTTGGTGGGTGGGGCAGCACACTCATAGAAGCAAAGGGGAAGGACAAGAGGGAAATTGTGCGATGGGGGACTTATGAAGGGTTAACTGGGAAGTAGGATGTCATTTGAGATATAAACAAAAGGAATGATTAATAAAAATAGTTAAAAACATAAATTATATATTAAATCTATTGTTTAAAACTGCCTCCCCAGCCAACCATGCAAAAACTAAGGAAAATCATGAATTTGAGGTTAGTTGAAGGTGCTTAAGTAGCTCAGGTCTCATAAAACAAAACACAAATACACAGCAGTCATATATATATATATATATATATATATATATATATATATATATATATATATATATATATATATATATATATAATTATAAGCTAAAATGTAATGGTAATTCTATTTTATGCATGTGTCAGTGACAATAAACTATTATATTAATGATACTGATTCAGTTGTGAATATTAAAGTAATTAGATCTATTGATCCTATTTCACTAGGTCAACATTGTCTGGTTGTCTCGTCTGATCATTTATCTTAGGTTTAATGATTTGATGAGTTGTATCAGTCTAATATGCCTGTCTACAGAGTTGTAATGTTCATTAGGAAGACTGAAAGCTGCCACTGCTCTCACCATGTTATGCATCATGTCTGTAGCACTGAAATGTTCTCACCAACGTTATACAAACAGAAAGGATCTCAGATCCTCTGACCTGGTAACCACAAAATCTGAACTTATGATTCAAGAGTTTACATAAAGATCAGTATTCAATTTCACTCCTTAGCACAAACTATATATTCTGTGTATATAACATTTGCATTTTGTATTATATACACAGATATTTTTTACAAATTTTTTTACAAATGTATTTGTAAAAAATATTTGTGTATATAATACACACTTCTATGTATACTTATTTATGTGCTTATGTGTTATTCTGTACCTATATACAGATGGGTAGAAAGATAAAGATAGATATTAGATAGTAGATAAGTATATAGATGAATGTGGGTTGAATAGATGGGAAGCTTATATAAAGTTTTGCTTTGACACAATGTCTCTGTGTGTAGCTCAGATTGGCTAGATCCTGTGATCTAACTGCCTCTACATGAACTGGGATTATACTTATGTAAATTCATGCCAGCTCCCGATATTTTTAATTAAGTATAAATAGATTATCTAAGATATTTTAAAACAAATTTAAATTAATTATTTAATGAATATCTTATCCTGTTTTATTATTTGAAAAATAGTTTTAGCTTAATGCTATAACCAGTACTGCTTTTTGCTTGTATTATGAATATGATTTTGAGCAAATATTTTCATATAATATAAACTAATAAATTCATTCATTTCTATAGTTCATTCATTTATTATTTAAAACTTACATGTTGCAAAAAACAAAGGTCTCAAACTCACGTTATTTTATATGAAATATAAATTTATTTAATTAAAAAAAGACCTAGAAAGTCTTATTCTTACCTCTATTGTAGGTTCAGATTATTTTCCTCAAATACAAAATATATTCATAGTCAAAATGTCTATGTCTTCATAAAAGTTCATTTTATTGATATTTAGTGTGCTATTGTATAATCATAATAAAGTTCTGAAGACTACATGGCTTAGTAACAGCATAAATGTATCTTTGATCATTTGAATGTTAGATGTCCAAGATTGATTCCTCCAGTGAAGACGCCTTATTCTAGTTCCAGTCTCCTCTTCAAACCTTTCACCCCAGTACTAGGATACTGGAGTTTAGGATGTTAAACTATTAATTATAGGGGGACATCAAATCACAGTGAAGAAGGATTCTATTTACAATTTTTGGTGCCAGTAATTTTGATTTTATAAATTTCACTTTTTGCTCATATTTTGCATTTCAAAAATGTCTTACATATACTTTATGATCTTTGTAAATAGTAAGATTTCAATGCATACTATCAAACGTTTAAAAAATCAAGTACTGACAAAATATATTAATATATATTTACACTAGAAAAAGTCTGAAAATAGTAATGAAAAAAAAAAGCTCACATAAAGCATAATTCTATGCCATCACAAAACACTTAAGTTTTAGTGTATAGTTACAATTATTTAAATATATTTTCTGCAAATATATTGTTGAAACAACAAAAAACACTATATAAAGCCTTTTTAACATGTTAATACATGTATGTATGTGCAGAATGTTTTGCATATAACTTAGTGAGGGAGGTTGAAAATCTTATATATTATTTAGTTATTAATTTTTATACAAATTTTCAACTTTATGTTTATATCCATCTTTTCTCAACATTTGCAATGGCTTCATGGTATACATTGTATATTCACTTTCTAAAAAGTACATCATATTAAGTTTCATAATGGAATTTTAGCTATTTTATCATAGGAAATAACTTTTTTCATTCATATTATATTCTGATCACAGCCCCCTTGCTCCTCTTTTGCTAGTCCCATCCTTACAAATCCCCCTCTGCATTGATCCCCCTTCTTCTCAGTGGAGAGCCCCCTTGGGTTTCACCTCACCCTGGGGCCTTATTCCCAAAAGCACTACAAAGAGTCTCTCCCACTGAGGCCCAGCCAGGCAGTCCAGGTAGAATAAAGGGGATCCAATGCCAGGGGACAGAGACAGCGACAGTCTCTATTACACATGTAAGAAAACATAAATGAAGATCAAGATGCACATTTGCTACAAATAGGTTCAGCTCCTGCATGCTTCCTGGTTGGTGGCCCAGGCTTCGTGAGCCTCCATGACCCCAGGTTAGTTGACCCCAAGGGTCTTCTTGTGGTATCCCTGACACATCGGCCTTGCTCCCTTCTATCCTGACTCCTGCACATGACTCCCCTGGCTGGGCTCCACCTGATGTTTGGCTGTGGATCCCTGTGTTTGTCACCATTCACTAGAAAATGAAGCCTCTCAGGAGGTTATGTTAATTTCCTGTTTATAGAGTATCATTAATAATGTCAGGGGTTAGCTCTTCCATGGATGATGGGTCACAAATTGAGGCTGCCATCTCTACTCCATCTTTAACACTATACAGCTTGTAGCAACAATGGCTTTTGTCGTAAGATAAACAATTAATAAATAGGACCATTTGAAACTGAAAAGCTTATGTAAGGCTGAGAATCCTGTCAATAGGACAAAAATAGCATACTTCTGCATGCTGAGTTCCAGTTAGACCAACACCATTTGTTGAATAGGCTGTCGTTTTTCCATTGAATGTTTACAGCTCCTTTGTCAAAAATCGGGTGACTATATACCTGGGGGCTCATTTCTGGGTCTTCTATTCTATTCTATTTATCCACAAGCTTATTTCTGTACCAGTACCATGCAGTTTTCAGTACAATTGCCTTGTAATATAGCTTGAGGTCAGGGATAGTGATTCCCTTAGATGTTTTCTTGTTGTTGAGGATGGATTTTGCTATTCTAGGTCTTTTGTTATTCCAGATGAAATTGCACATTGCTTTTTCCAACTCAATAAAGAACTGGGTTGGAATTTTGATGGGGATTGCATTGAATCTGTAGATTGCTTTTGTTAAGATGGCCATTTTTAGAATGTTGACCCTTCTAATCCATGAGCATGGAAGATCTTTCCATTTTCAGAGGTCTTCCTCGATTTCCTCTTTAGAGGTTTGAAGTTCTTGTCATACAGGTCCTTCATTTGCTTAGTTAGAGTCATACCAAGGTATTTCATAGTTTTTGTGACTATTGTGAATGGTATCTTTTCCCTAATTTTTTTCTCCACATGTTTGTCCTATGAATATAGGAAGGCTACTGATTTGTTTGAATTAATTTTGTATCCAGCCACTTTGCTGAACTTGTTTATCAGCTGTAGGAGTTCTCTGGTCAAATTTGTGGGGACACTTAAGTACACTATCATGTCATCTGCAAAGAGTGATATTTTTAATCTCCTCCTTTCCGATTTGTATCCCCTTGATCTCGTTTTGCTGTCTAATTGCTCCAGCAAGGACTTCTAGTACTGGCACTCAGCATGCAGAAGAATGAAAAGAGACCCTTTCTTATCTCCTTGTACAAAGCTCAAGTGTAAGTGGATCAAAGATCTCCACATTAAACTGAAACTATTAGATGAGAAAGTAGGGAAAACCTTAGAACACATAGGCACAGGAGAAAATTTTCTAAACAAAACACCAATGGCTCAACCTCTAAGGTCAAAGATTAACAAATGGGACTTAATGAGATTGCAAAGTTTCTGTAAGGCTAAGGACATTGTCAAGAAAACAAAATGGAAGCCAACAGAATGAGAAAAGATCTTTACCAACTCCACATCAGATAGAGGCCTAATATCCAAGGTATACAAAGAACTCAAAAAGGTAGACTCCAGAGAATCAAACAACCCTATTAAAAAATGGGGTGCAGAGCTAAACAAAACATTCTCAACTGGTGAATATGGAATCGCTGAGAAACATTTAAGGAAGTGCTTGACATCCTTAGCCATCAGGGAAATGCAAATCAAAACAACCCTGAGATTCCACCTCACACCAGTCAGATTGGCCAACATCCAAAACTCAGATTACAGCAGATGCTGTTGAGGCTGTGGAGAAAGAGGAACACTTCTCCACTGTTGGTGGGGTTTTAAACTGATACAACTACTCTGGAAATCAGTCTGGCAGTTCCTCAGAAAATTGGACATAGTACTACCTGAAGACCCAGCTATTCCACTTCTGGGCATATACCGCAGAGACACTCCAATATACAACATAGATGCATGCACCACGATGTTCATAGCAGCTCTATTTATAATAGCCAGAAGCTGGAAAGAACCCAAATGTCCTTCAGTAGATGAATGGATACAAAAATTGTGGTACATTTACACAATGGAGTACTACTCAACTATCAGAAAAAATGACTTAACCAAATTCTTAAGAAAATGGTTGCATCTAGAGAATATCATCCTGAGTGAGATAACCCAGTCACAAAAGAACAGACATAATATGCATTCACTGAAAATGGGATACTAACCCCAGAAAGCTCGGCCTACCCCAGAAACAACTCACAGACTGTGTGAAGTTCAATTAAAAAAGAAAAAAAAAAAAAAAACATTTTACTCAATCCTTACACACCAAGAATGCTTTGACTAATTCTGAGTTACATCCTGTTTGACATGTACTTTTTGCTCATTGTAACTAGTAAGAACATAATGCAGAGTATCAAACCTTAAAAAAAAAAAAAGCCAAGCACTGACAAAAATGCATTTGTATAGATTTATGCAAAAATGCTTTAAATTTGTTCTTTTGTTTTTTAAAAAAATAGAGTTAAAAAAAGGACAAAAAAGCAGCCTAAACAGATTGGAAATGTTCTCCATCTGATTCCATATAACAGGATATAACTTTTTTTTTTAACTATTAAGTAAATCTTAGTCTATTTTAATATTTCTACATTTAGCCAGTTAGTCCAGCACCATTTACGAAGATGCTTTTTTGGTTCTATTGTATATCTTTGACTTCTTATTCAAAGATCAAGTGTTCTTAAGTGTGTGGTTTTATTTCTGGATCTTCAATTTGTTCCATTAATCAACCTGTCACTGTACCAATACCAAGTTTTTATCATTATTGCTCTGTAGTAGAACTTGATGTCAGGAATGATGATTTCCCCAGTCATTTTTTTAGTTTTGAAAATTGTTTTGGTTATTCTGGGTTTTTTGTATTTCTAGATGAATTTGAGAATTGCTCTTTCCATGTCTTTGAAAAATTGTGGTGGGATTTTGGTGAGGATTGAACTGAATCTATAGATCATCTTTGGTAGGATGGCTAGTTTTATAATGTTAACTCTGCCAATCTGTGAGTATGGGAGGTCTCTCCATTTTTTGAGGTCTCCTTTGAATTTTTTTCTTGAGAGACTTGAAGTTATCACTAAGTGAGGTCAGAGAATCTCAGAAAGGAAACATCTGAACATTTTTGCTCATATACAAATCCTCAGCAATCATATGTATGCATATATAGAATCAAATCTATTTGTGGTTACAGGATAACACGTAGAAAGAGAACATGTGTCAACATCAGTAGATGAGGAAACTCTGAAGGACAGTTATGAAAGAGGCTATAAAGCCAGCTTTCTCTAGTTTGAACTCTACCATTGAGTTTTATTTTTTGTGCATAAAAATACATTTCATACTAAAGTATAGATTTAGCCCCCCCCCCCCAAAAAAAAACAACTCTAAAGATTCAAGATGGCTGACTGTTGCTGTTCTTACTGTATGAATTTTCATTGAGTTATGCAATTTTGGTCTGATTAATTGTGGTGTATGATTATTTTTAAGGATTTTAATATAATATGATATTTTAAAATGAATATGCTTAGAGTTTATTCTGATTATACAGAATACAATTTCCATGCCATCGCAATAATCATGTGTGAATATTCATTGTCACATAAAATGTTCTTCAATGTCTCAGTGATTAGCATGTGAACCTTTATAGCTGTTTTGCATCATTCTATCTTAAATTGTATGATTCTCATTAAGATATTATATAAAGTTTTATTTTCTTTAATAATCAGAGCAAATATAGATAGCTAAATCAATACACATTCTCCTTCTCTCTGTCTCTATCTCTGTCTCACTGTCTGTTTGTCTCTCTCTATCTCTGTCTCTCTGTCCCTCTTTGTTTTGCGCGCTCTCTCTCTCTCTCTCTCTCTCAAACACACACACACACACACACACACACACACACGGGGAGGGGAGGAATTATTTGATATCAGGAACAGTGCTATCCAATGGAATAACTCCTAGACAAAACAGTCAACTGAACAATTGAAAAACATTTAGTCAGTATAGTGAAGTGCTGTAAAACTAAAGTGAAACCTTAGTGGAAATTCTGATACAATAAACAGCATAAAATGTAGTATTTTTATTGATTACAGTTATAAATAATATTTTGACTATATTATACATACTAAGGTTTCTCCAATTTCTCTTTCTTGTATTGTTACTGCAAAATTAAAAGTTACATCGTGTTCAAAATTGACCTCAGTTAGGTCATACTCCTGTGGAATATGTATAAGTTTAAATCTCTTCATCTAAGAGAGCAATGTTTTCTTACAAATAAATAATTTAGATTCCTGAAAGTCATACAGCAAGTTAATTAAATACTCCATTTTCTTATTCTATGGCAGTATGCTGCACCATTATAATTCATATTCATTCTAATTACTCACCGCTGCTTTTCTCTGTTTCACAGCAACAACGCAGCATCTCCACCTGTGCAGTAATTAACTAGCTCTTGCTGCTTCAGCCTCCATAAACTCATAATTCTAGGCACCCACAGGCACTGCAGACACTTACCTTCCTAGTTCTGATCAAGATTCCCACCAAGATAATTTGTAGGGTAAGGATGAGTAGCAATCTTCCAGAACAGACAAAATAAAGCTATTTTAAGGTGTCTGGCATTGTCTTCTAATGGGCTGAGGTTGTGAACAAATGAGGGAGAAAGATTATACTGGAGAGGCAAAGGCGGAACCTGGGAGGAAGAAGGAGTTTTTCAGTACAGGGCATTGGAGGTTTCAGACTCCTGTTTTGTTCTGAGACAATAGTTTGGGAGTGTAATCAGGGGACCAAATCTGAGAGGTTTTTCGAGTGGTGAAAGTATATTCAGGGGAAGATGGTAGAAAAAGCTGTTTACTGATGTTTCTGAAGCATGCTGTAATGTCAGATACCATGTATGATATTCAAAGGTATGTTGTATGTTCTATTACATATGTATATGCTAACTTTAATATTTGCATGTCTGTAAGGGTTTGTGAGAGTGGGTAAAGATGCTGAGATGATTTAGAGGATCTCCAGAGGAGAGCAGGAGGCATTGCCAAGCAGGGAAGTGGAAAGGAGCCTGTCAGTCTTAGAGGGGCCCGAGGAAGGGAAAAGGAAAAGTACAGAAGGAAAGAGAACAACAGCGAGAAAATCAAAATGTATCTAGAGAATGCCATAGTGAAAACTAACTCACCATAAGCCAATAGATAAATATGTAAACATTTACAAATGCAAGATGTACTATAATATATTATGCAGATTAATGTTGAATGCCAAAAAATAGATTATTTTTAAGTGATACAACTAGTATGTTTCACAGCAAACAGGACTCATTATGTTTTGGGAAGATGTCCTCACTGAGTTGGAAAACTAGGAAAAAAAGGATATGTCTGTAGGGGTGAGAAATTGACACGTAGTGTGATGATATTAGAAAAGGCTGATAATTAAACAATGAAACCATGGGCTTATTATGGTCTGTGTGAAGGAGGAAACAAGCTAGGGAGGTGTTTGCACATCAGACAAACTTGGCAGATGTAGAAGTATCACACTTGAAAGCATCCTAAGAAATAGCACAATTCTTTTTTTTTAAACGACTTTATTTTGCAAAACAAAGATAAATGTAAAGATTTTAAACATTTTTTGCTTAAAATTATACATTTTTGTCAGTACTGTTTTTTCAGACATTAAAATAAATTTTACATAAAACCATGTGAATATGTTTTTTAGTCAGTACTTGATTTTTTTCAAGGGCTTGACAGTATGCATTGAAAATGTACTAGTTGCAATAAGCGTAAAGTACATGCAAAACAAAACGCAACATGGAAATAGTCAAAGTCTTCTTGTTTTGTGAATATATGTATATTTTTTGTTTTCTTTATTTCTTGGACTTCATACAGTCTGTGAGTTGTTTCTGGGGGAGTGCAAGCCTCTGGGGTTAGCATCCCACTATCAGTGACTGCATATTATGTCTGTTCTTTTGTGACTGGGTTATCTCACTCAGGATGATCTTCTCTAGATGCAGCCATTTTCTTAAGAATTTGGTTAAGTCATTGTTTCTGGTGGCAGAGTAGTATTTCATTGTGTATATGTACCACAATTTTTGTATCCATTCATCTTCTGAAGGACATCTGGGTTCCTTCCAGCTTCTGGCTATTATAAATAGAGCCGCTATGAACATTGTGGAGAAATAGCACAATTCTTAGCCTCACCATAGTCAAGGTTATATAAGAAAACATTGCAGGAAATACTGCTTTTTAAAAATACTTGTGTTTAGTCATTATATTAGTGCAATCATTTCCTATGCCTCATTAAAATACCCATGCATTAAAAATTCATATTTGTTAAATACACTGTATATCTTGGAGACTCTGCCATGTTTCTACATTGTACTAAATTTTATCATTACTAATACTTTATGAGATACTATAATTTAATACACATTTTATAGATGAGAAAGATAAGATTCAAGGAGATCCAATAACTGCTGAAACTCACACAGACAGGTTAGAGCTGAGAATTACATAGCAATGTTACTAGAGATTCTACCACAGTAGAGCAAAATTATCATATCACACACACAAAATCTAACTTCAGAATGTAAAATTAAATCTATTTTAAGAATAATTATGTACATGTATTTTTCCATGTTCCCCAAGATTAAGGTCTTAGTATTTCTTCTGTGAATTTAATAGTTACACTGTAAAATATATAACATGGTTTTTGTATTTTGACATATTAAAGACATTGATTGCTTCCATGTTCTGATAAGAGTGACTAAAAATGTTGAGAAAATTGGATCTCAATGGATTAAATCTAGATTAAATCTATCTGGTTCCTGCCAGTAAGTACTTCTTTGCATCAACAATGATACTTGGGTTTGTTGGCTGCATATGAGGTAGATCCCCAGGTGAGGCAGCCTCTGAATGATCTTTTCTGCAATCCCTGTTCCTCTATTCAACCTTGTATTTGCTCCCATGATTGTTCTGTTCTTCTTTCTAGGAAGGACTGAGGCATCTCCATTTTGGCCTTCTTTTATTTTATTTTTTTAAATATACATCAAACCGATAGCCAACATCAAATTAAATGGAGATAAACTTGAAGCAATCCCTCTAAAATTCGGGACTATTCAAGGCTACCCACTCTCCCCCTACCTATTTAACATAGTACTGGAAGTCCTGGCCAGAGCAATTAGACAATAAATGGAAGTCACAGGGATATAAATGAGAAAGGAAGAAGTCAAAATATTACTATTTATTCACGATATAATGTACTTAAGTCTCTTCCTAACTTTTCTAATGCAGATCTGCTGCTTTTCTACCATTAATTAGAAAATAACTGGTTTCTAAGAAATAACAGGAGCAAAATAATTAAAATATAATAAGGTAAAACAAAAACCATTACCTTGATGTTGGAGAGGGCAAATGAACAGAAGGAAAAGAACCTCAAGAGAAGACACAAGAATCAAAGAGCCACTTGTTCATACACGTAGAAATCTCATTAAAAACACTAAGCTAAAAGCCACAATAAAACACAAAAACACCAACCTATCAGTACACATGGTGAGACCTATGGCTCCAGTTGTATATGTAGCAGAGGATAGCATTGTCTGGAATCAATGGGAGGAGACATCTTAGAAGAAAAATACTTTTCATTAATTCATTCATCCTATATTAAAATACTGAATGTATTTTCATTGCCTATAATATACCAGGCACTGTTTAAAATAATAGTTATGTAGATAAGAGCAAGATAAGAAACCTGCTTAAATGGAGCTTCCTGATAAGTAGGTATTTGCAAGTTTTCCTACAAAGACAAACAAATGAGTGAACATAATAAATGAACAAGAAAGGGCTGTTTATCAAATAGTGATGTCATCACCTGGTTCACATGCAGATAAAACTTAACAATACATGAAAAATAAAAATCTGTGGCTTTCTCTTTTAAGACAGGAATAACATCATGGGGTAAAGAGTATTTGCTACAATTTGTGGGAAAACTTTCCAGAGATCCAGTTCAATGTGATAAACAACAATCCTGAGGTATTGGTTATGTATTCAGAAAAATCAGAATCAACAGCATTAAGATACAGGGTAGAGATAATGAATTGGAAGCCATTTGAGTGGCCAGCAAGTAAGATTTGAGAGATCTCATCATGAGAGCTGGGAGCAGAAAGGAAGCAAAACCAGGTCATAGTGAGCTTTCTGCATGAAAAAAAGATGTTTCTGGTGAGAATACGACATAAAAGAAATATTTTTACTCACAGAAATTAAGCTACGTAAGCACTGGACAACAGTCTTTATACCTCTCTGGAGCCTGTAGAAGATGTAGCTGTGAGCACAGATCTGAGTCAGGGAGCCAAACTATTACAAGCTCTATGTGATTGGGTCATTTCCATTTCTTTTTTAGTCTTGTTGCTAGTTAGCACCTGACTTGTAGGAAAATGACGTTTCCCCTGAACTGATTGCTTCTTTCTATATGCTTTTTTGGTACTAGAAATATCTATTCCCTGTATTACAAAATGTTTCTGTTTTCCATTTTGAACCTAGTCATATATTCAGTAATTTTAAAGGTATTTCATAGATGTGCTATTAGTGAGAATGAATGCTTTAATGTACTCAGGACCATTAAAATTTTTGTCTTATAAAATACCCCCAATAGAAAAAGTATTAATGGGAGAAAGCTTTGTTTCAGCTCATGACAGTTCTTATTTCTGGAAGATGATGACATCAGAAACAAGCTAGTCACATCACATCAGGCAAGAGTAGAGAAAGGTGAATGAATGTGTTTTTTTACACAGATCACCTTTTTCTTATACATTCCAGGACTAAAACCCAGAGACATGTACCTCTAACTTGAGATGGGTCTTCTTACATCAATTAATAAAGACACCCACATACACAATATAATCTAAACAATTTCTCATTTAAAAATGAATTGAGAATGTGTCATATACAGGCAACATTTTACACTAATATCATAATCTTTAATCTTTGTGTCTAACTCTATTTATGTTAAAGGAAATATATGCATAACCCTTGCTTCTTTGCTATAATTATATTTCCATGGGTGACAGCGGCTTTATTTATCTTTACTCTTCTTTCACATATATTATCTGAATAATTTAGTTTAAATAGGATTCCTTATTAGTTTTGGCTTATAAATTAAAATTATTATTGCATTGATATGATAGCTAAGGAATTATTTCCTTGGTGCTAATATGATGTTGTTTCTATCATATTCTGTCAATATAAGTACAATAAGCAGCCATTTGTCACAAAATGAGTGTCAGGAAGGCTCAATTCTAAGTACTTTCCTCTGACACCATCACTAGTTTTGGACATTCATGTCTTCAGAATCACACTTAACTTTTTACCTCTTTATCTAGTTTTAACTTTTCTTCATGATAATAATGATAACGAATGTGTGTGTGTGTGTGTGTGTGTGTGTGTGTGTGTGTGCATGTACCTGGGTGTCATAGTTTGTGTATGTACAAAGGTCAGAGAAAAACATTTGCAAATTGATTTTCTCCTGTGGGTTCTAGGTATAAATCTCTTTATATATATGTTTAATATTTGATTATTGATTTGGATGATATGCTTCATTTTCATGCTTATTTTTTGTATATATGTGAATTCATCCCCTTTCCCGTATATTTACCTACTTTAGTCTAAAATGAGCTACTCTTGTCCTTGTGGTTTACAGTATCTTCTTTTCCCCTGATGAATACATTATTATCTTAGATTTGATGCCTTTATTTCTTTAATTCATTAAGGCCCTCATTTTCTTGAGGTGTGCATTTAAAAATTAGATAACTAAATAATTGCATCACGATTTCATGGGTTTTAACATTCTTGAGTTGTTAAATATAACTTATATTTTAATAAATTTTTATTTCACCTTAATTTTTTTTATTTGAGTATTTACAAATTTTTCCCTCAGAGTTTTGGTAGATTTGAGTCATGAGGTTCAAGACAATGTTGACAGTCTGATTTTTGTGACCTAATTTCTCCATTATTACCAGTGTTCTGCATAGTAATGGTATATCTTGATGTGGTGAGTGAAATTTCAAGCTTTCTATACATAAAATTTTTAGGTAGCTTGTTCTCTTTTGGTAATGACCTTCACACTCCAGTTTCTATTCTTTCCAGAACTTCATTTAACAAATGGCAGTCTTCCTAATTAAATCATCAATTTTTCCACTTATCTTTTCATGCATGTAGTTTTAATATGACATATGTAAAACACAGAAACTTTAGAATATAGCTGACAACATAGCTCATAATCTAATCACTAAATGAGGCTACTTGTACTAATTACACAAGGTAAGAAATGGGACATATAATATTTTTAGAAGCTGTTAGTCTTACAATGAAATTTTTATCCACTGTAAGTCAAATGTTAAATAAGCTTGGCTATTCTTAGTTTAAGTCTAGCTTCTTTATTCTTTCTCAGATATTTTATTTGAACACTGTACTTTTTACTCAGACTAATTACTTTCCTAATACAAAATTAAGAATACATTAATAAGGAATGTAGTATTTTTTTATTCCTTATCTATTTCCTTTTGACCTTTCTATGAGTTACTGTCATCAAAACACATGGGTGAACTGTAGATAGTTCTATTTTTTATATTGTGTTTAAATTTGAGTACAGATTGTACCCTTTTTCATTTGGCTTGCCTTCTAGTATTACAGCACAGTCTGATGACTAGATCTGCTTTATTAAACTGGAAATACATTTTCTAAGATTTTGTTCTTCTTTTTATTCATGAAGTGACAGATCCCAAGGGAAAAATGTGTAAACCTTTATGTATTTGTTTGTTTTAATTTATTTTTAATTAGATTTTTTTGTATTTACGTTCCAATTTTTTCCCCCTTTCCCCTACTCTCATCCCCTCTCCTCCTCCACTTGGTTCCATGAAGATGCTCCTTCTACCCACCATCCTCTCCACCTCCGGCCTTGGCATCCCTGCACACTGGGAAAATGGGAAAATGTGCTTTCTCTGTATAGACTTTTAAAAGAAATAAGAAGCAACAGCCATCCTGACTGAAAGTTGTTGTGAGGTGTCAGACAGCATTACAATTTGCACATATTGTAGCTGATCACTTCAATCATATTGATCACATTTCTGGATTCCAGATCTTTCAATTTTTTCAAATCATCCTTCTTGATATTCTTTGAATCAAGCCAGAATCATGCAAACAACATCATTAGCTAGAGGTATACTATGCTAGAGTGGGAAAGTGGCAGAAATGGACTCCTACGTATCCCTCCACGTTTCTGTCTATACTTGAGTGTTTACTTTCCTCTCCTTTGGGTATAGATGCTGAATCCAGAGTTGTCACTCATGCAAATTTACTGACCAGTTATACCTCATAACATGCACAGGCTTTTCTATTCTCCCCACAAACTGCCTAAATTCTAATTCCATTTCACTCCTCATGAATTTCTTTTACAGGCAGTGTTAAGATGGGGGCCCTAATTCATAAGAGCACCTTCATCTCAAGCTTACATTTAAAATTCTTTATAATTTCATATTTAATACTTATTAAATGAGAAAACTTGGTTCAACAAGAATCATGAGATGGGTGACAGGTCCTGCATCTTTGCCTTCTCCAGATGGCATCTTGGATGTTTTCTTTCACTTTCTGCCTAATGGCTGGCAAACTCTGAACCTGAGAGAGATCTGGATGTACGTGCACGACTATAGTGTAAGCTCAGTTTAGGCAAATGCATGGTGGGCATCACTTAGCCCACTGGACTCAGCTGCACTCACCCGTGAATGTTCTGAAGCCCAAGCATCTTCTGTTAAATAGCAAATTCAACTTGAAGGCAAGAACAAGTGAGAAAATGCAAATTCAGACAATAGTGAAGCCCTTGTTCCCACTTTGGGTCAATTCAATTTTCATTGGAACCTCCAAGTTAATTTGTTTGTTGAATTTAATTTCTATAATGAAACTTACATTTCCTGTAGCTCTTGGTCCTCCTACTTCTGTGACTCACCTGTTATTCAGCAGTGGAAGGACTCCTACTTCCTGATTGTTGATAGAATTTGTGTATAGTAGTTTTGGACTTGTGTCTTTATTTATACAAAAACTTTAAGCTGATTGCTTTTACATGTCTATTATTATCTGAAATTATGATTTTTCCCTCAAGTCTAAGTTGATAAGTTATATATTTCTAAAGTATGCATATTTTACTGGTTTCGGCTGTAGTAATACAATCTTTTCTCTGAGATCTGTGTTATCTCTGTTTTTGTTGCCAGTGCCTCCACTGGGTTTGCTTGTAGGAGTATCGCTGGTGATTTGCACACCTGGTAGTCATTTCAAAAGTTACCATCCATCATATCTGACCTTTCCTTTTTGTTAGTTTACTAGTTTCAGTTCTTGTTTGTTTCTGTGTTCTTTGCTTATTGCTTCTGTGTTTTTTTACTTATTCTCTTTATTTCTATTTTAAATTAGATTGAAATTTAGCAGTATGAACACATTTAAAAAATAATAGCTCAGAATTACA
The DNA here is from genome assembly GCF_963924665.1 of Micromys minutus. Taxonomy (NCBI): domain Eukaryota; kingdom Metazoa; phylum Chordata; class Mammalia; order Rodentia; family Muridae; genus Micromys; species Micromys minutus. Next base: position 11,053,679 of record NC_137973.1, read on the forward strand.
TTTTATTTGAAGTGCCACAATCAAAGCCATCCAAATATAATAAACATGAAGCAAAATTTAATTAAGTACAAAATTCAGTTATTTAAATATGTATATATATAAATACACATATATATGTATATGTGTATATATAATTTGACATCTAACACTTATAATTTTAATGGATCTAGTTTATGATTCCATAAAATTCACTCTTATAGAATATAACACTTTTTAGTATATAAACAGGAGAAAGAAAATTTTCAAGGGCTTTTAATGCTTTCCCTAAAAAAAAAAAAATCATACGTATAGTTTGTTTACTGCATAATTAGAAACCTCTTCTCCTCTTAAGACTTTGACTTCGAGTCTTGTGAAATTTCTTATATTTTTCATTAATTATGAGGAGTTTAAGAAAGAGAAGCACTTCTCCACTGTTGGTAGAGTTATAAGCAGGTACAACCACTCTGGAAATCAGTCTGGCAGTTCCTCAGAAAATTAGTGAACATCCAGTTATTCCAATTCTGAGCATATTCAGCAGAGATGTTCCAACATACAATACAGACACATGCTCCACCATGTTCCTAACAGCCTTATTTATAATAGCGAGAAGTTGGAAAGAACCCAGTTGTCCTTCAGTAGATGAATGAATACAAAAAATGTGGTAAAGTTACACAATGGAGTACTACTCAGCTATCAGAAACAATGACTTTATAAAATTCCTAAGAAAATGGTTGCATCTAGAGAATATCATCCTGAGTGAGGTATCCCAGTCACAAAAGAACAGATATAATATGCAGTCACTGATAACTGGATACTAGCCCCAGAAAGCTCTGAATACCCATCAAACAACTCACAGATCATATGAAGCTCAAAAAAGGAAATCCAAAAGGTAGAAGCCTCAGTCCTTTGCAGAAAAAGAAAGCAAGTGTATAGCACCCTCTCAGCGTGGGGTAACCGAGTACTTAAATTATTAATAACTCCAGAGCTACGAAGATAGTGTTGTAGCAATTTATCTCATTTAAAAATTATTATGTTTAGTCCATATACCCCAAGAAAACTTTTGACTATTTCCATGTTACGTTTTGTTTTACATGTACTTTATGCTTATGGTAACTAGTAAGATTTCAATGCATACTATCAAACCATTAAAAAAATCAAGTACTGATAAAAATATATTTATATAGTTTTATGCCAAAATGCTTTTAAAAATCTGTACATGTATTTATCCTTTTAAAATAAAGTTGTAAGAAGAAAAAATAAGAAAACTCCTCTTCTAAAGACCCTGAGTTTAGCTTTTGTATATGTTTATTAAAATAGCTGTGCCAATGGGTGCTCGTACTTTTAGATAAGAAAACTTTAAGTTGCATTATTTGTAATTGTATAGACTGATAAAAGAGATTAGAAGATGTGAACTATGGACTTTGGAGTTACAAATACTGAGTTCAAGTTTATCTGCTACCTTTTAACCTAGTAGCACTGGGAATTGATATTGATATTCAGCTATGCTTCAGATATTGTATGGGACCCATTGATTCACTATTCAGGGATGAGGCTTTGAAATAGAGATCTGACTTCCTGTGTAGAATAATCATTTGAAGGCTGGGATAGTAATTAGGACCGAGATGTAGAGAAAGGTTATTTTAGGCTATGCCCTAAGTGCTTGATCTTGTTCCTTTGATCTTCTGCTTCTGTGCTTCTTGGACCACATGGGGTCAGTAGCTGTTCTGCCCTAAAGCCTGCCCATCAGCCCATTAACCTTTTTTGCTCTCTCATGATTTACAAAAAACCTCAGTGTTTAAGTAAATATATGTATGTACATATTTATTTCCTTCAAAATTGTCATTTATCATTATATAAATGTGCTTCCCTACTGAGAACTAGGATTCAAATTTCAGTTGCAGAAGTCCCTCATTACATGATTTGAATGATCTTCTTGGCTGTTCTTGTTTTATGTATCATCCCCCTGTTCTCTACACTTGAACCATTTGAAGAAATTCTTTGGGCATATCTAAGTTCTGCTTCATCTGATCCAGACCTTTTATGACACCCAAGCTAACCATCTCATTATACACCCTGCCAAGGTCAGCAAAAGGATGTCACACTGTAAAGTCCCCTGTTTTCAAGGAAATTGCTAAGCACCCAATCTTTTTTTTTAATTTACATAAAACTACTATGTATTTAAATTTGAAATTCTATCAGTACTGTATGAAAACTATGTGAAACATTTTTAAAGTTAGGTCATGGTACAGGTCTGCTTAGAATACATGCTAGTTCTTTCTTCGAAGCACAGAATAAGCCCATCTGCAAAAGGCATCAACACCAAGTAAACACCTCCACAGAGCTATAAACTTTCCATGTTTATTTCAGCCATTTTGTCCAACTGTCCGCACTGCCTAAATATACACGTCAAAACTTTGATTGTGTTCACAATCACTCTTATTTTCCTCTTCCTGTTACAATAAGAAAATGAAATGTTATGCACAGGCAGTGTATTGTCAAGACAGTTATAATCATGCTTATGAATGTGATGCCTGACAGATGTTCTTCTGTGAAATTATAAAAAGTTATATTTTCCTTTGTTTTTCTATAATGATTGACAAAAGAAAGCCCAAGTCAAATCTAATGCTGAGTAAATGTTTTACTAAATAGTATAGAAAACTGATGTGGTCACAGTGTTATCACAATGCACATCTGGATCAGATAGTAAATGTTAGTCAGACACCTTGAAAATATCTTTTATATTTCTTTTGTGCCTTCTGGTTTGATTTTTCTTCTGTATCATACATTTCATTTTGTGAACATTTATGATATTTCTACCACAGTGTTGTTTATTACTTATTCAAATATGATCTCAGATGCTCAAGTAATATGTCATCTAATAAAAAATAATTTATATATTAGGTAGAGTTAAATATATAATATTTTACATTATAATTCATAAGTGTTATTTGTGTTATTTTGGTATATTTTGGCAACATTTGATGAGGAAGCTAAATCTAGTAGCTTTTGGTAAAGATGATATATACTTCAAATATTTTGAAACCAATATAGTTTCATTTGTCTATATATAAGTCTTTACTATTTAATATAAAAAATTGATCCACTCTGAGAAGCATTACAAATTTTCTTAAGTATCATATACTGTATATGTTATATACAAACACTTAAGAGCCTTCCATAATAATTCTTTTGTAAGTTTTAGATGTAGTTTATCACTTAAATAGCATAGAAATTTTATCACTCAGTTTTTTAAAATATATGATTTTAATTGTCAACAGATTGTAATAAAATTATAATGTATAAAATAGAAATCTGTACATTTACCATTACATTTATTAGTTATTATGATGTGAAGTTGATGTTGTCAGTACTTATTTAATTGTAAAATATTTCTCGGGAGATGTAGTTACTTATTTAATTGCAATATTTTTCTCAAGAGAAAATTAGTAGCTTAATTTTTGAAGATAATAAAATTGTAGTATGGTTCAATTCATTAAACATGTGAAAAATAAACCTCAGTGGAGTGGCCCATGGTTTAAAATCTAGAACTCAGGATATAAAAACAGATATATTCCTATGAAATCAAAGCTAGCTTAGTGAGTTCCATGCCAGCCTGGTCAGCACAGTGAGTGGTAGGCCAGTCAAAATTAAGTGAGGTCATGCCTCAAAAAGAAGTAAAATACATTTAAAGAATGGATTGCGAGTCAATAATATATGGGCTCTAAAATATAAACAAACCCTGTTATCTTTAAAAATTAGAGACTTTAAACTTTTTAATTTTACTACATGCTTATGAAGCAGTTTAGTGTTCAAATTATACCTTACGTTATCTACTGAAATTGATTTCTCCCCTCTTTCTTAATATGTATAAGAGTGGCTCTTTCTAAAACCTAAAATTTTCTTAAGTTGAAGAAAGTTGGAGGAGCTACTGTGACAGTATACCTTCTAAATATGAGAAAGCATGTACACTCATGAAATTTCAATAGGGTAAAACATAAAACAGAAATTATAATACCAGCTGGTTTTCCAATGTAGGTTAAGGAAATCTCACAGAACACATCCCTAGTTGAAGTGCACAAATTTTACATCTAGAAGATATTGAGTTAGACTAGGTTATCCAATACCCAATGATCATCCTTAGAAAAAATGCATATGCAGGCAACATTCAACAGATCAATCAGGTGATAGTTATGTCATTATTCATTTACATCTATAGAAGTACTAATGTTGGTGATAGGAAAGCAGGCTGTGAATTTGGTAGAAAGGGAGTCATAGAAGAAATATGAGGGGGAAAGTGTTAGGGAAAGTGATATAATTACACGTTTTTTTATTTTTTTAATTTTAACTTATTTTTAATATTTCTTCCTTCCCCTTTCTCTTTTCTGACCCTCCCACATACCATTCACTCTACAGTCTTCTTCAAATTCACAGACTCTTTTTGTACACAAATTCTTATTGTAAGCCTATACATATAAGTACCTAAATATATATTTCTAAATATAACTTGTCTTGGTACATGTAATGCTTCCCATGTGTATGTTTTTAATGGCTCACTATTTAGTGCTGGACAATCAGTTGGTGTGCTCTTTTCTGGGAAGGGCACTTCTCCCAGTCCCAAGCTTTTCTCAGCTGCCTATAGTTCTTTGTTTAGGGTTGAGGCCTTGTGTGGATTTTTTCCTCCAGTTTGGCTTGTTCATTGCTACTATCTTTCTTCAACACCTAATGCTGGGCATTATACTGGTTAGACTTTTTGAGTGTAGTTTCTTATATTGCTAGGAGACACAATCTCACAGCCAGGTTCCTGATGCTCTGGCTTTGATAACCTTTCAGCCTCTCTTTTCTCAGTCTTCTCTGATTCTCACCTGCAGGATTGTTCTTTAGATGTCTCCATAAGATCTGGCGTCTGCAGCTTTACATTTTTATTGGTAATAGTTTTCTGGAGTGGTCTTTACCTGTTGCACAGAGAAGTCATTTTGATGACAAATTTTGTAGATTTTTCCTAGGGATTATACATGTTTAACAACTAAATGGTCAGAGATTCTCCTCCAATAAGCATTAAGTACCTCACTGTTTTTGAGTAGCCGGCTGTGTTTGTAGCAGGGGGCAGGTCCTTGTTGAATGGATCTTGAAGAGTTGTTGGTTACTACTGAGGTATGTGTGTTATTTCTGCACTCTTAGGGTTATTTGCCATGCTTCTCATTAATGTAATTTATAGACTTCATAGAAGGCTGTGACTTCTGATTACCTCCCTCCTTTGGAAACTTGTACGGCCTTCTGGTATGAAGGACAGTTCTCACGGAGGCAGCAATCTGATCAATACCCCTTAGAGACATGGATAAGTAGTTTGAGTGAACTCTTCTTGTCTGAATAAGTGGTCATCTGCTTCAAAGTCAAAGACCACCTCAAAAATTCTGCATAGCAGAAAAGGGAAGCTTTCTTTGAGTTCTGTGTGAGGAATGTCAAATCCCCAAAGCATGTAGCTGTTGCCCTTGGCTAGTTTCAGAAGTGAAACGCAGGTCCCTATTGCTGAGAACATCCTGTACAAACAAACATTATAAAGAAGATCAACCACTTTTGGTGATAACACTTTTCGTATAGAAACATACTAATCTGGATATGTCATCTGTCTACCCACCCATCCCCAGCTATCTAAGCATTTCTCTCAATATAAGGCTTATACTCTTGTGAAAAGCAATTCCTTAAATCATATTTATATGTAAAACACATTCTGTCTTCTTTGAAGAAGGCCTTGCTAGGTACTCTTGGGTGTTTATCAAGCATCACTTCAAAATTTCTTATTTGCAAAGTGTTAATGCATCAAATAATTTTTTAATTAATGATTACTTATAAACTCTATTAACATTTCAAATAGGAAATGACACTGTTAAAATGTCAGTCTCCATAACTGAGTAATGGGAGTCTGGATGTAATAATAGGAGATACTGATTCCTTGAAAATAAAAACCAACTGTAGATACTTTAAAACATAAAGACAACAACTATAGTGAAAACATGAAGATGTAGTGCATTCAGTACCAAACAGCTCATGTTCTGTGTTTGGCAGTAAGACAAGATCTTTGCCTCAGTCACAGTGACAGTATTGACCCTTCCCCTTCATAATGCTAATGACGTCAGTCATGACTGATCATGAAGCTGTGATTTACTAAGTACATATAACTGTGAGTCTCCAATAACAGTAATTTGAAGATTTTATTTCTATTCCAAGTTTCCAATTCAGCCTGTTTCTCCTGCTCATGAGCTAAGGCTCTGAGATTTGCATTGCATTAAACATTGCACCTCTTGGATTACAGTGTCTCATTCTTATAGCCAGTGGATTTTATGCCTTGGGTTTATTTATATTTACCATGGAAATACTGTATTGACACTATACTAATACCCCAAATGCTTTATAATTTTTAAACATTCATATTTAAATTATCATTTTAAGGGGACTAATTTACCTGGTAATTTTTATCCTGTTAGAGTACAGTATCTCACTTAAACATTTACATGCAAATCCACTTAAACTGACAGCACTTCTGGTCCCCGAGAGAATGCTGAATGAGAGAGGCTCACTGTACCTGCATGTAGAGAGCAACCAGGGAAACAGTAAGATTTCCTTTTAGTACAAACAAACTTAACTAAGCAAATATAATTTTCAATATGCTATATTATTTGATGAATATTTAAATAATTGAGAATTTGATTTACAAACATTGTATTAGTATATTTTGTGTCACAGTAAGGGAATGCCAGACTAGATGATTTTTAAAAATCAAACTATAGTTCACTAGTTTATAGTATTGAACACTGGAAAGCCCAAGAGTATATTGTCAGCATCATCTCATCATCTGATAAGGACTTTGCTCTTGGATTAGGAGTGTCATTTTAATATTTCCAAAGCCACTGTGGCATGGAACCTCAATAGCATCACCTTATCTAATACTCATTACCTCCAAAAATTATTTAGTATGTCATTGGTATACTACTTTAAAATTGCATTTTATTTTTTTTAATATTTTTGTAATTTTAATTAGCATATAAGGTTTCATTACAGTGTTTCAAAACACAATTTTATTTTTTCATTTATTCTTCCATCCCCTCCTTCCAACTTTCTACCCCGTTACTTTGTTGTCCTTTTTTTGAATCGCATATCCTATTGCCTTTCTCCCTTCAACATCTTGTTCTTCCCTCTCATGTTTCTTTTCTAGTGTCATATCCTATACTCACACTTGTACTTTTTTACATACACACACACACACACACACACACACACACACACACAAGTGTGTGTGTGTGTTTATATTCCTAACATGGAAATATATGGTATATGTACATATCCTAGCTTACCATGTTATACACACACACACATACATGTGTATGGTAAATTAGGAATAAGAAAAGGATATTTAAAGAACATTCTCAAAGGTAGTAAGACATACAAAGAACATGAAATGCGGGTAATAATATTTTTCCTTCTTTTAAAACATATTTGTTGTATTTTTATTGTGTGTGCATGCTTGCATGCTTGTATGTGCATGTGCATCTGTATGCATGTCAGTGTGTTTGTGTGTGTGTGTCTGTGTGTCTAAGTGTGTGTGTGTGTCCCTAGTGCAAGTGCTATCAGAGAATAGTAGAGAATATCAAGTCCTTGGATCTGGAGTTACTGGCAGCTGTGAGCCACTGACTATGCTCACTGAAAACTAAAATCTCGGATAAATGCACGGCTACTGTTTATTGGTTTATAGCTGTGATCTCCCAGCAATATATTCATCTTCAAATTTTTTGAATGACTTTCTTTGTGAACCATAGCATTAGATAACATAAGATCCTATTAATATTTTAAATAGACTTTCTATTCTTGAACATTATTATTTTTCAGTCAGTTTTAACAGTAACTTAAAATTACCACCCTAATCAAAAGTTTGTTTCTTGAGAAGAATAAAATATATACCAACTCTGTCACTCAGACATTCTATAATCAATTTTATAGTTCATTATAAGCCATGAGCTATATAAGAAAAACATGAATATGAGGCAAGATAGCAACATTTTATAGAATTTAGGTGTCAATTTGTGAAAATTGGCAGTAAAGCTTCACAACATATACAATATGATCAAGTCAGTATTAGCTGATGTTTTCAAAACATGTAAATAATTTTTACTGGTGAGTTTTTACAGTGATTATTTCAAATTTGAAAAAGAACTATAAGAATTTAAAATTGAACTTTTCTTTCTGCCTAACAGATAATTTGGAACGTTTCTTGCTTTAACTCACTTAAATTTAAATAACATTTTATTTAAATAACATTTTAACTCAATTGTTGTCTAAAGACTTTAAACCTAGGAAATAAACTACAGAAGACTCAGGAGAATATTTCACACGTGGCTCAGGATTTAGTTTTCTAGGGTATCATTTCAACATGGTATCACGGATACTGCACTTGAATGGAACTATCTGTCCCTTAAGGATTGCAAGATTAATGTGTTCTGCAACACCCCTTTGTATCAAGTAGTAACCTTTATTATTTAAAGATGTATGCAATGAATTGTAGCCTTTTTATTCCCAGAACTAAGTAGTTAACCTGAGCCAAGCTAAAATGTGGAAGTAGTTTAGTGAAGACAATATATTTTCACTCTGGGAATGACTTCCACTGATCCCAGTTAACAATAGCGATTTTATTGCCAATTAAAACAATTTTAGCACACAATTGTTTTTTTCCACGGTTATTTTAAATGATTATGGCAGAAAACACATTTCTACATTAAAGTGTCTTCTAAATTTATTGTTCCTTCTTGGGTACCTATTAAAGTCATAATAAAATATAAGCCATAGCATTCCATGACTATAGGGTTGTTTAATGCCTTTGTCATATATTTTTTAAATAACCACTAAATGTCACATATATATGCGTGTATGATCAATGCAATTTTAAAACTATTTTTTAAATTATTTTTAAAATACCAATAATTTTAGGACTTCACTTACATCACCATTCTATTGCAAACACAATGACAACACTATTAGTTTACACTTAATAGATGATAATTCCCTTGCTAATATATTAAAAGTGTACTGATCTCAGATTCTGCAGCAGGTGAGATAAGTCTCACCTCTCTCAGGGTCACAGAGCAGCTGTTACACATTGTGCAACAGCTGTTAAACTCTGGTAAAAATCCATTAGGAACTTTAATAGTAAGTCTTGTTTGAATAGTCAGCCTCTCTTTCCCACTCTTTGTTCTCTTGTAAATACAGTCAGGTATTGGGCACAGGGTTGTTGGCTCCTTGAATGATAACTGTCAGAGCTCTGTCTGCCATGTAGTCAGGCAGATTTCTGTCCAAACTTGATTTGTTGGGCACTCCAGGAATACCTTGTGGAAGACTCCTTTCAATCAGAACTGAATTCTGGAGGCTTCTCTCCTTCTTTAAGTGTCTCACTCAGCTTTTGACAGATTCTTTTGTTTTGTTTTGTTTTAGGTTTCTACTATTCCAATCCTAGCAGGGAAACACCTTCATGTCTTCCTTTTCGGTCCAGCTTGGAACTGCAGCAAATAAAGTCTTTCATACTCATAGGCACTGCTATGATTTGATACAAGCTTAAATAAATTCTCATTTAAATGATATTTTCTTTATTGGGGAGGGGACATAAGGTCTGCTATGATCTGCTATAATTGGTATGCATACATCTTATTGGCCATATAAGCAGAACATTTGGCTCACTTTATGAACTGGAAGAAGACATACTCCTATTTTGCCCAATTGTATTTTTTCACCAACATTAATACAAGCATCATTCCATTGTCTTTCCTTCCTAAATTCAGGTCATCATTGTCAGTACCGAGAGCTGGCCCAGCAAGAGGAAGAGAACATGCTATGGTGAGAACAGCTGGAAGGCTCAGCAGCAGCAACAGTTTTTGTACTGTTAAAATAGTAGCTGGAGTTTAGGGAACGAGCTGATATACAACCAAAGAAAAATAGAGGCATCAAAGGCATGTGAGCAGTATAGACTTAAAATCGGAATCCACAGGAGTCCGGATTGCTGGAAAACGTCCACATAAATGTTGGGCAATAGAAACCAAAAGGGCAAGGTTTGGCCCAGGAACTTAAAAAAATGGTTACTGTTAAGGACTGAGGATACCAATGTGCTGACCTCAAGAGATACGCCAATGAAACCTCTCTAGAAATAGGGTCTTATACCTGAAACCACTTTGAGAGCATAGCACTAAAAGTTGTCCAGTTCAGCATCACAGAAGCTGCCAAGCACTGAGCCTCTGGCAGTTAAAACTCAAACAAACCAATCAGTACACCCAGTGACACTGGAGCTGGCTTTGAGATGGGAGTGAGACTGGCTTACTCCAGGTTTTAGTTTGGCAGTTCAGGATACTAAGCCTAAACTTCTGTTTCCCAGAACTGGGCCAGTCCAGACAAGTCAAAAACAAACAAACAAAAAAACAAAAAGAACAAAAACAAAAAACAAAAACAAAAAACAAACAAACAAAAACAAAACCAAAAACAGGCTGTTCCATCAGAAGCTACAGCCCCCAAGCCGTGGAAAAGAGCAGCGAGTCAGAAACGGTTTGCAGCTTTCCAAGCAAGTTTCTAGACTTCCCGTCAGCAATGGATATGGAATATCTCAGAGCCATGGGCAATGCCAAAGACACCCATTATCCCTAGAAATCAACCCAACCAATTAAGATAAATTTCCTCCCTGGAATCCCCCTAGTCTGCTTTGAATTGGGCCTGTGAGCTTACCTGGGTGTCTCCATCTGAAAAATAAGACAGTTTTTGCCTTTGCATATGATTTTCGTCTGTGGTATCATTCTTCTGTGAATCACTGAGCCTTAGAGCTTCAGAAGATAGGCTATGATCTTCTGAATGTGAGTGGATCACTCTTAGGCTCTAAAGAGATGTTTTTTTCTACCCACAATTCCTATCTAGCCAGAGAAAAGTAACTCTGGTCAGCTGATGAATAATAGTCATCCAGGAACCATTCAAGTAACAATGATTGTAATAATTTTTTATTGAGATAAAGGTTTACTTTAAAGTTTTTAAAACATAAAAGTATTTCATTGACATAAATATTAATAAAAATGCAAAATGGTAAATAATGTTAGACTTTATGACATTCATATTTTATTATATGATTTATATTATAGACCGAAATGTAGTAAATTGTGTTAATTTGTACAAATATTTCACTTTATATACATATATGTTTTCGAGCATTTTCAAGCAAAGAAGTGTAGACAAAAGCATGTACTGTGGGAGACAATGACACACTACAGCTTCCATAATGAATTGCTTTTCCTCCGATGAGCAAGTTGCAGAGTGGTGGATAGACATGGAAGAAGAGAGATAGGGGAGATTGAGGAGCATGGTGTGAAATTCACAAAGAACTAATAACGCTTTTAAAAATCCACACCAGACTCTGATTCTCTCTCTCTCTCTCTCTCTCTCTCTCTCTCTCTCTCTCTCTCTCTCTCTCTCTCTTTTCTTTTTTCCTTTCTTCCTTTCTTCCTCATTTCCTCCATTTATTTTTTTAATTTATTTCTCTTTGTCTTCTCTCTCTTCTCTTTCTGCCTTATAGATCAAATAGAAAGAAGCTCTCAGCTGGTTCTTGAACAGCATGCCTGTATGCCACCTGCCACTGTCCCAAATATGGTGACAACAAAACTCTCTGAAACTTATCCAAGTCCCCAACTGTGGGAAGCCACCGCATTCGCCATTACAAGATGGTGCCCAGTCCGAAGGGAGAGTGGCCAGTTTTGAGATAAACAACCTAAGTGCGCATGCACACCTACCTGTTTTGCTGCCTCATGCTGACTCCGAGTATGCTAATTAGGGTGCACAGAATGCACCAATCAGGTGGCGACACAGTCCTCCTAAGCATATATAAGGAGGGCTGGTTTCTGGGCTCAGGGTCTTTTGCCACTGCAATCAAACCCGCAATAAACGCCTGTAGAAGGATCCTGTTGTGGCGCATCTTCCTTGCCAGTGAGATAGACGATCGCTACACCCAACTAAATGCTGTCTTTTATAAACTTCATCTTGTTCATGGTGTTTCTTCACACCAATAGAACAATAACTAAGAAAATATTTGTGTATGCTTTGCATTAAAAAGCTACCATTTATAATGGTCCATGTCCACAAGAAATCTAAAAAGAGAATGTCAGAGGTTGGCATATCATAGGTGAAGAGGCACAAATTTAGAGAAACTTCATATAATTTATTTTTTATCGCTTCAAGTCAAAAAGATCTAAGTGGGTGCACGCACACTCGCACACACACACGAATCTGATAGACCACTTTAGCAAAGTAAAGATAATCTGAACTTTTTATTTTGCAGAAAAATTGACTAGGAACAAACAGGTTTATGAATACAATGAGGATAGAAAGTACAGGCTGCTCTAATTATTTGCCAAGAAGAGAGGCAGTAAAAGACTGTTATAAAGAAATCTTAGAACACAGCAGTTGTAGAATCCCTAATTAGAATGTGAAGCTAAATCACCAGATATGGTAACACATGCCTTTAATTCCAGGAGGCACAGGAAGATTTATTTTGGTGTGTCTGGAGTCAAAATGGTTCTCTATAAGATGCACAGCTTCCTAAGTTATTAGTGAAGTGCCCATTAAAATGGAGACCTACCGCATATGTATTGGAATGCCACATCCTAAACTGCAAGTGACATGACATGTGGCAGAGACTGCATAGCAGAAATTCTCATTCCCTGCCAGTGGTGGTGCAAAATGTTCCCTTCACTGTGGATGACAACCTGTCAGTGTCTTACAGAAGTCACCCGCTCATGTCACAGGATCTAGCATCACCCTTGTGAGCCATTTAAACAACAATTGGGAAGTTGTGTCCCGTACAAAAATATCCAATGTACTTTTTTAGAAACTTTTTTCATGACTACCAGAACACTGAAACAGTAAATATGATATTTAGTGAAAAAATGGATAAGTAAGCTGTATCACACCTGCATAATGGCTTATTGAGTGATCAATAAAACACCCAGCTAGACAGATGCCACTGTGGATAGAGCAATAAAGTACTTGCTGTGAAATCATAAGAACCATAGTTGAGATTCCTAGCTCCAATATAAATTTCCGGCAGGTGTTGAAGATACAGATCTGTCTTTAGGGATCTGCCAAGGTGACCATGTAGACAAGCCTACATCTGTGAGAAATGGGTGATCCTCTTTAAATTAATAAATTAACTATTTAGGAAGATTCATATTTATAAATCTCAGGCATCTGTGTGAATTTGTATGTGAGCAGGTGCACTCAAACCTACATGTGCCATCATACATGTAAACATTCTTAAATACACATAAAATGTAAAGACTGAGTCTTGTGAAGGAGGCATTTGCCACTAAGCATAATCACCTGAGTTCTATCTTCACAAACCATGGGTAAAAAATGAAACAACTCCCACAAGTTTTCTTCTTATTTCAGGTAATATGCCATTGTATGACTGCATTCTTAGCGCCATGTTAATAAATAAAACATGTTTGTAAAAATTTAATATTAAGCTTCTTAACAGTAACTGAGCAAGGTACAAATGTATGATTATAGTATAAAACCTTAGGAATGATCTCATTGCTTTTTTAGCCAGTCATGCTTGGTTCTACTCTTGTTCTCTGCAACATCTAATTTCTGTTTCCCAACTATTCAGGCAGTACAGGATATAGGGCATTTCTTGTAGTGTGGGTCTCAAGTTAAATCAAACATTGGTTGGCCACTCCAACAAGGTCTGTGCCACCATTTCTCAGTACATTTCCCACCTCCCTATATTATGGATAAGGCAGAACTATAAAGGTGGTACGATAAGTAGTTGCCATGGGTTGGGGAAGACCAAATGGCAGAATACACACACACACACACACACACACACACACACACACACACATTATATATATATATATATATATATATATATATATATATATATATATATAAAGTCAAGTCAAAACATAAAGAACATTTAATGCCATAGGCTTGCTGATGATGTAACAATGTAGGCTTATTGATCATTATTAATGTGCCGCCTGGTAGAATATTAATAATGGAGAAATTAGTAGTTGTAAAGATTGATTTGTGTGAGCTCTTCAACCTTGTTATAAAGTTGAAACTTCTCTAAAAGTATAAGAATAAAGTTGAGATTGAAGAGTCAGGACAAATCCAATGAAACCTAGGAAATTTATTAACCCAGGAAAGACTCGTGGACAATTTTGCTACAGCTTGAAAATTCTGTTACCGCAGAGAGGAAAAAATATGAATTATTCAAGCCAAATTATGAGACCCTGAAAATCCTTACAAGCTTTTTAGATTATGATTCACAGCAAACAATATATTTTCATGGGTGCATGCATATATGTTCACAAACCCTAATCTTCACACCAGACACAAAGAAAACTAAATACAAATTTCTCTTAATATGTGCACTGTGTTCCATAGAATCCTATGTTTAAAATTATTAAAAATATAAGAAATACAGTTTATATTTATAACTCTAGTTTTAGGACCTCCTCAAGAAGCAGTTTTGTTCCTATCAAAGTGTTGTATGGTTGGTCACACAATAACAGAGTGTTCTTTATTGTTTGGAACAATGAGAAGGTATAGGAAAAAACTATCTTCTGTTAGCATGGTCATTTGCAGGGTAGGTCAGCTGAGGAAATGAGGGAGTATTTTTGAAATGACACATAAAGATCAGATTGAGTGACTATTCTATCTTCCCCTCAGGCTATGAGCATGGTTTTAGTGCCTGACAGTTCTCGAATCTTAACTTTAACCTAGTCATCCTAAGAAATATCTGCATTTGCCACAAGAATCACTGAGGTATAACCCAAGTCAAGAAAAGGCAGTTATAATTTCCAGGCTTGTCACAAAGCAACTTTGCTCTACTAATTAGGAAAGAGAGGAAAAAGATAAGTTATGTAGATGAATGAAATGGGGCAAAGGACCTGAGATGAATTCAGAATCATTATTTAGAATTTATTTTGAGAGGAAGAAAAAGAAATTGAAAGATGCTCTTGTTTATAAGAGGAGTTGAACTTGGTTAAGAAAACTAAATAAAAACAGGAACTTATGAATACTGGAATCCTCTTAAGGAACTATACAAAGATTTAAATAATATGTGATCATATTTTGGTTGCTAAGATTTTATGTTGTTGTGTTTTTTGTTGGACTTTTGGTTTTGCTGTTCCTGTTGTCATGAGCAGTAGCTACAGCAGCATCTTATCCATTGTCTCATGGTGACTACTTTTCAGGTGGAAGTTAGAAAAGTCAAAGTGTTAGATTTACAGCATTGAAATTTCCAGTGTTCTGAAGTATAAAACTATTCTTCACATTTTAGTGTTTTATCACAGCTTTGAGGTTTTTTTTGGACAAAAGAAGAGCTTAGATATTAATAAACCTAAGACATATCAGTTTTATAAACTAAAAGAAACCAAATACACTAATTAGATATGTATTTTAAAGTATCTTTGTGTGTGTGTGTGTGTGTGTGTGTGTGTGTGTGTGGGTGTGTGTGGTCTTCTGGGCTAAGCAAGTCAATTATAAAGGTAGAATATAGTTGCAAACAGATTATATTTGAAGGTCTCTTGTGTTCTTATTTTGGGCACTAATCAGATCCCTTAGGCTGATCATCATGACAGCTTCAAGTAGTCTGGTGCATGGACAGAACTAAAGCCCTGAAGGCCAGCAGAAAGAATGAAAACAGGAAGCTTCAGGGGGTAGGAGGTATGGGGAACCTTTAGAAAGTACCAGAGACCTATGAAGTGAGAGACTTTCAGGATTAAAAGGGAAGAACTTTAGATGAAATGCTGTACAGTGGAAAGAGGGAATCACCTCCAGGAGCAAAACAGGGCATCAAGGCATCAAGGGATGGGGTCACTATCCTACAGTCAAAACTCTGACCCATTATTGTTCCTATCTAAAAAAAAAAAAAACTGCAGGGACAAAACAGAGAAGAGCCTGAAGGAAAGGAAACCCAGTGAGAGGCCCAGAGTGGAATCCAGCTCAAGGGGAGGCCCAAGGCCTGATATTATTACTGAGGCTAAGGGCTGCTCACCAAAAGGGATCTATTATGACTGCCCTTCAAAAGAGCCAACAAGCAGTTGAAAAAGTCAGAGGTAGATATTTGCACCCAATCAATGGACAGAAGCTGCTGAACCCTGTGGTTGACTTAAGGACAAAGCTCTGGGCACCTGAGGAAGAGGGTAATCCTATAAGAAGACCAGCAATCTAAACTAACTAACATCAGTTTATAGGAGGCCCCCAACACTTATACACCACAGGACAGCTGGCTCTGGATGCAGTCAGAGAAGATGCACCTAACCTTCAAGAGACTGGACACCCCAGGAAGTGGGGAGGTCTGATGGAGTGCAGATGGGGAGGTGCGGACATCCTTGTGGAGACATGAGGCAGATATGGAATGTGGAACAGTCAGAGGGTAGAATGGGAGGGGAATAAAATCTGGACTGTAAAGAGATTAAATAATAATTAAAAAGGAAATTCTATTCAGTCTTCTATGACTTCTGAATATATTTTTTGGTTTAAAAAGAGAAAATCAAAAAATCAACTTTATAAATGCATGTAAATCTTTTAGGTAGATCCTTCATTCTCTATTCATAGGGAAAAAATGGGAATTTATTTTTTGAAAAAAGTTATCATTGGGCACTGACTCTATCTCTGGTTTAATAAATGCACATGTCTACCTCAACATTGTTTTGCTTTAAATAAGTTACCTTACCATTACCCAAAACACCATGAGATCCCGCTTTACATATTCCTCTTTTGTAATTTACTGAAGAGACCGTGTGTCAAGTGTATACTGAGCATAAAGAGTCCTCTTACCTTCTTTCCACTTTGTCCTTTGACATAACTCATGAAGATTTTTCTAAGAGCTGTTTCTGTGCAGTAAGTCTGTGCTAGGTCATTTTAAGTTAACTTGACACAGGCTACCTTCCTTTCTGAAGAAAGCCTTAACTGAGAAGAGGCCACAGTAAGAAGGGTCCCTAAGGACGCCTATAAGGTGTTTTCTTGTTTACTGGTTGATGTGGGAATATTGAAGGTAGAATCAACGCTGGGCTGGTACTCTTGGATTCTATAAGAAAGCAGGCTGAGCAAGCCATGTAGAAAAATCTAGTAAGCAGCACCCTTGCCATAGGCTTATAGGTTTTACTCATTGTTCCTTAGAGAGTAAAAGTGAGTGTGAAGGACTAATAGGTGTGGTTTTATTGGAAAAGGTGTGGCCTTGAAGAAGAAGGTGTTTCACAACTTTCCATTGCTGACAGTTTCCATTACTGTATATGGTCTCCTTTAATTCCTTTTCATAATCTGGAAGTAGCTACCCACCCCCTTTACTTCATTTAGTATCAGGCAAAGAAGGAGACAGGTTTCAGCCTTCGAACTTGGCAGTCCCAAGTATGTATTCTGGCATTAGCAAGAGGGAAAAGAAAAGCTTCCTCTGTGGTTAAAGAATGCAGCTGTTGTCAGGTATCTTGCCAGGGATTCCTTTAATGAAGGTCCAGATAGGTCATTACTAAAAGCTGTAAAGGTGAAGCTGCTAATGTTATGATAGTTTGTGCTCTTAACATTGTTATTTAACTCATTCTCAAGAAAAAAAAGTGAAAAGATTGTACTTAGTCACTATTGTATTAAAACAAAAGGCACAATTTGTGTGTGTGTGTGTGTGTGTGTGTGTGTGTGTGTGTGTGTGTGTGTGTATGTATTTCCTTGCATGTGGGAATCTGTGCAGGAGTGTGCTAAAATGCACCTGAGTATGATTATTCACACTACATATGTCTGGAGCTCCCAGGTCAACATTGCGTGTGATTCTGCAGAGATAATGCAGGTTATTTTGCTTTTGCTTGTTTAGTGTGTTGTGTTATTTTGGTTTTGGTTTTGATTTGATACAGGTTCTGGCACTGGTGGTGAACTTGCCAAAGAAGTCAAATAAGCTGGTCATCCAGTTCTGGTGATCAGTCCTACCCTCCAATTTTGATAACAAACAGACAAACAACAACAAAAACAAGAACACCAACAAAAATGCATTGCTCCACTTAACCTTTGTACATAGGCGCTGAGTAACAAGTATCCCTCCTGAGCTGTTTCCCCATCGGTATCTTTACCCAACTCCCTATAACGGTATTCAACATGACAGTAAATTAGCTCAAAACATAGGCAGATATATTTGTAGACTAAATTTCTGGATGCCAGATTTCTGACTCAGTATCTTTATATTTTTGTAACTTTTTAAGTGTTGTCATTAATTTCATTTTGTTGTCCCACACAATAAGTGAGGATATTTATTTCTCCATAAACCTTCTAGGACAATGTGGGGCTGGTACATTTTTCCCCTCAAATATGAAGACAGTGTCATCATACTGTGGTTTCAGTACCAGTTTCTGACAATGCATAAGCTTTAGTGCCTTCTCAAGACGTTTCTATTTCTTCTTTTGTATGAATTCTTGTTGAAGTCTTCAAAATTGGACAATAAGTCTTCCCAAAACTGTTTGAGAGTTTTTTAATATGTTGATTCTTCTTTTTTATTATTATTGGATATTTTGTATTTACATTACAAATGTTATCCACTTTCCCTGGTTTCTTCTCCAGAAACCTCTTATCCCCTCCCCCTCTACCTCCCCCTACCTCTATGATGGTGTTCCCCTGATCATCGACCCTCCCCCTCCAAGGCTCTACCCTGGCATTCCTCTACACTGTGGTATCATGCCTTGGCAGGACCATAAACTTTTCTTTCCATTGCAGTTGGAGCCATGGGTCTGTCCTTGTGTACTCTGTGGATGGTGGTTTCGACCCTGAGAGCTGTGGTTGGTTGGTATTGTTGTGATGAGATTGCAATCCCCTTTAACTTCATTAGTCCTTTTCCTAACTCCTCCATTTGGGACCCTGTTCTCATTTCAATGCTTGGCAGTGAACATCTGCCTCTGTATTTGGCTTCATCTGGACCTGCCCAATTTAAATAGTAAAATAAGGGAAAGCAAGTAACTGGGTTGGGTGAGGGAGAGAAGAAGGGTCAGAGAAGGAGGAGAATTTGTGGCAACATGGATCTTCCTAAGGGCCAGCTAGTCCCAGGTGATATTGACTGGTTTAAAAAAGCTATTAACACTAAGGATTTTATAGGTCTAATATCTCATATAGAAGGGCAGTTTGTATCTTTGTCTATTTGATGAAATCTTGTTGTGTAAATGGTTTGTGGATTGAGAGTTGAATATATAAACCTGAATGAAAAGCAATCGGGCTGGAAAGTTGTGTTTGTGTTGAGTTTTTGGGTAAACGAACACCCAGGTAGGAGGTGAAAGGCAAGGAATGGAAGACCACCAAGGAAAGGGAGTTGCATGGTCAGGGGTGGGTCGTGGGGCCAAGCTACGGAGTTGCCCATGGCTTCGTATCAGGGAGGGTCTGAGGAGTGAGACCTCATGGCTGGTAAAGAGATAAACCAGTTTTTATTTTTTAATATTTACTGCAACAGGAGAGGGAGGACAAAAGAGAGGGAGGCTGGCAAGGAATGGGGGGGAAAACAGAGCAGAGGGATTTAAAGAGAGAGATTGAAAAAGAGGAAATACAAAGAGGCAAAGCAAGAAAGAGAAATGCAGAACTAAATTAAAGAAGAGGTTGTTCTGAGAGCCCATGTATATCCCATGTATCCCATTGTGCTTGTCATCTCCTAGTATTAATATTTTATATTAATACATATATTTTATGAGTTAATGGGCAAGCAACGGCACATTGTTATCTTAAAACTTTGCTTCTGGAATTCTTTAGGTTTTACTCCTATGTCCTCTTTCCCATAGGCCCAGTTAAGCCATCACAATAATTGAATCATCTAGGTTCTCTAAATTTCTCTTGGCTAAGATAGGACTTCAAGTTTTCTTTTCCATAATTTTATTGGTCTATTAATTTTCAAGAGCATGCATCAGGATTTCATAAGATGCTCTTCTGTTGGAAATTACTGATTTCTTAAAGCATTGTTGAATTTGGTTATGAGTTTTAGGATCAAGGCCTCAAGGTTAAATGGCGATTTTCCTCACGCTGGCAGCGAGAATTCATCCTATCTTGAGACTTGTCAGTGCAGATCGCCATCATGATCATCCTAACATCCTTCCACATCTAGACTCAGTGGCCTGAGTGCAAATCACTCTGCAATGGCATCACCCTGTTGCCTATATGGAAAGTGTATCAGTGATTTAGAACTTTTCTGTTAGAAATCTCTCCTCATCCCCCTGCCCCCACATTATAAATACATTTTTTCTCAGAATTCAATCATATATGCTTTAGGACCTTATAATATGATTCACCCTTAATTTTTTATTTTTCACCCAAATCTTGGCCATTTCCTGCCTATGTAGTGTGTCTCTATGTCCAGTTTATAAAACCTTGTCAGTGATGGTTAGTTTGTTGTCTGAGCAAGTTACGTTGTTGCACTGGTAAATCAGATCTGTCTGCTTTCCTGCTTCTCCTCAGATAAGTCCTTTCTCCAGAGTCTCAGGTCTTTGTTTTTCTTTCATTTTCCGTTTTTTTTTTTGTTTTGTCTTTTGCTATTGATTTTGGTTTTCATTTGCATGTGTGTGTGTGTGTGTGTGTGTGTGTGTGTGTGTGTTTGGTGTTTCGTTTTTCATTTGTTTGATTGTTCTGTTTTGTTTTGTTGATTTTCTGTTTCTTTAGGTAGAGAGTGGAGCTGCTAGAGAAGACAAGATTAGGCGTCTAAAGTATCTGTTGGTATTGAGTTCTACTTATAATAGGTCCATAGATGGCTGAACAAGACAATGGATATATATGTGACTTTGCGGTGTGTGATTTTATGAGGACATACATGCATGACTGTAATTTTTTCTGTGAGCATCTGGATTTAAATTAATTACTAATTAAGCATTAATTATGTGAATAGGCTCCAAATCCTGTTCTTTTGTTGCAGAGTATTTCAGCCTGTTCTCCTTTCCTCTATAAACTACTACTACAATAGTAAAGATCCTCATTCCAACAACACAATGACTTCTCTGCACAAATTCCATATGTATGGATAAAAGTGTCACAATTATTGACTAACACTGCTTTACACACTAAACAATGATGCTCACTGGCCTGCCCATGTTTTCTGTTTGAAGATTTATATTTTTACTGCTACTTAGGGGAGTAACTGGCTTCACGTATCTCTTTCAGTGACTTTATTTTATGTGATTTTTTTTTTTTAAATTGAGACAGGGCCTCACTATGCATCGAGGGATGGCCTGGTACATGCTATCAAACTAGAGATCCCCCTGCCACTGAATCAAAATGATGGGATTCAAGGTCTGCCACCATCATACCTATCCTTGTTTCATATATTTGTTATTATAATCCTTCCCTGGATTCCCAAACCATTTCATCATTTTTTAAGACATGCATATGTACCTGTTAACATTACTTGCCAAATTATTGGAGTCATGAATCATATTGGAGATGAGGAAAAGGGAGAAAATGAAAGGAAACAAAAAAAAAAAAAAAAAAAAAAAAACACAGAGAGCAAAGGAAAGAAAGGGAGAAAAAAAATTGTACACAGTTTTGTGTTACACTTAAGAACTTTGTACAGTTATTTTTTAATATTAACCTTGTATTCTGAGAACTTAGTAAAATTACCTAATTAATTTTACTTGCATTGGAATTTTTTTGTGTATGTCATCATCTCTGTCTAAAATAATTTGACTTCTTTGACAATTATCTTTCTTGTTGAATTCTTTTTTGAAGGTGGTCTTTACATTGGAAAGAAACATGTATCTTTTTGGTTTGCTTTTTTGTTCCCAATCATCAACAAGGATGATATAATTTATCAGTAGAAAGGAGGTTAGTTATAGTTTTCTTAAAGCTATTTTCTACCAGATTGACAAATTTTCTCTTTAATCTTAATTTTTAAAGTAATGAATAAATGTTAAATTTTGTTACCCACCTTTTCTGTTTTGATTAAATTATTTGCCTTTTATTCTGCTTGGCTGCAACATTGTACTTGTTATTTTATCCAGTGAAAAGAAACCTTACATCTCACTATTAACCTATGTATTTTCAGGGCACATTATTCATTTTTACTTATTACTTGGTTTATCCCACAAATTATTCATTGTGATGAGTATATCTGTATCCTTTTCTGATAGAGTAGGCTAAATAATTCTTTCCTACATCTCACTGATCTGTCTGAACAGAGTCCTTTAAGAATTTATAAACTAGTCGATGAAAAACAGGTATCAGATGTTTACTAACTTGTATTTAACATATAAATTGGAGACACCATATGAATGAATACATTTTAAAAAGGTGACTTTGAATTCTCACATAAAGCATCTTTTGCAAGAACAACAACAAAATCAATTTCTGTGGAAGTGACAGAAAAAAGGATAAGAGTTTTGATCCTCTCAGTGTGGCAGTGTGTGGCAAGACAAACACCAAACAATGGCTCCTAAATAGGTGGTTGAATATATTTGTCCACATGTAGCATTTTTAGTTCTACAGATGAGGTCTCTCCTATTGGTGTTTGTTCTGCATGGTATGAAAAGAAGAAGAAACACCACTCATGTTTAAGATTTTGGTTCTGGCTGTTCAGAAAATAGAGAGATGGTAGAGACCTTTTCTGCATCTGGTACTTCTTGATAACTTTTAGTATAAACTGATTCTTATGCAGCAAGACTTTGGAGTGGCAGACCCTGGTCTCCAGTGGTAAAACTGTCATTGGCAATGTTTTGGTATCTGAATATTATAAATTTATGAAGTAACTAGGACACAATAATTTCATTTATTTAAAGTTATTTAATGATGAAACCATACATTTGAAATAATTAATCAGTAATCCATATAGGTGAGTAACTTACCTTGAGAAAAGTTTTGAAATACATTTTCTGTTTTGTTAATGTAATATATATGCTGAGAAATCTTAGATTCCACTGTTTCTAGTTTTTATTTTTTCATTTATTCCTTGTATTAGTAATCCATAATTTTTTCAGGGGGAATGTTTTGCTGCTATTTGGTCCTGAGAATTGGAGGGTAACAGAGTCTCAGGTTAGCTGTTTTTATAATAAGTAGTTCTACTATTTCTGGAACACAATTTAGAATAAATGAACACACAGTCTCTAATGACTAGTACCACTTAAAATTCTAATTTGTTATTAGCATAGTCAATAAACATATATACATCTGATTTGTTTACATATTTCATCGGTTTGTAATGATTTCCATTAACAAACATTTCCTATGCATTTCAACTATACATTACTTCTAGATTGTTCATATGTTTAATATCATTGCATTGATCATAAATCATAATATATATGTGCCATTTTCTTATTAGATTCAATATATAAGAATTTTTTTCTTAGTATATTTGAGAAGGGGTCTCACTATGTAGCCCTACCTAACTGACTTAAATAAACCTGGTTTCTCTTAAATTCACAAATATCCATCTACCTCTGCATCCCCATGGCTAGAACTAAAGATGTGTACCACCATGAGAAGCAAAAAACTTGTAATTCACTATTGGTGGTAAGAATTAAGTTAATATACACAAATATTCATAAGAACATCCACTGTATGACAAGTGCTAATGTTTACTATACTGTGATGCTTAATCATCACTTTTTTCTTGGGTTTATACAATTATCTCTAAAACTCAGATTAGATAGAGAGGTGCATAAGATCGCATGCTATTTCTACCAAAGTAAGGCTCCAGCTTACCAGTTCAGCTAGCTTTTACCTTGGTTTGCTTTGAAATTATAAAATGAAGAGTGTTGAAATACCCATTGAAATGTTGCTTTATAAAGTTGTATGTGTATGTACACATACACACTTTACTAGTCTTTGCTCTTAAATCCTGAATGAGTGAAACATAGAAACCAGCAACATAAAATAAAATTAAAGTAAGAAAATAAAAAGGAAGAAATCTCTGTGAGGTTCTCCATTAACAATACTCTGATCATAAGGTCATTAGAATCTAGAGAGAAAACAAAATAAATAAATAAATAAACAAACAAACAAATAAAAAGCTTTGATTGGATGAAATCTTGGAGACTTGAAAATGGTGAGTTTTCAAGAGACTTGAGAATGTGAAGGTTATCTAAGAACATTTATTTAGTACATGGAAAGAAAAGTTCAAAAGGAAGTATGCATGGAAAGAAAGGTTGAATTTTCTTCAAACTGGCCCATTCAACTGCCAGTTGCTTTGTGGACCCTATTATCAGAGGCAAGTAGAAAGATGTGTCTCAGGCTCTCCAGGTTCCCCTAGAAAAGGAATACAGTTGTGAACTATAAAGTAACAGGATGACTAAGAGTAATATAGATACGAAGCATAACTGTATTTAATTGTACATAAGTCAACATAGCAGGTATTCAAAATGGTGGACTTAATAAATTATTAGTGAAACAACTGTCTCCATTTTGTCTAAAATCTTTAATCATCAAATCCTTTCATAACTTAAAATAGTAGTATACTGGTACTTACTTTTAAATTTTGTTACATTTATTTGTGTGTGTGCTTGTGTTTGTGTGTGTGTGTGTGTGTGTGTGTGTGTGTGTGTCTGTGTGTGTGTGTCTATGTGCTTGTCTTCCTTCATATGTCCACAAGTACAAGCCATAGAGGACAAATGGAAGGCTGAAAGCCATTTGAAGGCTTTGTTTCTCTCCTTCCACCATGTGAGCTCAGAAAATAGAACTCTGGCTGTCAGCCTTGGTGAAAAACAAACATTTACTTGCTGAGCTATCTGGTTATCCAAGACATTATTATCTTTAAACACACCTGAAATATCTGTACACCCTAGCATACCACCCTATTTCAAATTACAATTGGGAATGTTCAAAGACATCTATGTATATGCTATTTCTATGAAGCATGTGTGATATGTGTTGTTTGATTAATTCTCTATGCCACGTACTTTTCTTTAGCTTCTAGTTAAGAAATGAAGGTTCGGAGAGTTATGAATAAACTCAGTTTGAGAAACTGAAATATCTAAAGGCAAGTACCCCAGTTTGGCTATATCCTCTGCTTTGACAGAATAAGCAATGGCATAAAATATACAAAGAATACTGACATCCTGAGGGGCAAAATGTTACAACATTCCACCTAGAGGAGAGAGATTAGCACAAGGAAATGTGCATCATGTGAAATCAGAGGAATAGGAGGAAATCATAGGCAGCCAACTAGAGGAATCAGCATTCATGAAAAGGCCATCTATGGGAGAGCTCCACAGTGAACAGATGGTCTTTGAACAAGCCATTCATTGTATCCTACTGCAACAAAGAGAGCAATTGTGTTTGTCCTCCAGCATGCAGAGAGGGACTCTGGAATCTAAGATTTTCCTGTAAGGTGAAGACAGCAGCTGAGGCTAAACTGTAGGTTTCCATAAGAAAGGTCATTTTTCGCTTGCCCTCATAATTATATATATGTAGTAAACTTATAAAATATTAGTGACATTTATATTCTACACCCACAGATTTTTAGCCTTTGGTCTCTCAGTATTGACACACTCGTAATTTTTTTCTTTCTGTCGAGAACTCTAGGCCAGCCATTGATTCAATTTCCAGGCCAAGAGCTTCACAGACAGTGTGTTAACTGACACCTAAGATACATTACTGTCCTTTCAAGCAAAGTTTGTCCTTATTGTAAATTGTGAATGATTCTCAATATGCCATGGGAGTCACAAATGAATGAGTTAGTAACTTTGCTGAAAAATGACTCATAGGCAAAATAAATACATAAATGAACAAAGAAACAAATACATTATTTTGGGTTCTTAGAAAAGTACTGTAGTATTAGGAAAAAAAGTTGGTTGAAGCATATATTTGTGAATTCTAGGGAGGAAAAATTAGCTATATATCACTGAAAAGTAATTTAATTCTATATATCAAGTTTAGTCTAATAAACTAAGAATTAGAAATAAAAAGACATAAGAAAGGTCTTTATATGTAAATACCAAAGTGTGTATATTAGACACAAAAATGCTTATATGCATGTTTGTATATGAAACAGAAAAATATATACATATATACATATATTCATACACACACACACACACACACACACACATATATATATATATATATATATGTAATATATCATTAATGATACTGTCCAAAATATCCAAGGTAACTTTTATCTCATGCAATTATTGAGACTAAACTATTCTGTTGAGTTTTCTAATATCATTGAGGTGACATGGTTTATGTCATCTTCCAGACTTCAAAATCCTGAACATTCTTATTTAGAATGCAAATAATGTGTGGCAGTTGCTTAAGCATTATTAATTAGAAATTTTTAACTATTAGTTTTTGCTTTTAATCAATAGTTCATTTTTTTCTTTTTTTAATATTTATTTATTTTATTTATGAGTACACTGTAGCTGTCTTCAGACACACCAGAAGAGGGCATCAGATCCCATTACAGATGGTTGTGAGCCACCATATGGTTGCTGGGAATTGAACTCAGGATCTCTGGAAGTGAAGTCAGTGCTCCAAACCACTGAGCCATCTCTCTAGTGCAAATTCTAGAATTCTAAGGGGTAGATTTAACATTCTTTTTTTTTTAAACCATGATATAATAACCTTTAATGAATAAATATTGCAAAGAAGAAACAGATAAATAGAAATAAAATTATAACTAATAAATCAAAAATGCACATTTCTACATATGACCAAAATTATTATAGGTTTACTAACTCAACTTTTTGTTTATTTGTTTTGTTTTCCTTTTTTCTTGGACTTCACACAGTCTGTGAGTTGTTTCTGAGGCAGTGCTGCTGCGGTTAGCATCCAACTATCAGTGACTGCATATTATGTCTGTTCTTTTGTGACTGTGTTATCTCACTCAGGATGATATTCTCTAGATGCAGCCATTTTCTTAAGAATTTGCTTAAGTCATTTTTTCTGATGGCTGAGTAGTATTCCATTGTATAAATGTACCACAATGTTTGTATCCATTCACCTACTGAAGGACATCTGGGTTCTTTCCAGCTTCTGGCTATTATAAATAGAGCTGATATGAACATTGTGGTTCATGTATCTTTGTTGTATATTAAAGAGTCTCTGGGGTATATGCCCAGAAGTGGAATAGCTGGGTCTTCAGGTAGTACTATGTCCAATTTTCTGAGGTATCGCCAGACTGATTTCAAGAGTGGTTGTATCAGTTTACAACCCCACCAACAGTGGAGAAGTGTTCCTCTTTCTCCGCAACCTCGCCAGCATCTGCTGTAATCTGAGTTTTGGAACTTGGCCAATCTGACTGGTGTGAGGTGGAATCTCAGGGTTGTTTTGATTTGCATTTCCCTGATGGCTAAAAATGTCGAGCACAAATGTTTTCTTGTTTTTGAGGATGGATTTTGCTATTCTAGGTCTTTGTTATTCCATATGAAATTGCACATTGATCTTTCTAACTCAATGAAGAACTGGGTTGGAATTTTGATGGGGATTGCATTGAATCTGTAGATTGCTTTTGGTAGGATAGCCATTTTTAAAATGTTGATCCTTCCAATCCATGAGCATGGGAGATCATTCCATTTTTTGAGATCCTCCTCAATTTCCTTCTTTAGAGGTTTGAAGTTCTTGTCATACAGGTCCTTCACTTGCTTAGTTAGAGTCACACCAAGGTATTTCATAGTTTTTGTGACTATTGTGAAGGTTATCTTTTCCCTAATTTCTTTCTCCACATGTTTGTCCTCTGAGTATAGGAAGGCTACTGATTTGTTTGAGTTAATTTTGTATCCAGCCACTTTTCTGAACTTGTTTATCAGCTGTAGGAGTTCTCTGGTGGAGTTTTTGGGGTCACTTAAGTACATTATCATGTCATCTGCAAAGAGTGATGTTTTTACCACTTCCTTTCTGATTTGTATCCCCTTGATCTCCTTTTGCTGTCTAATTACTCCAGCCAGGACTTCTAGTACTATGTTGAATAGGTAGGGAGAGAGTGGGCAGCCTTGTCGAGTCCCTGATTTTAGTGGGACTGCTTCAAGTTTCCCACTGTTAAGTTTGATGTTGGCTGTTTGTTTTCTGTATATTGCTTTTATTATGTTTAGGTATGGGCCTTGGATTCCTGTTCTTTCCAGGACTTTTAAATGAAGGGGTATTGAATTTTGTCAAATGCTTTCTCAGCATCTAGTGAGATGACCATGTTATTTTGTTCTTTGAGTTTGTTTATATGGTGGATTACATTGATGGATTTCTTTATATTAAACCATCCCTGCATCCCAGGGATGAAGCCTACCCCTTTTGTAGAAAATGCTGTGTGTTTTCCCACATGATAATTTTAGCTCCCTTGTTGAGAATTAAGTGACCATAGATGTGTGTATTCATTACTGGGTCTTCAATTCTATTCCACTGATCTACCTGTATGTTTCTGTACTCATACCATTCAGTTTCTATCACAATTGCTTTGTAATATAGCTTGAGGTCATGGATGGTGACTACACCAGAAGTTCTTTTATTATTGAGAATAGTTTTTGCTATCCTGAGGTTTTTGTTATTTAGAGTAAATTTAAGACTTTCTCTTTCTAACTCTAAGAAGAATTGAGTTAGAATTTTCATGGGGATTGCATTGAATCTGCAAATCCCAAGTTGACCATTTTTTATTATATTAATATTGCCAATTCATTACTATGGAAGATGTTTCCATCTTCTGAGGTATTCTTGAATTTCTTTCTTCAGAGACTTGATGTTCTTATCATACATCTTTCCCTTGTTTGGTTAGAGTCACCCAAGATATTTTATAATATTTGTGACTAATGTGAAGTATGTCATTTACCTATTTTCTTTCTCAGCCCATTAGTCTTTGAGTAGAGAATTTGTGTGAGTTAATTTTATATCCAGTCACTTTGCTGAAGCTGTTTATTACCTGTAGGAGTTGTCTCGTGGACTTTTGAGATCACTTATGTATGCTATCATATCCTGTACAAATAGTAATATTTTGATTTCTTTCCTGCTGATTTGTTGTGTTCCCTTAGTTCTCCTTTTTGTTGTTTAAATTGCTCTAGCTAGAAAATCAATTACAATTTTGAATGGATAGAGAGAAAGTTAGCAAGTTTCTTTACTCCCTGATTTTAGTTGGATTTGATGTTTTCTACTGGTTTGCTGAATATTGCTTTTACTAGATTTAACTATGTGTCTTGAATTAGTGATCTTCCCAAAACTTTTATCATGAAGAGGTGTTGAATTTTGTCAAATGATTTTTCAGCATCCAATGAGATGACCATGTCTACTTCTTCTTAGAGTTTGTATATATGCTATATTATGTTGATGAAAGTAAATTTATTGAATTATCCCTGAATTCCTGGGATGAAGTCTACTTAAACATAATGGATGAACATTTTGTTGTGTTCTTAGATTTGTTCTGCAAGAATTTTCTTGAGTATTTTTGCATCAATATTCAAGATTGAATTTGGTTTGAAATTCTCTTTCTTCTTTGGGTCTTTGTGTGGATAAGGTATGAGCATAATTGTGACTTCAAAGAACAGAAGGGGTAGTGTTTCTTCTGCTTCTATTTTGTGTATTAGATTGAAGTGTATTGGAATTAGGTCTTCTATGAAGGTCTGATAGAATTCTGCATTAAACCCATCTGGTCCTGGGTTTGTTTTTTTTTTTTTTTTTTTTTTTGATTGGGAGACTTTTGATGACTGCTTCTATTTCTTTATAGCTTACTAGACTATTTAGATGGCTTATCTGACCCTCATTCCTCATTCTCCTTTGGTAGCTGGTAGCTGTATAGAAAATTGTTCATTTTATCCAAATTTTCTGTTTTTTTTTTTTTTTTTTTTTTTTTTTTTTTTTTTTTTTTTTTGAGTATAGGCTTTTGTAGTAAAATCTGATGATTTGTTTATTTTCTCAGTTTCTGTTTTGTCTTCCCTTCCATTTCTGATTTTGTTAATTTGGATACTCTCTCTGTGTTCTCTGGTTAGTCAGGCTAAGAGTTTGTCAATCTTGTTAATTTTCTTAAAAAAAAAAGCTCCTGGTTTTGCTGATTCTTTTTATAGTTCTTTTTGTTCTACTTGGTTGATTTCAGATCTGAGTTTGATTATTTCCTTCCTTCTACTGCTCTTGGGTGTATCTTCTTTTTGTTCAGAGCTTTTAGTGGTGCTGTCAAGCTGCTAATTTATGCTCTCTTTAGTTTCTCCATGGAGGCTTTCAGAGCTATGAGTTTTCTTTTTAGCACTGCTTTTATTGTGTCCCATAAGTTGGAACATGTTGTACCATTATTTTCATTAAATTCTAAAAGTCTTATCTTCTTTTTTTCATTTCTTCCTTGACCAAATTATCTTTGAGTAGACTGTTATTCAATTTCCATGTGTGTATGACTTTTCTGTTTTTGATATTTCTGCAGTTGTTGAAGAACAGCCTTAGTCTATGGTGATTTGATAGGATTCATGGAAATATTTCCATCTTCTTGTTTCTGGTGAGGATTGTTTTGTCTGATTATATTTTTAATTTGAGGAAGATAACATAAGCTACTGAGAAGGTATTTTTTTAGGATGAAAAATTGTATAGATAACTTTTAAATCTATTTGGTTCATCACTTCTGTTACTTTCACTGTGTCTCTATTTAGTTTCTGTTTCCATAATATGTCCATTGATGAGAGTGGTGTGTTGAATTCTGAAGTCTCCCAATATTATTGTGTGAGGTATAATGTGTGTTTTGAGATTTAGTAAGGTTTTTATTTTTTTAATTAATGTGGGTTCTTTGCATTTGGAGCAAAAATATTCAAAATTTAGAGTTCATTTTGCTGGATTTTTCTTTCGATGAGTATAAAGTGCCCTTCCTCATTTTTTTTTGATAACTTCTGGTTATAAGTCAATTTTATTTGATATTAGAATGGGTACTCCTGCTTGTTTCTTGGGACCATTTTCTAGGAAATTTTTTTCAGCCTTTCATTCTGAGATAGTGTCTGTTTTTGTCACTGAGGCATGAGTGTTTCCTGTATGCAGCAAAATGTTGGATCTTGTTTACATATATAGTCTGTTAGTCTATGTCTATTTATTGAATCTCCTAAAGTTGAGAGGTGTTAGGGACCAATAATTATTGTTTCCTGTTATATTTGTGGTTAGGGGTGGAATTATGGTTATGTGTCTATCTTCTTTTCTGGTTAATTGAAAGAAGATAATTTCTTACTTTTTGGTCGGTTTGTAGTTTTCCTCCTTTTGTTGGAGTTTTCCATACTTTATTCTTTGTAGAGTTTGATTTGTGGAAAGATATTGTTTAAATTTGGTTTTGTAATAGAATATCTTGGTTACTCAATCTATGTTAATATAGAGTTTTGCTGGGCATTGTAATTTAGGCTGGTATCTGTTAACTTTTATGGTTTGTATGATCTTCTAGCATATGATCTTCTAGTTTTTATACCCTCTGTTGAGAAGTCTGGTGTAGTTTTGATATGTCTGCCTTCATAAGTTACTTGTCCTATTCCCCTTACTGCTTTTAATATTCTTTCTCTATTTTGTGCATTTATCATTTTGATTATTATGTGACAGGAAAAATTCCTTTTCTGGTCTAATGTATTTGGAGTTCTACAGGCTTCTTGTATGTTCATCGACACCTCTCACTTTTGGTTAGGAAAGTTTTTTTTCTATAACTTTGTTGAGAATATTTTCTTGTCTTTTAAGCTGGGAATCTTGGCTCTCTTTTATACCAATTATTCTTAGGTTTGGTCTTCACATTGTGTGTTAGATTATTGGATGTCTTGGAATAGGAAGTTTTTTTGCGGTTTGCATTTCCTTTGACTGTTTTGTCAATGTTTTCTATGGTATGTTTTGCACCTGAGATTCTTTCTTCTGTTGGTTATGCTTGCATCTATGACTCCTGATTTCTTTCCTATGTTTTCTATCTCCATCATTGTCTCCCTTTGTGAATTCTTTATTGTTTCTATTTTCATTTGTAGACCCTGGATGGTTTTGTTCAATTTCTTCACTCTTTGGTTGTGTTTTCCTGTAATTCTTTAAGTGATTTTTGTGTTTTCTCTTTATGGATTTCTACCTATTTATCTGTGTTCTCTTGTATTACTTTAATTTTTATGTCCTTATTCTTAAAGTCTTCTATCATCATCATGAGATGTGATTTTATTCTTTTTTTTTCTCTTGCAATTTTATTTAATAAAAAAAAGAGAGATACACATACAGATTTTTTTAAGCATTTTGGCATAAAACTATATGAATATATTTTTGGCAGTACTTGATTTTTTAAAGGTTCTATAGTATGCATTGGATGTAATTTTTAAATGAGAATCTTTTTTTTTTTTTTTTGGTGTGTTGGGGTATCTGGGACTTGCTGTGGTGGGAGAACTGGGTTCTGATAATGCCAAGGTACCTTGGTCTCTGATGCAATGCATGCATCAAAACATTGTTTCTTATCTCAGTTACTACAGAAATATTAGGAAATTAAATAGTTTATTTAAAAAAAAATAAGAAACTGACCTGACACCCAGGCTCTTTTCTACCTGGACCATCAGAGAAGCTGGGGCACTGGCCTGGTGATATTGTACCTTAAGTACCCAGAGTACAGAAAATGCTTGGTGGGGCTTGAGGAAAAGGTTCCTTTCCGGCCCACAGTAAGGGCCAGGCCTCTGTCAGAGGGAATCAGGATTTGCCACAAAAGGCAGTGCTTGAGGATCACCTCCACAGGCACTTGTGCACCTGGATCAAAGGCGAGCCTGACACATAGGTCCAGAGAGGGCACACTGGAAGTTCTCAGAGAGCAGAGAGTGCTGCGCTCTCTGGAAAGGGTCTTTTTTGGCCAAGAGAAAGAACCAGATCCCTGCCAGTAGTACTCAGGAACTGTGTGCACAGGGCTGAGCTCCCAGAACAGCATGACAAGAGCTCCCACAACTGATCCCACAAAGATAGAGCTGATTCACTTCCACCAGAACTCACAGGTTGCCCATGAAAAGCTGAACACTGAGAAGCAATTTTCTTCCATGAGCCCACAGGCCCTCAGATCCACAGGAGAGACAGGTGCCAGTCACTGACGACAAGACCATATATAATTACAGATAACAAGATGGCAAAAGGAAAGGGGAAAAACTTAAACAATGGGGCAAAGACAGCCTGGCAACATCAGAACCCAGATCTCCCTCCACAGATAGTAGTTTATTGCCAAACACTCCAGAAAAACAAGACTCAGACTTGAAATCAAACTTAACAGTGATGATATAATATAATATAATATATATATATATATATATATATATATATATATATATATAAAAATGATGATATATAATATATAATATAATATTATAATATTACGAGAGAATACACATAACAAATAGAAGCTCTTAAAGAGGAAACACAAAAATCACTCAGAGGATTACAGGAAAACACAAACAAAATGGGAAATAAATTGAAAATGGAAATAGAAACAATAAAAAAAAACACAAAAAGAGACAATCCTGGAGATAGAAACATAAAAAATAAATCAGAAGTCACAAAGGCAAGCATCACCAAGAGACTACAAGAGAAGGAAGAGAGAATCACAGGGACCGGAGACAATATAGAAAACATAGACAAAACAGTCAGAGAAGATGCAAAAACCATAAAGCCCCTAACCCAAAATTTCCAGGAGATCCAGGACACAATGAGAAGATCAAACCTAAGGATAATAGAAATAGAAGAGGGCGAGAATATCAACTAAAATGCACAATAAATATCTTCAACAAAATCATAGAAGAAAACTTCCCTACTCTTAAGAATGAAATGACCATGAGCATAAAAGAAGCCTGTAAAACTGCAAATAGATTAGGCCAGAAAAAATCTTCCAACATATAATAGTCAAAACACAGAATATTCAAAAGGAAGAAAGAATACTAACGGAGACTATGAAAGATAAAAGATCCTGGACATACATCATACAGACTCAAAGAGAACAAAAATATCAGCCCAAGTTACTATATCGAGCAAAACTCTCAATAGATGGACAGACAAAGATATTCCAGGAGAAAACTAAATTTACACAATAGCAGAACACAAATTAAGCTCTACAAAGAATAATAGATGGAAAACCCAACACAAGGAGGGAAACTACATCCTAGAAAAAGTAAGAAAATGCAAGAATAAATAAGCAAGAAAACCAAAAGAAGGAAGACATAATTCTACCTCTAACAGCAATAATAGGAAACAATAATCACTATTTCTTGATACTGTTAACACAATAGATTCAATTTCCCAATAAAGAGACACTGACTATCAGACTGTATACATAAACAGGATCCAGCATTTTGGTTCATAAAAGAAACTCATTTCAGAGTCAAAGACAGACACTATCTCAGAGTAAAAGGATGGGAAAAAGCATTCCAAGAAAATGGCCCAAGAAACAAATTGGAGTAGACATTCTAATATTGGATAAAGTAGATTTTCAACTAAATGTTATCAAAAATGATAAGGATGGAAACTTTTTACTCATTACAGGAAAAATTTATCACAATTAATTCTCAATCCTATACATATAAGCTCCAAATACAAGATCACCCATATTTATAAAAGAAACCCTACTAATGCTCAAAACACACATTGCACCACACTATAATAGTGGGTGACTTCAACATCACACTCTCATCAATGGACAGATCATGAAATCAGAAACTGAACAAGGACACAGGGGAACTAGTGGAGGTTATAAACCAATTGGAATTAATAGATGTCTACAGAACATTTCAGCCTAAAATAAAAGCTCTAGAACAACAACAACAACAACAAAAAAGCAGATACACTCAATAGGAGTTGATGACAGTAAATAATCAAACTCAGAGCAAAAATCAACCAAGTAGAAGCAACAACCATACAAAGGATCTACAAAACTAGGAGCTGGTTCTTTGGGATAATTAACAAATTCGATAAATTTTTAGCCAGACTAACTAAAAGGCAAAGAGAGAGTATCCAAATTAATAAGTAAACCTAGAATATCAAAATCTATTCTCAACAACAAGAAAAATTCTGTGGGAATCACCATTCCTGACCTCAAGCCATATTACAAAGCAATTGTGTTAAAAACTTCATGGTGCTGATACAGAGATAGGAAGGTAGATCAATGGAACCGAATAGAAGATACAGGAATGAACCCTCACACATGTGGTCCCTTGATCTTTGACAAAGAACTGAAACCATTGAAGTGAAAAATTCCTCTTCAAGGAATGTTGTTGGTTCAACTGGCACTCAGAATGCAGAAAAATGAAAATGGGTCAGTTCTTATCTCCTTGTACAAAGTTCAAGTACAAGTGGATCAAAGACCTCCACAGAAAACCAGGTACACTGAAACCATTGAAAGAGAAAATGGGGAAAAGCTTGGAACACATAGCCACAGGGGAAAATTTCCTGAACAGAACACCAAATGGCTTCTGCTCTAAGATCAAGAATTGATAAATGGGACTTAATGAGATTGCAACGTTTCTATAAGAATGGGACACTGTCAAGAAAACAAAATGGCAGCCAACAGATTGGGAAAACATCTTTACCAATCCCACATCTGATAGAGGTTTAATATTCAATATATTCAAAAAACTCAAAAAGTTAGACTTTAGAGAATCAAACAACCTATTAAAAATGTGCTATTGAAATAACAAAGAACTCTTAACTAAGGAATATCTAATGGCTGAGAAGCACCTAAGGAAATGGTTGACATCTGTAGTCATCATAAAAAGCAAATCAAAACAACACTGAGATTCAACTACACACCTGTCAGAATGGCCAAAATCAAAAACTCAGATGACAGTAGATGCTGACAAGGATGTGGAGAAAGAGGAACACTCCTCCACTGTTGGTGGGGTTGTCAGCTGGTACAAACACTCTGGAAATCAATTTGATGGTTCCTCCGAAAATCAAACGTAGTGCTACCTGAAGATCCAGCCACTACACTCCTGGGCATATACTCCAAAGATTCTCCAATATATAATAAGGATACATTCTCTCGCATGTTAATAGCAACCTTATTTATAATAGCCAGACGCTGAAAAGAACCCTGATGTTCTTCAGTAGATGAATGGATACAGAAATTGCAGTATATTTACACAATGGATTACTATTCAGCTATCAGAAACAATGACTTTATGAAATTCCTAGGAAAATGGATGCATCTAGAGAATATCATCCTGAGTGAGATAACCCAGTCACAAAAGAACAGATATAATATGCAGTCACTGATAATTGGATACTAACCCCAGAATGCTCTGAATACCCTCCCACAAAAAAAAAAAAAAAAAAAAAAAAAAAAAAAAACCAACTCATTGACCATATGAAGCTCAAGAAAAGAAAGGCCAAAAATTAGAAGCCTCAGTCCTTAGGAAAAAACAAAACAAAAAAAAAAAAAAACAAAAAAACCAATAAGTGTATAGCACCCTCTCAGAGTGGGTCACACCTAGACGTTAAATCATTAATAACTTAAGAGCTAAGAAAATAACCTTGTGGCATTTTTTGGCATTTAAAAATAGTCATGTTTAATCTTTACACATCAAGAAAACTTTAACTATTTCCATGTTACGTTTTGTTTTACATGAACTTTATTTTCATTGTAACTAGTAAGATTTCAACGCAGACTATCAAATCTTTAAAATAAAATCAAGTACTGACAAAAATATATTCATATCGTTTTATGACAAAATGCTTTTAAAAATTGTACATGTATCTGTTTTTTTTTAAATTAAGTTGTAAGAAAAAATGGTGTTTGGGAAAAGACGTGTGGGTAAATCTGGGAAGTGTTGGGGTAAGAAGTATAAAAATGATCAAAACAAATTTACATCATTCTCAAAGATTAATAAAATGATGTTTCTTGAAAAAAGAAACAAGAAACTAAAACAATGACTTTTATCATCAAGAAGACATAGATCAACATTAACCATTTGATGGAGATCAATAAGTGTTTCCATTCATATTACTAGATTCCAATAAGTACCTAGGGGAAAATAACTTCCAAGTCTTTCACAATATAAATTCAAATGCAAAAGTCCACAATGTCCAAGAAAGTATAGTTATGCTTAAGTTGAAATCGAAACTAGAATCCTAATGGGAAGGAGGATTGGCTAAGAGAGAATGATTGAATCAAGGTCATCTCCAAAATGAGTATATCAGGCCCTTTTTTTAATATCTGCAAACTACAGTTTTCAAAGATATAGTTCCAGAGTCATTTATAGAGCCTAAAAAGAGAAAAGGCATTCTTCAACTTCTATACCCCTTGAGAAACACTTATATGATAGCACATTTCTTTTTCTTTAAGTCAGCTAAATCCACAAAGACATCAAACCAAAATAAGTAAAGTTTATAGTGGTTGGATATTTAAAATATTTTATTTCTCATAAAGTAAAATATGTATTAATCATGCTTTAAAAGTCACACTAAAGCAATAATTACTTCTTCTATCTCTAGTCTGTTTTAAAGTGAACCTACCTCCTGAAAAGTTTGTTTCTTGAACAGATTATGGACAGACCCAACTTTATTAACTTTCTTATGATTTGGGGTATGTTGAAAGGTACCATAAGAAGGCAATATCTTTTTCTAATGGGATACATGGTGTCCTAACTTTTAATTTTTTATTTATGTTAATGTGTAACACACTATGTGATTGACAGCAATTTTAATTATGATAAATTTATTAAGTTTTGCATCTGTATAGAGAGTTGAATTTTTGCAACTTATAAGTTCACCACATATTTTGAAAAATCGAGTTTTACTAAATGTTGAGTATTGTTCATTTTCTGAATGTTTTAGTTTTTAACTTAAATTTTAAATATAAATTTATTTTATCACATTACTTTTTTGCCAAAGTCCCTCCAGATCCTCTTGCCATTCCTACCCATTAAACTTTAAGTTAAAAAAGAGGGAAAAAATTAAAGAATATCACCCACTTCTACCTCCCCCCCCAAATAACACACCAAAAAGAAATCGAATAAAAGAATGAAAGCACACAAAAATTATGGAGTCTCTTATATGGTAGGTAACATATAAGACTGAGCCTGTACTGGAGTGGTTGATATACCCAGTATCACTCTCTTAGAGAAAACTGTTTTCTCTTTTCTTGTACTTTACAATTCACTTATTAACACTTATCCTAATGGTCGAGTTTTCATTCATTCATTCTTCTTTTCATTTGTTCATGTATTGGTCCACTTAAAATAACAAAATAATTCTCAATTCCACCAACTCACAATTTTATTCCATACACAGAACACACTCAAAAATTTCATCTTTCACAGCACATTGTCACAACATTTGGTTGTTACCTGAGGTCTTAGGGAAACGTGGCATGTTTGAGGCTAGGACAACACTGGAATAAGTTCAAAGAAAAACAATATGTAGTTCATTTTTGTACATGAACACAATATGACTCTTCAGAGTTTGGGCAGTGAACACAATATATGGTTCTTCAGAGTTTGGGTATATGTGATAAGAATTGGAATGTCTATGTACTCTGCTCCTCAACCAATAAAAGCTCAGTTGTGAAAGAGTTAAAAAAAAAAAGATAAAACAAAAACTATCACATTGAAATTGTCCAAAACAACAACAAAAAACCAATAAGACTACAACAACAACAAAAAAAAAAAAAAAAGAAAGAAAAAGACCCCAACAGAAGGCCTAAGAATCAGAGACCCACTTGTTCATACACCCAGAAACACTAAAATTAAAGTCATAATATCTGTGCCTACTCTCACAGGCTCTGTACTCGATGGTTCAGTCTCTGTGAACTCATTTTTAGATCTGCTCATGTCAATTGGAAAAGTTACGTTTTCTTGGTGCCATCTAGCCTTCTGCCTCCTCTCTGCCACAGTCTCTGTCTCCTCTTGTGTGCATATTATGTTAATGAGTAACGTACTGTGTGTTTGACAGCAATATTAATTATCATAATTTAATTATGTGTGGGATCTGATGGCTACGTCCCATTTAACACATTTAGATCTTTCATTCTCTGCATAATGTACTCTGTGGGTCTCTGTATTTATTCTGATGCAAGAGGAAGCTTCTTACTGATATCTGAACAAGGTTCTTTATGAGTAGACCAGAATATAATTAGTATATAAGGCAGAACCGACTACACAAAAGGTAGTATAAAGACATGGGGCACCCACTTTTGAAAAAGAAAATTGCCTTGTAGAGTTCCTTCAACTTTGTTGATGTGTTTTTTATGGGACATCACATCAGATGTTTCATTTCTAAGATGAGGACGTTTTTCATTTTTGTATCTTTTTGGTATATTTTAAAAGTAACTTCCTAATATTATGCTGGAATCTGGTAGCTAGTTTCTCTAATCATTCTTGTATAAAATATGCCATAATTTTCAATGATTATAAATCTAAATGGATAAGAAATGTTAAAAAAAAATTGTGAGATATTTTGGAGAGTATTGGCTTTAGGTCTTCTATGAAGGTCTGATAGAATTCTACACTAAACCCATCAGGTTCTCAGCTTTTTATTGGTTGTGAGGTTTTTTTTTTATGGTTTTTTTTAACGACTTTATTATACAAAACAAAGATAAATGTACAGATTTTAAACATTTTTTGCTTAAAATTATACATTTTTGTCAGTACTGTTTTTTCAGACATTGAAATAATTTTTACATAAAACCATGTGAATATACTTTTTTAGTCAGTACTTGATTTTTTTCAAGGGCTTGACATTATGCATTGAAAACCTAATAGTTACAATAAGTGTAAAGTACATGCATAACAAAACGCAACATGGAAATAGTCAAAGTCTTCTTGTTTTGTAAATATATGTATATTTTTTTGTTTTCTTTATTTCTTGGACTTCATACAGTCTGTGAGTTGTTTCTGGGGGAGTGCAAGCCTCTGGGGTTAGCATCCCACTATCAGTGACTGCATATTATGACTGTTCTTTTGTGACTGGGTTATCTCACTCAGGATGATATTCTCTAGATGCAGCCATTTTCTTAAGAATTTGGTTAAATCATTGTTTCTGGTGGCTGAGTAGAATTCCATTGTGTATATGTACCACAATTTTTGTATCCATTCATCTTCTGAAGGACATCTGGGTTCCTTCCAGCTTCTGGCTATTATAAATAGAGCCGCTATGAACATTGTGGTGCATATATCTTTGTTGTGTATTAAAGGGTCTCTTGGGTATATGCCCAGAAGTGGAATAGCTGGGTCTTCAGGTAGTAATATACCAATTTTCTGAGGTATCTCCAGACAGATTTCCAGAGTGGTTGTATTGGCTTGCAACCCCACCAACAGTGGAGAAGTGTTCCTCTTTCTCCGCAGCCTCACCAGCATCTGCTGTCGTCTGAGATTTGGAACTTGGCCAATCTGACTGTGGTGAGGTAGTATCTCAGGGTTGTTTTGATTTGCATTTCCCTGATGGCTAAGGATGTCGAGCACTTCCTCAGGTGTTTCTCGGCCATTCGGTGTTCCTCAACTGAAAATGTTTTATTTAGCTCTGTACCCCATTTTTTAATAGGGTTATTTGATTCTCTGGTGTCTAGCTTTGGGAGTTCCTTGTACACCTTGGATATTAGGCCTCTATCTGATGTGGTGTTGGTAAAGTTCTTTTCCCATTCTGTTGGTTGCCATTTTGTTTTCTTGACGATGACTTTAGCCTTACAGAAACTTTGCAATCTCATTAAGTCCCATTTGTTAATCTTTGACCTTAGAGCTTGAGCCATTGGTGTTTTGTTCAGGAAATTTTTTCCTGTACCTATGTGAGCTAAGGTTTTCCCTACTTTCTCATCTAATAGTTTCAGTGTATCTGGTTTAATGTGGAGATCTTTGATCCACATACACTTGAGCTTTGTACAAGGAAATAAGAACCGGTCTATTTTCATTCTTTTGCATGCTGAGTGCCAGTTGGACCAGCACCATTTGTTGAATAGGCTGTCCCTTTTCCATTGAATGTTTACTGCTCCTTTGTCAAAAATCAGGTGACCATATACATGAGGGCTCATTTCTGGATCTTTGATTCTATTCCATTGATCCACATGCCTATTTCTGTACCAGTACCATGCAGTTTTCAGCACAATTGCCTTGTAATATAGCTTGAGGTCAGGGATAGTGATTCCCGCAGATGTTTTTTTGTTGTTGAGGATGGATTTCCCTATTCTAGGTCTTTTGTTATTCCATATGAAGTTGCACATTGATCTTTCCAATTCCATGAAGAACTGGGTTGGAATTTTGATGGGGATTGCATTGAATCTGTAGATTGCTTTTGGTAGGATGGCCATTTTTAAGATGTTGATATTTCCAATCCATGAGCATGGGAGATCTTTCCATTTTCTGAGAACTTCCTCAATTTCTTTCTTTAGTGGTTTGAAGTTCTTGTCATACAGGTCCTTCACATGCTTAGTTAGAGTCACACCAAGGTATTTCACAGTTTTTGTAACGATTGTGAAGGGTACGTTTTCCCTAATTTCTTTATCCACATGTTTGTCCTTTGAGTACAGGAAGGCTACTGATTTGTTTGAGTTAATTTTGTATCCAGCAACTTTGCTGAACTTGTTTATCAGCTGTAGGAGTTCTCTGGTGGAATTTTTGGGGTCACTCAAGTACACTATCATGTCACTGACAAAGAGTGATGTTTTTATCTCTTCCTTTCCGAATTGTAACCCATTGATCTCCTTTTGCTGTCTAATTGCTCCAGCCAGGACTTCCAGTACTATGTTGAATAGGTAGGGGGAGAGTGGGCAGCCTTGTCGAGTCCCTGATTTTAGTGGGATTGCTTCAAGTTTCTCCCCATTAAGTTTGATGTTGGCTGTTGGTTTGCTGTATATTGCTTTTATTGTGTTTAAGTATGGGCCTTGGATTCCTGTTCTTTCCAGGACTTTTAACATGAAGGGGTGTTGATTTTGTCGAATGCTTTCTCAGCGTCTAGTGAGATGACCATGTGATTTTGGTCTTTGAGTTTGTTTATATGGTGGATTATGTTGATGGATTTCCTTATGTTAAACCATCCCTGCATCCCAGGTATGAAGCCTACTTGGTCATGATGAATGATCGTTTGATGTGTTCTTGGATTCAGTTTGCAAAGATTTTGTTGAGTATTTTTGCATCTATGTTCATAAGTGAGATTCGTCTGAAGTTCTCTTTCCTTGTAGGGTCTTTGTGTGGTTTAGGTACGAGGGTTATTGTAGCCTCAAAAAATGAGTTGGGTAATATTCCATCTGATTCTATCTTTTCGAATAGATTGGCGAGTATTGGTGTTATATCCTCAATAAAAGTCTGATAAAATTCTGCACTGAACCAGTCTGGACCTGGGCTTTTTTTGGTTGGGAGGCATTTGATGATTTCTTCGATTTCTTTAGGTGTTATAGGGTTATTTAGATGGTTTACTTGATCTTGGTTTAACTTTGGGAGCTTGTATCTGTTTAAGAATTCATCCATTTCCTCCAGATTTTCCAATTTTGTGGAGTATAAGTTTTTGTAGTAGGATCTGATGATATCTTGAATTTCCTGTTTCAGTTGTTATGTCCCCACTTTCCTTTCTGATTTGTTAATTTGGATACTCCCTCTTTGCCCTCTAGTTAGTCTGGCTAGGGGTTTATCAATCTTGTTGATTTTCTCAGAGAACAAACTCTTGGTTTTGTTGATTTTTTCAATGGTTCTTTTTGTTTCCATTTGGTCTGTTTCTGCCCTAATTTTGATTATTTCTTGCCATCTACTCTTTTTGGGTATATCTGCTTCCTTTTGTTCTAGGGCTTTTAGCTGTGCTGTCAGGTTGCTGATGTGAGCTCTCTCCAGTTTCTTTTTGGAAGCACTTAGGGCTATGAGTTTTCCTCTAAATACTGCTTTCATTGCATCCCATAGGTTTGGGTATGTTGTGTTTTTTTTTTTCGTAGAATTCTAGAAAATTCTTAATTTCTTTCTTTATTTCTTCTTTGACCCTGCTATCCTTTAACAGATCATTGTTTAGTTTCCATGTGTATGTGGGCTTTTTGTTGTCTTTGTTGTTGTTAAAGACCAGCTGTAGACCATGGTGATCTGAGAGGATGCATGGGAGTATTTCAATCTTCTTATATCGATGGAGGCTCCATCTGTGTCCAATTATGTGGTCAATTTTCGAGAAGGTTCCATGGGGTGGTGAGAAGAAGGTGTATTCTTTTACTTTGGGATAGTATATTCTGTATATATCTATTAATTCTAGTTGGTTCAAAGTCTCTGCTAGTTTTGCAGTGTCCTTGTTCAGTTTCTGTTTCCCTGATCAGTCCATTAGTGAGAGTGGGGTATTAAAGTCTCCCACTATTATTGTGTGGGGTGAAATGTATTTTTTGAACTTTAGTAGGGTTTCTTTTATGAATGTGGGTAATTTTTTATTTGGAGCATATATGTTAAGGATTGAGAGTTCCTCATGACAGATTTTCCCGGTAATGAGTAAAAAGTGTCCTTTCTTATCTTTTTTGATAACTTTTGGTTGGAAATTTACTTTATTCGATATTAGAATAGCCACTGCAGCTTGCTTCTTGGAGCTGTTTGCTTGGAAGTTTTTTTCCCACCCTTTTACTCTGAGATAGTGTCAGTCTTTGTCTCTGAGATGAGTTTCCTGTATGAAGCAAAAGGCTGGATTTTGTTTATTTATCCAGTCTGATAGTCTATGTCTCTTTATTGGGGAGTTGAGACCATTTATGTTAATAGATATCAAGGAATAGTTGTTTCTGTTTCCTGCCATTATTGCTTTTTTGGGTTGAGTTGTGTCTGTGTTTTTTTCTTCTTTTAGTTTTCTTGTTTAGGAGTTTTCTTGTTCTTACTAGGCTGTATTTTCCCTCATTGTCTTGGGTTTTCCACCTATAATTCGTTGTAGTGCTGGGTTTGTGGTCAGATATTGTGTGAATTTTGATTTGTCTTGAAATATCTTCGTCTCTCCATCGATGGTGATTGATAGTTTTGCTGGGTATAGCAGCTTGGGCTGGCATTGTGCTCTCTTAAGGAGTGCATGATTTCTGTCCAGACTCTTCTAGCTTTCATAGTCTCTGTTGAGAAATCGGATGTGAGTCTGATTGGTCTGCCTTTATATGTTACCTGACCTTTTTCCCTTACTGCTTTTAGTATTCTTTCATTACTTTGGGCGCTTGCTGTTTTTACTATTATGTGTCGGGAGGTATTTCTTTTCTGGTCCAACCTATTTGGTGTTCTGAAGGCTTCTTTTATGCTCATGGTCATCTCATTCTTGAGGGTAGGGAAGTTTTCTTCTATGATTTTGTTGAAGATATTTACTGTGCCTTTTGGTTGATACTCTTCTCCCTCTTCTATTCCTATTATTCTTAGGTTCGGTCTTCTCATTGTGTCTTGGATTTCCTGGACATTTTGGGTTAGGAGCTTTTTGTTTTTTGCATCTTCTCTGGCTGTTTTGTCTATGTTCGCAATGTTGTCTTCTGCCCCTGAGATTCTCTTAGATCTCTTGTAATCTATTGGAAATGCTTGCTTCTGTGACTCCTGATTTCTTTTTTTGGTGTTCTGACTCTAGGGTCATCTTTTTTAGTGTTTTCTTTATTGTGTCAATCTCTGTTTTAATTTCCCTCTTCCATTCCTTTATTTCTTTGGTTCTGTTTTCCTCTAGTTCTTTGAGTTCATTGAGTGTTTTTTTTTTTTTTTTTTTTTTTTTTTTGTTTCTTCTT
Organism: Micromys minutus; assembly: GCF_963924665.1. Classification (NCBI taxonomy): domain Eukaryota; kingdom Metazoa; phylum Chordata; class Mammalia; order Rodentia; family Muridae; genus Micromys; species Micromys minutus. Next base: position 11,098,206 of record NC_137973.1, read on the forward strand.
TAAAAGCTTCTGAATCTTTTTGCTTTTCCTCCCTTTATTGTTTAAGTAACTCCATCAGCATCTTGAGGCATGATTTCAGGTCTGTGTCTTCTTTTTCTGGAGTGTTTGGAGTTCCGATGTTTGCTGTTATGGGAGAGCTGGGCTCTGGTGTTGCTAGATTGTCTTGGTACCCTTGGGATATACTGTTTCTCTTTCCTCTTGCCATTTTGTTGTCAGTGATATGTTCTTACCTTTCCCTTGTATCTGGTCTGTGTCCCTGCTTCTCCACTGGTTGAGGTGTCAGATGGGTCGAGCCCTGTTTTATGCCTCAGAGTCGTCGGGTGTGAGCAGAAGTTCCAGCGTTCTGTTTCTGTTTGCTGGATCAGGCAAGGCAGGGCAGGGCAAGGCAAGGGGTGCACTTTTCTTGTGTACTCCACAGAGATCTTTCTGCTCCCCTGCAGCCCAGGTCTCCCACCCACCAGTTGCTCAGCCTCTATGAGCTGCCGATCTGGGTGGCAGGTAGGCCAGGCTCCGCTCTGTGTCCGGAAGTCACTTCTGGGTGGAAACAGAAGTTCTAATTTTCTGTTCCCAATTGCAGTTGCTCAGCCTCTATGAGCTGCCGTTCCGCCTGGCAGGTAGGCCAGGCTCTGCTCTGTGTCCGGAAGTCACCAGGTTGGGAGGTTTTTGATGACTGCTTCTATGAGTTTAGAGGTTAGGGGATGTTTAGACAATTTAACTGATTCTGACTTAACTTTGCTACCTGTATCTGTCTAAATAAAATTATCCATAATTTTCTAGATTTTCTAGTTTTTGAGTATTGGCTTTTTTAATAGTATCTGATGATTTCTTGAATTTCCTGTTTCTGTTGTTATGTCTCCAATTTCATTTCTGATTTTGTTAATTTGGATAATCTGTACCCTCTGGTTAGTCTGGCTAAGGGTTTATCAATCTTGTTGATTTTCTTCAAGAAACAGTTCTTGATTTTGTTGATTCTTTGTATAGTTATTTTATCTCTATTTGGTTGACTTCAGCTCTGAATTTGATTATTTTCTGCCATCTACTTTTCTTGAGTGTATCTGCTTCTTTTTGTTCTAGAGCTTTCAGTTATGCTGTCAAGTTTTAGTGTATGTTCTCTCCAGTTTCTTTTTTGAGGTACTCAGTGCTATGAGTTTTCTTCTTAGCACTGCTTTCAATGTATCACATAAGTTTCAGTATGTTGTCTCTACATATTCATTAAATTCTAAAAAGTCTTTGATTTCTTTCTTTATTTCTTCCTTGAACAAGCTGTCATTGAGTAGAGCATTGTCTAACTTTCTGACTCAGAGAGAGGGCCAGGTGACTGACATCAGGACTCAGAACCTGCACACAGATAGCTGAGCACACAGAACAGTGCCACAATTGCTCTCCCACCTGAGCTCATGGACACAGAACCAAGTCACTGCCATCAGAACTCTCTGCCTGCCCACAAAGAGCTAAACACCCAGGAGAAATCACCTTCCTGAACCCCCGCGCCCTCAGACCCACAGAAGAGACAAGCTCTAGTCATAAACAATAAGATCAATTATAATCACAGATAACAAGATGTCAAGAGGAAAGAATAAAAACCTAAAGAATAGAAACCAACACAACCTAGTGACATCAGAACCCAGCTCTCCCACCAAAGTGAATAGTAGTTTTTGCTACAGACAATGAAACAAGATTTAGGCTTAAAATTATACTTCATGATGATGATATAGTTTTTGAGAAGTCCGTGAAAAACTCTCTTAAACAATTAGAGGAGAATCAGGAGAACACATATAAACAAATAGAAGCCCTTAAAGATAAAACACAAAAACCACTCAAAGAACTACAGGAAAGCACAACCAAACAGGCAAAGAAATTGAAAACAGAAATAAAAATAATAAAGAAATCACAAAAGGAGAGAACCCTGGAGAAAGAAAACCTAAGAAAGAAATCAAAAGTCACAGATGCAAGTCACCAACAGACTACAAGAGATTGAACAGAGGATCTTAGGGGCCAAAGATTGACACAACAGTCAGAGAAAATGCAAAAAACAAAAACTTCCAAACCTGAAACATTCAGAAGATCCACGATACAATGAGAAGGCCAAACTTAAGGATAATAGGTATAGGAGAGGGTTAAGACTCCCAACTAAAAGACATAGTGAATATTTTCAACAAAATCATATATAAAATTTCCCTACCCTTAAGAATGAGATGATCATAAACATACAAGAAACCTACAGAACTCCAAATAGGTTGGACCAGAAAAGAAACACCTCCCTACACATAATAATCAAAACACTGAATGTTCAAACAAAGAATCCTGAAAGTAGTAAGGGGAAACAAACATAAACAAACAAAAAACAAACAAACAAACAAACAAAAAACGAAACAAGTAAAATAAAAGGCAGACCAATCAGAATTATACAAGTCTTCTCAACAGAGACTGTGAAAGCTAGAAGATCCTGAACAGATGTCATACAGACTCAAAGAGAACACAAATGCCATCCCAGGTTACCATATCCAGCCAAACTCTCAATTACCATAGATGGGGAAATAAAAATATTCCATGACAATACCAAATTTAAGCAATATCTGTCCATAAATAGAGTCCTACAATGTCTAATAGATGGAAAATTCAACAGAAGGAGGAAAACTACACCCAAGGAAATGCAAAATAATAATCATAAGCATGATAATTATACAAGAAAACCAAAAGAAGAAAAGCACACAAACATACATCTATATTTGACAACAAAAATAACAGGAAACAGCAATCATTATTCATTAACATCTCTTAACACCAATGGACTCAATTCCCCACTAAGAAGACATAGACTATCAGACTGGGTATCTAAAAAGGATCCAGCATTTTGCTACATACAGGAATCTCATCTGAGAAAGAAAGACAGATAGGTCAATTAAAAGGCTGGGAAAACAAAAAACAAAAAACAAAAAACAAAAAACTTCCAAGCAAATGATCCCAGGAAACAAGCTATAATAGCCTTTCTAATAGGACATAAAATAGATTTTCAAGCAAATGTTATTATAAAAAGATAAGAAATGAAAGTTTTTACTTATCACAGGAAATGTCTATTAAGAAGAAGAATTCTAAATCCTGAACATCTATGCTCCAAGTACAAGGATACATACATTTATAATTCAATTTATTCTTGTCTCCTTGTACAAAGGTCAAGTACAAGTGGATCAAAGACCTCTACAGAAAACCAGGTACACTGAAACTATAAGAAGAGAAAGTGGGGCAGAGCTTAGAACACATAATCACAGGGGAAAATTTCTTGAACAGAACACCAATTGTTTATGCTCTAAGATCAAGAATTTCCAAATGGGACCTCATGAAATTGCAAAGTTTCTGTAAAGCTAAGGACACTGTCAAATATCAAAATGGTAGCCAACAGAATGAGAAAAGATCTTTACTAATCCTACATGTGATAGAGGGTTAATATCCAATATATACAAAAAAAAACTTAAAAAATTAAACTCCAGAGAATCAAATAATCCTATTTTAAAAATTGGGTACAGAGCAAAACAAAAAATTCTCAACTGAGGAATACTGAATGACTGAGAAGCAGCTAAATAAATGCTCAACATTCAGAGTCATCAGGGAAAAGCAAATCAAACAACCCTGAGATCCCACCTCACACCAGTCAGAATGGCTAAGATCCAAAACTCAAGTGACAGCTGATGCTGACAAGGATGTGGAGAAAGAGGAACACTCCTCCATTGTTGGTGGAGTTATAAACTGGTACAACTACTCTGAAAATCAGTCTGGCAGTTTTTCAGATAATTGAACATAGCACTACCTGAAGACCCAGCTATTCCACTCCTGAACAGGACATATACCTCAAAGATGATCCAAAATATAACAAGGACACATGCTCCATCATGTTTATAGCAGCCATATTTATAATAGTCAGAAGCTGGAAAGAACCCAGATGTCCTTCAGTAGATGAATGGATACAAAAATCATGGTATAATTTACACAATGGAGTACTACTCAGCTAATAGAATCAATACTTTCATGAAATTTGTGGGCAAATAGATGGGACTAGAGACTATCATCCTGAATGAGGTAACATAGTCACAAAAGAATACACATGATATACACTCACTGATAAAGGGATACTAGCCCTAGAAAGCTCTGAATACCTAAGAAACAATTCACAGACCTCATGAAACTCAAAAAGATGAAAGAACAAAATGGGAATGCCTCATTCCTTAAAAAGGAGAACAAAACAGTGATGAGAAGAAATACAAAATCAAATAGAGGAACAGAGATTGAAGAAAATATCATTCAGAGGCTGCCTTACCTTGAGATCTACCTCATATGCAGCCACCAAACCCAAGTACTATGGCTGATTCCAAGAAGTACTTACTGGCAGAAACGAGATAGAAATGCCTCTTCAGGGTTACTTCCAGAGTCATATAGAAATAGGTCAGCATGTTTGCAGGTAACCATCAGACTGAACAGGGGGACCCCAGTGAAGGTGCTAAACAAAGGACTGAAAGAGCTGAGAGGGATTGCAACATCATGGAAGAACAACCAACCAAACCCTTCAAAACTCCCATGGACCAACCATTAAGAGCTTATCTAGAGACCAATGGCTTTAGGTGCATATGTAGCTGAAGACAGCAATGTCTGGCATCAATGTGAGAAGAGGCCTTTTTTTCAGGGAGGTAGGTTTTCCCAATGTAGAGGAATGCCAAAGCAATGGGGTGGAGAGGGTGATTAGGAGGGAGTGCACCTTTGTGAAGACAAGTGGAGGAGAGGAGGGGGATCGGAGCAGGGTGGGGGATGGGGATAACATTTCAACTGTAAATACAGAGAATAACTAATTTAAAAAAAATAAAATATGTTTACACTAGTTCCTTTTTAAAATGCTAATAATGCGGATAGGCTAAAAGAATTAAAACATAAAAAATTACTTTCTTTTAAATCTTATACGTCAAGATACCATACATAGTATTAGAACCAATACCAAAATCCACTTGTATCTAATCACCATTTTAACAGCATGGAGAAAAATGCATTCTTATAACCTAGCAAACAAAATACCTTTACAATGGCTTTTTTGTTTGTTTGTTTTTTTCTTATGTTAATTTATTGAAAATAACTAAAAGGTGTCCAAAAAAAAAAAAAAAAAAAAAAAAAAAAAAAAAAAAACAGAGATGGGCAGCACAACAGAACAAGTTAAACTAAAAGATACAATGAAACCAAAACCCTGGAAAATGAAAATGCTTAGGTTTAAAAAGAAGAAACCTCATTATCTACTTTCTGAGTGGGGTGATTACAAAAAAGCAGGGGGAAAGGTAATAACAGGGTCTAAAACTTCTTCTTTGGGCCTGTAAATTTCCATTTCTAGACATGATCAGGGAGTGCAGAATACATGATCAGCCTTGACAGTGGCTGTCATTGGCTGGGGATCAGCAGGGCAGAGACCTTGACAGAGGATCAATAGGTTGTGGGAAGAGCAGAAAGCTGGGAAAACAAGTAATATAGTTCTGGAAATGTAAATTACTAAGGTTCCTGTAACAATCATCAGAATGAATGAGCTTTAAGGAACAGTGGTGGCTCTGCCTGTCAATAACCCTACGTACAATGGTTTGTTCAGAAATGTTGAGTATACAACTGATGCTTTATCCCATAAAAAAACGTAATCCTGATTGGCTTTGAATCTCTTTAAGAGGTGACAGGTAAAGTGAATGCAGACAACGGTGAGATGAATGAATGAAAAGGAGCAAATGAGGGAAAATAAGATGCTCTCTTTCCTCAAAGGCATGTGAAAGTGAATGCGGTTGATAAAGCAAATATTTGATAGTTTGCAGCAATCTCAAGGCAGTTGGATGATTAAAAAAATGTGACTGGTTTCTGTTTCTATTCGTCAAGTGTTTCCTTTGTGTTGCCCGGCATTTGTGAAGGCAAATTGAGCCTTATCTCTCCCATTCAGTCTCTCCTGCTCCATTATAACTTCCAGAAACAGTATTAGCTGTCATTGACAGATAGGCTGTTGCATTTTATCTGATCTTTTGATAAGTAGGGTTTCTCCTTTCTTCATGACATAGTTCCTGAAACTGGAGTTTCTTATTCTTTGCTCCTCTTTTCAATATTACAGAACAACACCCTTTAATCTCTACTCACGTTTTTGCTGTTCTCCCTGACCTCGTCTTCATCTGACGTGTGCACACTTGAGCCATGAATACATTGGTCCCTCTATATGGCTCCTCTGAATTTACAGAATTTTTAACACCAAATTTATTAACCTGTTCAAAACTATCCCTGGATTTATGGTTAAAGTAATTCATTCATTAAGATATTTTAGCTAAGTCCTCTTTATAGATTCCATATGTTTATGCCATTTCAAAATCATGGGACTTTTTAAAGCTCACATTTCAATTTAAAAATTTATCTTGGGGGCTGAAGAGATAGTTGAACAGTTAAGAGCACTGACTGTTCTTCTAAAGGTCTTGAGTTCAATTCCCACCAATCAAATGGTGACTCACAACCATTTAGAATGTGATCTGATGCCATCCTCTGGTGTATTTGAGGACAGCAACAGGGACTCATACTTAAAAAATAAATAAATAAATAAGTCATTTTTTAATCTTCGTAAATAAAATAACTTACATATTTTTAAAGTTATTTGCCTCACATACTCTGTCTTGCTTCATTAAGACTTTATTAAAACACATCATAAACCAGTTAGCATGTGAACAACAGAATTTATTTGTCAATGTTAAAAGCTAGAAAATCTAAGTTCAAGGTATTCTCAGTTCTTGTTTTTTTCTTGGGGCTCCTTTTCTGATTTGATTAAGAGCCAACATATTCGCCCCAAGTACATACCTGGGGAAAGTCAAAGCAACGATCTCAGATATCCCTAACAGAACTTTGTGAATTTTTTGCACATAAATCTTAGCAACATCTTTTCCTTTCTATCCTCCTTCCAATCCTTCTGTGTTACTCCCTGGAAAATGCTTTGTCCCTTCTTTATTTACATTCATTACACACACACACACACACACACACACACACACACACACACATACACACACACAGTATGCCCATGTCCAGCTGATTTATATATCATACAACACTTACACCCAAGGCACATAGCTCTGAAATTCTGAGGAGATGGAAAGCCTCAACAAGCCAGAAAGCCAAGAGCTCTGATGTAGTATAATGTCTTCTGTACATGACAGAGAAGCTGTCCTTATGAAATCTCATCAATATAGATGCCTAAACAGGACTTGTAGAATAAAACTACCAGTTGGCATTCAGTCTGAACACATTTTACAAAGCACCAGCACTAGAGAAGGCAACTAATGGAGGTGAGAGTAGAATCACTCTCATGATACAGCAAATATGTATCATTTACTCAAACATAACTGGTAAGCACTCAACTCAACATACATGCAAAATTGATAATAGTAAGTGAACTCAAACTTTGAATTCTGATGACAGTTTCACACTGTGCTATAGTTTGCTGATTTGTTTGGAAGGAATTAGAAATAGAGTAAGAATAATAAAATGAGTCACATTTTCTGTTTATGACAAATTTGCTTATTTAAAAAATACTAATTTCTTATTTGTGAAACAATAATTTGTTGCAGATGTGATGATATGTTGAAAGAAAAACTTGTGTTCTTTTAACATTGGTTATGAGTTTTAACATAGGTAAATGGGCCTGTGCATTAATTACCATGAGCAGATTTACAAGGAGAACATTGAAGTAGAATAAAATGTTCTAGCTGGAGTTCTTATTGGTGAAGCATCCATGGCTAACTACAAATGGATGTGCATGTACATATGAGAGAGGATATGTGTACCTGCATGCATTCATGGAGGGTTTTGGGGACAGTATACAAGATTTCTTTGCTTATATTTTGTTCTCTAATTTAAAAGGGAGCAATAGGATTTAAATAAAAGTATTTTTTAATGAATTAAATTATTTTGATTTTTAATTAAACAATTTTTAAAGCATTTTTGCATAAAACTATATGAATATATTTTTGTCAGTACTTAAGTTTTTTAAAGATTTGATAGTATGCCTTGAAATTTTGCTAGTTACAATGAGCATAAAGTACATAAAAACAAAACGTAGCATGGAAATAGTCGAAGATTTCTTGGTGTGTGAAGAATAAACATAATGATTTTTAAATACCAAGGTTTACCACAAGGATGCATTCTTAGCTCTTGAATTATTAATAATTTAATGTCCATGTGGACAACACTATAAGAGGTTGCTATACACTTACTTTTTTTCTAAGAAAGACTAATCTTCATATGGTCTGTGAATTGTTTCTTGGGTATTCAGAACTTCCTGGGGCTAGTATCCAATTATCAGTAACTACATTTCATATCTGTTCTTTTGTGACTGGAATACCTCACTCTGGATGATATTCTCTGGATACATTCATTTGCCTAGGACTTTAGTAAAGTCAATGTTTCTAATTGCTGAGTAGTACTCCATTGTGTAAGCATACCACAATTTCTGTATTCATTCATCTACTGAAGGACATTTGGGTTCCTTCCAGCATCTATCTTTTATAAATAAAGCTGCTATAAACAGTGGAGCATGTGTCCTTATTATGTGTTGGAGCATCATTGGGTTATATGCCCAGAAGTGGAGTAACTGGGTCTTCAGGTAGTATTATGTCCAATTCTCTGAGGAACCGTCAGACTGATTTCCAGAGTGGTTGTACAAGCTTACAACCCCACCAACAGTGGAGGAGTGTTCCTCTTTCTATGTTACATTCTGTTCTACATGTACTTTATGCTTATGATAACAAGTAAGATTTCAGTGCATACTATCAAGCCTTTAAAAAAATCAAGTACTGACAAAAATATATTCATATAGTTTTATGCAAAAATACTTTAAAAATCTGTACATTTATCTTTGTTTTTTTAATTAAGTTGTTATAAAAAAAGAAGAAAGGAGTGAATAAAAATAGAAGTAAGTAGAAGAATTAAATCCCAGAGTATTTAAAATATTTTCTATCTTCTAGGATGAAAAATATAAACATGCACATGAAAAATAAGAAATGGGTTGATTTGCATTTTTTCACATGCTCACTGCCAGTTGAATCAACACCATTTGTTGAAAAGGCTCTTTTTTCCCATTGGATGTTTTCAGCTCCTTTGACAAAGATGAAGTGACCATATGTGTGAGATTCATTTCTGGATCTCCTCCTTTGTTCCATTGGTCTACCAGATTATCGCTGTATAAATATCATGCAGTTTTTATCATAATTGCTTTGTAATATAGCCTGAGGTCAGGGATGGTGATTCCCACAGAACTTTTCTTGTTGTTGAGGACAGATTTTGATATTCTACGTTTCCTGGAATATTTCTGGATATTCTGGTTTTCAGATGAACTTGCAAATTGCTCTTTCCAACTCTATGAAGAATTGAGTTGGAATTTTGATGGGGATTGCATTGAATCTATAGATTGCTTTTGTTAAGATGACCATTTTTAAAATGGTGAGCCTTCCAATCCATGAGCATGGGAGATCTTTCCATTTTCTGAAATCTTCCTCAGTTTCCTTCTTTAGAGATTTGAAGTTCTTGTCATACAAGTCCTTCACTTGCTTAGTTGGTGTTACACAAAGGTATATCTTATTGTTTGTCACAATTGTGAAGGGTATCTTTTCCATAATTTTTTTTCTCAGCATGTTTATCCTTTGAGTAGAGGAAGTCTACTGATCTGTTTAAGTTAATTTTATATCCAGCCACTTTGCTAATGTTGTTTAATAGCTTTAAAAGTTCTCTGTTGAAATTTTTGGGGTCACTTAATTATACTATTATGTCATCAAGAAATAGTGATATTTGACTTCTTCCTTTCCAATGTGAATCTCTTTGATTTCTTTTTACTGTCTAATTGCTTGGGCCAGAATTTTCCATACTATATTGACTAGGTAGGGGGAGACTGGGCAGTCTTGTCTAGTCCCTGATTTTAATGAAATTGCTTCAAGTTTCTCACTGTTTTATTTTATGTTGGCTATTGGTTTGCTGTATAATGGTTTTATTATGTTTAGGTATGGGCCTTGGATTCCAGCACTTTCCAAGACTTTTAACATGAAGGGATGGTGAATTTTGTCAAATGCTTTCTCAGCATCTAGTGAGATGATCATGTGTTCTTTTTTTTTTCCTTTGAGTTTGTTTATATTGTGGATTACGTTGATGGATTTTCATATACTGACCCAACCGTGCATCCCAAGGATGAAACCTACTTGATCATGGTGAATGATTGTTTTGATGTGCACTTGCATTTGGTTTGCAAAAAAAAAAAAAAAATTATTGAGTATTTTAAATCAATGTTCATGAGGGAGATTGAAGTTCTCTTTCCTTGTAGGGTCTTTTTGTGGTATAGGAATGAGAGTAATTGTGGCTTCTAAGAATGAATTTGGTAGTGTTCAATCTGACTGTATTTTGTGGAATAATGTGGAGAGTATTGGTATTAGGTTGTCAATGAATGTCTAATAGAATTTTGCACTGAACCCATCTGGTCCTGAACTTTTTTGTTTTAGGAGTCTTTTGATGACTGATTCTACCTTTTTGGGTATTGCTGAATTGTTTAGATGCTTTATCTGAACCTTATTTAACTTTGTTATCTGCTATTTGTCTAGAAATTTGTCCATTTCCACCAGATTTCCCATTTTTTTTTGAGTATAGCCTTTTGTAGTAGAATCTGATGGTTTCTTCAGTTTTCTCAGTTTTAGTTGTTATGTCTCCCTTTCATTTCTGATTTTGTTAATTTAGATACTCTGTGTTTTCTAGTTTGTATTGCTAAGGTTTATCGATCTTGTTGATTTTCTTAAAGAACCAGCTCCTGGTTCTGTTGATTCTTTGTATGGTTTGTTTGGTTTTTTCTTTGTATGTTTGTTTCTATTTAGTTGATTTCTACTTTAAGTTTGATTATTTCCTGCCTTCTATTCTTCCTGTGTGTATCTGCTTCATTTTGTGATAGAGCTTTCAGCAGTGCTGTCAAGATTTTAGTGTATGCTATCTCTAGTTTTTTTTTTTTTTTTTTTTTTTGGAGGCTTTCAGAGATAAGAGATTTCCTCTTAGTAATGCCTCTTTTGCATCCCATATGTTTGAGTATGTTGTGCTTTCATTTTCATTAAATTCTAAAGAAATCTTAATTTCTTTCTTTATTCCTTCTGTTATCTTTGAGTATAGCATTGTTCAGCTTCCATGTGTATGTGGGTTTTTTTGTTGTTTTTGTTGTTATTAAAGACCAGCCTTAGTTCATGGTGATCTGATAGGATGCATGGGAGTATTTCAATCTTCTTACATCTATTAAGGCTTGTTTTGTGACCAACCATATAGTCAGTTTTGAAAAAGGTGCTTTGAAGTGCTCAGAAGAAGTTATGTTCTTTTGTTTAAGGATGTTTTTTTTGTAGATATTTGGTAATTCCAATTGGTTCATAACCTCTGCTAATTTTGCTGCCTCTTTGTTCAGTTTCTGTCTCCATGATCAGTCCACTGATGAGAGTAGGGTGATGAAAACTGCCAGTATTAATGTATGTGGTGCAATATATGTTTTGAGCTTTAGTAGGGTTTCATTTATGAATGTGGGTGCTCTTTTATTTAGAGCATAGATGTTTAGGATTGAGAATTAATCTGGATAGATTTTTTTAGTAATGAGTAACAAGTGTCCTTCCTAATCTTTTTTAATAACTTTTGGTTGAAATCCTATTTTTTTGATATAAGAATGACTATTCCTCCTTGTTTCTTATGGCCATTTGCTTAGGAAATTTTTTTCCCCAGCCTTTTACTCTTAGGTAGTGTCTGTCTTTGTCTCTTGGTTGAGTTCCCTGTATGCAGCAAAATACTGGAACCTGTTTACATATCTAGACTGGTAGTCTATGTCTTTTACTGAGAAATTGAATCCATTTATGTTAACAGTAGGAGTGATTGTTGTTTCCTGTTAGTTTTGTTGTTAGAGTTAGAATTATTTTTGTGTATCTTTTTTTTTTTTTTTTTTTTTTTTTTTGGCTTTCTTACTTAGTTATTTTCTAACTTTTCCCGGGGTGTAGTTTCCCTCTTTTTGTTTGGTTTACCATCTATTATCCTTTGTAGGGCTGGATTTGTGGTCTGATATTGTGTAAATTTGGTTTTGTTCTGGAATATCTTGGTCTTTCCATCTATGATAATTGGGAGTGTTACTGAATATAGTAACCTGGGCTAGTATTTTTGTTCTCTTAGAGTCTATATAATATCTGTCCAAGACATTCTAGCTTTATAATCTCTGTTGAGAAGTCAGGTGTAATTCTGATGGCTCTGCCTTAATGTTACATGCCCTTTTTCTTTTACTTCTCTTAGTGTTCTTTCTTCCTTTTGAACATTTTGTGTTCTGACTATTATGTGTCGGGAAGAATTTCTTTTCTGGTCCAATCTACTTGGAGTTCTGTAGACTTCTTCTATGTTCTTTGTCATGTCATTCTTAATGGTAGGGAAGTTTTCTTCTATGATTTTCTTGAAGACATTTACTGTGCCTCTTAGTTGATATTCTTCACCCACTTCTTTACCTATTATTCTT